>NC_140429.1:9178980-9778980 GCF_965140295.1 Lepidochelys olivacea | reverse complement strand
TGGCTAAGGCAGGCTCCCTGCCTGCCCTGGCCCTGTGCTGCTCCCAAAAGCGGCCAGCACCATGTCCCTGCAGCCCCTGGGAGAGGGGAGTGGGAGCAGAGGGCTCTCTGTGCTGCCCTCGCTTGCAGGCACCGCCCTCCACAGCTCCCATTGGCCAAGAACGGGGAACTGCAACCAATGAGAGCTTTGGGGGAGGTTCGCACAGGCAGGGGCCGCGTGTGGAGCCCCCCGCGCCCAGGGGCCGCTGGGACGTGGTGCCGGCCGCTTCCAGGAGTGGCGCGGGGCCAGGGCAGGCAGGGAACCTGCCTTAGCCCTGCTGTGCACCACTGCCTCCACAGAGCCGCTCAAGGTAAGTGGCGCCGGGCTGGAGCCCGCACTCAGAACCCCTCCTGCACCCCTGCCCTGAGCCCCCTCCTGCAGCCATCCTGCACCCCAACCCCTTGCCCTGAGCCTCCTCCTGCACACTGCACCCCCTCCCATACCCCACACTTCCTCCCACATCCCAAACCCCTGACTTGAGCCCCATGCCACACCCCTCCTGCACCGCAACCCCCTGCCCTGAGCCCCCTGTTGTGCCCTGAGCCCCCTCCTGCATCGCAACCCCCTGTCCAGAGCCCCCTCCTGCACTCCGCACCCCCTCCTGCACCCCAATCCCCTGCCCGGAGCCCCCTCTCCCACCCCTCCTGCACCCCAACCCCCTGCCCTGAGCCCTCTCCCGCACTCCACACCCCTCCCTGCACCCCAACCCCCTGCTCTGAGCTCCCTTCCGCACTCTGCACCCCCTCCTGCAGACCGCACTCCTTCCCACACCTCAACCCCCTGCCCCAGCCCTACATTCATGGCCCTGCATGCAATTTCCCCACCCAGATGTGGCCCTTGGGCCAAAAAGTTTGCCCACCCCTGTTCTATGGCCTTGTGGTGCAAGCTGATCCCTAGCTGGGATCAGGAGGAATATTGTACAATTCTGCATAGCACGGTTGACCAGGTTTGTTGTTTGTCTTTCTTTTGCTTGTCCCTGGTGCAAAGCAGCTAAAGTTAGTTGTGGCTTCCTGTGATCTCAATTGCTGCTAGGCTGCTCTGAATTTGTTGTTTGTGTGTGAGCTCACTCAGCACACAAAGGAAGAGGGGGCTTGTTTGATTTGTTTCTGTGTAGTGAACTGGTGAGAAAGTATAGGTGGTTGCATTTTAAGAACATTTTTGATGTAATTTAGAAGTCTGTTATCCCTCAAACAAATTACCCAGCCGATAATTAATCTGTCTGCTGTTTGTTTTCTGTATTCCCTATTCTTATGTGCAGGAAAAGGACAGTGCCATTTAAACTGAGTGCTTACAATGGTGAGTAAGGCCTTTCTCTTCCCTTTATGCGTCTTTTGCATTAAAGTGTTATGTGCTTAGTTCATTTTCTTGTCCTTGGTTTCTCTCTCCTTCCCACATCTGTCTTATATCAGATTAGTAGAAATTAGTTTTCCCATCCCCAGGATTCGTTGGAACATGGTTAACTCTCTAAAATAATTTACAGTTCCAAATCAAGCTGCTTCCCTCATTTGTCCATGCTGTCACCTACGCTCAGAACACCCTCCCTAATGCAGAGCAAATTGCGTCTTCCAAATCCCTCTTTGAAACTCCCTTCTTCTGTGAGGCTCACAGACACTAATCCTGGACAGTATTATGCTGTCGTCACCATTGTTCTAATGCGCAAACAGTCCCACCACTCACCTCTCTCACCCTCAGAAAAACATACTCTAAATTAGCACCATGGTCTGCTTCCCAGTATAGTTGTGTGTCCGATCATTGTCTGTCTGTTTAAAGTGTAAGCTCCTCAAGTTATGGACTGTATTGTCCTTTGAGTGTCATACTGTGCCGAGCACGCTCTTGAAGCTTAGTAATCATCACTTCGGAAGCCTTTGCGTGGGCGAGTGGGATTGTGCAACACCCTTTCCCCAACCCTCTCCTTCCCTGATGATACACCCCAGCATTATCCTCACAAGATTTTGGTGAGGCATCATCTAAAATGTGGACCTGGCCCAGTCTCTAATGCTTCTTTGCCTCTTTGATTCACAGAGGATGAAGCTGCGCTACTGAATGACATCCTGTCTCCTAGAACAAAGTTTCCAGTGCAAGACATTTCCCCTTCCTGCTCAAAGGGAACAGCAACAAAAACAAGTACCCATGGTAATGTCTCTGAAAGGACATTTGCTGCTGAGCCAGACACAGTGCTGGCATCAGGGTCGATAACCTTAATGGTCCATAGATGGTGCTTGATAAGTGAATCCAGCTACAGAGTCTGGTGCTCATTTCACATCCCTGAACACTTACTTACCCAGTGTGCCAGTTGGTGATCGAGGGATGCATGCACAGTGTCTGCTGCAAGGTCCATATCTACCTCTGTTACTTTGGCCAGGGACTTGCAGGATTTATACATGGTGCCCACAGGACATCCATTCATGCTGTCTGCGAGGGCTAATCCAGGATTCCTGCACTATGCTTTCAGCCCATGTAATGTGGCACTGGATGATCATAAGGGTTCCCCTTGGTCAATTTAAAATTATAATTCTGAAGGTGCTTTTTTGGGTGATGTGTTGTACTTGTGCTTATAGGGGCAGCTCCGACTGACATGGAGCTCATGTCCTCCATGATGCAAAAAATTGCTTTGTTGGAACAAAAAGCAAAGAGCCAAGCACAAGAAATCCAGCTGAAGGTAAAAATGCCAGCCTCATTTGGGCCCTGTCTGAACAGTTCTAGTTTGGGCTAAAATGGTGTAATTATTCTTTAGACAAGGCAACTGCTAGGCCTGTATCTTACTAATTACAGAAACCACCCACTATAGAGGCCCAGTTGCTGTTACCACACTGCAGTAAGGAACAGTCCCTGTAGTGATCCTAGGAAAAAATGAGCCCTAACACCTAATGTCATTGACTCTTCTGCTTTGGATGTTTCTTTTCTTCCTTCCATTTTATAATGTTTGAGTTGATAAGGCCAGAGGTCTCACTGAAGCAGACACACCCGATAGAAATGGGAATGGATAGTACCCTGTTGGTGTTATAGACACTTTAGGGTAAATAGTGTTTCTAGTGGCTAGAAGATCAGGACTCCTGAGTTCTAACCCCAGATTTGCCATGTACTTACTACTGACTTAACTTTGAGCCACACCCTCAGTGGGGGTAAGAAAGCATGAGCGCAACCTGCATAACTGGCCTGTGTGCGAGAGGAGGAGCAACGATCATGGGGTCACTACTCCCATCTCATGCAGGTGGGCAATGGATGGGCAGGCAGGGTGACTTGGTCCCTAGCCTACTTCTGGGACTGCGCAGTTATGTGCTATTCCCTTACTCGGGGCCTGTGGTAACTCCACAGTCCAGCCCTATGTGATCTTGGGACAGGCCGCACCCTTTCTAGACCTTACTTTGCCCATCCATAAAACAAGTGTAGTTAACCTACCTGGCTTCTGGGAGCAGAGTGGCTAAATCAGTCGGTATGTGAAAAGTGCTTTGAGATCCTCAGAGGAAAGGAACCAAGTGCAATCATTATTTTTGCCTTTTTTCTTGGATCTTCAGGCTAGAAAGGTTGCTGAACTTGAGAAGCAGGTGAAGATCCTTCAGAAAGGAAAAGGTAAGTTGTTCTGTTCTTGGCAACCTCCTGTTTCCTGTGTGTGGCTTACATTCTCTTCAGGTGCGTTTACACTACCCACGTTATAGTGAGGCTGCTGCAGCGCCAAACGAGGGGTGGTAGCTTTTTCACTGTGCGTGCGGCTCCTGGCGATAAAGCACTGTCTCTACTGGCACTTTTAAGCCTAAAACTTTTGTCACTCGGGAGGGGGGTGTTTTTTCACACCCCTGAACGACTGAAGTTTTAGAACTGAAAGTGGCAGTGTAGACACAGCCTTAGGCTCAGACCGTGCTCTTTTCCAATACTGGGAGGTGCTGCTGTGGACCTCAATACAGTCCTTTCCTTGGGGAAGCCCAGTTCCAGTACCCCGCCAAGGACAACTGTGAATTACAAACTCACTGCTTCATTTGCCAGCAGGTTTTCAGTTCATGCATACACCTGCTGACTTTTAAGCTGCTGGTTTCTGGTGCAGCGCTCAGATGCCACAGTGACCTGCTTTCACTATGGTAAAGTGTTCCCACAAGACTGAGAACCTGAGCAGAAGATGGCCACGTAACCACTTGGTGTGTAGTAGTGGTCAGAAGAAACAAGGCTGGGAAGAGAGCAAACAAACCAGCGTTCAGATTTAAGCCGATTGAAGAAATAGGCCTTTTCCCAGCTAAATAAATCAAAAAGGCCTCTTACAGCCAAGGTTTACTGTGTGACTCAAAGGACTCTCACAGCCAAAGTTTCCCCTTGTCCCACATGTGATCTAGTTCCAAATTTCATCCAGCCTTGAGTGAATCTCTCCCTACAGTTGACTTCCCTCAAAGTCCCTTGGAATTCAGTAGTTCCCTCAAGCTGAGCCCTGACACATTGGGTGGGATCAACAAAGGTACTTAGGTGCTTAAACTCCAGATGTGGGTGCCTTCATTTGGGGTTTATGTGCCTAAGTCATGGTTTTGCTCCACTGTAATTCACAAAATTCCTGATGAACCCTGTAGGGGCCTAAACTCACTCGGCACCTAAGTTTTTCAGAGTAAAAGTTCCCTAGGCGTCTGTGTTCCTGCCTATGGGCATGTGTACTGCTGCCTTCCCCCAGTCACTTTGATGATTTCTTTACTCAGGGAGTAGGGTGTATCCACCTTGTCAAACTACAGACAGGGTTCATATACCCCATCATGTGGTGGTCACTCTATTCAGCACAGCAGAGTAGATCCAAATTCACCGGGTTGCTGACTTTTGAATAGATTCATAGATATGAACTGGGTAAGTCAAGTCACGCCCACTGTATTACTGCAAACAGCACCATTTACACATGAGCTCCTTCTGTGCAGCATAGAAGCTCACCAGTGTTGCCCATAAATAACTGCCAAATGTGTCTTTTCATCCATCCACATCTTTTTGGAGGTGATCCTGGTTGAACAGTCAGGGGACAGTGGGCAAAGAGTTGTGTTTTCAGCTTCTGTGCCTTGCCGACTCAAGTGCAGTTATTTATAGACGGGGCTGAGGATCCTTGTACTCCCTGACACTGATTATCTCAGCTCTTGTCTGAAGCTTTTTAGAGCAAAAATAAAACACCTCAGGTCTCTGTCTTTCCTCTGCAGATTCCCCAAAGTCAAGCGGAATAGAGGAACTGGAGGTGAAGTGTCTTCAGCTGCAGAATCAGGTCTGGGAAATGGAGGTGAGATTCATGGATGGACCCCCCTGGCCTCACCCTGTGCTCCCCTGGAATTGGCTTCCTGTTCCTTCAGTCCATAAATGTTTGGTTCTTACTAAGCTGCCAGTTTCAATATCACTGCCTGTTATTACAGCCTCTGTACAGAAGGAACAGGTTAAATGGAAGATGAGGGACATTCCCTAATCCCCTTCCCACTCCTTTTCCTTTCTCCCCTTTTGAATCTGTTTTGATATATGATGTAACACTCAATAATAATTAGCAGCTTGCTAATCGTAGCACCGCTCATTCTGAAGAAGCCCAGGGAATTGTACATAGATTCTTAGACTGTAAGGCCAGAAGGGACCATTAGATCATCTACTCTTTCTGACCTCCTGTAAACCATCAGCCATTACATTTTACCCAGTTATTCGTGTAAGGAGCTCAATAATTTGTTTAGCTAAAGCATATCTTGCAGAAAGATATCTAGTCTTGATCTGAAGACATCAAGAGTTGGAGAATCCATCACCCTGGGGAGCACTTCACTCACCTGTGATATGCAGTCATCTCTAGGGTGGAACACAGTAGCCTTTGAACAGCTCACAGCAACACTACACAAGATTGTAGGACAGAAAGTGAAGAATTATTTATCCAAATTGCAGTGTGGGGAACATTTATTAATACTATTACTACTTTGCATTTTAACTCATTTCATCCAAAAATCCCAAATCTGCTCTATTACTATCCCCATTTTACAGACAGGAAAGCTGTGTCACAGAGAGTCAGTGGCTCTTGATACATGCTCAGCTGTTTGATATGGAACCACAAGACTTTTCTCTATAATACAAAATTGATGTCTGACTGAAACTTTAACCTGGTGATTAGAGCAGAGAACTGGGAGTCAGGACTTCTGGGTTCTTCTTCCAGTGCTGCCACTAATTTCACTGTGTGGCCTTGAACAAGTTTTCTAACCTCTCTGTCGTTCAGTTTTCCAGTGTGTAAAATGCGGGTAGTTGTCCTGACTTAACTCACATTTAGTTGTGGGGTTTAAAAAATTAATGTTTGTGATGTACTTTGAGATCCTTGGGAGATAGTGCTAAGTAAATATAGCACATCATTATTATTGACACCTGGCTAGATTGCATGCATTTTTAATAGTGTTTATATGCAAACACTTATGCCTCCTCCTTTTGATCTGTATGGCTTTAGTTTTGTTTCAGTCCCTTCTTTTGCTGTTCCAAGTTAACTGGCTGACTCAGTAGAACTGAAAACTCTTTGCAGTGATCAAAGACATGATAGACTGAGTACTGAATGATTGATCACTGTGGATAGATTCATACAACTTTTGGAGTCCATGACATGCTACTCTTCCTGCCCAGTGAGTTTTCTCACCCCCGCACCTTATAACAAGGTCAAACTTGTTCAAGGCAACACTCATTTTACAGCTCCCATTCCTGGCCTTTGATAGTCCCATGCTTCTCAAGCTAGTTCATCCTCTTCTCATCTTCCCCATGCAGCGGTTTCTGAATGATTATGGATTGATTTGGGTTGGAGAGAGGAATGAACAGCTGGAAGAGTTGAAATCATTGAAGAAGCAGGAAAATCTGCCATCAAGGGGTCTCTGGAAACCAGGTAAAGCAGCAATGCCCTTTGCTGAGGCAGACAGCCTGCCCCTCATGGGGTATTTAAAAAAGGCATAATATTCTCCAGATTGGAAAAACAGATAATTTGGGATTTATTAATCAATCAGATTCATGGCACGATAGGCCTTTGTGACTCCCCTTGAACTGCTTCATCGTGCCAAGACTTGTGCAGAGAGCTCTTAGCCCGTAGGTCATTCATTCAATTCTTATTATTTACGTAACATCTTAGCTGGGTGTGACCCTGGAAAGATGCACCTTTCTATCTGAAATGCCTGGTCCAAAAACCTGTTCGATTCATGTGTTTGACTTTTTAGTTTGTGTTTAGAGATGAATTTTTAGTGCCCTTTATATAAACTTTATTAACATCTCTGGACACAACGGAGGAGGTTTTCAAAGGCGCTAATGAGAGATAGGTACCTAACACCCTTTGACTTCAGTCACCTAACTGCCCTTTGAAAACCTCCCCTCTATTATCTGTAGAACAGGCACTATGTGGGCAGTAGCAGGTCAGGCTTCCCCCTTACTGCACTCCCCTCCCAATATGCTTCAACTCTAACCCGGAGAGACCTCCCCTAGGTCTAAGAGGGGAGGTTGGTGTCAATGACATCCAGCCTTTGGCTTCTCTGCTGAGGCTGTTGAGAAGGGGGCATGGGCGGTGGGTATCATAGGCTGGAGGAGGCTGAGCCTCCCCAAACAGCCAGGAGTGTCCCCACCCATGCTCTGCCCCCAGGCCCCCTCCTGCCAGTTCCTCTGTCCCGGTGCTGTAGCCCTGGCTCAGGTTGGGGCTGGGGCTGTGCTTCCCACATGGTGCTCCAGGGCTGGGGACACTAGCCTGGGACAGGGGCCGGGGGCTGCAGTGGGGGGAGGAGGGGCTCTGGTGGGGGGCACAAGAGGGGACTTCGGCCGGAAGGGGCAGAGCTGAGGGCTAGCCAACCTTAGCCAGCGGTTCACACGCTGCCCATGGAAGGGGGCCTATTAGGAATGATGGCTTCTGGGATCTGAACCCCCAAATCAACCCCTTTGCTTTAGGGAAAGACAAAAAACGGTCGTGTGGGATTTTCCAAAGCTTGTAAGTGTCGTAGGTGCACAGGTATCATTGCAAATCAGTGGGACTGGAAAATCCTACCCTTAAATGACAGAAAATGCAGTGAGGGGAAGGATTTTGTATGGCCAGAGCACAGTGTGGAAACAGCTTACAGCAGAGGTGAAGATACCCAGTGAAAATTAGTACAGCTTGATGCGGGGATGAAAGGGTCTAATGTTTTACAGATAGCTCTGGATGCAGGTTGGGTACAGGGCCGTCCTTACCCATATGCAAAGTACACAGCTGCGTAGGGCACCAGGAAATTTTGGGCAGGAAGTGGAGCGACTCGGCCCCAACCTGCTCCGCGCCGCCAGCAAGTGCTGGGAGGCGGTTCCCCCCTGGCCCCCAAGCCTGCTCCTCCCCCCAGTCTGGAGGCCCCGTCTGGAGGCCACATGCACACACACCCTGTGGGGGGCTGTGTAGGGCACCAAAATGGCTAGGGATGGCCCTGGTTGGGTATGATAGGTCCCACAGACTTTCAAATGCTAAGGTTCTTCCCTGTTATGATTTCCTCATGATGATCCTGGGGTCTACATCCTAACCCATTTCAGTAGAAAGAAGACTTGCAATATAACACAAGCAGCACCAGGAACATAGTTTAGTAACTGCGGATATTTTATAAAGCCCATTTCTTTTGTGGAGCTAATGGGTCAGCTATCAGGAAGAAAATCTTCAGAAGCAGTCCCCACACTTTGAATGTTTGGAGCCTGATTCCAGTCTGAGGCAACGCAGACATGAAATGGGTGTGAGATCAAAATCTGGCCCTTTCTGTATGTATTAGGTGCATTGATTTGCCCCGATTGCCTGACCCCATCAAAGCACACTATTGTTCTCTTCCTCCAGCAGCCACGTGAGTGGTTTTGTTGGGAGCAGGTTGCATTGTGTTGAATCCTATAGTATTTAGTGATGGCTTTCTGATAAGTGGCAAGAGAGAATTATGAGAATATACTTGGGACTTGTAGCAGCCTCACCTTCAGAGTGCTGTGAAAAGCCCCCGCTACTTAACTTTCATAACTCCTTGAAGTAGGTAAGGGAGATGATCTCTGAATAGCAGTGGGCGTAAAGCACAGAGGCTAGCGTGTCAGTTCACTTGGCCTTACTTGCAGATTGATGCATTTACAGAGATTGTTTCCGCTTATTGATGCCATTTTTATCCTTTGAAGGATGTGTCAAAAGCAGAATTGAAAATATCAGAGGCCTCATCCCAGTCAACATCTCTGCGCTCACTTCCTCTTCTCATATACTTCTCCCACTGTCATCTGCACATCTCTCCTGCTCTACCCCATAAACCTGGCATCCCTTTCTGAAGCACCCAAAAGACCTCCCTCTCCCCAATAATCCACCAGCAGGAGAAGGGATTGTCTAGAAAGAGCAATTTGCCTGAGATCAGTCAGTCAGCTGGTGTCCCATCTGTGTTCCCTGCAGCAGCCTGTGCTGAAGTTAACTGCTGGTCTAACCTAGGTTGTAAGCTCTTTGGGACAGGCACCTCACCTCCCTCTTTGTATTGTACAGCACCAAGCAAGGAACGATGCTAAGTACATTATAACCATCAAAATAATCAGGGCCTCCAAGGAGTGCAGGCTGTGGTATTGGCTGATGATGCAGTTTCATAAGTTGATAACAAGGGGACTGGTTCTCCACTGTGGTGTTATATACACCTGTGCAGTGTGGAAGCGAAACACTGCCATTCTGATGTGATAGCATTTCACACTCCCTTCCCAAAGGAGTAAATGACACAAAGTGGAGGCAGGCGGGAGCCAGGCCCAAAATGGTAGGGTTTGGGCAGCACCTTTAACATGCCCATGCAGGGAGACGTGTGGATTCAACACTCCTGTCTGCAGGCTCCTCCCTGACGATAACTCTGTTTTCCTTGCTGCAGGTCACTCAACTGTTTCCAACTACCCAATCGATTTTGATTTAATTTTTGAAAACCTGAAAGATTTAAACGTGCTGGCTGGGGAAGGTGTGTCTCAAATCGAACGTACAGCAGGAGGTGCGAGACTGAGGCAGCCCCAATCGATATCCCTCACTTTTTATCAGAATGGGATAGTCATGTTCAACGGACCCTTCCGGTCGTATGAGGAGCCGTCCACGCAGGTATGGACCAATTCCTGGAGGAAGTCAAGTTATTGCCATCTAACTATTCCCTCAGCAAAGGCTGAGGGTGGGAGTGGGGAAAGGCTGAGGCTTGTGGGGGTCACTCTAGTCCCATCTGCCCCCCACAGGGCTTCGTGAGGAATGATGGTTGTTAGAGGATCTGCCAGTCTTTCCCAGTCAGAGATCCTGTGGTGCCTTTGTAGGTCTCCAGGTCTGATGCAGGTGGAATGTATCAGCAGCAAGGTACTATGGAGTCTGAGGCCTGATTTTTAAGCATTCATGCTTTGTTTCAGCAATGTCTTCAGGATATCATGGATGGCTATTTTCCCTCAGAGCTACAGACGCGCTACCCGGATGGTGTTCCTTTTCAGGTAAGCAATGCAAAGCCCCTGCCATCTTCCTTTTAGGAGAAATCCCTCTCTCCATGCAAACTGCTTCTATCGTATTGTTTGCACCACTCTGCAGGCCTTTCTCAACACGAAAAGCAGTTTGATGTTTCTAAACCCAGCCCACGTGCAGCTAGACTTTTGAGGTGGGGCATGCACCTGCTACAGCCGTTACAGGAAAGGGCTAGGCCTTTGTGCACTAGAACTGAACGGTTTGTCTGCTTCAATTAATCATGGGTTAGAAAGAGACAGTGAGGGCAAAATTTCTGAGTCACTAGAAAGCAGTCAAAGGCGGGAGGTGTGACGGGTTGAACCCCCTGGGGTGTCACTTGGTGTGCTGGGACACCACTGAGTCAAACTATTCTGCCAGCCTGGGCCCCTTTTTACCTGGTCTTGCTGGACTGGGCTCCCCAGCCTTTTCCAGCCAAGCGCACAGGCAGGGCCACACCCAGCTGCACAGAAAGACAGAGATCTGCACTGAGAAGGCTCAGCTTACGGGGCTTGCCACAGCACCCACATGTCTACCCCCACTCCTTTTGGAGTACAAACCGAAAATTATATAAAATTCACCTCTTCCCTCAATGTGGAGGAGGGTGTATACAACTTCTTGCCCCCCCCCAGTTATTAGTCACATAAACTGGGTTGTATTATAAACCAGAAATAAATGTATTAGCTATAAAAGGTGTATTTTAAGTAGTTAAGGAGGTAGCAGACAGAACAAGGCAGATTACTAAGAAAATAAAACACAGCACACAAACTAAGCTTAATACACTAAAGAAACTGGTTATATGTAAGTTCTCACCCTAAATGTGGTTCTAATAATCTTCACAGGTCAGACACCCTTGCAACCAGGGTCCAGTTCTTTCCCCCAGTTCAGTCTTAGGGTACATCTACAGTACGAAATTATTTCGAAATTATTCTGTTCGAATGTTTGGAAGCTATTTTTATACGTTCGCTCTTCTGTGTCCCCACTAAAGTGCGTGAATTCGGTGGAGTGCGTCCACAGTACCAAGGCTAGCATCGAATGTTGGAGCGGTGCATTGTGGGTAGCTATCCCACAGTTCCCGCAGTCCCCGCCGCCCATTGGAATTCTGGGTTAAGCTCCCAGTGCATGATGGGGCAAAAACATTCTTGTGGGTGTTTCTGGGTTTGTGTCGTCAGTCGCTCCTCCCTTCGTGAAAGCTACGGCAGACAATCGTTTCACCCCTTTTTGGTGTGCAGACGCCATACTGCTTTCAGCAGACGGTGCACCGCTGCTTTCCTGCTACTATGAATCCACCTCTCATTTTCTCTCATCTTCCTATGTAATCTCTACTATCTACTCTTTCTCTTCCTCATCGAACGCTTCCGCCGCCAGCTCTGCTCTCCCACTATTGTCGCGCTTCCGAGCTTCTCCATGTTGTCTGTCCTGGCCCCCGGCTCCGTAAAAGCTACAGAAGACAACCATTTCCTGCCTTTTTTCGGCTGCCGTGAACGGAACAGCACCTCTTCCGCTGCCACTCTGCTCTCCTACGTTTCGCGCCCTTTTTCCAGGATTACCCGTGCAGGCGCCATAGCCATGGAGCTTGATCAGATCTCTGCTGCAGTTTTGACCATTGTAAATACCTCGCACATTATCCATCAGTATGTGCAGTACTTGCAAAACCGGGCAAGGAAGCAACGACAGCGCGATTATGGTAGTGATGAGGACATGGACACAGACGTTCCTAGAAGCACGGCATGTGGCAATTGGAAGATCATGGTGGTATTGGGCCAGGTGCATGCCATGGAATGCTGATTCTGGGCACGGGAAACGAGCACAGACTGGTGGGACCGCATAGTGTTGCAGGTATGGGATGATTCCCAGGGGCTGAGAAACTTTCGTATGCGTAGGGCCACTTTTGTGGAACTTTGTGACTTGCTGTCCTCTGCCCTGAAGCGCAAAGACACCAAAATGAGAGCAGCCCTCACAGTTGAGAAGCGAGTGGCCATAGCTCTGTGGAAGCTTGCAATGCCTGACAGCTACCGGTCAGTCAGGAATCGGTTTGGAGTGGGCAAATCTACTGTGGGGGCTGCTGTGCTGCAAGTAGCCAATGCAGTCATTGACCAGCTGCTATCAAGGGTAGTGACTTTGGGAAATGTGCAGACCATTGTGGATGGCTTTAATGCGCTGGGGTTCTCTAACTGCAGCGGGGCGACAGATGGAACGCATATCGCTATCTTGGCCCCGGAACACCGGGGCGGCCAGTACATAAAGCTCAGGGGGTACTTTTCCATGATGCTGCAAGCAGTGGTGGATCACAAGGGACGTTTCACTGACATCAATGTGGGATGGCCGGGAAAGGTGCATGACACTCGCATCTTTAGGAACTCTGGTCTGTTTGAACAGCTGCAGGAAGGAACTTACTTCCCAGACCAGAAAATTACTGTTGGAGATGTTGAAATGCCTACAGTTATCCTCGGGGACCCAGCCTACCCCTTAATGCCAGCCTCATGAAGCCATACACAAGCACCCTGGACAGTAGTTAGGAGCAGTTCAACTATAGGCTAAGCAAGTGCAGAATGGTGGTAGAATGTGCATTTGGACGTTTGAAAGTGCACTGGTGCAGTTTACTGACTCGGTTAGATCTCAGCACAACCAATATTCCAATTGTAATTGCTGCTTGTTGTGTGCTCCACAGTATCTGTGAGAGTAAGGGGGAGACATTTATGGCGGGGTTGGAGGTTGAGGCCACTCGTCTGGTGGCCAGTTTCTCACAGCCAGACAACAGGGCGATTAGAAGAGAGCAGCAGGGCGCGCTGTCCATCAGAGAAGCTTTGAAAGCCAGTTTCATGACTGGCCAGGGCACAGGGAGACAGTTGTGTTTGTTTCTCTTAGTTACCCGCCCCCTATATATATGAAAGGAAATAAAGTCACAATTGTTTAAAAAACATTCTTTATTATTTGTTGCACAAAACATTGAGAGAAATCAGAAGCTAGACAGGGGAGGGGTGGGATATTGGGTTAGGGGGATGGAGGAGGAGGAGGAGGGAAGGACAAGTCCAGAAACCAAATAAAAATGTAGGATATGCCCGCTTTCTGCTGCTTGTGCAATCCTCTGGGGTTGACGGTGCGGGTCCCCGTAGCCTCCCCACCGGTGTTCTTGGGCGTCTGGGTGAGGAGGCTATAGAACTTGGGGAGGAGGGAGGGCGGTTATACAGGGGCTGCAGCGGCAGTCTGTAGTCTTTCTGTCTTTCCCGCATTAGATCCACCAGACAGCGGAGCATGTCAGTTTGCTCCACCATGAGCTTGACCATAGCATCCTGCCTGCTCTCATCGCGCACGTCCCTCCTCTCTTCGTATTCACGTAACACTCTACGCGACTCCACAATTGTTTGCCTCCATGCATTCAGCTGGGCCCTATCAGTGCGGGAGGACTGCATGAGCTCCGCAAACATGTCGTCCCGAATTCGTTTTTTCCACCTTCTAATCTGGAACAGCCTCTGGGATGGAGTAGATAGGGGCCACGTTGAAACATTTGCATCTGCTGCGGGAGGAGAAAAAGGGAGGGTAGTATTTTAAAAGAGACATTTTAGAGAACAAAGGGGACACTCTTTCTCAGTGAAACAGGCAATTCATAGTACACAGCACATGTTCTTTCTGTACAAGGTCTCATTTTGCCTCTTATACCGAAGTGCCTGCCGCTTTGGTGTGAATAAGCCCCCACATGCAGCCGGGCAACAGAATTCAGCTTGCAGGCAGCCATGGTAAGCCCTAGGGGCACGTGGGGTTCTGCTTCTTCCGCATTCATTTCAGTGTTTTCAAACTGCTGGGCCCCCTTTACCCTAGCAAGCAATGCCTGGTGGGTTTGCATATAAAAGGAGGGCCTGCAGGCTCTCTGGGATGATCGCTTCACACAACCCTCTCCCCCCCACACCGCGTGGCTCTGAGCAGGGATGAGCCCTTTAAACTAAATGCAAACAGCCCAGTGCAGCTGGGTTTCCCCCTACCCCTCACTGTGTGGCTCTGATCAAGCTCTCACTCACCAGAAGTGCCTTCTCCCGGATCACGGTCCGGGAGCATGCCTTGGGAATGGGGGGAGGCTATTGGCTCCAGCATTAAGAACAGTTCCTGGCTAGGGGGGGAAACAGATTCCCCATTTGCCGTCTGTGCACTGTCCTCCTCTTCCTCCAAAAACTCATCCTCCTCGCTCCGTGCTACTCCCCCCTTGCAAGTGTCCACGGTCAGTGGTGGGGTAGTGGTGGCATCCCCCCCATAACTGCATGCAGCTCATGGTAGAAGCGGCATGTATGGGGCTGTGACCCAGAGCGTCCTTTCGCCTCCAGGCTTTTTGGTATACTTGCCTGAGCTCCTTGATTTTTGTACGACACTGCTCTGTGTCCCTGGAGTAGCCTCTTTCCGTTATGGCCCTGGAGACTTTAGCGTACGTATTTGCGTTTCTTTTTTTGGAACGTAGTTCTGCCATAACAGATTCATCTCCCCAAAATGCAATGAGATCCAGTACCTCCCGTTCGGACCATGCTGGAGCTCGTCTGCGAATCCAGGACTGCATCGTCGCCTGTGATGGTGGACTGTGCTGATGGTCGCCTGAGATGGTGGACTGTGCTGATGGTCGCCTGTGCTGATGGTGACCAAACAGGAAATTCAAAAGTTCCTGGGGCTTTTACTGCCTACCTGGCTAGTGCATCAGAGTTGAGAGTGTTGTCCAGAGCGGTCACAAGGGAGCATTCTGGGATAGCTCCCGGAAGCCAATAATGTAGAATTGCATCCACAGTACCTGTAACCCGGAACTGCGATCTCGATTTTAGCGCTACTCCACTTGCCGAGGTTGAGTACAGAAATCGGATTAAAGAGCCCTTTAAATCGAAAAAACTGGTTTGGTCGTGTGGATGGATTCAGTTTTATTTCGAAGTAACTTGGCTAATTGTGAAATAACCGCGTACTGTAGACCAGGCCTAAGTTGTTTCCAGCAGTCATCTTGGGTGGGATAGCAGGGGAGAACTGAGGACCTGGATTACCTCACTCCCCACCCTTAAATAGGATTTGCATAAAGCAGGAATCCTTTGTTTCCTAGTTTGACACTCCTCCCACACACCAGCTTCTTGTGGAAAAGTACAGAATTCAAGATGGGTTCCAGTATCAGGTGACATGGTCACATGCCTCTGTAGGGCTCTTGTAGCCATTCTTCACAGGCTGACCCACAGATTCACAGGAAGGCCATCCGCCCGGTTTGGCTTTTCCATTGTTCTACCTGAAGTGTTAGCAGTGGGCGTCACTCAAAGTAGCTTAGCTGAAATACAGATACATAGTCAAAATTCCTAATTTCAGATACAGAAATGATGTATGCCTACAAATAGGATAATCGCTGTTAGGGGGCTTATTCCTTCACCCACTTACTTCCCTGGTCCTTCTCGCATGAACAGAGAGCAACAATACCCGAAGTCCAAAGGTGCAAACAATTCGATGTTTATTGGGGTGAACTTCCAGCAAGCATGATTCCAGTTTCCTTCCTTAGTATCCTCCTTCCCAGCTCTGACACCACAGAGCCTTACACCTGTGTCCCTGTTCCCATTCCTACCCTTAGCCAAACATGATTCCAACTTCCTTACTCCCATTCCCTGTTCCCATTTCCCCCTTTAGCAAAACATGATTCCAATTTTCTTACCCCCATTCCCTGTTCCCATCTCCCTCACCCGCATGCCCACCCCCACCCCCCTACTTCCTGATTGACTGCAGACTATATAGTAAAACTTGAGTTCTGCTTTGCTATACCTTAACCAATCATTTTCCTGAAATTTAACTAACCAATCCTAACATATTGTAACATGATTATGTAACCAATTATATCCCACCACCTCAATTAGTTTACACCCAGCAAAATTAATTATACAGCAGACAGAAACAATCACAGAACCAGACAGAGATTATACAGACAAACAAAGCAAAGTGGGAACTATAATGTCAAAACAATACAGAAGTGAGGATTCCACATCGCAGCTATTGATAAGTGAGTTCTTGCCAGACAGGATGCTATCAAACTAAGTTTCCTTTTACATTTTCTAGGCACTTCCCTTTCTCTGGAGGTGATAGGCACTATCGGGACAGGATTGTATTCCTAACAGCCCAATAGCACCTTATTTCAATGTGACTAGTTTGGAATGTGAGGATGTGACCATTCACTTCCCAGTTTATGGCTGCCTCTGTTGCTTAGCCAAAGGCCTTAGCCTAAGAACTGGGCCTCAGACTGTCACAGTAAGAGAAGGCCCTTACACTGGCAGACAGTGGTTTTGATTCTTTCTTTTATACCTCTATAACTAGCCAAGTGATAAGAATACACCTAAATTCTTAGAGTATAGGCCTTTACAGACAGACCTGAATATCTATATCCTAACAATCGCATTCAGTAAATCGTAACCTTTCCAATGATACCTCACATGAGCCATCTTGCATAACGTATATCTCAGCTATGTCATATTCATATCATAAGCATATTTTCATAAAGAATATGGAATGACACGTCAGCGGAGGCAGCTGCAGAGGATATTATAATCCAGACCTTCACATATAAAATTAGGAACACACATCCCATGGAGCTGTATGTGCTCAGCCCCCCTGGGAAATCAGGCCACTTCCGTGTAGGTGCCTAACTTTAGACACCCGCTTTGAAAATGTTGGGCCTGCCACTGTGGGGGTTAGAGAGTCATGGGGGAATGGAAGATGCCCAGTGGGGACTTAGAGTACATCTACGCTGCAGTAAAACACCTGCGGCTGGCCTGTGTCCGCTCACTTGGGCTCGCAGGCCTCGGGTTGTGGTGCAGACATTCAGGCTTGGGCTGAAGCCTTAGCTCTGGGACCCTCCCCCCTCACATGGTCCTAGAGCCTGGGCCCCAGGCCAAGTCCAAACAGCTACACAGCAATTGTATAGCCCTGCAGCCTGAGGCCGATGAGCCACAGGGGTTTTATTGCAGTGTGGACGTACCCAAAGTGGCCTTGTGCTTCTCTGACAGTTATGTTTTGCTGAACTGGGTGGAACTGGGGACCATGGGGGGGCTGAATATGGTGCTTTTGCTTCTTTGGGTTCAGAGAGACATCTGGTGGTCCTGGCTGCTTGCACATCCCTTCTTCTGTTAGCACAGATCAAGGCAAACGCCTGGGTGAGCCTATCGATAAAAAATAATACTTTACAATTTCACATCACCTTTTATCTGAGGATCAATTTTCATAGATGGGAAAACTGAGGCACAAAGCAGAATCAAATCACTGTACAAATGTATGCAAGGCTGGAGTGATCATCTGTCTTAGGGTCTGGATGTGATATTGAACTGCTAACTAGAAGGGTTTTAGACTTGAAGGGACACAGGTGTGGGTTTATTTTTCTGGAGGGTCTAAAAGGATCTGCAGACAGCTTCCTTTATAGGGGTTCTATGTTAGAACCACCCTCAGGAGGAATTAACTGTCTCTGTTAGTTGTTTGTTCTTGTTTTGTTCTTGCTGCTTACCCTTTAGTGTGCTCTGATGCAGTGAGAGCTGGGTCCTGGAGGCAGACAGGCTTGCTAATGACAGCTAGAGTTAATTTAACAGGTAACTGACAGAAGAGACGTTTTCTTTCGGGAGAGGCAGCTACCAGAGAACTTTCCTGGCCAGGGGCAGGTAGTTGGCCATTTGAAGTCAACTGAGGTAAAGGAAACCAGTGAGATCCCAGGTGAGTCTTTTGCCATTCCCACTAATCCCTGGAGATCCCCTACTTAGCCCCAAAAGAGAGAATAAATAAAGCCCTGGTGAAGCCTGGCAACAGGCATCCAGTTACTCAGGAGTTAATTCTGAGAGTCTCTGAGTTGCATGGTGACGTTCTGAGAGGAGTGTTATGTGTGTGCTTCCACGTACTGCTGCAGGAGCTGAGAGCTGCCCCAACAGTCAGTTTCACGGAGATCACAGCAGCAAACAGTCCTGAGACTTGCCATTCATAAAATACCACAGTTTGGGCAGTTTTCCCAGACTGTGCATGAAACCCACCCACTTTCTGCATGAAACCCAGAGCTCATTCTCAGCAGAGGTCTTTCCAACATCGCCCACTTGAGACATTCAGAAGAATAGCGTGGGTGACGGCCTTCAGGGACTGGGCCTTCAAACAAACAATTGTTCTATTGCAAGTTACTTATTTAAGTGGACATCTTCCCCCCTCAAGATGCCAACCTCGTCTTCTCCATCTCCGATATGTCACAGCACATCTCCAAGCCCTGGGGGAAAGACATATTATTTAGGACGATCTCACAGGTCCCTTGTTTTCCTTCTGCATTCCAGAAATCTGCTCCAACAGTTGCCAAAAATGACTCTCTCAGACTGAAAATTAAACTGCTCTAGCTAGATCTTGGAAGATCTGGTGACATATGTTCTGACATGTAGTTGTATAGTGGGAGTAGTCATGGTTATGGTTATGTATGTTCCTGGACAGCCATATATGGCAATATATAATAATCTATGCATATGCATTTCCCATCAGCAATTGTATATCGCCCTGTTATTTATTAGCTGTGAAGAGCTGCTCATATACTGTGGAATTTGGATCACATGCCTTATGGGTGATTCTAATAACACATTCCCAAAAGGGAACTGTCCAAAGTGTAATTCTGATGAGCCCAAGACGTGGAACATTTTAGTATTCGTTTAATTGCTTGGTGTGATGTGATACATATAGGATTCCCCTTCCTGCTTCCCCTCCCTGTCTCTCCCCCCTGTTCCCCCCCTCTCGTGGCAGGTCCCAAGCTCTCACCGGAGCAGTTTCTGAACAAACTTCCAAAATCCTTGATCCGGGAGGGACAAGTGATTGATATCCGAGGGCCAATCAAAGAAACTCTGCAGGTATGACAGAGCCCCTGCATGCACTGAGTCTTAATGGCTAGGTTATGCTTAAAATTAAGGTTGACCTAACTATATCTCTTAGGGGTGTGAAAAACACCTCTGAGCTCAGAAGTTAAGCTGATCTCACCCCTGGCGTAGACACAGTTTGGTCAATGGAAGAACACGGCTTGGGCAGTGGATTACCTACAGTGATGGGGAAAACTCTTTCCGTCGCTGTAGGAAGGGTCTACACTATGATGCTACGAGTGGAATAGCTACAGTGCTGTAGTGGAGCTGCTGGTAGTATAGACGTTTTCTGAGTCTGCAGTTACGCTGGCGTGAATCAACAGTAACTCTACGGAAGCTAACAACCTTACGTAGGTGCAAATAGAATCAGAACTGGGCCCTTTCTCTTGAAAAATCTTCAACCTCCTGAAAAGACTCCAGCAGAAAGCATGAGATGTATTTTCACCAGGCCCTTTCATCCCTTTCTGGAACTGTATCGTTTCTACCTGAGGGGGGGGGGGGGGAATCATTCGTAACCCATGTGATGATTGAGTAAACATTTCAGTGAAGTTACTGTCTCGGGTGTTCGATCTAGATCCTGTCATTTTGCTTGAAGGGGAGCAAGTAGTTTCCTCAGATCAGTGTAATTATGATAATTAAACTTGGTGTCCATACAGAACATTTAGAAGGAAATAGACCAATCTAGCTTTATTGGATTAAAACGGACGAATCAATTAATGGGGGAGTTAGTTGTTAGATTAGAAGAAGCCCCAGCCAGCACCAGGACCAGGCCAGGCAGATTTTTTAAAAATAAATAGTTTAACTAGGTACAAAGTGTAGAAGCCATATTGACCATTTGCTGGAGAAACCTGCCTGCCTGGTGCTGTGCAAGCCTGCTGCATCCTGTTGGGAGCAGCAGGGGAGAGGGAGCATGGAGAAGCCATTGGCCTTGTAGCTGGTGGGCTCAGGAGGAGGGCACATTCTCCACCTGTGGTCAGAAAACAGGGGACTAGCCCCCATGTATTAATCCAGGAAAGCTGGGCCAATAGTATCTGAGGTTTCCCTGGTTGGTTTCAGGGCTCTGATGGGACAAGTAGCAATGAAGTGATCCTAGTGGAGACGCCCAGCCTTGCAGCAATGAAGGAGAGGTAAAGGGCAGTGGTTCCCTCAGCAAATGCACGGTCAGTCTCTCCTGTCCATCCACTAGCCATCAGAGGCAACCTGCAAAGATTTGTTTTAATGGTTTTTCCCATTTTTGCTGCTTTCTGATGGATAAAGAGGGCCTGGAAAGGGAGGGTTCGTTTGTGTGGTTTAAAGCAAAAATTCAAGAGTTTTTTCTGCTTGGTTTTTACTTCAGAAATAGCAGGAAGGCCAGGTTTGATCTTTCCTAGTTTTGGGAGGTGTCTGAGATTTTTATGATGAATCCCGACATCGTCAGCAAAGGCTTCCTTTATTCAAAATGTTAGCTAGCCCTTGGTATTAAAAGGGTGTTCACAAGAACAAGCAAAACCCAAGGAGTTTGAACCAGTCTGGCTATAAATTCTTCCTTCTCTCAATTTTCACCCTCTGAATGGGAAAGTGCCTCCAGAGAAGAGATGAGCAAATGGGGTCACCATTTCACTAGTTCTCCCATAGTCAGCGAGTCTTCCAGGCTAGACAAGACTTAATTTCTAATGTCACCATAAACCAAGCAGAACTTTGTATTTAAAAAGGCAAATAAACAACCCTACCAAGCAGCCTTGATCCAGAATAAGGAACAAAAAAAGAGCACCAGCTTATCTCAGAAAGTGAAAGAGCAGCCTTGCATGATCAGATAGGCTACAACCTCTCCCTCAGGCAAAGGGGTAGGCGGTTGGGGCTGTTTTTCTACATTCAGCTATTTCAAAGGCATGTAGCACTTTGTAAGCCATTTTGGCCTATTTGCCCACAAGCAATCAGGGTTCAGGGAACTGCTAAGGGTATGTCTACACTGCAGAGCTGAAGCTGCAGCGCTGTAAGGTCTCCCGTATAGCCGCTCTATGCCGACAGGAGGGAGCTCTCCCATCCGTATAATTAAACCACCCCCAACATGCGGCGGGAGAGCGTCTCCCACCACCACCATAGCACTGTCCACACCAGCGCTTCTGTCTGTGACACTTACATCAGTCAGGGGGATTTTTTTTTCACACCCCAGACCGACAGTAGTTTTACCAGCTAGTGTAGACATTTCCGTAGATTTTTAAGGTACCGTTCTCTATTCCAGCACCTCCCTTTTCCCTTTGGCTCTCTCCTGATGCCCTATCCAGCCTAGGCCACTTAGCATTGCCTGATCAGTCTCTGTAAAATTGCTGTTTCTTGTCTAACCGGCTTTTATGGCTGTCAGGTTGCAGGCAGACGAACAGGACCAGCCTCCAGCCCCCAACATCTCCACTCTCCGAATAAAATCTGAGAATGGGGAGCAGACATACATTGTAAAAATGCTCTTCACAGAGACCATAGGAGACCTGCGCCGGCACCTCACCCAGAGCAGGTAGGTATAGGGAGAGGAAAGAGGGGTTTTTGCAAGCCAGGTCAACAACTCCACCCCACTGAGTCAGGCCACAGCAAAAACTGGGCCAGTGGCATTTCCAGATCCTGCTTGATCCCTGGAATTGAGCCGCCTGAAGAATACTCTACAGTGTAAGTCCAGCAGGTACAGGATCACAGGGCCTCTGCCTGCCAGATGCTGAGCCCCCTCAGCATACAGTGATGTTAGTGGGGGTTGAAGGTGCTTGTCACACTCAGCACCTCCAAAGCGGAATCAGGATCAGGCCCATGGTTTGGGAATTGTGTAGAGATTTCAAATCCTACCTCCTGCAGGGAGCGGACATCTCCATAGTCTTCCATGTTTCTGGCTCTTCTATTTCAGTAGGTCCCAACTCATCCTTACCTCCTGCAGTGTCGTTGTTGCCTCTGCTCCCCACGCCCACTCCTCAGCAACCCTCACCTTGACTGTTGCCATGCCCTTCTCACAATCCACTTCAAAACTGCCCTGGTTCTTAACATCCTGGAAGCAACTCTGGCCTACCAGAGGCACCTTCCGTCTTCTGTCCCTGCTCCCTTTACAGGACGTAGCCCTGCCTGGCCTAAGCTTTGTGTGCCTGGTGATCTGTAAGAGCTTTCCCCGCTGTAGCTGTTGCTGTCTGGAACAGCCTTCTACGGGCTGGGCTTTCCATCTCAGCTGGAAACACCTCTGTTCCTCATTCAATGCTCTAGCCTTCTGCTCTTGTGTAACCCTGCAACTAGCTTATTCCCAGCTGCTTTGTGGAAGGAACATGGCTCACAGGAAAGATTGTACTGTTCTTTCCTAGGGGTGGAGAATCACAGCTGTATGAGATCATCAGCACCTTTCCCCAGAGAGTGTATGCTGACAACTTCATGACCCTGCAGGAGTGTGGACTGATTCCCAACGCCTCCCTTCTGCTACGGGAAAAGATCCCTTCAGCCAAGGAGGGACAGGGCCACAGATAGTTTAACAGCTTCAGATGAGCCAGCTGGCCTTGCAACTGCTACTTCACATGAAGCAATTTGCTTTCCTCCACCAACATCTCCTTCTCCATCAGGCTCTGTGCTAAGGCAAGAGGACAATCAGATAAGCTACAACCTCTCCCTTACTCAAGGGGGACGGAGGGTGCGGTTATCTTTCCAGATTCAGTTGAACTTCATTGTTACCTGGGCCTACCACCTCCTGTAGGCAAAGCAAGTGGGAGAAATAGCCCTGGAGATCTAGCTCCTCTCTGCACTATGGGTGAGAGAACTGTAGTGACTCAAGGCTACACACCCTGCCAGTCTGGATCCTACTAGCCTCTGGGGGCTGCCTTTAGAGGCCTGCTGGGCCTGTGGCCTCATCACATGGCAGCCTACCTGTGTAAATATTATCCTGGGGGACTTGTATCCAAGCTAGGTTTCTCACCACCGTTGCTGAAGGTCACATGATCTTTTTGCCCCTGAGAGGCTGCAGTGAGTTCACTTCAACACCTGTGCCTTCATCTGCAGGTCCCTTATGTCTACACTGCAATAAAAAAACTGGCACCACTCTCAGAGCCCACATCTGTTGAGCTGGGCTCAGGATGGGGGGCTACAACTAGCAGCATAGATGATCAAGTGTAGTCTGGAGCTGGAGCACTGAGACCCACCCTGCTTGCAGAGTTTCAGAGCCCAGACTCCAGCCCAAGCCTGAATGTCTACACTGCAATCTTTAGCCGGTGAGCCTGAGTCTGCTGAGCCAGGCCAGACATGGCCATACCATGGTCTTTTATTACAGAGTAGACAGAGCCTTCAAGAACTAAGTTTATATATAGTATAGGTGAAATGCTGTGAGGGCCCTCCCAGCTAGGTTACAGTCCCGTTTCCACATGCATCTGCGCTCTTCATTAGGGCTAGATTCCAATCTCACACTGTTGTACAAATGGGCTTAACTATTAAAGTCAATAGGGTTAAACTGGACTGAGTGGAATCAGGCTGAGTCCTTTGCAGGGCTGAGACACAGCCAGAGCCACTCCAGCGAGGAGGTGCCAATACTTTCATTTCCTCTACATGAAACATTTCTTCCTTTAAACAGACCCCAAGTGTCCAGTGTTAACAGCCTCCCAGTCTGTATGGCTGAGCCTGGTCACCATAGTGCCAACCATCTCTGCCTTCCCATGAGAGACATACTCCCCCCATTTCTGTCCTGTGCGAGGGCCCAGTTCTCAGGCTTTGTACCGTGTTGTCATTTATCCCCTGGGCAAAGTACTATCAAATCAGCTGAGTGGTGCTGTGCTTTCCACTTTGCACACGTGGAAATGATCTGGCAAGTACAAGATGGGAGGATTCCAGGCCTTGAGAGTTAAGGACCCAAGCCCCCTTCTGCATCAGCCTATTTCACTGCAGGACAGAGTACGATCTCTGTGACTAGCTTAGGCACATAGGATTCAGCTAATAAAGAACATACCTCATCTTTTCCTATGAAGGGCTATGAAGGGAGGGAGCCTTAAGCCATGTTCCTATTCCAGCCTCACCCCCTCCTGTCCCGCAAAGCCTTCAACCCAGTCACTGTGAGAACATGACAAATCTCCAGCTTATTTGTGGCTGAAGATGCTGCACCCTTTGTGCAATGCAGAGAGCCCTTGGGCACCTTCCCCTTTTACTAGGCTCTCCCGAGCACTCTCCTGTGTTCAAACACTTTTAAGCTGTGCAGTTCTTTAGCCACAGTTTCTCATCCGTCAACTTTCACTTGAGTGTTTAGGGAAGTGCTAAGCTGGGGCGGACAAACGTTTTGACCCGAGGGCCACATTGGGTTTCCAAAATTGTATGGAAAGCCAGTTAGGGGAGGCTGTGCCTCCCCAAACAGCCAGGCGTAGCCCAGCCCCTGCCCCCGCCCCCATCCCCTGACAGCCCCCCCAGGACCCCTGCCCCATCCACCCCTCCCTATCCCCTGACTTTCCCCAGACTCCCACCCCTGACTGCCCCCCACCACCCCATCCAACCCCTTCTCTCATTCCTGACTGCCCCCCACCCCAGACCCCTGTCCCATCCAACCACCCCTGCTCCTGACTGCCCTCTGCTGTCCCATTCAACCCCCCGTTCCCCGCCCTGACCCTTATCCACACCCCCACCCCCGACCACCACCCTGAACTCCCCTGCCCCATTGCTGCGCTGTCTGGAGCGCCAGCTGTGCGACCCAGAGCACCAGGGCAGGCAGCCGTGCCGGCTGGCTGGAGCCAGTCATGCCCCCGTGCAGCACAGAGCATCAGGTCAGACCGCAGCTCTGCAGCCGCACTGCCTGGCAAGAGCTCACTGCCAGAGCATCGCGCCGATGGCGCAGTGAGCTGAGGCTGTGGGGGAGGGGGAACAGCAGAGGAGGGGCCAGGGGCTAGCCTCAGGGGCCGGGCAGGACGGTCCCACAGGCCAGATGTGGCCCGTGGGCCATAGTTTGCTCACCTCTGTGCTAAGCCTTGGTCAGACAACAATGCATTAGAAAGGTAAAAGGATGGCGCCAGAGAATCCTGCATCAAAACCCCTCCTCTCAGATGCACTCATCCCAGCTCACCAGCTGATTTCTTGCATGGTCCTGACCTACAGGAAGTTCAGTGAGTGGATGGAAACAGGTCTTCTCCCCGCTGCATAGATAGGAAGGATCCCCTTTTAAGGTCTTTGCTCATCTACTTAGACAAGTGTTCTCCTCACTAGCAGCTTGCCACCCTCCATGCCATGTACATTTCACTTGTGTTTAGAGGGGGACTGGGACCAATTCTGGAATAGACTCCAGAATTGTAAAGGCATTCATGTAAGTTCTTTAAGCTGGCGTTCTAGAGTCAAGATCTTTGTGCCAGGCCATAGCAATGAGCATAACTGACTAAGCTCCTCTGAATTGGTAAGGAGGATGATGCCCAATCTAGCATCAAAATACAGAAACCAATTTAAAAAAACCACACCAAAGCCAGCAAGAAAGGCTTAGTAGCATTTAATAGCATCTCAGAAGACAATAGTGGTTAGAAAGATGCTTTTTGGCAGGAAAACAAAATGCACTTGGTCCAGGTTGCAGAAAGGCAGCTCAAAAAGGAAAGACAGGAAGGCTGGAGCGTCAGACATTCTGGAACAACCCCTGAGCCCTAGGGGCTCCTAAAGGGAGCTTTCACATCACATCAGTACAGGAATGTGCTAATGGAACTGTATGGGTCCCCTAATAGCAGATCTGCCCTCACCACCCACCCCCTCCGAGCCTCTTCCAGAGAGCTCTGCACTCTACTGAAGTCGTTTTATTTGTTTCATCCTCCCCACTCTGGCTGATGAGGGAATTCAAACCCTATCCTTGTGCAATGCTTCTGCACTGAGTTTAAACAGCAAACCGCCCTCAGGTGCCAGCATTTCTACGCTCAGAATGAGGAAGAAAGCACAAGCTGCTGTGTTTACACAGCCCCGCAGCTGGTGATAGGGTGAAAGAGGAAGCACACACCCTTCCCTTCTAAAGCACAAGACTCATTCAGAGGAGAGGGGCGCAGGAATAGCTAGGCTTTCCAACGGCCTTACTTCAGGTGACCTCCTTTCTATAGAGGCACTGGCAGCTGCATTGTGAGCACGGCCCGGCTGGGTTGGAAGAAATGTGCAGTGACATCAGAGCTGCGTTGGACCCCTGTCAGACAATATCGGGGTGAGGGAGGAAGCAGGCAGCTGCAAAGGGGAGAGGTTTTGGTCATGGGGTTCCCTGCGGCAGGAGATAGATCATGAGGCCGGGATGGCACTGAGGGCCTAGGAGTTAAGGTGATCAGAGAGGCAGTTGGTGGGGAATGCAGAGTTAAAGTCCAGGGTGGGAAAGGAATGCTCAGGCTAACTTCAGGAACTCCTGCAGGGTGTTCTGTTCCACAGCCTCCACAAACAACTCGTAGTCCTGCAGGTAGAAAATGCAACAAAACTAGCTCAGAACAGGGACGGAAACAAAACCAGGGGCACACAGCTCAGGCGGGGACCCCTGCTCCACAGCAGCCAGGTGCACAAACAGAACAAGTGCTGGGAGGGAGAAAGTCACAGCTCAGTGGCCTTTCCCGTCAGGTTCAGGGCAAGCAAATATAGTGGCTTCCACTCGGTACCCAGCAGAACCAGCTTCACCTCACAAACTCCTATAGAATTTGTTGCGCAATCGCAAATGCATTGGCAGTTTTCAGAACGGACAACTGCAGCCAAAGGTGCGATGACAGGGCAATACGTAGAAGGCTTCCACAATGCAGTGGTAAGGTTCAGCAATCATAGAATATCAGGGTTGGAAGGGACCTCAGGAGGTCATCTAGTCCAACCCCCTGCTCAAAGCAGGACCGATCCCCAACTAAATCATCCCAGCCAGGGGTTTGCCAAGCCTGACCTTAAAAACTTCTAAGGAAGGAGATTCTCCCACCTAATGCCAGGTCCCCTTAGGACAGTCGCACAATGCCGTTTGCGTGTTAGCCTTCTCTCCTGCTCCATGTGGCCTTTAAACTTAAAGGACAAGGGCCTGTAGCGCCATGTCCAGACACCTCTCCCCAGAGAAAGCCTTTCAAATGCCCTTCGTCATTTGCACACCCGGGCTGGGAGATCAAGGTCAATACCAAACCCCTGGGTTCTGAGGTCCCGAGAGCCCAGCCACCTGGATTCTGAGCCTTACCCCACAGTAATGGTCTCCGTTGAATATCTGGGGTGGAATGGCTTTAGGATTGCCTGACCTGGTCCTCATTTCCTCCCTCAGGGCATTATCCTGGGAGATATCCACCAGTTCATACTTGATATTTTTCCCATCCAGGATCCTGGTCACTTCACTCTGCTGGGACTTGATCTGAAACACAGATTGAGAAGGCAGGTTACACTTTCCCCTGTGGCTGAATTTGGGATTCGGCCACTGTCAGGCTAAAGGTTCGAAGAGTTTTAAGTTTCCAGAAACACATACACAAACCAGGTGTGTGCAGAACAGGGACTCGGGACAGGAATCACGAGTCACAGCTGGGTATGGACCAAGTCCCACAGGAAATAGGGCGTGTTGGGGAGAAGTCAGTCACCGCTGGACAGGAATGGCGAAGACAGAGCCCTATTGGGAGTGGCGGGGGCGGGGGTGTGTGAATGAATCCCAGCTGGAGAGACACCTGGCCCAGGGCGAATTAGTGAGTTTGGGAGGAGAGAAGCACAGCTGTGTCAGGGAGAAGGACCCAGCCCCAGGAGGAATTAGTGCATATAATGGGGTTGCAGAGATCACAGCTGGATCAGGTAAAAGGACCCAGCCCCATGGGGAACCACAGCAGAATATGGGGGAGGGAACCAGCCCCATAAGGTGTATAATGGGGTGAGGTGGGGTGCAGCATTTATAGCAGGATCCAGGAGATGGACATGGCCCCATGGGAAGTTTGGGTGCATAATGGGGGGTGCAGTGATCATCACAGGATGTGGAAGGAAAGGGGGGATTAGGGTGTATAATAGAGAAGGACAGCGATCACAGCAGGATTTGGGACAGGTGCAAGGATCATGGCAGGATCTGGGAGATGGACCCGGCCCCAGAGGGAATTAGGATGCGGGGTGTGGCAATCACAGCAGAATGTGGGAAGGGGGTTAGGGTGTACAATGGGAGGGTGCAGAGTTGGGATTGTATTATGGGGGATGCAGATATCACAGGGGGATGGGGGGGGTTAGGGTGTACAATGGGAGGGGTGCAGCCATTACAGGGGGATGGGGGGGTTAGGGTGTACAATGGGGAGTGTGCAGAGTTGGGGTGTATTATGGGGGGGAGTTAGGCTGTATGATGGGTGGGTGTGGCAATTACAGTGGGATGTGGGGAGGGGGTTTCGGTTTACAATGGGGGGTGCGGAGTTAGGGTGTATGACGGGGGATGCAGACATCATAGCAGGATGGGGGGGTTGCAATGGGGGGGTGTAGAGTTGGGGTGTATGATGGGGGATGCAGATATCCCAGTGGGGTGTGCACGGGTTGAGTTTACAATGGGAGGGTGCAGAGTTGGGGGTCTATGATGGGGGGTGCAGATATCACAGTGTGGGGGCGCTAGGGTGTACAATGTGGGGTGTAGAGTTGGGGTCTATGATGGAAGGTGCAGATATCACAGCGGGATGGGGGGTTGGGTTTACAATGGGGGGGTGCAGAGTTGGGGTCTATGATGGGGGTGCAGATATCACAGCGAGATGGGGGGTTGGGTTTATAATGGGGGGGTGCAGAGTTGGGGTCTATGGTGGGGGGTGCAGATATCACAGCGGGATGGGGGGTTGGGTTTACAATGGGGGGGTGCAGAATTGGGGTCTATGATGGGGGTGCAGATATCACAGCGGGATGGGGGGTTGGGTTTATAATGGAGGGGTGCAGAGTTGGGGTCTATGGTGGGGGGTGCAGATATCACAGCGGGATGGGGGGTTGGGTTTACAATGGGGGGTGCGGAGTTGGGGTCTATGATGGGGGTGCAGATATCACAGCAGGATGGGGGGTTGGGTTTACAATGGGGGGGTGCAGAGTTGGGGTCTATGATGGGGGTACAGATATCACAGCGGGGGGCGCTAGGGTGTACAATGGGGGGTGCAGAGATGGGGTCTATGGTGGGGGGTGCAGATATCACAGCGGGGGGCGCTAGGGTGTACAATGGGGGGTGCGGAGTTGGGGTCTATGATGGGGGTGCAGATATCACAGCGGGATGGGGGGTTGGGTTTACAATGGGGGGGTGCAGAGTTGGGGTCTATGATGGGGGGCGGGAGGAGAGCGGAGCGGTCCCGTCCCCCGGAACAAAAGCAGGACCGTGGCCGCTCCAGGGGAAGGGGAAGGTGCCGCAGCCCCGCCCCGCGAGCCCGTCGAGCCGAGGGGCCGGGCAGCCCGTGGGGAGGCGGCGCCGCCGGCCCCGGGCCCCGCTCACCTCCCTGGAGCCGGTCACCGAGGTGCTGTAGACTCGAAGGCCGGACATGGTGCCGGACGCGCGGCCGCTCCCTCCCCGCGTCTCCGCTCCGCCGCTGGAAGCTGCCTCCGCCCAGCGTGTGACTGCGGGGCGCCGATGGGGCGGGCGGCGGCTTTTCCCCGCCCCCGGGCGGCCGGCCCCCGCCCCGGCGCAGGATCCAGCGGAGGGGCCCCGCGGGGCCGGGCCGGGGTGGGCAGAGGCCCCCGCCCCGGCGCAGGATCCAGCGGAGGGGCCCCGCGGGGCCGGGCCGGGGTGGGCAGAGGCCCCCGCCCCGGCGCAGGATCCAGCGGAGGGGCCCCGCGGGGCCGGGCCGGGGTGGGCAGAGGCCCCCGCCCCGGCGCAGGATCCAGCGGAGGGGCCCCGCGGGGCCGGGCCGGGGTGGGCAGAGGCCCCCGCCCCGGCGCAGGATCCAGCGGAGGGGCCCCGCGGGGCCGGGCCGGGGTGGGCAGAGGCCCCCGCCCTCCCGAGGCTGGTGTGGGTTCCCTGTGCGCGGCGCCCAGTTCCAGCGTCCCGAGCCAAAATCCTGTAGGCGGGGGTCTGTGTCGGGTGCAAATGTTTACAGCCAGGGGTGTCAGCCACTGAATGGGACCGACTGGGGTCCACGTCTAAAGGACTTGCTCCCTGTGAGTGGGGTTCTGAGTGTGGACATGGCAAAGTAAGCCCTCCTTCCCCCCGGGTGCTGCGTCCCTGTGACCATCCCCTTTCTGAAGACTCACAGAAAGGAGGGTCTGGCAAGGACTTGAGGGGTCATCTAATCCATCTCCCCCCTGCTGAGACGGGAGCAAGCCCACCTAGACCATCCCAGACAGGTCTTGGTCTAACCTGTTCTTAAAAACCTCCAATGGCAGAGATTCCACAACCTCCTGGTAACCTAGTCCAGTACTTAACTCGCCTTTCAAAAGTATTTTCTAATATTTAACCGCGAGCTCCCTTGCTGTAGATGGAGCTGGTTACTTCTCATCCTTGTGCTCACCATCCTCTTTCTAACAGCCCTTAATGTATCTGAAGATGTAGCAGGTCCCTGCCCAGTTTTTTTAACCTGTCCTCGTAGATCAGGTTTACTGAACCTTTTATCATGTTTGTTACTCTCCTCTGGACTCTCTCCCATTTGTCCCCAGCTTTCTTAAAGTGCAGCACCCCGAACTGGACACAGTACGCTAGACGAGGCTTCACCCATGCCCCGTGGCAAGTGATAATTATCTCCTATGGCTGACATGCAACACTCCTGTTAATACACCCCAGAACGCTATTTGCCTTTTCTGTAACTGTATCACCTTGTTGGCTCATAATAATTTGTGATCCACTGTAATCCCAGATCCTTTTCTGCGCTAGCACGAGCTAGCTAGAAAACTCCCCGTTTTCTAGTTGTGCATTTGGTTTTTCCTTTGTAAGTAACATACTTTGCGCTTGTCTTTACTGAATTTTATCTTGTGAAATCCAGACCAATTCTCCAATCTGTCAAGGTCATTTTTGAATGTCCTTCAAAAGTACTTGCAACACCTCCCGGTTTGGCCTCATCTGCAAATTTTATGTATGTGCTCTCCACTCCATTAGCCAAGTCATTAATGAAGCGGACCAGCCTCTGAACACGAGCTCCCAGGGCGATCCTGCGGCAACAAGAGCTAACGTAATCCTAGGGGGTATAAACAAGAAAAATGAATAGGAGCAGGGAGGTGATTTTGCCTCTGTTTAAGGCCCTGGTGAGGTGGATTCTGCATCTAGTTCTGGTGTCTAGGTTTTAAAAAGGATGTTGAAACATTAGAGAGGGCACAGAGAAGAGCTCCAAAAATGAGTCAAAGGCTGACAAAAATGCCTTCCCCGTGAAGAGCTCAAGCTGTTTAGCTTATCAAAAAGAACGCCGAGATGGGACTTGACTACGGTGTACAGATACCTTCAAGGGGAGAAACTAGTGGGCATTAAAGGGCTCTTTAAGCTAGTTGAGAAAGGCAGACCAAGAACCAATGGCTGGAATTCAAATTTTGTAAAAAGTGCCTAATGTTTTAACAGTGAAGTTGATTAACCATTGGCCAAGGGAAGTGGCGGATGCTGCTCCTTGTACTGTCTTCAAATCAAGAGTGGATGCCATTCTAGATGTGTTTTAGTCAAACAAGTTATTACTGGGCTCAGCACGCAGGTAACTGGATGAAATTCTATAGTGGTATAGAGGAAGTCAGGCTACGTGATCCAGTGGTTCCCTCTGAATCTGTGAAACCCTTTTACTGGCTCTTCTACACATACACCTTTATCAAGGTTTCCCCCTCCCCATGGGAATTTGGTGCAGTAGTTGCTTCCATCAAGATTACAGACCACAAAAACCTCCTTGTGGGGAGAGAGACGGCACCAAAATATGCAGCACGTCTATGCAGAAATTCATGAAGAAACTTCCTTTCTGTGCAAAAGCAATACAAATCCTTATGGCTGCTTAAATCTAGGGGTCACCTATGAGCAACAATCGCTCAATTAATATTTTTGTTATGGCAACTTCTCTTACAAGTTCAGAGTCAAAGTGAACAAGGGCAAAGGATCACATCAACTGAATGCCCGTTGTTTCATTCACGGGGACTCTTCCTCACCACACGTGTAGCTAAGTCCGAGCACTGAAAGATTCAAAAATTTGACCCTCGGCTATTTCCGTCGGAGATTTCTGTGCACAACAAGTAATTTGGAAGAAAAAAAGATGCATTTTGGTGGATGCATCTCAAAGTGGCAATCTGCGTCTTTTCAAATACCATTCACGGACTATTCAGACAACAAAGAAATGCCCCTACCCAGAAAAGCTGCCCTCTCTATAGAACTTTTCCATGTAACTTGAGTATAGCATTAATATTTAAAATGTTTCAAATATTGATTAGTTCAATAGAAGTCATCAAAATTATTTGCGTAAACAGAAGAGTTTATTAAAGCAAATGTGTTGTCATTCTAGGTACAAGGCTGTTGGGATACCATACAACCCTGGGAACCATTTGATAGGTTTCCATAAGCTTGGTCAAAGTGAGAGCTGGCCTTCGGTGATGAAAGTTTGGAATTAAAAGAAGACCGGAGGGGGAGATATTGTAGCCACAGGTAGAATTCTCCAGATTCCACTGAAGTGCCCAAAGCCATGCTGCTGTTATATGAGTATCCCAGCAGCACTAAAGACACCAGCTAGTTTAACTTAGGCTTGGTCTATGCTACAAACTTATGGCGCCATAACTGTTCTCAAGAATGTGGAAAATCCATGTGACTGAGCACAGAATCATCGAATATCAGGATTGGAAGGGACCTCAGGAGGTCATCTAGTCCAACCTCCTGCTCAAAGCAGGACCAACTCCAACTAAATCATCCCAGCCAGGGCTTTGTCAAACCAGGTCTTAAAAACCTCTAAGGATGGAGATTCCACCACCCCCCTAGGCTTGACAAAGCCCTGGCTGGGATGATTTAACTGGGAATTGGTCCTGCTTTGAGCAGGGGGTTAGACTAGATGACCTTCTGGGGTCCCTTCCAACCCTGATATTCTATGATTCTAATGTAGTTAAACTGATCTAACCCCGTGTAGACAGAGCCAGGTCAACGGAAGGGCTTCTCCTGCCAACATAAGTATTCCACCTCCCTGAGAGGCAGTAGCTACCCCACTGTAGGTAGTATCTTCACTAAGCCCTGCAGGGACACAGGTGCCTGGAAGTGTAGCGTTGTAGTATTCCTTCCAACAGTTAGTAAGCACTCTAGTGGTGCACACGGTTTTCTGCAAAGCCCTCAGAAACCACTCAGAGCAGCAGAACTAGGCCTTACATGTTTGCAGCCCGCCACCAGACATGGATTATTTCAGAGCCAACTGTGCCCTCCATCATCGTTTTTGTTGTGCAGCGAGTAAAGGACACAACTCGAATCATAACACATTTTTATATCGAAAACACATTTAGCCCTTTTTTCCTGTTCTTAATTCATCTAACGCCACAGCAACGTTCCGACAGATTTCTTCCTGTGTAGCTATCCCATAATTCCTGTGGAAACACTGCAGCTGGATTTGCAACAACTTGGCTGGATATTGCTTTGTGCTGATTTTTACATGCATATTGTATGTTTACTACCAAGGAAAACAAAATAAAAATGGGGGTAATATAGGTCAGACCAGAAATAGAGGCTCACACCTCTGGGAGCCGCATCTCTTCATCTCAAAACAACTGCCACAGCAATGTGTCATTTGGGGGCGAACTGAGACGTCAGCTACAGCCAGTCACAACCCAGCTCCTTATCAGAGAATCAAGCCCACTGTGGAAGCGGGATGAGGTGTCACAGTGTAGTGCGCAAAAAGGAAGCTTCGGGTCAGGATGTGGCATGTCCTAGCTCTTTCAGCAGTCTGGCCATTGCAGGGATGGGGCACTGGGTGATCTGAGACCTATTTGGTCACATACCACCAGTCAAAACCCAGTTCCTTGATTAAGGAGTTACTAATTTAAATTTGTAATCACATGGCAAGATTAATTTATTACATTTTTTGAAATTTTATCTCACTCTGAAGTAATTTTAGCGTTCGAATAGGGAACGGGGAGCCACAGGGAACCTAGAAGAAGGCACCAACTTGTGCCTTCAGCACAGATCACTTGCTCAGTTAGCGCTCACCCTCCCCAAATCCCTATAACCTCCTCTGCTATCCACCATTCCCAATGCTTGTCAAGGGAAAGTATCCTTGAGAGCAACACTGCTTAGCCTAGCCCGTGGGAGGCAGAGGCCCCCAGCTTCAGCTTTCTGTTGTAATCACTCAACGAGGCTCCCTTTAAGGAGTACAGCATTCTGGCCTCATGCCCTGCCCTACATGAAGGTAGCGGGCATCCTGCTATCACAGAAGTGGGCAAACTACAGCCCACGGGACCCTCCTGCCCAGCCCCTGAGCTCCTGGTCTGGGAGGCTAGGCCCTAGCACTTCCCCTGCTGTTCCCCCTCCCCGGGCACCGGTGCACTGCTTTGGGCGGGGGGGCTGCAAGCTCCTGGGGCACTGCTGCTGCAGAGCCCGGCCTGACCTGGTGCTGGCTCCAGCCGGGCGGCACGGCTGTAGTGCCGCCAGCCACCGGTGCTCCAGGCAGTGTGGTAAGAGGCCAGGGGGTTGAATAGAGGGCAGGGCAGTCAGAGGGCAGGGAACAGGGGGGTGGATGGGGCAGGGGTCCCGGGGGGGCGGATGGGGCGAGAAGCAGGGCTGGGATAGGGGGCAGGGGCTGGGCTACACCTGGCTGTTTGGGGAGGCACAGCCTCCCCTAACCCACCCTCCATACAATTTCTGAAACCCGATGCGGCCCTCGGGCCAAAACGTTTGCCCGCCCCTGTACTATCACCTCACGGCAAAGCTACTGGCATGCACATCTGAGCACTCAGGGGATGCCATTACCTAGCTCCGAATGCCCCAGAAAGGAGGTAGCAAGCGCTGCAGTACTTTAAGGAAAAATACTCGCAGTTCCCATCAAACTCTGCCCTCCTGGAAGCATGTGATGAAAAGGAAGGCACAGTTCTGTGCCCAGTCTGAGCTGCTATTTGGATCTTAAAGGCTTCGTGGTCAGCTTGTACTTCCCTGTACAAACAGAGTAGGAACTTTTTATTTTTTTTTAAAGTCTTCTGCAACATGTGTGCAGTGAAAAATCCTAGGGCTTGATTCATCCCTGCATGGCAGTGAAACTCCCACTGATTTCAGTAGAGCAACTCTAGTTGCAAGTGGAGTGACACCCTGATGAAGCAGACAGACTATGGGGCTTGATTTGGAAGTCGCAGTGTATAGCCAGGAAGGAAGTAGTTTCTGTTTGACAAAGCACAAGCGTAATTAGGAACAATGCAGAGTTTTATGAAATACTATCAAATCCCACCTCCCTCTGCCACACCTTTGAGAAGGAAAGCCGTACACCGAATTGCTCTGCTCAACAGGAACAAAGCAGCTTTATTTTATAACCAAAATACTCAGTACCATAAACTGCGTAAGACAAATATTCATATAAATATACCTGTGCTTAACTGTACAAGGAAACACCAGGCAGAAGTCAACTATTTAAACACATCCTGCGTAAGCAATGAGACAAACCACACTACATGGTTATTTTGGATACCAGGGTCTCGGGCGCTCTGTGAAGAGCCACCAAAACTGGTGGATACCTGCTATAACCAAAGTTACTTTAATAAAAAGGTATGCAAAGAACTTTTTTTTTTTAAATACAAACTTTTGCAAAAGGATTAAAATGAACCCCCCCCCACCCCTCTCACCGGCACAGTAATATGCTACCAGAGTGCCATGACACATAGGAGCCTATCACCTCTTTCCCCAAGGACAGAAATGCAGCGCCCTGCTCTGTATCAGCTTAAATACATAAGGGTTTCATTTCTTAAGACCTAGATTCTGGTTTTGCACCATAACTCTGTGGGTGCCACTGGGGACATGTAGATATCTCCTCTCTTCCTCCCTGCATGTTTTTTGTGGGTATAAATGGAAAGGTGGGTGAGGCTGCTTTAAAAGTAAGGTGCTAAATGCAGGTTCCCTGGCAGGCTAACAGCATCTTTGTTAAACAACATGGTCACCAAGGTTTCCAGTTACCCAGCAACACTCATGTTTGGTGCTGCTAGCCCCGGCATGCCCATAGTATTTCTCAATAGTCTGGGCAACTGACTTCAAGAAATTGTCTTGGCCCACTGTCTAAGTAACTCAGCAAGGGAGCTGGCTGGAGGCAACACCTGTGGAGAGATGCCATGATCCATATTACGCTACCAGGCACCACACCAGATGCTCCAGGAAGGACAGAGTAGCTGCACAGCAGGGAATACACCAGCTAACAAGCCATCCATCAGATACTTTTTGATCTTAGTCATGGGTAGCCTATTAGCCAGGTGGTTTCCAGAACATACATTGTGGTGGCCAGATTTCAAAAACAGATTTTACTGGTCTCAATGAAATCCGACAAAAGAGCACCAGGAACAGCATCTTCACAGAACTGGGGATCAGCCCCAAAGGAAGGCTGCAAGCCTACAACAACCAAATGTTAACGTATGTCAGCAGGGTTTTCATCTGACTGAACTGACTTCTTAGCTTCTGAACCAAGAGTAAAATGACAGCCAGCGGGTTTCATCATTAGCCCCATGGTGCTTTCCCAGCTAAGCCGACATTTAGTACTTCAGAGTCACCCCTAAGGTTGAGAGCTGACAAAATGTGAGAATGGAAAAGAATTTTCATTTGCGTATTTTGACATCAGATTAAGGTCTGTCTTCACTACACTCACAGGGTGCGGTTGCAGCTCACGTACCCTAAACCAAGCAAGCTTTAATCTAGTTAGTTCAGGAACTGGAGCAATAAATCTGTGACAAGCGCACACGGAATCCTGGGTAATTGCTTGCAGATCCAGCGCCACCCTGCTGCGATTTCACCGCTCTGGTACTGAGCGAGCTTTAATCTAGTGGGTGTGTCTACGTGAGCCGCAATGACTCCCTGTGACTGCACTGCAGACATATAAGGGGGTCACCCTCCTGCAGGACTTTTGGGAAAACCCTGTGCAGATCCCAGACAGCAGAACGTTGATCATACCTCATGCAAAGATTCCTAATGTAGTATGGTCACTTCCCCCACTGAACTTCTACGGGAGGCTGCAAGGGTGTTTGCGCAAGAACATGCTGCAGGCCTGCAAAGGCTCTCTGCTGCTTGCAGGGAGCTGACCTCCCAGGCAGAGTGTATATATGCCCAAGGCTGCTGCAGGATTGGTTTATGGCTATAAAGGCAGTTAGGAGAAAGACCAGTTCCCCCATCCCACCAGCAGATCCATTAGGGATGAAGTTAAGTAGGCAGGAAATTTCTCTAGAGGATTAAGGCACTTCAGTAGCAATCCACTTGCTACTCTCCACATTCAGATCCCCGTTAAAGGGATAAAATCCTAAGGCCTCATCAAGACTAGCATTTTCAGAACCCAATTTTAGCATCACCTTTTTTCCAGCCTGTTGGCTACTGAAAGGCTTCAGTTGCCTATACCTGAGCAATGCAGACTTGGTTACCCGAATGACCACACACTATTTATCCGGGCCAGAACCATGTACATGGTTGTTGCAGGTAAGCCTGTAACCGTGTACTTCTAGGTACAATTGAATAGTGCTAGTGGTTTAGCAGCTTGTCTATGAACTCCACAGACTTCCTCTGAACCCTTCTGTGCAGTCAGTAAGGCCAGAATATTCAGAAGGAATCTACTTGGTTTGTTCATTACCAGAAAGGACAGAGGCCATGGCATCCACTTCCTTCTCATGTCAGTTTGAATCCTTGTGTTTCCATGTTCAGTATTTGACATTCTTGGAAGATAACTAGTAACTCACCCACCAGATCAAATCAGAGACTTCACCAAATCCAGCGTAACACCTTCCAAAGGATCAAAGTCGCTGCAATGTCTGACGAACACCAAAGACCCTGAATAGTTCCAGTTAGCCAGTCAGCATCTAAATGACCTTGCATCAGAATCCCTGATTTCCTCTTGTGGATAAGCACCTGCATCTTGTACCTAAGCATGGAGATGGTAAGGTGCTTGATTGTTTTTTCCATTCCATGGGCTCTAATCTCCTCAGGTTTTCAGGTGTTCATTTCCAGTTGTTCCAATGCTATCCTGGGGAGAGCTTATCCATCACTGCGTGATGCAGTTATCCCCCATATCCTGAGCATATCTGTCAGATATTGCAGTCCGTAAGTCCTCGATCTCTTTGTGAAGCTGCTTCACCTCCATCAGTTTCTTTGCAAGCACGTCTGCGTTCAGCAAGTCATCCTTCTCCTTAACTGAAGATTGCACAACTGTATAGTTAGCAAATGAAATCACATCAGACATACAGTTCTGAACAGGAGTCCTGCATTAGTGAATACATCACTTTTCACCAGACAAATTATCCACAGTACATGGCATTATTTAACACCCAACAGATACGTACAGGGAATTCAAATCTTTAAAGCCTGTGAATCAGAGGTCTGAATAGAACGACAGAGCATAGAGAAAGGCAGGTTTCTTTTAAGCCTTTTCAGTGTTCTGAAACCCAGGAGGAGAACATTCTATCTAGAGTATAAATCAGACATCCCCAAACTGTGGGGCACCCCCCCAAGGGGGACATGGAGGAATGTTCGGGTGGTGGGGGCTGGGCTCGGGCCAGCCCCCATGGGGGGCAGGGAAGGAGTGCCACCCAGCCCTATTCTGCCCCTGGCCCCCGCCAGAACTCCGCTCCCAGCCCCACCCCGCAGAGCCACAGCCCTGCTTTCTGCCCCAGCTCAGGGGGAGCGTGACCCTGAAAAAAGTTTGGGGACCACTGATATAAACTAATTATTCTGTTTCACCCAGCCCATGAACCAAAGCCCCCCCGCCCCCCCTGACTCCGAGATTCCATCACTCTAGTCCCTTGTGTACTTACAGTGAATGCCCAGGAGCAGGGAAAGGTTGGGATCCTTGCCCTGCGCTCTTTGAGTCACAATGCTGTAGACAGACTGCAAATCCTGTAGGCAGCTGGCCAGTTCACTGTGTAACTCATGGGCGAGATGAGCTGTCCCAGCAGGAAGCAGTTGGTTCATCTCTACCTGCTGGAGGTGCTCCTGTAGGGTCAAATTCTTCTCAATCAGATCCTGATTCTGCACTGAAAGCTGAAGAAACAAAGTAACATTAGCTAAGTCTTAACTATGTCAGATAAGACAGCTGATTCTAATGGCCCCTCAGTGTGGAGCAGGCATTACAGACTTTCGTTGCATTAAAATGTTTGGGTACTGTCCAGAATCTATTCTCTGAATCAGGATGTTTTCTTTTCACAGGAATGGAAATTTGTGTCTTGCCAGCAGAGGGATATACTTTTAGCAGTGTAGATACTGGTGGTGGTGGTGACCAAAAGGGTGGGTTTATATTAAGAATGGCCTCTGGATTCAAACCCAACTAGAACAGTTTAAAGTCAAATGTTGGGCCTGACCACCACAACACGAGGGTTTCTTAAATAGGAGCCAGCTTCTCTCAAAAGGTAAAAATATAAAAATCAACAGGACAGGAAGCGCCTTATCCCACTATCTCCCTGGCGGCCTCAGTCTGGATAATAATGCAGAGGCTTCCAAGGGATGCCTGTGCTCTTTCTCCCTTCTCTTCGCCCAACTCGATGCAGGCTGAATTCTCCCTCAGGAGACACACTCAGTGCTTGGGTCACGTTCAGGCGACAGATGGAATTCAACCTAGACTCTTTCATTCATGGCTCATGAGGCTCTGGCACAGGGGTCGGCAACCTGCGGCAGGCATGCCAAAGGCGGCACACAAGCTGATTTTTAGTGGCACTCTGCTACCAGCCAGGGTCCCAGCTGCCAGCCCCGCTCAGCCTGCTGCCTGCCTGGATGGATGGAACCAAGGGCCGGCAGCAGGCTGAGTGGGGCCGGCGACCAGGACCCCACCTGGCATGGGCCAGTGGACGGAACCCCAGACCGGCAGTGGGCTGAGCAGCTCAGCCCGCTGCCGGCCCGGGGTCCCAGCCGCCAACCCCTGTAAATGTAAAATGTATTACTGGCACGCAAAACCTTAAATTACAGTAAATAAATGAAGAATTGGCACTCCACTTCTCAAAGTGCCGACCCCTGCTCTGGTACATAGTTGTGGTGAATAAGACTTCTTTACCGCACCCTGGTGGCCAAGTCAGTAACTACAACTACAATCCACACAGCTGGGAGCTAGGGAGACAAGCTGCTGCATGGGTGCCACACATAGCCAGATCTCGGGCATTACAAAAGCAACACCTGGGTGGAGAGAGGGATGAAAGAGAAATTATGGTTCTAAAATAGAGACAAGGGAACCCCTTTCTGGAGCACTGTCAGGGCAGCTAGCAGACTCTGACAAGGTGCAGTGAAGGAGGAACCAGCAACGGCACGTTAAATCCCCCGCTACAAGACAGTTTATTGTTCATTCAGCTACTGTGTTCATACACAAACTCCAGTTCTAACCTCTTTCACTGCAGTGCGCAGCTGCTGCAGTGCGTTTTCTCTTTGCATTGCTTCCTCCTTCAGAGCCTGACTTGTCCCCTCTTCCTGAGACACCTGTTCTTCCAGGCTCTGGAGCAGACCCAGGGAGAGAAGTTAGTCCAACATATCTTATAATCGATGCTCGAGAGTTCCCAGACCTTCAGCATTCACACCTCTCACCTTTATTCGGGAAGACAACTGCTCCATCTTCTTCTGCTGTTTGTCCACAATCTGAAATCAAAAGCAGTTGCGTCTAAGAGATGAACATGCCCAAACTTACTCAGTAATACCACTTGGGATTTGCCCTACAAATCCGTTTTTAATCACTTTAAATTACAGCCTGGTTTGTGAAGTGCTTTCAGATTCCCTGGTGGAAGGCGCTAATAGGAATAGCAATTATGTACTGAGACTGGAGAGGCTGCATTCTTGGGGTTTCCCCTCCCCACTTGCTTCCTTTTCTGGATTCTTCAGTTTCTCGTCACTTTGATGTTTAAGCGAACACTACAGAATTGTACAGTTATTGCACCAAGAATGGCTATTAGACCCCTCCAGGCTTGGCATGCTGAGAATGGCTAGCGCTTGTATAAGTTCGTAAGAGTTTGAATGTTAAACTTGAACCCCTGTTTTAACGCCTGATGTGGAACAGTCGAAGGAAGGAGACAAATCTGAGTTAGTGTGGGGTAGTCTCACCCATGTCTGAGTTGTATATTCAGAGTTACCTTCCTGAGACAATCACAGTCTTTCTGCAGAGAATCATTTTCTGATTTCTGTTTCTCCACCTCCTGGACAGGTGACCCTCTGCCTGCACTCTTCACACATTGCTGAATCCTATCCTGCAAGCTGAGATAAACAGCTCATCAAAGGAACTGGCAAATGTAAGAAATTTCAACACAATTTGGCAGTGGTTCTCTTAAAAGAGACAACAGGAGAAACGGACATCTTCTGCCACAGAATGGATACAGAAGGGAAAAGCTTTTTCCACTGCCCTGTCAATGTTCTTCCATGTGACTTGAAGTGATTTACTTCTAAGGAATAGGGGGGGGAGATCAGCCCCCATGACCCAGTCAACTGTTGCCCTCTTTGCTGAGGCTGTCACAATGGGATGCTCAATTGTAGCATGTGTGATATAGACACACATTCAATGGCAACTGGTCCAAGTCCACAAGCTAGTTTCACATAGCTCCATGAATATGAACCAAGGGATCTGGAGCAGAAAGGCTTCATGCATTTCCCTGAGCCATACCTCTGCTTTGGAACAGCCGGAAGTTATGGTAATTCAATTTTATCTAGTAGTTACATTTGAGCACAATATCCAGAGACTCAATACAAGCCCAGTTCATAACTACGCTGCAGTAGAAAGATGCACTCTCGTGTATTCCACTTCTCTGTTCTCAGGATTCTAGAGCTACTGGCCTTCGCTACTAGGCAGAGGTCCGGTTCACTGTCATCTTTGGAGCTTTACCTGTGCACAGTGGAAAGCAACTCCAGTTCTTTGCGTTTTTGTGTTTCTAGCTGCATCTCCTGCTCTCTGCAGGCAGCCCGGACATCTCCAAGCTCTCTTTTCAGCGCTGTCACGGTTTCCTGCAGAGCAGAACTCTTCAGTTCTGATTCCTTTAACTGGAACAGAGAACATTGCTCAGCACTAACAAGTCTACAGATCCTCTGCCATACGCCATATTAGGGCTACCCTAGCAGTTGACAGGGACTTCTACTATTGATGTGGCAATTTACAGCCATAGCTCAGAACATTTCCCTTTCAGAGGGACAGATTGCAATTCTACTCAGCCTAGTGTATGCATAACCGGCAGCAGTAAATTGTGGCATCCAGGCTAATGCCTCAAACGCAACACTATACAGAGGATGTCATTTTACCTGCTGATTCTGTTTCTGATGATCCTCTAGTGTTGGCAGATCAGCCAGGTAGCGCTCCAGGGTCTCAATTCTCTGCTGTCTCTCCCGGTTTTGCTCAGACTCCTTTTGGCATTTCTTTTTCAGACTGTTAATATGTTTGTCTCTTCCCTTTATCTGCATGAAGAGACATTTGAAGGTTTGATTTGCTTAGGTTATAATTTCCATGTGTGTGCGTGTGTGTGTCTCTCTCTCTCTCCAGCTTGTCTATCAAAGCATTTTTGCAGCACCCATCACCAAGATATCAAACTGCTTTATCTCAGCAGCTTTTCTTTTCACTGGTATCTGAAAAATAACTTCATCCATTGGAAGTTATATGCTAGGTATCTGGTCAGCACAGAAGCTCCTAAGCTGCCCTCTGTAACTGCAGGTTTTTATTTTTGCTGGTGAGCCCAAGCAAGGAGCGGTTTCTGTACTCAAAGGAAGGATGAGCAAATACTCTTGGAATTTAAAAAAGTTACCAAGTGCCACACACACATTTATAAGAGGCTGCACACAATTAAAAATACGGTTAAAATTCTGAAATATAAAAATAATTAAAGCCGAGCAATGTGATGTCATTAAATACACACAATTTAACACAGCCCTCAGACTCTTCGCAAGTTGCAAATAAGGGTCTTAGTGTTGCAATGTGTGGGTGCTCCTGTTTTATACCTACCTCTGAGCCCTCTGCAAATAATCAGAGGAACTTGAGAAAATGCGAGCCCAATAGTTTCCCTGAACCCACTCACCACAAACTGCAGATTTACGTATCATTTGTTTTTAGAACTGTAAAAATAGGATCACTACATTACAGGGAACAAGGACTAATAGGGCTGAGAAGAGTGTCTCCAAATGGAGCACTCTTACTAGTACCAGGCAAGAATGGAACAGGCAGTTCTACTCAGGGTGTGACATTTATATAACAGAATGCCCAAGAAAAATAAGTAATGGCTTAGCCTCAAAACACAACATTTTATTAATTAAGCCAAGAATCATTCCTCATTGAATAGACAGTTTCAGCGTGTTTAAGTACTGAGTGTGATCCATGTGACACAGAAACGTGGATCCATAAGTCAGACTTTACCTCGAGCAAGGGAAGGACTTATGTCAAGAGAGGGAGTCCAACCTATTTATTGTACTAACCCTTACATTCGCTTCACAATAAAGCCTTAATTATATTGATTACTAATGATGATTTGCTAATTATAATTAAGAGTGGGTCTAGACAAGTCACTGATGTTACAGTGATACATACTGAAGAAAATTAAAGGGCAAAAGAAACTCCAGAGGTTTTTCTTTGCTTCTTTTTGAAAGCAAGTTGCTCACAACTACAGCCTGATAGTGGCTGAGGTTTCTCTTTGCTTGGGGGCTGCAAGAGAAGAGAGCAGTCCCAATGGCTCCACGTAACAAGTGGTGGTGCCAGGAATGGCTCCTCGAGCCAATGCCCATCACTGTGCCAACTCCCCCCTGGAGAAAAAAAATAAATAAAAAAAGGCATTGCCTCAGTTCTAGAGCACCGACAGTCATACCCTCTCCTCTTGTTTCTTCAATTCCTCTACATGCTTCTGCACGGTCTCCTTCAGCGTCTCCTGAATCAGTTTCACATCCACCTCGGAAGCAGCCAGCTTCTTCTCCAGTTCAATCTTTTCCTTACTGAGGGATTCGGTCTTCTCAGTAAACTGTGCTCGCAGGAACGAGTTCTCCCGCTGCAGCTCCTGCCAACAAAGACACCCAGCAACCAGCGTAAGGGTTCCCATTGTCCACTAAACCCACCTGTTAAACGTAACAGACCTATTCTCCAGAACAGCAGTTACAACGCTGATGCATTATCCACCCTTCACCGCTCCCAAAGATCTTCACAGCACCTCTTATGCACCTGCAGTATCAGCTCGCACACCGCTTGGCTGGTGCTGTTAGCCACCGGCATCAATAGCGTGACCACTGCAGTTTGTTCAGAAATCGAAGGATCTAAATGTCAAGAGCCACAGAAAAACCCAGATGGATTGGCACCAGCACACACCAGGAATGGACTTTTACCTTGTCCACCCCTCCTACGTGGAAAGGACCCGCTAAAACAAGCACACTGCAGCCAGTGGGTTTAGTGCATGCTATTTTCAATGGACTTCTTGCTGTTCCTACTTACCTGCATTCTCAACATGCAAATATCTCCATAGGGGGCAGCAGACCTAAGAAGAGCACTGTGAACCTGCAGCTCACTCTCACGCACCTTCTGCTCCAACTGGGAGATGTGCTGCCTCTGCCTGCCCAAAAACAAAAGACAGATCAGACAATACATCCTTCTCAAACGTACCCCTTAGTTGTTGCTCTAGCCAAGAGGACAATACGCTCTGCCAGCTATGTAAACCCAGTACCGTCAAAAACACACAGCTCCTCAGTCACTGCCCTACATCGTGACAAAAAACGCAGCTACATATTTTAAAAATAGCCTGCACAGGAATAGCAATTTTTAAAGACTTGAAAGCGTTTGTCAAAAACATGCTTGTTTTTAGCATTAAAAATTTGAGGTCTCATCTGCCCTGCAAGTCTCTATGGTGACTGGAGAATTTACTGGTGAAATTGCATATGTCAGAAGAGTTAAGCTGAGCAAATGACAGGGGTAGGGATTTTTAGTCCAAATGTTTAAAACTTCATGTGTGTTAACACCTGACATCAACAGTCAATAAGCACTTTGGAGACAGGACAGATTTGTTAAAGATTCACCAGCCCAAAATAAACATCCCCGAGATCCCAAAGAGCAAAACGAGGAAGAGCAGACGTGGCATTCCAAATGTTTCTCATGTAAACAAACAGGAGAACACAGTTTAAAAGCTTTTAGCTCTTCTTTCTCCGTCACAAAGCAGGAAAAAAGCACAAACGCAGTTTTTAAAAATCCTTTGCAGATCCTCTAAGTTAGCCAATGCTGCTAAGGAATCACCTGTCTCACTTCCTCACTATTTGCTTCCATGGGAATCACTCTGAAATCTCATGGAAGAAAAGGGCATTTCTTCAGATGTTTTCTTACAATTACTATGTTATTTGTTAGTTTCAATAAAAACCCACAGGATCTAGCATTTGTGTTTTTTTCTTACTGCTCTCTCCTGAAATACTTCCTACCTGTCAATGAGGATCTCTTTTTCCTTAAGTAGATTCTCACTGGTGTTCAGGATACTGACCCACTGGGCTGGATCAGAGGAATGCAGTGAAGTAGCATACATTGAAGGTTGGTGGCAAGCAGCTCCATTTTGTAACTGGGAAAAAAAAAAAAAAAAGAGAATAGGAAGGAGTGGCTTAAGTTTCACAGAAGGTAACAGCAACATTGCTGAGGCTATTTTTGTGCACTGTGTGCTCATCTGGCACGCGAGCAAGCAGAAAGTTCATCTGGTACGGAGCTATTTCAGCCTGTGTCTGGGCTCTGGGAACAAGTCATTTTGGCTGAGCTTGGGCAATGAGTTTATTGAATAATTTTAGACCACTGTGCTGTCTCATTGGAAGCCATTCGTTTCTAATATTGCTACCCACCAACTGCTCACTAAACAAAATTGCTCCCCTCCAGTGAAAGACTGATATTTTCATAAAAATCTACTTAAAATTGTTCCAAAAGTCTAGATACGGAGCGAGGTTAGTCTGCTAGTTGAAATACTGATATCCACCATCTTCTATCTACATACGTTTCCCCTGTACTTTCCGTTGGAAAGGGTAATCACCACCTGATTTAAACTATTGTGTAGCATTGCTGTGTTACGTTACATCGGGGTGGGGAATCTACAGGCCAAATCCGGACTGCTGCTTCATTCCATCCGGCCCACAGCAAGTGTCCACAATGCAGGCTGGAAGTCCTGAGCCTCAGTGCCCCTCTGCAGGGCTGGAGCCACAAGCGCTAGCTCGCTGGGTTGCCAGAAGTCCGGTCAGCTCCACGCAGCTCCCGGCATGTCTCTGCAGCCCATAGGAGCAGGGGCAATTAGGGAAGCTCTGCGCACTGCCCCCACCCCCAATGCCAGCTCCGCAGCTCCCATTGGCTGGGAACCGCAGCCAATGGGAGCTGCGGGGGTGGCGCCTGTGGGCAGCAGGCACCACACAGAGCCCCCTGGCTCCTCCGCCTAGGGGCCAGAATGGAGCCGCCTGAAGTGAGCACCACCTGGCTGGAGTCTGTACCCCGAACCCACTGCCCCAGGTCGGAACCCCCTCCTGCACCCTAACTTCCTCGTAGACTCTGCGCCCCCACTGCAAACCTCTTGGCCCCAGCCTGGAGCCCACTCCTGCACTCCCAGCCAGAGCACTCACCTCCTCCCACACCCCAACCCTCTACCCCACCCTGGAGCCCCCTCCTGGCACCCTGAATGCCTCATTTCTGGTCCCACCCGGGAGCCTAGGGGAAGCCCCGAGCCTCTGCGCCCTTCCCTGTCCTCCCAAAGGGCTGGAGCCACAAGCGCCGGCTTGCCCCCTGCAGGGGGGAAGCCCCAAGCCTCCGCACTCCCCCATGGGGCTGTGTGTGTGGCATGCCAATGATTTTTTCTGTGGGTCAGTGGCCCGATAGAAAAAAGGTTCCCCACCCCTGCGTTACATGGTTGCCGCATTTCAGTGATGTGAGGAATGACACATGTATATGTAGATAGTTTTGAGATAATTTGTATAAAAATGTGTAATAGAAGCATGAGACATTCCCCCCATTACTGCATTAGTCAGGAATTGTGGTTACATTACATATAACTGCAAGAGAGGTGGAGAGGGAAGGAGAAAGCGATTTCAAAGAGTTGTTTTTTTAAATTTCTACCTGCATCTGTTCTACTTGCAACCGTATGTTGTCCAGCTGCTGCCTCCAAGCACTGAGCTCACAGACCCTCTGATGTGGATGCGAAGTGCAAGGCTCCTGCCTCCACACCCGAGACTGCGCCGCTGTTGGTTTCAAAAAGACATTATTGGACTGAAATCCTAATGGCACCAGTCTGCTCCCAGTGGGCCAAGTACCACCTCGTGGCTCACAGGCTTCACTGGCTCCTGCTGCTGGTTTAGTCTCTGGCAGCACTTTGTAAGGCTCCTTTCCTCTGTAGGTGGAAATCAAGCTTGGATCCTGGAACTTGTGGGCAGGGTCAGCGTACAGCGTATCCAGCAAAACAGACTGATTAAGGGTAGGCTCAATGGCAGGAGTGTCAAATTTTCGAGTGTCTTCCGCTCTCAGGTGATCCGAAATGGGAAACCAGGACTGCTCAAAACCATTTTCCTCAGAAGTCCCGTAGAGATGCAAGAGATCCATGGGCAGCACTTGAGAGGATTTCACAGCAGTAAGATCTCCACTTCTTGTCAGCCCTACATTTTCAGTGGACGATCTTGGTACCGCTGGTTTTGATGAAACTGGTGCATTCTGCAAAGAGCTTGGCTCACCTGTTGAGTAGAGTGTGGAGTGTGAAGTATCCAATGTAGAAGGCATGACATGGGCTGTAGGGATGGTCACTTGGGTTTTGATGGGCTGAAACGAGGAACTGCTACTGGAATTGCAAAATTCTAGGGAAAGGATTTTTGAGAGTTAGAATTAAAGCAACACTTTTCAATTAAAAGACAATTGCCACCTTTTCTTATCCTGCTAGGAACATTTCCTATGGTCGAGGGGCTGGGGGAGATCATACACAGTAGCAGTGCAAGGGCACATTTGCACATTGCTTTTTCCTTTATTAAAAGTTCCAGGAGCCCCATGATATTTATGGGGCCGGAGTAAACTGTAAAAGTGCAACAACTGCTATCATTCATCCTAAATCATTACATTTTGGCATTAAAATTCTGTAATCAAAACTTATTGATAAACTTATCTGTCTAGTCACTTATAAATAAATCCGGAAATTGAGTAAAAAGGCTGAAACTTACTCAAGAACTGAAAACTGAGGCCTTGATTACATTCTGCTCATCCCACAGCACAGCGACTCTGCACTGTAACCAAAAGCAATAGGAGCCTTTGCTAAGCCCATGATAAGCTGCAAAAATAGCTGAACACACATCACAGAGCACTTGACCTTAGAACTCCCCTGGTACATGGCAACAAAATCAGCCGTTCCTAGAACTAAAAGTAACGGCTCTGTCCCACAGTCACAGGAAATGGGACAAAGCAGAGCACACAAGAGTGCAGATCCGTCATCTCACGCAGCCACCAAACCTGATTACATGGAAGTCTGAAGTTATTCTTAGTAACTCTCAGGTTTCAATAGAGCAACAACAGGAGCTCAACTGGGCAAACACCAAAGAGCCTTCTTTTCCAATGTGTAGATTTTTCCTCTTCCCCATATATTCGGGCACCAATGCACTAATTTCATGTTTCCTCAGGCTAGCCTGTTTTCTCAATGCATTGGCATAAGGCCCATCCCGACGTGCTATTTCTCCAGCCCAGTTTTGGGACAGCGAGCTCGCATTCCCACATGTTTTTAACATCAGAGTGTTCTTATGAGAAGGAACGAAGTCACAATTTTAAAGTAACTGGAATGAGGAACTATGCAGGACCCTGTCAAATGTCTCAAGCTACATAAAAATTGTTAATATGAAGGATCATCTCTCAACGTTAACAAACGGGGCGGGAAGAATCCCTGCAGGTATCATCTCCCCCTAGGACTCCTTCAAAAGAGGAAACAGCCCTCCAAATAGACAAAAATACATGTTTCAAACAGACTGAGGAGAGTCGGTGCCGATTTCTTCACTCAAGTCCCCTAAACTTAGATTGTAGCATCCTGGTCAGGAGCTATTGAGTTCTATCCATGAGCAATGGAATCCACTGGAAATGAATCAGTCCCTTGAAGTGTGGGAATGGTCACCACAGTCAGTAGCATCTTATAACAAGTGCACTGATTTTAAAAGTCAAAATATGATTCTAACAATTATCAGTAATGCAAGCTTAATCAGAGCTCTTCAGAGAAGGGACATTGTCTTGCTGTATGTTTGTGGTGTTATCGACAACAACACCCAACTTTGAGTGCAGCTGGAAATTTTCTTGTGCTGAGAAAGACTAGAGGGGGAACCTCAAGGTGCAGGCATACAATACTTTGAAAAAATTATTTAGGAACACCTAGATTTTGAATCTTGCATTGTTAGAAAATATGGCAAGTTTCAAATGGTACCATACACCTGAGGAAGAATGGGGAAGTGAACAAGAAGTGTTCCTTCTAAGGAGCAATACAAGTAAACCCTCCTTATTTGTGACTGAAAGGCGCTTTAGGTTAACAAGCAATGTCCTACGCCAGTGGTTCTCAACCTTTCCAGGCTACTGTACCCCTTGCAGGAGTCTGATTTGTCTTGCATGCCCCAAGTTTCACCTCCACTTAAAAACTATCTGCTTACAAAATCAGACATAAAAAATACAAATGTATCACAGCACACTATTACTGAAAAATTGCTTACTTTTTCATTCTGTCTGTATGAAATTTTAGTTTGTACTGACTTCGCTAGTGCTTTTTATGTTGCCTAGTTTTACAACAGGCTAAGATCCAAATGTGTTGATGTATCCCCTGGAAGAGCTCTGCATAACCCTGATTGAGAACCACTGTCCTACGCAAGCCTCATTACTGCCTCAGACCAAACATACACAAGAGTTTGTCTCATCTAGCACGAGGTAAGGTGCAGTTTCCTATACTGCTGTAGAGTACATTACTTGCACACAATTAAAAAAGCCAACATGATGCGGTGGAAGTGTAGAAGCCTGAATTCAAGCAACAGAAGGACAAGAAGTGGATCCACACATAGTTATAAGTCAATGACCACAGTTTCTCTCCCCCGCTAAAAAGCAAAAATATGATTATTTCCCATTGATATCAGTGTCAGTTCCCCATGCGCTTAAAGTCATGGCCTTCTTGGGAAGCTTTGTGCTGCAAGGAGAACTCCAAACTAACAATCCCCTGATTAGGACTGGATACAATATGAAAAGTGACCTTGAAGAATGCATCTCACTACACAATCAAAATAGTCAAGTCTAGGTATCATTGAGAACTATTACACAAAAATTCCCTTGTTCTGTTTGCAGCTCAAGTCAAAGTATACCAACATATACCAGTCTCTATCCAGTTTAATAAATTGACCATAATTCATACAAAATACAGGTAAAGAGAAATATTGAGGAAATAGTTTTGTCAGGGAAATTGTGTAGAGTGAGATCCTCACACACACTATTGGAAAGTACATTAATATGAACCAGAGGCTGAAGATCAGTAGCTCTTTGTGCATTTTAAAGATTATTAATCTACCTCTGCCAAAAGTCATTTTAATTGACAAACTTGTAACTACAGTTGAAGCTAGAAATTGTAATGCAGTTTGGCTAATCACCTTTCAAGCTTTAGGTAAGATAATGAGTCTCTCAACCAATATAGGTTTGTTTACATTTTAGGTTATAAAACTAATGGCTAAGTGTATAATATTCTCATTACAGAATATGTCCTCTTCCCCTCTGTTTCATAATGCTAGGGCTGTTTTTGTATCAGGAGGTTCTTGACGCTTGGTTTATGTTGTAAGAAGAACTAGAAAAAATTCGGCAGTTTTACTGCAACGATCAGACATTCAGACTCACCCTCTGTGCTGTCTGAGCAGGAAGTCCCGATTGCTGTATCCCCACTGTCAGCCATACTTAAACAGTGACCAAAACGACTCTGGAACTTCACAGACAGAGTTGGGGTTTTCCAGTCGGTCTCCAAAGAACAGCTCTTTTGACCTGTATTAGAGTCTGGAAAAGAGTCACACCATGGGCATATAATTCAGAGCACTACCTATCAGTATTACACCAAGAGTGTGTTCCCCAAAGATCAACCTTTAGAACCTACACTGAGGGGAAAATATCCCCAGCCTGGTCCACCTGCTCAGAGATATTTGCCAGTGAAGGAGACCGAAAGGCAATAAATGAAGATGACTTTGCAGCTGATTTCAAAGAAATAAAGCTTCAGACGGCGAATGGAAGAGACTTATTAAACCCATCCTTGCCCTTGCTGGGGTGAACGGAGGAAATATTAGAAATTAATTTTACCAAGGAGACCAACAAGCCAATTTAATTTATCAAATGGAATTTGAACTTTTGGTTACAAAATAATTCTTCCAATTTAATTCAAATTCATTAAAAAAAAGTGAATCTCTCCAGAATGATTAGCAAGTCAATTTCTTGAGAATCAGCATTAAGCTGTAGTCACACATTTCCGCACTGTGTGGATATTAATTGTTCTTTGTTTGATTGCTCTGAAATACTGCTGCTTGAGAAATCTCTTTCCTAATGGCAAATCTTCTCGTAACAGGCACAGAGGACTTAAAGCAAGTCAGCAAGAGATGAAAGGACACCACTATGGAAGATAAGAATGCAATGCATCTCTCACCGGTATCACTGTGCATGTGCTCTGACGCAGCAGAGTGACAGTGTTTGCATACAGAGATAATACTAAAAAAAAACAAAAACAAGGAGTACTTGTGGCATCTTAGAGACTAAAACTGATTTAGGCATAAGCTTTTGTGGGCTAAAACCCACTACATCAGATGCATGCAGTGGAAAATACAGTAGAAAGATATATATACACAGAGAACATGAAAAAATGTTTTTCCAATTCCCCCCCCACTGTTACTCACACCTTCTTGTCAACTGTTTGAAATGGGCCATCCTGATTATCACTACAAAAGGGTTTTTTTCTCCTGCTCATAATAGCCCACGTTAATTAGTCTTGTTACAGTTGGTATGGCAACACTCATTTTTTCATGTTCTGTGTATATATATCTTCCTACTGTATTTTCCACTGCATGCATCCAATGAAGTGGGTTTTAGCCCACGAAAGCTTATGCCCAAATAAATTTGTTAGTCTCTAAGGTGCCACAAGTACTCCTCGGTTTTTTTTTGCTGATAGAGACTAACACGGCTACCACTCTGAAACCAGAGATAATATTGGTGATGGTAAAGATGCATTGCAATATTATCATATTATGAACTCCTCCTTTGCTGGATTTTAAGAGAGGTTGGTTGTATGTGTGACGATCTGTCCCTGGACACTCATGCAATTGTTTTGCAGACACAGGATACTAACAGATCAAGTAAATGTTTTAAGATTTTATTTTTAATAAAAAACTTTTGGTAAATAAGCCACCTCCTGGGTTTCCTAAGGAATCTCCTACAAGGATATGGAAGGAGTATGACTTAAGGAAAACAATTCACAATTCAAACCTGTTGGACTGGTGTGCTGGAACCTCAGGTCTGGGCATTTCTCGAGAGTGGCCATCACAGCTAGTCCAGTCAACTATAAAATTAAAGAAATAGAACCATATTTTAAATCAGCGTAATCCAATCCATTTTTGCCACTGGCCAAGCAAGAAGGATACAAAGCCTGCACTGACATAAATACTACAGCTACTCTTCACTAAAGGAAACATTTCTCTTCATTACATTTCACATTTAATTAGCACCTCCCTTCCAGGGCAGCGCTACTTTTCCAGTAGTGAACAGCAGTTAACACTTCAAGAAGGGCAATTAGTCTGGATTACCACACTTTTCAGAAATGGAAAATGTTCTGGTTTGTAACACTTTTAAAGTGCTCAGCATAAAACCTGGCCATATGTTATACTATCTTAGCTATTTATAGGGCATCAGCCACCATCATATCCAGGTATTCATTCTATAATTATTCAAAATTTCCTTTTACAAACCTCAGCACTTGGCCAGTTCATTTCTGCCCTCCAAAGATTACTTCATACAACTACACCCAGAAACCTGGTCAGTCAGTCATAAGTGATGTTACACCATCAGCTATGATCATTGCTCTATCCAGAGCTTTGGTTGACTTTATTGTATATGAAACCATCTCAAACATATGAACCTCCTGCCCAGAGTACACCTATAATATCTAGCACTTGCAAACGCCTTAATTATCAAATGCAAGCTCTCAGTTCCTTCAATCCTGTGAAATACTAACTGCCTATTATCCTGTTCGTGCAGGCCCCACTTTAATGAAGTATATTTTGCCATCCAAAGTCCTCATGGAAAATATTTCTATTTTGAAAACAAAGAGCTAATGATTTGGCACGAGTCACATGGTGAGACAGTAGGGAATGCAATGAGATATGGGGAGAAGAAAAGAAGTGGAGTTCCAGTTTGAGCAAAGAGAAACAAAACTTGGCCGGATAGCTCAAGTTAATGATTATGTGCAGGGCCCTACCAAACTCAAGGTCCATTCTGGTCCAATTTCACAGTCATAGGATTTGAAAATTAGTCAATTTCATCTTTTCAACTGATATTTCACAGTGTTGTGAAACCATGGGGGTCCTGACCCAAAAGGGGGTCATGGAGGGGTCACAAATCTGTTGTGTGTGTGTGTGTGTGGGGGGGTCATGGGCTTGCTACCCTCACTTCTGCGCTGTCAGCGGCCCCAGAACGTCCCACAGCCAGCTCCCAGAAATGGAGATGGGGCTGATCTCCTCTGTGCTGCTGGGAACACCCCAGCTGGGGGCTCCTAGCTATGAGTTGGGGCTGGGCTGGGACAGGACTTGCTCTTCCCCTGCACAGCTGCTCTGGGAGCAAGGCAGGTGATCAGACCCACCTCAGGGAATCCCCCCCTCCGGCAGGGCACTCCCAGCAGCACAGGGGAGATCAGACCTATCTCCACTTCTGGCAATCTCTTGCAGCTGCAGGAAGCCCTGGGGCTGCTACCCAGGCCAGGTACCCAGAAGTGGGTCTGATCCCCCCTCTCCCCCCGACAGTGGCTATGCAGGGGGAAAGTACATCCATCCCCTCTGGGCTGGGGGGGGGGCGGGATGCAGAGTAGCTGGAGACGTGGTAGGAGCCCCGGCTGGGACACCCCAGCCCTGCCCTCCAATTTCACAGAGGAAGTCTGGTTTCACGGTCTGTGACACGTGGCGGGAGGGGGGGCGCTGAGTGGCGGGGGGGGGGGCAGGATGCGAGGGCAGGATGCGAGGGCAGGGCGGCTAGGAGCTGACCCAAGGCGCGGGGGTGTCTGGGGACCCGAGGGACCTGGGCGCCCGTGGGGGGAGGAGAGGGACGGGTCGGAGGGCTGGGGGGGGGGCGGTGTGTACCCGCTGGAGTGGGGCAATGGGGGAGGGGAGAGCGGCAGGACCGGGGGTATATCTGGGGGCAGGGGCTTAGCGGGGCCGCGGAGGGTCAGAGCCGGGGGGTCCCGCGTCGGGCTGCGCCCCCAGGCCGAGGACCGGCGGGAGGCCGTTGCCGGGCGGACGGGGGAGGGAGAACAGAGGGACTTTACCCGCCCCCTCACCTGGCTCCACTCGGCTCTCGAGCTCCCCCCGCCTCCTCACTCTCTCGCGACGCAGGCGCGCGCGGAGCCGGCGACCGTTACAGCCGTGCCGGGGGGGGGGGGGGAGTGGGCACCACGCTAGCGAGCCACGCCCCCGCGCTGCGCCGCGCCTATCCGGAGCGACGGGTGCGCCTCGTGCCCCCCGCCATTGGCTCGCAGTGATCCGATCCCGGCCGAAGAGACACGAGCTCCGCCTTCCGGCTGAATAGAGGCAGCGCATCAGGGAGAAATGTCTGCCACCGGGACCCGTAAGGAGAGGAGGCGGGGCCTAGGGCTGTGACGCGATTGCCCCGCCCCCTTTCCAGCCCTCGCCTCCCAGCCCCTAGCCCGCCCCTGATCCGTCCCCTCTCAAATCCCAGGTCCCGCCCCCAGCCTCTGCCCCTCCCCCCTCAGTACCCTCCCCCGCCCCACATGGCATTGCCTGGGCTAGCCCAGCCCCTGCCCTGCCCCCTGCCCTGGGGGCCTTGCCCAGCTGCAGGCCCAGCTGCAGATTTTGCACCCGGTGTTGGCGGCTCCTCAACATCTGTTCCCAGCCCTCCTGCCCTGGCCCCCCAACCCCCCTCCCCCGACGTAGAACATCTGCACTGCTCGGTCCGCATCGCCCAGTGCAGGGGTGGGTCCCCCGGTCGTGCCGTGCACCCCAGGGCTCCTCTGCACTCGAACCGCTACCGCAGTGCCGCTGCGTGACCACCCCCCGCGTCCACGGGAGCGGGTCTCCAGGCCGGAGGGCGACCAGACAGCGAGTGTGAAAAATCCAGACGGGGGTGGGGGGTAATAGGAGCCTATATAAGAAAAAGACCCAAAATTTGGGACTGTCCCTATAAAATTGGGACATCTGGTCACCCTACCCGTCTGTCCCCGGAGAGGCCATACCTCGTCTATTGACCTAGTGCTGTCTACACCATGGCTCTGGTCAGCTTAACTACAGCGCTCAGGGGTGTGGACTTTTCACACCGCTGAGCGATGCAGCTGGGTCGACCTCACGTTTTAGTGTAGAGGAGGCCTATATCTCTACAAATACACTGGAGATAGCTGCACTGGAGAGCTACACTGGACCCCCCTGAGCCCGATTAGGGCCTGTGGGCACTACCCAGTACAATTAACCAATACCAATTATATGTTTCAGAGTAGCAGCCGTGTTAGTCTGTATTCGCAAAAAAGAAAAGGAGGACTTGTGGCACCTTAGAGACTAACCAATACTCCTTTTCTTTTCTGAGAATACAGACTAACACGGCTGCTACTCTGAAACATATAATTGGTATTGGTTAATTGTACTGGGTACAGCCCAAAGGCCCTAATTGGGCTCAGGGGGGTCCAGTGTAGCTCTCCAGTGCAGCTATCTCCAGTGTATTTGTAGACATATAGGCCTCGTCTACCTAAAACGTGAGGTCGACCCAGCTGCATCGCTCAGCGGTGTGAAAAGTCCACACCCCTGAGCGCTGTAGTTAAGCTGACCAGAGCCATGGTGTAGACAGCACTAGGTCAATAGACGAGGTATGGCCTCTCTGGGGACAGACGGGTAGGGTGACCAGATGTCCCGATTTTATAGGGACAGTCCCAAATTTTGGGTCTTTTTCTTATATAGGCTCCTATTACCCCCCACCCCCGTCTGGATTTTTCACACTTGCTGTCTGGTCGCCCTCCAGACCGGAGACCCGCTCCTGTGGTCTCTAAGGTGCCACAAGTACTCCTTTTCTTTTTTGCCAATACCAATTATATGTTATCCTGAGAAAGAAACTGTAACCTTGTTAATAACCCCATTACAGCAAGCTGGTGGACTCGCCTGAGATGAATAGCCAGCCCCTGGAGCATGCTTCTGTTCCAGAGCCCTAAGGACCGGAGCAGTTTCATAGCTAACAAAATTAACCATAGAAATGTAGGGCTGCAAGGGATTTTTAGAGGTCATCAAGTCCAGCCTCCTGCAGTGGGGCAGGACTAAGCCAGCCTAGCCCACCACCCTGACAGGCGGATGCACAGCTATAGTTTGCTTTACCCTTAGCACTAAGCACCGTTTTTTAAAAGGCCATTTAGGCACCTAACTACCATTGCAGTAGTTGTACCGAACAGCAGGCCAACCCCATATGACAAAATACTTCAGTGACCTGTCAGCATTCCTTGGGCTTCAATGACACCACTCCCACCTTGAAGGTAACTGATCAAACAAGCTCCCACCCCTGAGAACTTTCTCCCACGGTGATGTTCAAGAAACAGAAAAGTGGGAGTGCTTGGAGTCCTTTTTGTAACCTATGCAGGTGTTGCTGGCTGAAAGGGGCTATAGCAGGGCAAAGTATTTCTACCAAGCAAACCTGTATAGGGAGTGGAGGAAAGCTCGAAGCATTTTCAGCTACCAACTGTGAGAAAGATGCCAGAGTTGTTATGTAGGTTTAGAGCTGCTATTTATGCCACAGAGCACCAGTTGGGGGGTGGGGGGGGGGGATGCTACCCTCTGCTCAGCATGCCTTTCCACACCTGGCAGCATTTGAGAAGTAGAAATATGGACACTTGGGAAGACAAACATTGGCACCTTGCTCCTTTAAATACATCAGGCTAGAAGAGCAGAGTGTGGGGAAAAGGTCCATAGCAGAGACAGGACTAGAACCCACCTGGGCTATTCCCTTTCTTTTGCACCAACCACTGGATCCCCTGGCCCAACTTCTGTCACGTGGGGCAAATCTAGAGTAACGGCCGTGACCTCTCTGGAGTTATGCTAGGTTCATGCTGGGGTAACTGAGAAAGAATGTTAGCCCACTGCCTAGACACAGTGTAAAGTGCAGTGTGTGCAGTATATTGTGTACAGCACAGTGCACATGATGGAGGCACCCGGCATCTTTAATAAGGCATGTTTCCATGGCAATGAGAACCTGGAGCCTGCAGCCGCCAATTCACTTGCAGCTGCACAGCGATCCTAGTCTCCCCGCCCGCCATGTCCCTCAGTCTTCCAGAGCTCCCCTTCCTGTACACTCCCAGCCAAGCCGACCCACCCAAAGCCCCTGTCCCACCCACCCAAGCTCTCCCAGGTCCCCTTTCCCCAAGACCCATCCTCCACCCAGACACATACCCTCTTGCACAATGCAAATGCTGGTGTTCATCACCCTTCTCCATTTCTCTCTCACACCCTTCCCCCACCCCAATCCTCCAACCTCTTTGCCCTTCATGAAGCTATTGGGCCAAGTTCAGCCCTGGTACAGGCAGAGGCGTCATGTTGGGGCTGATGCGATCCAAGCAGCATAAACGGTCTAACAGAAGGCACTCTCCCCGCAGTTACCTCGGGTGGGGGTCAATAGAGCATTGCTCACTGGGGCCCCTTCCTGGTGCATATTCATGATTAGAGCCTTTTGTTATGTCTGGCCACGATCTAGGGCCAGAGCGGAACGCGGGGCAATGTTAATGTGTAACATGGGGGCATGGGGGGGGTCACTTAACGTTTAATCAACAGGCTTGAAATGTTAGGAAGGAAACGTGTTCACGACAGAGGATTTACAAAGTCAAGGTGATGTGGACAGTAGAACCATAACCAACATCTTCACCCGGGTTCCAGCAGCCTCCAGCCCGGCCTGAGAGCACCCTGGAGACGAGCGACGACTTTCTCCTTTCCGCTCCGTGCATCCCAGAAAACGCCTTCCCGATTGCACAGCGTCTCTGCCCGACTCTTCATCCCAGCCCGAGGGAGCCCCCTTGAAGAGGCTAAGAGACCTGGGCTCTTTCTCATCAGACCATGGCAACTGGCTCCGTGGCCCTTGGACTGGTGCTGGCTCCCATGGGATGGGTCTTGCTGCTGGCAGCCACGGTGACCCCGCAGTGGAGAGAATTCTCCAGGCGGCCCGGCTTCCCACGGGACATTTCCTTCAGCGATGGTCTGTGGGAAAGCTGCGTGGAGGTGATCGGTGTGCCGGGCAGGGCGTGCCAACCCATCCTCCAGGAGACTGCCATCTCCTGGCCCATGCAGATGCTGAGAGCACTCACTGTCATCTCAGTGCTTACAGGGATCCTGAGCTACTCTCTAGCCCATGTGGGGGTACGCTGGTGGACAGACCAGCCCAACCCCAAGCTTACGGGAACTGCTGGACTCCTGCTGGTTCTCTCTGGAGCCATGTATCTATGCGCCACATCTTACATGGCTTACGAAGTCCTAGAGAACATGGCCAACCCCCAGGCCCCCGCAGGGGACAAGTTCCGGCTCGGGACCTGTCTCTACCTTGGCTGGAGCGGCGGAGTAGCTGAGATCGTGGCTGGCATCTGTCTGGCTGTCAATTTCCAAAGGAAGGAGGAAAGCAGCTCAGGGAATGTGGCGGCTCCTTATCAGGTGGATTACTGAGGGGGGGCTACCAGGAAGCTGGAAGAGGAAACTGAGGGGGTTGGGGACTGTTCTCTGGGGGATTACAACTGTCTTTTCCTTGTGCACTGAGTCCATGTGGGTCTCCTGCTGTAGCCGCTTGAGCATGACTGTGCCTTTACCCTGCTGCGCTAGGATCAAGCTGCACATCTTCAGCCCCGCAGGACTGGCATTGCTGGTAACAGGATTATACAGGCTGGCCAGGCAGGGAAAATCAACACCCTCAATCAAGCTGATTTTAAAGATGGGCTGATGATCGTCTCCCTAATGAGGTGTCTCAGGGGCCGTGCCAACTTTGGGGTTTTACTAGCCTGTAGATTTGTCTCCCTGATGCTACTTGAAAACTGCCCCCCCCCACAACCAGGGGGAAGGGGCTGAGGGAGGGTGCAGCAGAAGGGGAGTGCACACTTCCAGCTGTGTCACATCTGTAAGGGGCAGGGGAAGCACAGTGAGGGCAGCTTTGGGGGGAGCTGGGGTGTAGAACTGGCAGTGGGGGCTGACCCAGAGGTAATCCAGCCGAAGCAAATTGATAAGGGAGGAGCATAGCTGGCAGCAGAGTCGGGACTCTCCAAGCACAGATTTGATAGGGGTGGGATGGTGCCTGCTGCTGCTGGTGGAGGGTGGGAAGGAGGCATGCAAATGCTTCTGGTCCTCAAGCAGAGGCCAGCGGTGTTCAGCTGCTCTCCCTGGGCCCGGCCCTAGCTAGACTCTGCTCTGGTCTGAGGCCCTGGAAGTGCTCAGGTAACACAACACATGATGACATCACCCACCTCCAGAGCACCCTAGCATAGTCCCTCTCTTTGAGGGTCATCTTATTTCCTCTTGAGAGGGGCTGAATATCCCTCCAGGCAGGAGAGGCCAGCCCCTGAAGCGAGATGAAAGCAAGGAAAGAGGGGTAGAGAGAGACTATTGCACAGAGGGGTTTGGGATCCTGTCTCTGTGGAGCCAGCTACTCCCTGCATTGTAGAGACAGGCTGCTATTCCAAAACTTAAAATCTAAGAAAAGGAGGCAAAGCTGGACCTGTCATCAACGCAGTTTTATTCATGGCTTAAGAAAACCAACCTTGCCTGGTTCAGGCAACCCCTGTCTATTCCAGCTATAAGTGGCCAGATGCAGAGAGGTTAAGGATGGAACAGAGAAGTGGTTGGATCATACATAAAATCGAACCTCTGCTGTATATAAATCTGGCAGGGTAGAGTGCTTAGAAAAAGAAAACCGCTTTGACAATAGAAAAATAGAACAATGGCTGCTTTCCTTTCTCAGAAGCTCGCAAGGGATGGAGGGATCTTCCCCATCCCAACAGGAACAAGCCCAGAGCCTAGCTGAGACTGGAGTTACCGAATTAGAGCGAGGTGGCGAGCAAGGGAACAGCTTAATGCCCTGGTGAGCCAGTTCCGGCTGTCCGGAAAGCTGGGGCAGCAGAACCAAGCAGCGAGGGTGGTAACTTTAGGGTGAAGGCACGCTCAGGCAACAAAGCCTATTGAAAGCAAGAGGAAGACTCTCCCTGAGCTTCCAAGTGGACTCCAGTCCTGGCAGCTGCTGAAGATAATGAGATGACGGAGGCTCAACCGTCTCCTGCCCTAAGCAACCAAGGAAATGCCTGTTAGAGGCAGCTTCTGGTTCACATGTAGGGGGACAGGGTGGGTGCATTTCAGTAGCTCAAACCTGGGTCCCTGTAAGAGTTGAGGTTAGCTAGAACAGGCCCTGAACTGATTTGCCAGCAAAGGAAAGGGACTTGGGCTCAGGCACTTGATTAACAAAAAATAAAAATGGCAAAGTTAAAATACTAGAACACAGCTGGATCTTTTACTTCAAATTACTGGCAGGGCTGTAGCGAGCCAGCTGCTGTCAGCCTGTCGACGCTGTGTCAGGAGTGAGCCTCCCAGCCCGTCTCCTCAGACTTGTCTACACAGCTGTTTTTACAGCACTAGCCCTCTGCGGCTCAGGCTGGTGCTTGGGCTCTGACAACTGGGGGATGAAGGGGAAGCAATGTTAAAGTGACATCTACACAGCTCATTTTAGAGCCGTAACGGGAACCCTGACAGCACACGTCTCGGGGGGGGGGGAGAAGGGGGGATGTCGGCTCTCTTTCCAATGCATGGTAGACTGGTCCAGGATGTTTAAACAGAACAAAGCAGAGCTCACTCAACAGCAAACACATCCCTCGCCTTCGAGGGGAGCTGGATCAGATCTTTATTCGGGCTCAGACTGCCAGCCTACATCTGTAACAAGGCCTTGCAGCAGGGGAGCTCAAAGAGCTTTGGCCACATGAATAAATGAAAGTATACAGCAGCTTTGTGAGGCAGATCTGTCTTATCCCCTTTTACATATAGGGAAACTAAGGCAATCGCCCAAGGTCACACTTGGAGTTAGTAGCAGAGCACAGAATGGCACTTAAAGAGTCTGACTCTGTCCACTCACAAATACTGTTACACAGAATTATTTGTACATATATGAAAACCAGCCTTTCTTTATCAAATGAATATTTACCGCCACAAGCAGAGCCAGAGGGGGCCAGGCAGCACTTCTCTGATCCTTCTATCCATAAAAGATCTTCCATCACACGGGCTCTTGGTTCTGATCGGGCTCTGGATGGATGTCGAGTGATGAGAAATGCCAAGGCATCAACATGTTGAATATCCCAGTCTCAGAATTATACCCAGAGGGACTGTTCTGGCCTCACAGAGCTGGGGTCAGTTAGTCAGTGAAGTATATGGATGCAGATTAATTAAACATCACTGGGAAATGGAAACAGCAGTTCTTTTAAAACAAGCAATTCTCTTTAGACCCAACCGAGGATCCATTCCGAGAATTCCTCCCTCAGTCCTTGGAATTACAAGGCTTTGTCAAAAGTGGTTCCCTACATAAAATCCTGCTCTAAGGTGTCTTAAACGGGGTTTTTAAAATGCATCCCACTTTCCAGTTACATTGACGCACTGCGTGTTGTGAGCAAGCAGCATTCCTCCTTGCTCTCAGAGCACCATGTTTCTTCATGGGACGAGATGACAGGACTCTCTCTCTGGAATGAGAGGAGGACGTGTTATTCCCTGCAGTGAGGTTCATGAAGGGAACGTTATTGCCCGGGATCTGCCTTATTTCCATGTGTTACGGCCTCGCACCGGCAGCTTCCTGTGGACTGGATTCAGCGCCAAGTTCTGCTTCTAGACCTTCAGCCTGGCCTGGCTGGTGCACCCACCACTGGTGGATTTCCTGGTATAACTCCTGATGCTCTTCTTTCCAGTGTCTGAATTTCTCCGAGGTCAGTTCCGAGTCGTTCAGGAGCTGATTGAGGATCTGGAGCTCAGCCAACTTCGCCTGCAAAAGGAAAAGAACATTCCCCACGGCTCAGTGCTTGTGCGTCAGAGGGCATTACACGGCGAGGGGGCTTGAACGTTTCACCTACTTTGAGCGTGCTTTGCAGAGCCCGGACCAGGTGAACCCTCTCGTTGATCTGGGGGTTTTTGTTGCGCTTGATGAAGGATTTGCGGTACTGCTCGTGGGTCACGAGCTGGCACGTGCCGATGAGAGACACCCCGCCTTGCTTCAGACACTTAATTAGGGACTCCAGTTCTTCGCCAGGGGAGTCTGCATAAGGCGGGGGGAGGAAGGGGGCGGGGGAAGAGAGCCACAGCAGATAGAGTTAGAGTGGGGCTGGAACAGCCTCTGTGCCAGGGTGATGGACTTGTGGGGAGCAGGTGATGCCTGCTGCGAGGATGGCCCCAAGCAGATCAGGCTTCAGCATGACAGCCCGTTCAGGACCCTGGTTCTCCGTGGTCAAGAGGGTTATAAGAACGTCCACAGATGGCGCTGGAGAAATATGACATTCCCCAGACACAGCGGCTAGCTCATGGAACGGCATGTTGGTGCCACAACAGGATCTATGGCCCTTTGGACATTCTGACACCAATTGTACGGGGACACACCAGACCAGATCCTGGGGGAAGGCTGAACAGAAAGGGGATGGGTGGGGTGTCCATAGGAGATTCTCCACAACAAAGGAGAAGCCCTGACAACCCCTCCCCCGCCCTCCATTCAGCACCCTCCCGCCGACCTGCCCCAGAAAGGACCCACTTGTGTAACACCCCCCACCCACCCCCCGCCCCCGCCCCCCGGAGCCCGCTCTGCTTGAGCGAAAGAACCAACTTTGTGAGCAGAGTCTGCCGTGGGTTCACTAACTGCTTTACCTGGATCAGTCACCAGGGGGCCACACTGAGCACAGGTGACGCACAGCGGCCCTAAATCCAGGCTTGATCTCACTAGCACTTACCCAGGGGCGAGCAGGGCCTGCTACTGCCAGGGACGGGGCTCCCCACTGGGCCGGTGGAGTCAGGGCTCCCCATTGCAGCACTGGGCTGGGCTCTCTCCAGCGTGGTGAGCAGCTCCCTTCTCCTTGGCAGCTGGGGAAGAACATTTCTGTTTAAAGACCCGCCCCGCCCCCCAACAGCAAGGAAGGTTGGGAAGAGCCACCGTCCTCTCGCCCTTTGCCGAGCCGCGTTTGACACCCGCGACGCAGCCCCGCCCGCCAGCATCCGCAAAGGGAGGGCCAACAGCTGATCCCATGTCCCATCACACAGGGCCAGGGCTCTCCCCGGCTGGACGGTAGAGTCCACCCCCGTCCCCGGTGACGCTCACCAGATCAGAGCCTGGCTTGGGAGAGTCGTCGTCAAGATCCTCAGCTTCCGTCTCACTGTAGCAGTCTGGCGGGAGACGCGCAGAGGGGACTGTCAGCGGGAAAGCCTGGACCAGCCACCACCCTTTGCTCCTGCCCAGCACAAGCTGCCCTTCTCCAGCGCCTTCTATCCAAGGATCTCACCGCACTTTAGCGAGAAGAAGGGGCCCAGCCTGCCAGCTGGGGATGATCCCCACGGAGTGGGAAGGTGGGGCAAGGCCTCTTGGTCCCCAAGCTGGCCATCTAACCATTAGGCCGCACTGCGTCTTGTCACCCAACATCGCTCCAGCCCTGCTGCCCCTTGTTGACTGGAGGATTCATGGCTCAGCAATAGGATTCTCGTCTTCACCCCCTCCCCACCGTAAGGTGCAGCAAGCTGCTCCCAGGCCAGGAAAGGAAAGACTGGAAGCTGGAACAGAGCCTGGCTCGCCCACATCTTTGGATTCTTGGTCTCAAAGCGGGGAGGAGTGGGGGGTGCCAGCAGTCAATGCAGAGCAGGACCCTTTCCCCCGACCCCTGTACCCCAAACTCACCACCTTTTTCAGGGGTGTCCCTCTTTAGTCTCAAAGGTCCTACCCTGCACACAAAGTTGGGGTCCCCCACAAAGTTGGGGTCCCCTCGCTTTTGTCAAAAGGCCCATGAATCAGCAATCACTGCACAGAGTCCCAATGCCACATTGCAGGTCTCCCACGCGAATCACTCTTGTCTGATCCTCCTTTCGGATCTCGGTCACCGTGTATTTGGGCCTTCACCAGCTGAGCACAGAACTCTGGAGAAGAGACCAGACCCTAGGGTGCCACAGGGCCCACGCTGACCCCCAAGCCAGAGGCAGTGAGGACTGACTGGTCTCCAAGATCCAAGAGCTTTGGTTCCCCACCAGTACTTAAAATGTCTGTGTGCACCCGTGCCGGGCGGGGAATAGTGGGGGTTACAAACCCAGCCAATTGAAAACAGAGCAGTGTCCTGAGGGGTGCACTTTAAGCATTGTCTTCCCGAAGCAGCTGCTCCCAGATTACGAGAGAGACCCTCCGCCCCACACACGCTTCAGACCACTTGCAGCACTGCTGCCCCCACCCAGCTCACGTAGATACGGGAGTGGAGCCCACTGGAGTCAGGAGGATTCTGGGAGGGGCTCATCCAGTCACCCTGTAGGGACATGGCATGTAATAGCTGGTTCACATGTGGGGTTCCAGCCCTGTTCAGCAAGGTGCCTGGTTCCTACCTTCTTCTCTATGTGGGAGCGATTCCTGGGCCAGCTTGTATTTGGTTTTTGCGGTGATCAAACCACTCACCCACCTGGGAAGACAAACAGATCACGGACAGTCACCAAAGAGACCCCCTCCCAGGTTCCCAGGCACTTCCCCTTCCATCACATGCACCCCCTCACGTGTGGCGAAAGCCATCTCAGACCAATGCGTCTCCAGCCTTTTCCTTCTGCAACCCGTTGGGAATGAGAGATCTGTGGCCCTCTTCCACAGGCCCTCTTCCACAGCCACCTCCCTTCCCGGCAGCCCAAACCCTCCAAAGCATGGTCCCCACAGCATTTTAGTCTGTGGCCCATTGGGGCGGGTTCCACAAATCACAGCCTGAGAACCACGGCCCTCACTGAATCGTACCGGCCATTTGGACACAGCCTCCAGTGACCACAGGAACTGTGGATTCAGGCTGGTTCAGTCCCTCCCAAGAATGCTGGAGTTTAACTGCATCCGGGTATTTTAACAAGCAAGGAGAGGGGTTTTGTGGCCAGTCATGGTTTGCATGGATCACCGCAGGGTGTTTACTTAGCGATGTCAAATTCATGCAGGGACAGCCTGGCCTGCCCCAACCCGGCCCGGCTGCTTACATGCTCAGATCAGCCAGAGTCTCTGCTGCGAAGACGAAAGGTTTGTACTTCTCATGGCAGAGCTGGAAGACACTGAAAGAAGAACAAGAATGCGGCTGCATTTTCCACAAATTCCTCCCGTATTAGCGGGCAGCTGTAACTACCCCCTAGTTAAGAGTGAAACAGGTGTCCCATTCTTAGCCCCATTTCCAGCTGCTGGGAGGGGGCTGCTTGTTTCCCCTACAGCACTGTTACTCAGCGCCTCCTGCTGGAGAGGCGGGGACTGGAGCAGCTGGGAGCTTCTCCCCACACAGAGCTCCTGCACTGTTGCGTACGGCTAATCGGCTTGGCACCAAGCGCTCCGACGGATGTGCTGCCCTACGGAGAGCGCTCCCACGCCACCCGTGCTTCAGGGTCCTCCTCTCCCAGGTTAAATTCGCCCTCCTCTCCCGAAGCTGAGGTCTCTGCTCAGCATCTCCCGTACTCACTATTTCTTCTTCTGCTCCCGGGTGCTTTCCAGGTCGTAGGTCGACACATTGATCAGGCCTACGGCTTTCTCGTCCTGGGCGGTGAAACAAGGGGCACGTCACACACAGGGGGCTTTGCTGCCGTTGGCATTTAGAAGCAAGATTCATTTGGTTTTGGGGCATCATGTGGGACTCTGTGGCCAGGAGAGCCACTGTACCAAGAAGGTAAATCAACGTCATGCTGTCCTTGGGTATTATAACAATAAAGAATAATCCCCAGGCTCTTCTTATCTGGCCTTTCAGTACATAGACCTGAATGCGCTTTCCAGAAGGGATCAGGCTTCTCCTTAGAAATGGGGTTGGTGGAGTCAGAGAGTGGGGAAAAAGCCCACAAAGCTGGTGCAGGATCCACCTTCTTCCAGCCCTCTCTGTGGGGCTGTTACACCCACCCACCCCTCTTACAGATCACCTCTGAATTTGGCTCACTGAGTTATCGGAGCGTAGAGGAGTCTCATTTGGGGACATGCACCAACTGGGCCAGGAGAGAAGGTGCCGCTAATGGGAGGGAGAGGCACAGAAATCTCTCCCCCCTTCTCTGAACTTCTGATTCCTCGGCACACCTGCAAAGACTCCCTAACCCAACAGTGGCTGGGCTGACCTAGGCCTGGGGCAGTCCAATAGGCTCTGAGCATAGCGAACTCTAACTTGTCTCACTTTACACGGTCCCTGTAGATTTGTCTCAGGATCTCTGGAGTCCAGCAGCCAACACCCTCTTCCCTCCCGCCCTAAGCCCCCTGAGGACACGGCACCTCTGTATACCCCCCGACCTGCCCCTTTCCACTAATCCCCAGCGTTGAGGGACACACTCACACTGGGCTGGTTGTACCAGTAGAGAATGTGGCCCTTCAGCACAAACCAGCAGCGTTTCCATTTCTGGGACATGAATCCCACGTGGTCTTTCTTCTTCAGGAGCCAGCCGTCGCAGTCCACCTTGCCCAGCTCCCGACAGGACACCCGCCGGCGGCTCAGCCTGGTAGCCACTCCTGCAAGGAAGGAGGAGAGGGGGGCAGTGGGAGTGAGGCACAGCGAGGGGAGCTCTCTCCAAAAGAGGAGCCACCCGCTTCCCATGAATCCTGCCCCAGCCCTGCCCCGACAGCAGTCTCATAGTGGCTTCTCTGCAAGGCTCCCCCACCCCCTGCACCCTCTCACCGCTAGGGGATAGCAGAGACACAGAGGAGCCCTGTAGGGCAGTGGGGAAAGTCCCATGCTTTTTGGTGCAGGACAATGGTGAGCCTGGGCCCTAGCTGCTCCCGCCCGTAAATGCGCCGGCCATTCATCCCAGTCTGCCTCTGGTCACAAAGGAAATAAGCTTGGTGGTTCTCAGCCAAGCCCCTGGAGGGACTCTCTCCATCCCCCAAAACCACTATGGACTATACCAGCTGGCAGCCAGCTGCAAGGAGATGGGGAAGGAGCTGCACTGGCGGGGGAGGAGAGGGGACTGGAACAGCACAGCCGGCCGGCACTAGGCCTGGCTCGGCCCAGTGCTGAGCCCCTTGCTTCCGCGGCAGAAGCTCACCAAGGAGCAGAGGACGGAGGGAGGAAGGGTGGGGCGGGGAAGAGAAAGGATCAGAGCAGGTTCTCCCAGCCCCAGGCTCAGAACAGAAACACCCGGATTCTGCTCCGCAGCCAAGAGAAGCGGCACCAGACGGACACCACTTCTGCAGCCCCAAGCACCATGTCTAGCCCTTCCTTCCGGGGCTCTGCAGCCTGAGTGCGTTCTGCATCTCGCGGCCAAGCTGCACAGAACGCCGGGTAGTCACATCCCACGGGACCCCTCTTCCCTCTGGGCTGTGTGGCCAAGCAGGGCCAGCCTTAGGGAAATCGCACCCTGGGCAAATGTGCATTTTGGTGCCCTCCCCCCCATTGCCCCTGGCCCTCAAGGGCTTCCCGGGATCCCCACTCTCCCTTCACTCCTAACCCCTGCACTGTGTCCCCTTCACCCCTAACACTCCTGCATCCCCCTTCCGGCGCTCCCCTGCTGGACTGCTGCTCCTCTGCCCCATGCACCCCTAGGGGGCTGGGGGGGGCGGAGGGAGCGAGGAGAGACAGCGTGCGTGCATGGCGCCTGAGTGAGTAGGAGCGTGCTGTCTCTTTAAGAAAGCCCTCAGGATCAGGAGCCTGAAGGCTTGTTCAGACACAGGCAGCTGCCCGACCCAGAGAGGCAGCAGCATGGACAGATTCCCCCCCCCCCCCGTCCTGTCACCCCAGCTCAGTGCAGACCGGGTTCATGGGTGGGGGGAGGGGGACACCCCGACATCAGCCTCGCCCCCATCTCTCTGCACAGCAAACAGGACACTCCCAGTGCCGAGCAGCAGGAGGGAGGAGGGGCAGCCCTGATCAGGAGGAGTCACCTGGCTGGTTGTCCAACTGCCCCCCTGCAGCTCAGGTCCCCCCCGCCCCCTCCAGACGCTGCTGCTCACCCGGTCAGCCCCCGGGACTCAGGCAAACCCTGCGCACGGCACCCTCCTTGGCGGGCTGCCCTGGGCCACCGGCCCTGTGGCCAAGTTAATGTGCAACCTAAGAATGCGCCTTGGGCCTGGGGAAAAACAATCCTTTGTGAAAGGGGAGGAAATGCTCCAATCCCCTGGTTAACTCAAAATGCTCAAGATTGTCAAACCCACAGGGGGACGGGAGGAGGCCACTCACCTTTCTGCCTGGAGCAACTCTTGGTGCTGCTCTGAAAGGGATGGAGAGGACACAGATACATGTGGTTACAAAGATCCTGGCCATGCAAGCAACTCACTAGGCTTTTGGGAGGCAGACGATAAAGTGCAGGAGACGCCGTTGTCTATGGCACTGGCCTGCCAGTGGAGAGCAGACAATGCACTCGCTGGCTGGCCGTTGTATGCGGGAAACGGCTGGGTGATCATAGCTTTCTTGCTTAGAGCACCCGGGGCTATAGCTGGTTCAGCATGCAGCTGCCTGCCCACCAGGTGACATTAACTGCAGGGTAGGGTATACTCCCAATGACTTCATTGGGAACAGAAGTAGGCCAGCCCTGAGCACATTTGAAAATCCCAATCATTTTTAAGGATGAAGATGAGGGTCCTGTTAAGTTATTTGCCTCAGACATCCTGCAGCAGTGAGTTCCACAAGTTCACCACACACAAAGTTAAAGATTTTTTCCCTCTCATCTCAGTTTTATATTTGTTGCCTTTTAAATTTCTAATGGAGTTCCTTCTGGTCTAACAGGGGAGGAACATTAGGAGCCCATGTGGCCTTCTCAACCCCATCCATGTTTATCTTAGTCGTGTGTGCTGCATTAGTGCCTAGAGGCCTCAGCCACCTCAGGCCCAGGGGGTTGTCACTGTACAGACACACAGGAAGAGACTGGCCTAGGCTCGTTCGCTCTCCTCTCACCTTGTTTGGAAGAGCGGGAGATTCTGGTCCCCGACTTCTGCTCCCAATTCCGTTCTCTGGGGACTCCTTAGATCCGAGTTCCAAGGTGCTGGGTCTGGCTGGAGCGACAGCAATGGGGGAGCTGCGCCCTTCAAATCCTGCCCCCAAAGCTTGGATCTCCAACGTAGGGGCTGCTGAAGCGCCTGCAAAGATCAAACTGGTCAGGGGGACTCCAACACCTCTGAGCCACATAGCAATTTGTATTTCACTCGCACGGAGAGGTCAGACAGCTGGTTAAAAATTTAGGGCCAGATCCCCAGCTGGCCCCACTAAAGCCTCTATTCTGTAACATGAGCGCCATTCCAGTTGCTCAAGCCCTGAGGTTTGCAAGGGGCCTACCCTTTAAGGCTTGAAGCGCAGTATCGTCCATGCCACATTTTACCCGAACACTGTAGTCTCAACTCACTTCCCCCACCCCATGGCCATGTAAACCAAACAAGCTCTGTGGGGAAGCTGGCCCTCCAGAACCAATGTTACCACATGCTCTGCATGTGCCCTACATGGAGCACCTTTGCACATATCACACAATGGATAATCTCTCAGGAGATCTCCGGGAATCTTAGTTGATGAAAGTTTCAGAAGAGCCCTGCAAGGAGGGTACTATCAGTATTGTTTTACACATGGGAAACTGAGGCACAGCATTGTTAAGGGACTTGCTTAAAGTTGCACAGTGAGTCAGCACCCAAGCCAGGAAGAGACGCCGGATACCCAGGCCTCCGCTCCAAGCAGTCGGCAGCACTCTTTAGACCTGCCCTGACTCCAGTTGGCTTGGTCCCTTTCCTGACTTACTTATATCACAGTAGCACAAAGAGGATCAGATAGGGCCTCAAATGTGCACGGCGCTGTACGGGAGGCAGACAGAGTGTCCGGGGCGGGCGCCATTTATAACAGGAGTCCCAGTCACAGGTGCTGACATTTTTCCTTGGTGGGTGCTCCATCCCCGCTCTGGCCCGAGGCCCTGCCCCCTCTCCATCCCTTCCCCCACGGCGCCCCTTCCCTCCCCCAGCACCTTCTGCCAGCTGCTCCCTGCTCTGCTGGCAGCACTGGGGCCCTGCCGAACAGCTGTGGCTGGTGGGTGCTGAGGACCCCCTATTCCCCCCCCCACCCCACGGGTGCTCAAGCCCCAGAGCACCCACGGAGTCGGCACCTATGGTCCCAGTGTTGCTCTGCACAGGGCACAGGACTCTCAGCCAAGTATCTGCCCACAATCCAGTCCCACTAACCTGCAACAAGCAGAGCTCGCACCAGTGTGGAAAGCCTTTCAGAGGAGGGCTTGCTGCTTTCCACAGGATGCAGAGGGCATCTGCTCTCTCCTACCTTCAGTGGGGAGTTGCCGTAGGAAGTCCCTGGTCTCCTCTCTGGGGTGGCTTGAGACAAACTCCTCCTCTTCGTCAGTGGCGAGATCCAGCGCAGAGTCCAGCCCCGATTCCAACCCGGCGATCACGCTTCAGGAGAGGAGAAACCTTTAGCTAGCACTTGACAGCAAACCAACCCTGTGGTATGTTTGCTATTCAGCAGGATCGCGCCACCCTGCAAGCCCCAACGGTGTGTGGGTGGGAGCGTTTCATCAGAGTTCAGTTCAGCAAAGCAATGCCGGTCGGTGCTGGTCACGTGGGCCGTTTTTACCTTTGGCACCATACGTGCGATCTAGGAGCTGATGCTGCATCATTTTCCTCTCCCACACAAAATGTTACTTAATGGAAAAGTCAGTGGGGCAAAACAAGTGCGAGGCTCCAGATAAAAACATAAAATAAATAAATAAATACTGCCTAGATCTTCTGTGGTGCTTTTCAGCCCTAGATCTCCAAGCACTTCATAAATTATCCCCATTTTCCAGATGGGGAAACTGAGGGACAGACTTTTTTTTTTTTTTTTTAAATTTAAAGTGATTTGTCCAAGGTCACCTGGCAGGCCAGCAGCCAAGCCAGGAATAAAATTCAAGTCTCCGGAGTTGAAGTCCAGGGCCCTATCCATGAGGCAAACACTGCCTAGCAAGGCCACAACACCCCTGTGAGGAAGGGACATCTCCTCCTCCTTTTCCAGATGGGGAAACTGAGGCATGGAGGTGCTGTGACTTGTTCAGGTCACACAGCAAATTATGACAGAACTGGGAATGGAACCCAGAGTCCCAACTCCCAGTGTCTGATCCAAAAGCTCGACCACATTTCCTCCCTGGAAACAGGAACCTTTGCATTTGGGGAAGGATGGGATGCGGAGGAGAGAGGAGGGTTGTTTTAATCGTTTCAACCTCCCCACCCCTTCCCACAGAAGATCCTTAAGGAAACAAATAGTTTTGCTTATTAATTCACAACAACATTACAAATTTCCCTGGCATGCGAGCCTGAAAACAGGAACCTTGCTCTGGTGACGGTGATCTTATCAGATCTACCCTCTACCTGAGCAAACCTACAGAAGCAGGGTCTTTGACTTACACCACCGACCGAGAAAAGGTTGGAAGAATTGAGCCTGTTTAGTCTAGAGAAGAGAAGGCTGACAGGGGACAAGATAACAGACTTCAAACACCTACAAGGTTGTGATAAACAGGACTGTGATCAATTGTTTTCCTGAGTCCACTGAGAGTAGGACAAGAAGTAATTGGCTTTGGTTTGCAGCCGGGGAGATTTAGGATTTTTAGGTTAGATATTAGGAAAAGCTTTCTACCTTGGAGGGTGGTGAAGCACTGGAACAGGTTACCTAGGGAGGTTGTGGGAGCCCCATCATCAGAGGCTTTTAAGAACAGGTCAGACAAACACATGTCAAGAATAGTCTAGGACAGGGGTTCTCAGGACAAATTTTTTGATGGCCCAGAGTGCAGCCCCCAACTCTTGCTGGTGGCCACTCTCACACTTTTTCCTAAAATACTTAATTAGCTTTAGGAGAAACAAAGAAAGAGGCACTTAGACACGTCCAAATCATCATACCTGATTTCTGCTAGCCAATAAGTCTGTTGTGAAAAGTGAAATTAACAAACATACAGGTATCACTTTTCACAGCAGATTAAGCCCTGGATGAGGGGCTGCGGGAGGCAGCAGGGGGCCAGAGCCTGGGACTGGAGCCCAAAGCCGCCCTGCCAGTGCCTGCCAGCCCACCACCCCAGGGCTGAAGCCAAAAGCCTGAGCACCACCGCCCCAGGGAAGGTGGGGAACTCACCGGCTGCCTGCTCCTCCAGCATTGTGCCCCAAGTGTCTCCAGAGGAGGGCAGGGCGCAACCCTGGCTGGCCGCCCCAGCAGATAACACCAGGGCGGTGCATCCAGGAGCAACAGGGAGAGGGAGGGGCTATTACCCCCCCCCCCCCCATGGCTGCAAGAAAAGCCCCTAGTGGTCACATCTGAGAGATGCTGATTCTAGGTTTACTGACTTCTGCCTCAGCACAGGGGGCTCGACTAGACCTCTGAGGTCCCTGCCCGCCCCACCTTTCTGTGATGAACAGACAATGACTCGTCACTCCTCCCAACACAGCCACAGGGCAGAGCCGCTAGAGAGGCCTAGGGAAAGATTAGCAACAGGAAGTCACTTTGGATTAAGGTTCTGGGCTCTTACCTGGAAGGCAGGGAGACCAAGCTTACTGGAGAGTCATTGCTTTCCAAGCCAGGAGATTCTGCAGCACCCAAGAAGCTGCCAGGTGCCTATAAAACAGTCAGCGAATTTCCATCCTGCGCACCCCTAGAGCTCAATAGACACACAGCAGAGCGGGGTCACCACACTAGTGCTCTTCTGTGTTGCTGGGACAAAGCCTTCAGCACTGAGTCAGAGGAAACTCGGGGCACTTCACAAAAGCATTGACCCAAGATAGGGCCTGGAATGAAAGGGTAGCTGCAGAACTGCTAAGCCCCAGGAAGGAGCCTCCAGCCAGCACAATGAGGCACGCTGGGTGGGGATGGGAGCTGGTGCCCCCTCCAAAAAGACAGCAATGCAGCAACAGCTAGCCCTGGGGACCAGGCAGAGAGGGCCCTGCGATCCACCTCCGAATGCCCAGCACCACTGGGTTCCTAGCCGGTCACTGCCTATCCAGCACAGCAAGTAAAGGTTCAGTCCTCATGCTGGGGGTGTGGGGGTACCGGGTCGGGCTCACCTGATGGCACGGAGACCTGGGGGAACACGGGGACCCCACAGAGGTTAGTGGAATCTTCTTCAGCACCAACGTCACCTGGTTTGGCTTTTCAAGTATTTTCTTTACCAGATTCACTCGAGTCCAACCCACCTACACATGGGATTAGCAGGTCAGTGCTCATCGCCAGCACAGGCCGAATCACACTGAATGGGCTGTTTGAAACAGGCAACTCTGCAAGTCATTCTACTCTGTTACATGGGCTCTGTCAGCTGGTGAGGCCATCAGTTTGATCTCGTGTCTGGTAACTATTACTCTGGACCACGAGCACCACGAGCCACTGGATTTCAGAAAGGGGATGTTTCTCTCCCTAGGCACCTGGTACAAGCAGTGGTCAGGGTTTAGACACCTGCATCTATTACAGCTCCATGGTGCAGACAAGGGAATCTATAGTCGTGTGATTCAGCAACCACGCACTTCACAAGACATCCAGCTAGCCAGCAGCAATCCCACCATGCCCACCAGGGATTCCAAACGACGTGACAACCCAGTTAAACGCCTGGCCATCAAAGCAGTTTCGTAAGCTAGTCATCCATGCCCTTCTCATTTCACTGTCCATTTCCGCAGCACCACCGGCCAAGTCAGAGACATTCAGCTAATAGCCTGCAGCCAGCCAGCCGGTCCTCCCTGTCAGAGGGTCAGCAGGAGGGCCGGCTGAAAATTCTCCATGAAAACTGGTTTTCAATGGAACAATTTTTTCCATTTTTCTAAGTATCTGATTTCTGTGGAAATTGATTTTATTGTTGCTGCAAACCTGAATGCCCATAAAGAGGTTCAGGTTTTGTTCAAATACTGAAACATTTTTCATTTTGGATAGATCTTTTGTGGTGCCTCATGGGAGCTGTAGTCCAGCTGCTTCATGTCCCCAGTCTCCTCTATCTGCTGGGCTTTCCAGCCTGACTATATATCCCATGCTGCATCACAGCCAGAGATGCTGTCATGCACCATCTGCTTTCCCCAAGAGGTGAGACTGGTGCATCATGGGAGATATAGTCCAACTAGGGAGCCCAGGTATAGAGGAGATGGGAGCATGAGCACTCAAATGACAACTCCCAGGGGGTACCGCAGCACCATTGCTGAACCCAGTTGTTTCAGATTTTGATTTTTTGCTGAAAAGTCAACTTTTCTACCCACAGGAAAAGACCCGTTTTCTGACCAGCTCAAGCAGACAGTCACCCACCTAACCAGATGCTTCACGGTCAAATGGAGAGAACGATTCTGACCCCACTCAAGTGGGCAGTAGAGATTTACGAGGCTAAATTAACTGATGTTTGTAAGCGTGGAGAGCTCAGCCAAGTGCTGGGTGTTGGCCTCTCCCAGCACTGAGCCTGAAACCCTCCTTTCCTCCCCCTCTCTCATCTGGTTTCAGTCTGTTGAGCATGTGGTTTGCCAGAGAGTCAGGGTAGAAACACTGGGTTCCTTACAGCGATTCTACCTGTTTCCTGGGTGTGCCCAAGCACTTGTGTTTAGAATGGAGGAGGGGGAGGGGGAAGTCAGGCTTTGGTGGCATTTGCTTCTCCTCCATGCAGCATGTGAGTCAGAGAGCGAAGAGGGGATGGAGGAAAGAAAAAAAAGCTAGCACCAGGCTTTCTAATAAAGGAAACTAGCCATTCTAGCATCCCAGTGGCATCTGACTCCTACAGTCAAGAGGGTCCAGGGCAATTAAGTGGGAACCAACCAGTCTTAGTAAACATGAGTAGGGATATGTTGCATTGTCATCCAAGGACCTCAGAGCCTTTTATAAAGGGGGAGCCAGCACGATCCCCTTGCCAGGAGGGGGTCCGCGAGGCCCAGAGTTGAAGTGAGTTTTAGCCTGATCCCTTCGGGGCTGGGATCACACCTTCCATTGGGAAAGAGTCTCGCACGTGGGGAGCCCCACCAGACTCAGAGAGAATGAACATGACTTGCCAAAGGTGACACAGCGAGTCAGGACTAGAACCCAAAGCCCCCCACTCTAACCAGAGGCCAGGCTGCACCCCCTACCGAGTGTGAGGTTCTTCCCCACTTTAACACAGATGAGGATCAGCCAGGGCAGACCATACACATCAGCCATGATTGCAGCTACACTCAGAGACCCCCTTTCCTAGTAGGATTTTGGCTGTCCCAAGAGACCAGCAAGCTAACGGAGCGAGGACAGGGACATACTTACCACCACCTGCCCGTTGACTTGAACGATCTCATCCCCCGGCAGGATCTGGCTGCAGTCGTCAGCTGGAGACTAGGAGGAGAGGCAAGGAAAAGACCCGAGCGGTGTCAGAACCGTGCTCGTTGGGAAGCGGAGACAAGCTCTCAAGCCACTTACATTGCGGCCTAATCAGAGTTAAGCAGCTCTCTGGCTGATGTAAGTCAGAGGGGCTCAGGAAAGGGGGATTAACCATTAACTCGCAGGCCTGATCTTTTGGGCGATTCCCGTTCAATCACAGGCGTGAGCGCAGGAGGACACGACTGAACCAAGGCGCCGGCTGAAGCCTTGGCCAAGGCTAGCGTGACACACGGCCACAAGGCAGCTGAGTAGGAAGGACTCAGCCAAGTCCTGTCCAGTGCAGCCCATGTCCTAGAACTGGTTCAGGAAGAGGGTTTGGTGCCTTAACAAGCCCAGGGGGTTCTGATACCCAGGGGGAAAATGGATTTTGCTCATTATGGGCCAGTGTAGGCAGGTTTAAGAAGGGGGCTATGTTGGGACACCAGTTCATAGAATCATAGAATATCAGGGTTGGAAGGGACCCCAGAAGGTCATCTAGTCCAACCCCCTGCTCAAAGCAGGACCAATTCCCAGTTAAATCATCCCAGCCAGGGCTTTGTCAAGCCTGACCTTAAAAACCTCTAAGGAAGGAGATTCTACCACCTCCCTAGGTAACGCATTCCAGTGTTTCACCACCCTCTTAGTGAAAAAGTTTTTCCTAATATCCAATCTAAACCTCCCCCACCCCCACCGCAACTTGAGCCATCTCCCTGCACCTGCAGGCTGGAAAGACCAAATCAGAAGCCATCTTCCCCCGCCCGGCCCCGACAAATCTCTCACCTTAGTGGCGGTTCCCGCTATGAAGTGGAGGCAGGAGTTAGTGGATTTGATCTCGATGCCCTGCAAAGAGGGACAGACAGAGTTTGGAAACGTCAAACGAGTCCCCAGCGTGAGCCAGTGGCGGAGGAGCGGACTCACCAGACTGTCCTCTGGCTCGGTGGGCACGAGGTCGACGCTCTCCAAGATGGCAGTCTGGTTCAGCAGGGCTGCCGGGCTGCAGCTCGAGATGTTCTCACAGATCCCCGCGAGGTGCCTGCACTGAAGGACAGCAGGAAAGACTCATTCCTCTGGAAACCCGCCAGGACCTCACGGCCTCTACAGAAGGGCAGCAGCGACCTCAAGGGTTGCGGAATACACACACACACACACGGCAGCGGCACAGCCATACTTACAATCAGCAGGATCCGGTTCTCTCTCTCAGACACTCCGCAGTCCTAGAAGAACGAGAGACACGCAATAAGTTAGGTCGATCCAGCTTTTATATGTTGTAACTCCCCGAGATTCTTCCAAGCCAGGAGCAGATCATGACGGCCCTGCTTGGGATGACGGTGGGGATCACAACACAGCCCACAGGTTCCAGGTGCTGGTGGCTCCTCTCCCAATGCCCCCGCCCTGTCCCAGAGGGTGCCGTGCCGCTGGCCTCCAGGCGAGACGTAAGGCTGTGTGGTCACGAAAGACTTCTCAGCACTGGTTTTTAAGAGCAGCAGCAGGATTAACCCCAGCATCCTGGCCCGCTTCCAGGGCAGGTTGTTGCATTCCACCAGCCTCGACTCCTCCAGCTGTCTCCAACGGAGACGCCATTCTTCACACACTCCCGTCAGTGCCGCCTGGCTCCTCCCAGACAGCGGCTGCGTGTTGCGAGAAAGCCCGTGTTTGGGGGAGGGAAAGCCTGGCCGATCACATCTAGGCCTAAGGAGCACACTGGGATCCTCGAGGACAGGCGATTGGCCCCTGCAGGTGGGCTGATGATACTCATGCTCCCAGAGACGGGTACTCTGCCAAGAGGTCATTTTAGTCTCTGCCATTTAGCCCGGATGGGGGCGGACAGCGCGCAGCCGCCCACGCAGCACCCGACTCCCCGACAATCTGGCTGGGGAGTCACTGGGCAATTGCGCTGAGCCCTCACACGACTCCGTATAGCAACGGAAAGAGGATCCAGGATCCGAGTTGCTGTCGGAGGTACTCCTCGCTCTAAGGACAGACCTTTGAGAGTCTCCTTTTGGCTTCCAGGGGCTTCGGATGAGGCCCCGAGGCCCCACCTCCAGCCTCTTCTTGGGAATTTCACTGGAAGATCAGAGTGACTAAGACAAGAGGAGATTGCTGGAGGGCAGGAGTGGGGGAAACACCCTGGAGATGGGAAATAAGAATGAACTGGTCAACCCAGGCAGCGCACGTGGCGAGAATGTGGGGCAGCCGCTGGGCTAGACACAGAGGGGTGTCTGTCCAGAGGGCAGTCGGTGTTTGGAAGGCTCCGTCCCCTCCCCAAGGGAGAAGAGTCCATTGTTATGGGATGGGGGACAGGGGGTAATGGGTGAGAGATGCCTTACTGAGGCCATTCTTGCTCAGACACAGTTACACCAACCTCTGGATCTGGGAGCAGAAAGGAATCCCCACCCCGCAGGGCACAATGGCAGGGACCTCCTGGCTTAGCATGGCAGAGGAAGGTGTGAACCACAGCAAGGTAGAGCAGGCAAGGCATTGAGCGCCCTTCTGTTGCACGGGTGGATCTTGGCTCTAACCCTAAAATATCCCAGCAGGCTCTACTTTTAGGTTATTAGTAGGGTCAGTTTCTTCCTGCCCCACAGTCCTAAACCCTCCTGCCCCTGCCCCCCCAACCCTGTCCCCTAGCACTCCACCCTCCCTCCTTCCCCCCCAGACCCCATCCCCTAGCCCTCCACCCTGTCTCCTGCCCCCCAGACCCTGTCCCCTTGCCCTCCATCCCTCTCCCACTCATTTACAAGCCATTAAGGTTTCTCTGAGTCTCCTTTTCCATCTCTCTCCATGTCACAATCTCCCCTCCCCCACCTCAGAGCTACCCGTCCCTTCCACGCTTCCAGGCCCTGTCTCCAAAGCCAGAGAAGCCCAGAGCCCATTCCTGACACGCCCTCTCCTGCGGGTGCCCCAGACTCTGCATTCCACCCTGAGCAGGCCAGGATCTTTAGGAGAATTATTAGCTCCCAGTACCTGTGGCTCAGCAGAACAGCGTCCCCTGAATCTCTGGTTCGGCCCGTTAGTCTCTCTCCTCCCTTTCGCTCAGCTGAGTCTTACGGACAACTGAGCTCCCCCCCAGCCCGGAACCTGATCTCAAAGGGTGAATCACAGGGTTATATAAAGAACAGTTCCCCACCCCCACTTTGATGTTGTTTATCTCCTTGTCCCTTCCCTGCTCACACTGGTCATTTTCTCTTTCCTTCCTTGCAGCTGACTGAGCTGTGGCAGGCCAGGGGTCCGATTGCGGATACACCCATGGCTCTCTCATCCCCTATATCCCACGTTCCCCTGGGCAGCACCTCAGAGGCACAGAGCCTTCCCTGGGCATCTCAGGGACACACGTTCCTTTGGCCAGCTGTGAATCACTGCCATAACCTTTCTATAAAGCAAGGCCATTCCCAAGATAGATACCGACGAGGGCTCAAGTGACCTGATGGCATACACCCCAGGCAAAGCGCGGTCTCTCCACTTGGCACGGATGCTCCACTTCCAGACCTCTCTCCAGGAAGCATTCACAGCATGTTTGCAACACTAAAACCTACTGTCCCTCCCTGATCCTTCCTTGATGGGCTCCCCAGGTACCCATGGACTTGCCCCTAAAGTGGGTTCTTGAAGGAAAGGCGCATGCCTAGGATTTGAACTACCAGCACTGCTGTCGGTGGGTACCTCTTCCTGCTAACCTTCTACTCTAGCTGGAGAGCCCTGCTGGGGTCCAAGAAGTTGTTAGAAGAGTCAGAACATACTTGGGATCCCATTGGGCCCTGTGGACTACAAAGGCATTGCTGGCTAGAAGGCATGCCGAGACCCGAGTCTGCTTTTACCATCTCGCAGCCTGTGAATGCAAGATGAAGGAGCACTGCAGAAGACGTGTGAACAGAGGAGAACTGGAGGATGAAGGTAGTTAACAGCACTCCTTCCTATTACCCAAATACCACCACTCCGACATACACCCCTTCAGCAGCGACTTGCTTATAGTCATGAGTCTAGTGGTTCGAGCAGGAGATGAGGAGCCAGGATTCAGGCATTTTAGTCCTGACACATTGAGCAAATCAGTTCATCTCTGTGCCTTAGTTTCCCTATCTACACATGTGGGTGACCCTGACTTATTTAATAGGGCTTCATTCATGTTTGTAAATCAGTTTGAGAACTGTAGGGAAAGGGAACTATTGAAAGGCAGGGTATGGTTATCTGTTCCATCAGCTGACAGTTTATAATCTCCAGTCAGATTCCTTCTTTTAACACTCTCCATCCTTCCACCAATATCCATTCATCTAACTCAGCTACCGCTAACCCGTCCCTGACAGAGGGGACGGCGCCCCGTGTCCGATAAAAACACTTTGGAAGGGCAAATTGTTTGCCTATGAAATGAACCAGATTTCACGGATAAAAATCATAATGCAGAAGAATATGGCTGGGTTCCTCTATAAGCGACAATCTCCAAATTGGACATTGGGCTAGTCTATCAACACAAGCGGCTTTATCCCTGAAAAATATACTATTGAACCGGTGCAAGGTTCACTTGTCTGTTCAGAAGTGGCCCAACATTTAGATGTATGGACACACTAAGAGCAACAGGAAGGTCTCCAGTACAGATTTAAATTGTAATGAAAACACACATTATTAAACAACATCTACCTAAAGCATTAGTAACCCAAACACTGCAGCAGGGGACAGCCCAAAAGTGAAATGGACTTTGAAACAAACATGAAACAGACATGAGCAATTTTCATTCTCTGAGCTGAGGGAGATGCACAGACAAAGCATGACGAGGGACAAATTAGAGGATGGGAAAGAAGCTTTAAAATCCCAGGGGCTAGTAACACAGTGGTTAAATTGACAGCATCCAGAATATTTGCTGGTCAAGCAGTGTTGCCGAGACTAAGAGAAAATGTTTTGAATTGAAATAAGAACAAATAAATAGATTCCCCAGTCCCGCTAGGAGTTCACGCTCTCTTGGGAAAGGGGGTATTTATCAGCCAAGGAGGAACATTTTGGAGGGGAGATCCTGATGAAGTTTTGGGAAACATCTCACTGATCGTTTGCTAGTGAGAAAAGTGTGTGCGGTGTGTGTGACTGTCAGTCCTTACACTGTGCCCATCACCATGGTATTTGGGCCACCCTCCTTTTCTGCCCCTCCTACTCTCACTTCCGAGGTCATGAGACACCCCGGCACGACACGAGTACTGAAGAGACGTCACCCATATCCACAGGCCCCCTGCACATCTCAGGGGTAACACACAAACATGCCAACCCTGACACAGTCTGGCTTTGGTTTCTTGGGATTTTTAAACCCTCGTTACTGACCTTCTGCAGGATCTGGGCCAGTTCTCCGCAAAGCGAGACAATGTCCCGGCTGGCTGAGTAATCATTCAGGTGAGAGAAGAGATACCTATGAGGTGCGTGAGTGAGACGGAGTCATTAGATAAACGGAGGCAGGAGAGGAGAGGGCCCAACGAGCCTCAAGTTAATTGAGGCACCGTCCTCCCCTCGGGCCAGGGGTTTAAACACAGTCTTCCAGGAGTTTACGGAGCTTTCTGAAGGGGCCCCAGTTGGCACAAACAGCCGGTGACAGAACGCAGAGCTCCTCGCCTGCAGTGGGCAGCTGCCGGGCGCCCAGTGGAACAAGCTGGGAGTCTCAGTCTTGTTCCTACCACGCAGGTGTCCACACCCCATAGAGCCACTTCTGCTGTGGGGAGGCTCAGCAAAGGAGTGAGCAGGCTGTGGAGACGAAACTCCCCTCTGGCCCCAAGAGGGGGTCCCTCCAGGGCAGAAGCACACGGGCAGAGGACCCTTGTCCAGCCACTGCCCATGATGTGCCCTTTCTCTGCACAGAAGGCTCCAGGCTGGCCTGCTGCTGTTTTCACCATCATCAAGAATAGCGTGGTCACAGCCCTCCCCTCCCCAGTCACTGAGTGGAGCCTTGGCCCTCTGTGCTAATAGACCATCCTCCTCTGGCCAGGGAGACACTGGCTGCCACGCAACCAGTCCTGACAGCACTGGTCTGGCATCCCTTTCCACCTCTGGAAAGACAGTGTATGCAAACCCCACAGAAACAGAAGGCCTGTAGCTTGCCCCCCGTGCCATTCAGCGATCCCCTTCCTTATCATGTGGGATCCCTCCTTACATGGCCCTGGCCTTCCAGTCTCTCCATGCTCTTTCCCTGGCCTCTGCAGACTGGGGAAGCAAGTACCTGCTGAGCCAGGTGAAGAGCCCCTTGGCCGCCGTGATCAGCTCAGCAATGCAGGCCAGGAGGTCCGGGGAGGGCGTCTCGATGGCCTCGCCATCATACGCGGTCACCTTCCTGCGGCTCAGGATGAGGGTCTGGGTGGTCCAAGCGACTTGCTGCAGCTTCTCCGTCAGCGTCCCCAGGCTGGTGGTCTCCAGCTCGTAGTTCTGGGGGAACAATCCAAACTAGCTCAGCAGAGGAGAGAGGAGCCAGCCCTGGAGCGGCTCAGAATGAAGACTGAGGGTGGCAGACACCCCACAACTCTGCACTGCTCCCCAAAACTGCTGGGGGGGGGAAATCCACCCATCCCCTGAATCCCAGAGCTCCCTCCCTCTGGGAAGCAAGGCCGCAGGTGAGACCTGGGAGGGAACCCTCTCACCGTCGCTCACTGCAGGCGGTGCTGGAGATCGGGAGCGGGCCTCACTCCAGATTCACAGTCGCTCACTCACCAGCACGCACAGCTGCTCCACAGCTTCCAGAATGAGCTCCTGATGGCCAACACACCTCAGGCCCAGCTCCTCCAAGCGCCGATAGGACAGCTGCAGCAAATCGTTCCCGGTCAGGGACCACGTCTCAAAGGGATACTGCTGCAGCACCTTGTCCAGGCCTGAAAGGGGCAAACGCAGTCACTACCCAGCTGCTCCCAGATTGCCCACGTCCAGACATCTGCCACCACCACCTCAGCCTGGATTTCCCCTCTGCTGACAGCTCTGCCAGGCCTTCCTGTCCGCTCGCCTTCACCACCGCCGCTCCCTCAGGGGCACAGGAACTGCCAGGCTCGATCAGAAACCACCTAGGCCAACCTTGGAGAGAGACCAGCACCCGCTGCTTCAGAGCACGGTGAAGGAACCCTCCTAACCCCAGGAGTTAGAGGCTGGCTTAAGCCCTGAAGCATGCACTTCCAGAATAGCATTAACTCGTCTAACTCCAGACATTCCTGTTATCCACCAAACACATCCAAACCCCTTTGGAGTCTTGCGGAGGTTTTGGCCTCAGACGCATCCTGTGGCAGTGAGTTCCACCATCTCGCTGCGCACTGTGGGGAAAAAATATTTCCTTGTGGCAGTTTTGAGTTTGTCCCCTTTCTGTTTCACTGATGGGCCCCTCGTCCTCGTGTCAGGAGACTGGGAGAACAGAACCTCCGGATCTACCTTCTCCCCCATCCCACCAAGTGTGTAACACCAGTTGCCTTCCCTGGCTGCCAGATCTGTTTCCTCCCTACTGGCAGGTCCCCAGAGAGCTGCATATCCACCCACCCCAGCATGTGCACCTCCCTGCATTGGACTGTATATCCTCTCCTAGGAATGCCTCTCCTCCCCCAGGGCAGGGATCCGAGCCGTGCCCAGCCATGCCATGCCCGCATGAGTCTCACCCGCCTCTGCCAGGGCCCCCCAGAAGGTTTCAGCCACTCCTGCTCCTAGCAGGTCTTGCACAGCTCCTCCTGCCAGCACAGACTCTGCCGTGGGAGCGGGCAGCCGCCTGCCCGCCCTAGGGGCTGGAGTGCACCCCCTGGCCACAGGTGCTGGAATGAGGGGTGCTACCATGCCTGCTGGCTTGAAGTGGTTTCCATCACACACAGGGTTTACAGTTTGGTTCAATGGCTCTCAGCACCCCCCACCGGACAATCTGTTCCAGCCCCTGGCCAGCCCTGAAACCTCCACCACACTCACCTCTCAGCCACTGCGCCACCTTCACAGGGCTCCAGGCACCGATGGGCTCCATGCCCAGCTCCCTTCCCGGAAAGTCTGTCCAGGGGCAGGACTCCCGGACACACCTGAGCGGAGGCAGCCGCACCAGGTAAGTCCCAGCCAGCTCTGTGGTTGGTGCAGCTGCCTGCCGCTCAGCAGGGTGAGGCCCGCCCCCCTCTGGAGGTCCCTTGCTCCCCTCCCCATGGGGAATTCCAAGCTCTTAGCAACCCAGCTCAGAACTATTGTCCAGCCTCCAACCCCCTCCAGTCTCACTGATTCAACAAGGTTACACCCAGTCCCCCCCAGGCTGCCTCCTGACTCTCTTAAAGGCACAGACCCACAGTAGGTTGTTTACCTCAGCCCTGGCCAGTGAGGGAGCGTGCCCTAGTGGGCAGAGGGCAGGACTGGGTGCCAGGAGCTCCATCTTCCATCAGAGTCCTCATCTGATCGTGGCCGAGTCACTTACACAACACCTGCTATCTTGGCTGACGTGCCTGGAACCAAAAGGAGGTCTTGTGCAGCTACAACTTGAGCTAAAGAAGCAAGGTCCCCGAGCAGGGGCTGTCACAGGTAGCCTCTGCAGATCCGGCACCTATAACACATGCTCACCACTGACATTCTGTGTCTCAGTTTCCCCACCTGTAAAATGGGAATAAGTATAGCTGGCCTACCAGCTCATCGCAGGGGAATCATGAGAGTTTAAGTCTGTAAAGTGCTTTAAGATCCTTACAGGAAATGTGTTGTAAAAGTACAAAGCATTATTACTAACAGAGTGTGGCTAAACATCACATCCTCACTCTAAATATTAAAGCAAACACCAGCCTTGATGACTGCATGTCATCCGGGAGCATGTCCTACTGGTTCATGCAGAGGCTGGCAATTAGAAACTCCTGGATTTTATACCCAGCCACTGCCCCAGTGCATGACCGTGGGCAAGTCACTTAGCCTCAGCTTCCCTCTCTGTAAAATGGATTCACCTTGGTAGATACTTGGAGAAATACAGAATCTTAGAAATGTAGGACTGGAAGGGTCCTCGACTGATCATCTAGTCCTGTCCCCTGCACTGAGGCAGGACTAAGTATCACCTAGACCATCCCTGACAGGTGTTTGTCTAACCCAGTCATACTCAGACTGAGGCTCGCAAGCTGCAGGTGGCTCTTTAATGGGTCTCCGGCGGCTCTTTGCAGCATGTGATATCAAAACACTGTGTGATTTAATTATTAACCAATCTAAGTTCTTAACCAATCAGGGGGCTTTTACTATGTTATTACCCAATTGTAGTTGATAAAATAATAACACCGAGTCAGTCATTTTGCTGTGAGAATCATATACAGTATATATAAATACTGATGAACCACGGAATTCACACTACTGTGACTCTGAGGTTTGATTATCACTGGTCTAACCGGTTCTTAAAAACCCCCAGTGACGGAGATTCCACAACCTCCCTAGGCAATTTGTTCCAGTGCTTCACCACCCTGTCGGAAAAGAAGTTTTTCCTGATGCCCCAACCTAAACCGCCCTTGCTGCAATTTAAGCCCATTGCTTCTTGTCCCGTCCTCGGTAGATAAGGAGAAAAATTCTTCACCCTTCGCTTTATAACAATCTTTTACATACATGGAGACTGTTATCATAGGTGCCATCTCCGTGGGTGCTCCGGGACTGGAGCACCTGTGGGGAAAAATTAGTGGGTGCCCCCCCACCTCTCCACCTCCTCCCCTGAGCGCGCACCTTGTCCCCGCTCCTTCCCCCTCCCTCCCAGCGCTTGCCGCTGCCAAACAGCTGTAGCAAACTCCGGGAGCGAGGAGGAGGAGCGGGAACGTGGCGCGCTCAGGGGAGGAGGCGGGGCCGGGGCGGGGATTTGGGGAAGGAGTCCAAGAGGGGCAGGGAGGGGGCGGAGTTGGGGTGGGAACTTTGGGGAAGGGGTTGGAATGAGGGCTGGGCAGGGTGGAGTCGGGGCGGGGCCGGAGGCAGAGGGGGCTCGAGCACCCACGGGCGCCATTAGAAGTTGGCGCCTATGACTGTTGTCATGTCCCCCGCCTCAGTCTTCTCTTCTCCAGACTAAACAATTTTTTCAATATTTCCATGTAGATCATGTTTTCTAGACCTTTCATAATTTGTGTTGCTCTCCTCTGCACTTTCTCCAATTTGCGCACCTCTTTCCTGAAGTGCAGTGCCCAGAGCGGGACACAAGACTCCAGCTGAGGCCTTATCAGTGCTGAGTAGAAAGGAAGCAGTACTTCGCGTGTCTTGCTCACAGCACTCCGGCTCATACAGCCCGGAATGATGTTTGCTTGTTTTGCAACAGTGTTGACTCATATTTAGTTTGTGATCCACTATAATCTCCAGATCCTTTTCTGCAGTACTCCTCCCTAGAGAGTCATTTCCCATTTTGTATCTGTGCAATTGATTACTCCGTCCCAAGTGTAATACTTTGCATTTGTCCTTATTGACGTTCAGCCTGTTTATTTCAGACCATTTCTCCAGTTTGTCAAGATCATCAAAAGACCTGTCACAAGAGTTAGCAGTGCACATCCCAGATCTTAGCAGAGTCAGTGTCCTTGTTTTCAGATCCTGTTGGATTATTGCACATCAAGGGGGTGGTGTTAACATCCACAGATATTTCCTGGACATTAATCAGGGTCTCATTTACTATCTATTTACCTTAGGGTTTTATACTGTTGCCCAACATCATAGTATCTGAGCTTCTTCCACGTAAAATCAATAGCAACTTCATGGAGTCTTTAGCATTTCTCCCTCTTTGGGGTCTAAACTCTGCTTGGGTTAGGGTTTGGTTTTTTGTGGGAGTTGGTAGGTGATCGGGACCAAAAGGGGTGTCTGAATTGTAAGTGTCACTTATGGTGGTATGCCTTTAGGGATGTATATTTAGGAAGCCACAACACTTCCTAAATATACATCCCTTAAAATGGTCAGATTCTGAGTTCACCTAATCTTCTCTGGAAGGCTTTACCCTAACCGGATCCCCTCTGACTAACAACCCCAGGAACGGCTAAGCATGATCCCTCACGTTGTTGCACACACCCTCACTACGGCTCTTCAGAAGCTGGTGAGGTCTCCAGAAAAACCGTTCTCAGTCTCTTCTCAGACTCTGCAGTTTCTTGGAGCCTCATAAATAGAGCTGGAATCCAAGTTGCTAAATACAGCTTCTCCTTCATTACACATTGCACAGTTCAACTCTCCAGGACCTCTGGAGGGGAAGCAAATAAGCGTTTCACAGAGGAGCATCTGTAATCATGCATATAAACCCTCAACATTTAGTGTTAAGTGCTTTCTAGTGAAGTCTAAGGTTTTTTGCACCAAGGTAGTTGGGCCAGTGCAAACCCTCAGAGGAGATGTGCCAGCCAGCGCAAGCCCCACTTTATATCTGTGCTACACTTCTACACCAGGGGGTTGTTTTACTTGTCCAGCCAACGCTCCACACATGGCTAGGGTCAGCTCTCTGTAGAGTTTGCAGCCGTTGCTTGTGCATTGCCTCATTTCCATCAGCCGTGCGAAAGGGGCCCAGACCTTCCCCACCAGCACAGTCCTGCTCCGAGGCAAAGCTGCTCTCATACCCTGCGGTCACTGCAGCCAGCCCCGCAACAGGCTTCCCCTGCCCCACCTGGGCACAACTATCCCCCCCGCTTCTCTTCTCAGTGCAGTAGCTGCCCAGAGCTACCTCCTCTCTTTGGTTTGCACTACAATCAGTGATAATAAAGGATTCCCCTTCTAATATAGACCTGCCTCCTCCACACCTGCTCAGTGCAGTTATCCAGGTAACAAGGTCCCAGACTTTCTGCTGGGGTTACTCATGACATCCCCTGCAACGGATTACTTTCCCCCTCCCAGTACTGCTCTCCCCTCCCCTCCTCACTATGGGAACATCAGGCATGAGGTGTCTCACGTCGGGCGTCCAAAATCAGAGGCCACTTCCGAGAACTTTGGCCCAAATCTTCCTGTCACAAAAGAAACTCGTTGCTCAAGGGACAAAAGGTCAATGAAATTCTGCCTCTAACACAAAGCTGCCATGAGGTAGCTGCTGAGAAGAGCAGGCTTGAGTTGGACAATCCCAAGGATGACCCAGACCCAAGGATCCTTGCTCAGACTTAGAGTGACCGTTCCGGATTCCCCTTTGCGGGAGACAGCTCTGACGGGCCTGGCTTGCAGACTCTTTGCTCACACTTCCAGGTCAAAACCTTGATTCTAAAGGAAACAAATGTAACCAGTTTGCTGCTGCTATTCCCTTCTCAGGAGCACTAGGGGGCCCCTGTAAGGATCCAGGAGCTGGTGCATTTTAAAATATAAGGTTATCTAAAACCAAAAACACCAGTGAGGAAAGGGGAGGTAGCCTTGTCTAGTGGTTAGGGCACTAGGCCTGGTCAGTCACGAGATATGTATTCTGTTCCTGGCACCAAAATGAATTTGGCCAACTCACCGCACTGTGCCTCAGTTTCCCCATCTATACAAGAGGGATAATGATGCTTGCCCACCTCACGTGGCGTTGTGAGGAGATGTTCATATCTGCTTGGAAAGTGTTTTGCAATCCTAGTGAAGCATGACAGCGGAGGACAAAGCACATGGTAAATTCACGCTCTAGCTAAAGTATTGGGAAAGACCTGAATCATTTCTCTGGATGTTGTTTGGTTCTGTGGAAGCAGCGCACCCTGGAGTCCAATTCTCCTAATTGCATTGGGAGTTCCAATTGAAGGGCTGCATTGACACTGTAACACTTGGACTAGCCTCCTCTCTGCAGCAAAGATTTGAAGGAGTGGTGTGTTACCTCTTTCCCAGTCCCCTGTATGCTGTGCACCCCCCCCCCCTCCAAACACACACACACACACCTACCTCGGCAGTGCACGTAGCTGCCACGTTAATCCCCCCTCCCCGGATCCTCACTGGGTTCTTTGTTCTCCCGTCCCATCAGAGGCAGGATCTCCACTGAGGAAAGCGGCGTGGTCTGAGCATAGGACTGGGTGTCAGGGCCTCTAATCCCTGCTCTGACAACGATTTCCTCTTTGACCTTGGGAAAATCACTCACCCTCTCTGTGCCTCAGTTTCCCCCTCTGTAAATGGAGATAATACTTGCCTGTTTCCCAGGCCTACAGGCTTCATCCATGTTAGGCCTGGCTGTGCCAGTCAATGACAGTCCCGAGATAATATCCACAAAATACTCAACTCTGTTCTCCATCTTCTCCCCCACCCCCACAGTACTTTCTCCCATGCAAGAACACCCCTTCTCTGTTCGGTCTTGTCAAGCCCTCTCCCACATGCACACACCCTCCCAGTGAGTTTCCTGCCCCCAGGACTGCCTCACTCCCACCCACTCACTCTGCTCTTTGCCCAGGCGGTCTCCAGATCTCTTAGTTACATGGGGGGGGGGACTTTTCCCCTTAGCAGCTCCACAGCCCCGCTCAGGGCTCTGCAGGCCAGCCTGGGAGTCCCACACAGGAAGGTCGAGTTGCCCACTTTTTCTGTTCTTTTTCCCTTTGGAAAACATTGCTGCTCTGCTGAGCGAAGGGGCAGGTCAGCTTGCGAGATGCACCAACAGAGATGACCCTGACCCTGCAAAGCCTCTCCCAGGCAAGTCGACCTTCCTCACCTGAGCTGGCCCCACTGAAGTCAGCTGAGCTCCCGAAAGGTTTTGCAAGATCTGGCTGTTGCAGCCAGCTCCAGTCACTCACTGGATCCAGGCTGGAAGAGCCACAAGACTCCTCTAGGAAGTCATCTACAGACCCCTTGAGCACTCACCCAGCAGTATCTTCCCTCCTGTGTGGTCAGTGGTGCTGCAGATACTGGTCACCGTGCCGGGCAGACTGTTTGTAGCATGCACTTGGGGTGTTCGGCATCTGAGATCTGCAGGGGGAGGAGGAGAGGTTTGTCTGTAGTCCAGCAAGGAACAGAGGAGGGGGCAAAATCACTGTCCTGTGGTGGGGGTTCCTCATGAGTAGAGGGCAGCAGTTCCCCAGAACAGAAGGATGATCTTGTAGGTAAGGTCCTGGGCTGGGATTCCGGTTCCCAGCTCTACCATGGACTCCCCTGCATGATCTTGTCACCTCATCCCGCCGTGCCTCGGTCCCCCTGTCAAATGGGGCTCACGACACTTTCTTCTGCTCTTTGTCTATTTCAGTGGCAAGCTCTTCGGTGCAGGACGGTCTCTTCCTCCAGGTTGTAGCACAAACAAGCCACCATCTTGGCCGATGCTGCTAGGCTCCACTAATACAAACCATGGCAAAGGGAACCAATTCCACAGACGCTTTAGAACTGCGGCTCTTAGTCCCTTAGGGCCTGATCTTTACGCACCTAAATACCTTTAACAATCTAGCTCCCTAGGAACTAGCCCCAGGACAGGAAAGCCCGACATCCCATCATTACAGGGCATCACACCCTAGGAGCCTCCTGAGGATATACCGACAGGCGATTTGCTTTCAGGCACTTCAGTTGGCACATTCCTTGCCTTGTTATAGGGAGACACCTGCATTTCTCGCCATGCTGACTCCAGTAGGGAGCTTTACCCCACCCACTCCACTGCAGGCTAGGAGCCCTGTCTGAGAACTGGCCTAGAGCAATTGTTCTGAGCTCAGGTTTTGCATCAGTAGGCGCTTTATTCTGCTTTTGTAAATACAAAGAGAGGATCAGACAGGGATAGAAGGGGCTGGGCGTCTGGCTGATTGTCCAGCTCCATGCTCCAATATCTGCAGGGGCGTTTTCCAAACCTGTCTAATCAGAGAGGCGGCTTTGGCTGTATTCTTTAGGTTTCTCTTCAGAGTAGCAGCAGCTAAAGCATTAGCCTGGGACTCTGGAGAGGTGAGTTCTATGCCGAGCTCCGTTGCTGGGTGAGTTTGGGCCTCTTTCTGTGCCTCAGTTTCCCCTTCTGTAAAATGGGGCTCATTACACTGACCTCCTTTGATGGGAAGCACTAGATTTTATGATTAGAAGTTGCCCTCAAGTGAAGGGAATGCGGGTGGAAGGTGCAGGACGGACAGGGCCGGGTGGCTGATATTGCCTATGATTGATCGACACTGAAACCTTATACGAGCATAGCTCTGACAGCCAGGGGGAGTGAAAACCCATACTCCTGACCGACGTAGCTAAAAAACCCCAGTGTAGATGCTGCTATGTTAACAGAAGAGGGTTTTCGACGCCACAGCTAAGGGCGTTCGGGGAGGTGGTGTTCCGACACCAGCCAAAACCTCCTTCTGTCAGAGCACGCGGAGCCTGTGCTGCGCTCGGGGGCTATGCCGGCAGAGGCTCTGTGTGTAGACACAGACCGTATAGAGCAGGGACACCGGCACTGTCAGCTCTTCCCACCCTGCCCTGCTGGAGTGCCTGGGGCCTGCTCAGGAGCGCCCCCCTCACGCGATGAAAGGGGAGTTCAGTCAGCCCTTGGCCTTTCTGCTGCCCGGACTCACAGGGAGCCGCTAGCACCGGGTGTGTGGTGATTTTTGTGAAGCAGACACCTACGGAGCAGGGTCTGGTGTCACGGCTCGCTCTGCGAGGAAGGCTCATGGCATTACCATGCATGCTCTGGAGATCGAGTGACTCACCCACGGTCACACAGGAAGTTTGGGTCGGGTGTCCAGTCCATTAGACCACACTTCCTTTCACCCACCACGGCTCCTACTGTCCTCCTCACCCTTTCCCAGAGCCCTTGGAGCCGTTTGATGGTCTCTCCTTCACGCCCCATGTTCTTTCAATTCTGCTCCTCTCTCGGAAGCCATCCCCCCATTGGAAGGACGCAGCTGTCATGGGATGGACAAGGAATTCAGTCTTCAGCTGCTTCCCCCTTCACTGACAAAGGGGAATTCATTCTTGATGCTCACCCAGTTCTGGACATGCACTTCCCACCCAACACATCACCAATGAGCTCTCACCTTGATCTGGAGGCTCCAGCCTCTCCTGGGCCTGGAGGGCAAGATGCTCCCTCCATGTTCCTTCAACCCAGGGCTTCCATACACAGCTCCTCCTGTCCTGCAGCAATTGTCTGCCCATCCTCCCCAGGGAGCGAGGCCGGATTATCAGCATCTGTCACTGTGCTTCTGGATTTCCCATGCTGACTCAGATTAAGGCTGCTGCTGTCGTGAATTTGACCCCCGTCTACTGCTGGGATTGTTTTCATGAGATAATCTCCAGCCGTCTAAACTGCTTGGGAAAGCAGCTGGGGGTTGGCGTGGGGCGGAAAGCGAGTTTCAGCTTTGGTGATGTGATTAGAAAGTTTCCATGCACTGGGGCCTGGACAGGCACAACCCATCCCAACGGCTCACCGTGAGGTTCAGACTTCATGCCGGATCCCTGTTCCCAAGTCCCAGCCCAGTGCTTTAACCACAGCACCATTCCATCCGGCATCTCACACCTGCAGCTAAGTAGGCACCTTTCCCACAAGGCAGCTGGATCCCAGCCAGGCAAGGGCGCCCCCTGTTGGTACTTGTAAGATGTTTCCATCCTCATCTCTCCAGATCCGTAACCTTCAAGCGAAGCCCCCAGCCGTTCTCTCGTGCCCGGTGTGATTCTTTGCTTCCCTCCTGCTTGGCCCCTCTTTAGCGGGCACTGGAGGAGATTCCAGAACGATATATTCAGGACGAAACGCTTTCTTGCCCGGCAGATGCCTCTCCCTCTCAGTGTCTCTCTCGCATGCGCTCGGCGAAGCAGCGAGCGCTGATCTCTTGTGACAGCTGCTCCCGGGGCTGGCTGTGGTTGGGATCGTCATCAGGGCGGGGGTGTGTGTGGGTAATATTTAAAAGCGCCACAACACAGCTGCCTGCCAGTCCTGCTGCCTGGCACTCAGGGACTGGAGTCCAACACAGGTAAGCGATCAACAATGAAACCCGTCCCCATTGCATTGAGAGGAAATTGTTTCTATTGGGGGAAGAACAGGCTGGGGTCCAGGAATTGGTTCAGAGCGAAGGTGAATTTAGATAGGGATTCCCATCACAAAATGGGGTGTGGAGAAAACACATGCTCCTCTCCCCGCAAGCCTGGGGAAAGGCCATTAGCGCCAGCCTGGGGTATAAGTGCCAATGCTGGGAACTGGGAAGGAGCATCTAAGGGGAAACACTAATTACATGATTCTAATCCTGGCCTAACGATGGAGCGCTCAGCCATTGGGCTGGGGGTGCATTTTGGAAACGCTGGTTTGGAGCAGGTTGGGGGAGTGAGGGGGGCAGGCTGTTTCCCAGTGATTTCCGTGGGCCAAAGAACACGTCTTTATGGCTGTTAATCTGGGTGGAGACTGTTTTCTGCTTCCTCTGGTTCCTGAACAGCCTCCCTGATCTTCAACTCTGCCCATCTTCCTCCTACAGCCGGAGGCAGTCAAGGCAAGTCTGTGAAGCTGCCTGACTACAAGCAGAAGACGGCACCCAACATCCACCCTTCCTCCTTCTGGGAGCCATGATCATCCGCCTCAGGCACTTAACCCCGGGGTACTTCCGCTTGCTCCAGGTAACACCCCTCCCCCCCCACATCCCCCTCCAGTAGTTGCTTGGATATTCCGGCCAGTCTATGATCCTTTATTGATGCCTGTGTTCCCCCTATTCCTCATTGATCTTCCTGGGATCCAGTTCCAGGCCTGAACCCTCTCTTGTCCAGTGAGCAGAGCAATCCCGGGGCCTGAGGCGCTTTGGGAATTGTAGCTCCGATAGGGTCGATCCCTTTGCCTCTCTCCTCCTGTCTGTCTTGGTGTTTTCGACCCGAAACCGAGAGTTAGTTCCCATCGAGTGCACCAGGCCTCCCTGTTTTGTTGAGGATCAGTATCTGGCACTTCCGTAGCCCCTGCCCGTACCTCAGTGCTTTGAGGAATCCCTGGAGCCTCTTCTGGGGGAGAGGGAGGCAGCCAACTGCCACACCGTTAGGAGAGGGGACATTTTAATCAAGGATGTTGGAGCAACTGCCCGCTCTTCCGAACAGAGCCTGAGTCCACGCGGAATAGCCAGGACTTGGTGGGCCCACACCCACTAAACTACCTCCAACTCCTCTGATTGACTTCACAGTGCGTTGAGCCTGCTGTGATTTGCGCCCGTGGGTCCCAGGCATTTTGCACATCTCAGCCCTGCTGAGCCATCCCCGGCCCCCAGCTTATAGCTCTGTGAGCAGCTGCACTTACAGGTAAGGGGCTCATAGCTGTGCCGAGGCCGCTTTGCCTCAATCACCCAGTTGCAGTGGCAATCACTGCCCAGCTCCGACAGATCAAAATTTGAGGTGCTAATGCCTCCCCCCACCCTCACGGGGCTGCCCTGCCCCTGCCTCATCAGCTCGTCCTCAGGCAGGCCTGAGCCTGCCCACGCTGGCTCCATGGGTGCCAGGCACGCTCTGTGCCACCTGAGCGGTGATGCCCTACATAGGACACTGCGTAGACACACGTGAGCGGAGAGCAAATGTCCCTGCAGCACTGATCATGCAGCATCACGCAGGAGAAGGAACTGCTCTCTGCTGTCCATAGCAGTGGCCGGGATAAGGCCAGTTTGCCGATTCCTCCTTCAACCCATCCCAAGCACACAGCCTTATGCAGACAGGCAGGCACAGTCATGGTCCTGGCCCGGCTAGTCACCGCTCCAGCAAGAGAATAAGACTCAGAGCAGCTTAAAGAACGTGGGCTAGTGGTTAGAGCAAGGGACTGGGAACCAGCATTCCTGGGCTCCATTCCCATTTCCGCCAGTGACTGGCTGTAGGATGCAGCGGCAGTCTCCCTCTCCCTCTGGAGCTAATAGCTCAGAGTGGAGTTGCAACTGAACTTTCCGCTTCTAAGCAGCAATGCTGCTGATGGGGGCATAGTGGGACCAGGGGCATCATCAGTGGCGCTGAGATCTAACTGCACCTGCTCTACAGGGTGTATGATGGCAAGCCCTGCCTTGGGAGGCCATGAGCATGAGTGGGGAGGAAAGTGGCAATCACCCACCAGGTGTATGCAGGTTTCAGCTTGCTAGCTTCAGGCTAGGAGCTCTGCTCACAGGAGCAGAACGGAGGGGCGTTTGCCTAAAGGGCTCCACGTAAGGAACGGTGCTGGCTCTAACAAGTCAACATTTCAGCTGGTAAAGTGCAGGGTAACGGATAAAGTGCAGGGTAACGCCTTCCCCATAGGGCATTATTATGGCTTCACTGGCATCACCTGCAGAGCAGATGGTTATTGTTCCTGAAATCCCCACTTTGAAAGGGACAGAACCACTCCTGTGAAAACTGTTGTAGGCTTTGTCTGTCTGTTCTCCTCCACCTTGCCACTTAGGACACTGCACCACAGAAAATCTCTCTTTTGGAAGAGCTGGTTATCAAAATGGGCAGGCTGCATTTCAGACCCAGATTCTGATCTCAGGGCCTCCCCATCCCAAATGAGAACACAGCTGAGAAACAGACACGTTCCACTGTAGCGTAAGAGAAACCCTGATCTGCTCTTAATTTGGAGCACAGTCACTAGGGCTGAGATAATGGTTCCACAAAGAAGGGCAGCGATGCCTAGATATAGTCAGCAACAGGGTTCACTCCGCTAGAGCATAGAGTTGAAGAATTTACAGACAGCCTCTTGGTCAGAAGTGACAGCACCTGCCACTCGCATATTAAATCCCATCATCCAGGGAGCCGTGCATGGAGAACACTTTCTAAGATTTCCTGGGGCGGCTTTGAATGGACATGATTGCGTATTAGCCAGGAATGGTCAGCTGGTGTTCCTTGCTGTCTGCATACCAGGAAAGGTGTCCCCTGTGGCAGGCCCCTAGCTAAAGGAAAGCCTGCACTGCAGATATAACTGCAGCCATTTCTAATTGGTGCAGATCACTGGATACAGACTCCTGCCATCCACAAGGAATATGGGGTTTCTTCAAGTTCACAACCCACAGGGGTTGATGGGAGACAGGCTTCCCTTGTCCCTCAAGCATTGAGACGATCAAGTTCCTCTCCCCTCAATCTGCTGGGACCATCTGCCTCACCTGTTCTAAAAAGCTGCCTTTCTCCTCTCATAGATGCAGCTGGCCAAGGGGCTGGAGTCCGAACCTAAAGACCGTCTGGTGAATCACTTGGCTCTATTCCTGGCCATCATGGGGCTAAGTCTGTCCTACTACAGTGTCCGCCAAATGACTGACCCAGTTAGAACCCCACCAGAACCATGAGGCTCAGCTGCGTGGATGGAGTGCTCCAGAGCGAAGGAGATTCCTGCAGCTCTGAGATGGTGGTGGGGACCAGGTCTTGGGCACTGGCATTCACTCTGGGGCACAGGGGACATCCATTAGGTACAAACAGCATCACTCTCCAGTCCTGCTCTCACACTAGGGTCAGCTACATTCTCCTTCCTTGGTCTGTAATGGAAGGTTAGTCACAGGCTTCCCTCACGCTGCTCTCCTGGACCCATGCTAAAAGGGTAGCAAGAAGCATCTCCTAACTTGCTTTGTGCTGGCTTGAAAGGGATCGCTCGGTACATGCTCTCTGGCCTGTCTTGCTTTTCCTAGCCTCTCACTGTAGTTGCTGTCCAGAGACCTTGAGTAGGTGAAGCTGTCACACCCCTTCCAGAGTTTCTCATAGAGTTATACCAGTTTGGGCCAATGGATTTTAATTGGGAAGTCCTACCCTGTCCACTGACCACCCCAGCACCTGTCCTTGCTCCACCCTTCCAGTACATGCAACTAAGCTACTAAATGAAAGGCTAGAACTTCTCCCTGCAGCTCTACCAGAGCTCATGACAGAAGGCTGGGGAACCTACTTCCATACAGGAGGCTGGAATCTAAACTTCAGTGGGATGTCTCCCACTTTACACAGAAGTGAGATCATAAAGTAGGATCTGCAGGAACTGAGGCTGAAAGGCTAGAAGGCATCCTCCCAGGCCAGGAGCAGAATCCATCTTGGTAGCTTACTAGTCACCCTGGCTTATGAGATTTCCAACAAGAGGTTTCCAGACAGCAATTTCCACATCACTGGCTGCACTTGTGCCCCCCCTCTCTAAACCAATGTGATGGGGTATGACAGGCGGAATGCGCTGCATTGATAGCGAGAGAGGATGTTACACATGGTTGACTGAGCCCTTTTATCATCATCTCCCCCCGCCCAGCTCAGCTAGGAGCGGCGCATCATAGAATAGCAAAACAAGCTGGAACAAGGTCATTGCCGATTGCTGTTATATAACAATGCGCACAATGAGATGGCTGGGACCTAAATCATGCTGTTCAAGTACAGATTAGAAAGGGGGATTTTTCAAGAAGTCCAGACTGGCTGACATTAAATACTTAATTGCAGCAATTGTGCGAGGACACTGTCATGGAGAGATTAGTACATGTCTCTTCCCACCCACCAGGGACAGGTACACTTCACCTTCTCAGACAGCATCAGGCTAATCTTCACACCCATCACCTCTCTGAACATTTCTACAGCTGCGACCCACTTGCTACGTTTATGCTGCTAACAGGGAAGGCTAGATGTTAATACAAGGCATTTCTAAATTTTGATAATATATCACCCGCCTTTATACCTGGGGAGGAGAGAACAGAGGAAATCATTTGGTGTTTGTCAAATAAATCCCTTTATATTAAGTGACCTGCTTGTCTCATCCTTTTGCCACCCCACATCCATGTGGCCAATAGAGTATATACGGTCAGGTGAGAAAAATATTACAAAGGCCTGGGGTGGGAGAGATGGTCTCCCCACCCTTGGGGGGGGGGGGGAAGAGAAGAGAAGTGAAGATGTTTAATTTCCACTGATGCACTGCAGTGCCCAGCATTAGCTGAACTTGCTTTGCAGGGACTTACAGCAGACAGTGGCATTCCCCACATTCCACCCTGCAGATCCAGACACAGACTATGTGTTTTCTAGAAAGTGCCTCACTGTTTGAGGGGCTCAAGCCAAGTACGCCGCTATGCTGTGGCAGCATATTGGCACATGCCGGCCAGTAGTATCCTACATCTGGTGGAACAGGGCTGAATTGTTAGTCCCCTACTTGTAAAGTGGGTCAATGTGGACTCTGCCTACAATCTGCATGTCCCTCCTCTTAGGTTACTGATCTCATCAAAAACAGCTCCCTGGCTGGAAGGAGATCTCCTGCAATCAAATGACTGTCAGTGGGTTTTAAACAGTTTCATATGCAATTTGTATCCATCCCTAACAATGTGATGAGGTTGGGATCAGCTGGGTTGGGGATGTCTTTCAGCAGACTCCTCTTGATAGAAGAGAAGGGAAGGAGCTTAGTAAGTCATCCTCCCATACCAGGGAAGAGTTAACTAGACACTTGAAGAGGGCAGAAAGGAAATTGTTTGAGATGTTAGAACATCTGCCAAAGGAAATATATTAAGAATAAATATAGCAGTGAATTTAGCAGTGACCAAGCTGGAGGCTGCTCAGACCTCTTATCTAGGTGCCCCACAAATGAAAGGATAGGCTACTTCAACCAATTAAATTCAAACAGTCATAATGAACAATCAAGCTGGTGGGATTAGCCCTGTCCAGGTAGCTGGATGGTGAAAGGGATGTTTTTGCTAACAATTCAGCTCAGCTCATTTTCCAAACTGAGTCCCTACAACTCAATCAGGATCAAACTGGCAAGGAATGTTCTATGGCTCATTTAGCAGCTGCCAGCTTGTTTATTAAAATAGTTTGATGGATGATTACAGAGGTCACACTCCTCAAGAGCTGCATCCACTGCTTAAAATACTAACACAAAGAGAAAAGACTGTAACAATCAGGTCAATATCACCAGGACGCTGGTCATCCTTTCTCTGGACCTCTAGCTGCACTGTATGTCCATGTTGCCAATGAGAACATAACGCACAATATCTGCCAACCCAAGAGGGTCCAAAGGTCTCCACTGGCCAGCGCTCTACTCCTTGCTGAAGAATTAATGAGAACAGCTGAGTTAATTTTTATGCCTTGTTGCAGGGGGAGTGTTTAGAAAGACACTTGTTGAACTCAGAAAATAAGCTGCCACGAAGTGGGGCTTTAAACAAGGGCGCTTTCTAATGGATCGGAGAACAATTGCTGGTCCTCCCTATTCAGCTGGATTCCTCCATCTCAAGCGGTTGAGTCTGTACTTCTATCTTCTTTGGAGGAATGTAGGATCCCATCCCAGCTGCTCTCTCTGCCTCCTGCTGGGTATAAGGCTCCTCACTCAACTGCTTCAGTCTAAAAAAGAAAAAAAAAACCCAAGAGAGGAACATGAGTTGTGACATGCATCCGATGAAGTGAGCTGTAGCTCACGAAAGCTCATGCTCAAATAAATTGGTTAGTCTCTAAGGTGCCACAAGTACTCCTTTTCTTTTTGCGAATACAGACTAACACGGCTGTTACTCTGAAACCTGTCATTATGCAAGGCACTGCATTTAGCCGTATGGAGTATCTATCAACTGCATGAAAAAACTTGTACAGATACAGACAGACATCATCTTCCTTTCCAAATGCAAACAGATGGACATCGTACCAAAAGGACTGAAGGTAAAAAATCCATTACAATCTACATACCACACAGACTATGCTGTGTATAAATAAAGTCTGCTGCAGTTTCCACGGCATGCATCCGATGAAGTGAGCTGTAGCTCACGAAAGCTCATGCTCAAATAAATTGGTTAGTCTCTAAGGTGCCACAAGTACTCCTTTTCTTTTTGCAAATGTTCCCCCTGTAAGTCTAGCACTTTAAAAACTACCACAAACTGAAACCAGTTAAAGCTGCACTTGACATTGCCAGGTACATCTAGACTAAATCTCAGGTACTCAAATTTCAGAGTGGGATTGAAAAAACAGCAGTGGCAAAGCTATCATTGCTGTACCACCTGTTCTGTGACTAAATGGACACTTTCAGCCACTAGCGGAATTACACTCTCTTTAGAAGACTTAAGAAGCCATGAAGACTGGTGGGGTGGGGAGAAGAGATAGGAAAAGAGATTTTTCAAGTAACTTTTTAAAAGGAAAAGGGAGTGGGGGCTTTCTTATTCATAAGAACCCCAAATAAATCAGATTTTTTTCTTCATGCTAATAGGCTTCTAAGAAAAATATGCCCTCACATCAGAATTTACATTACCTTCTTTTGTGAACTTTAGATTTGAAATGTTCCTTCATGCTATTCAAATCGACAAAGTATCGCCTGTCGGGAGAGAAGAAAGACGTTCAGGCAGTTGAACACAATCCTGCCCTTTCCGTGGAAGCGTCAAGCTAAGAACTAAACAGGAGGCTTTGCAGGCTCAGCCCGAAGACAGAGCTGAAGGCTCAGGATACCAAAGGTCATTACTGACCAAACACTGTTTCTATCAGAAGGTGGGGAAAGGGGCCTGATGAAGTTAAGTATTCGGCCCCGGGGCCCCGCTGTACAGACATGGGGGAAGGCAGGCAGGCAGGCTCGGGAGCCTCTTCCCGGTTAGCCCAGGGGACTGGGCCCTGGGAACACGCCCCTCACACCCCGCAGGCCACGGGCGGCCCCGGGGCCCCACGGCAGTTGGGCCCCCCCCCGCGGAGGCAGGAGCACGAGCCCGGGTAGCGGGAGGGGCAGACAGACCTGGGGGCGGGAGGGGCCATTTGGACGCCGCAGCCGCCCCCCGCCTCACGCGCAATGCCCCCCCCCCACTCTCACGCACGCGCAGTGCAGGCAGTAGTGCTGCGCGCTCCCGGGCATGTCGGGGTCCGGCTCCTGGTGCAGCAGCCTGGCCGCGTTGTCCGGCCGCAGGTCCCCGTGGATCTGGTCCAGGTCCCGGCGCCGCCGCTTCGCTTTCCACTGGCGGGCCAGGGAGTGCGCCTTGTGCGAGCCCGTGTGACGTGAGCTCCGCGGCGCCATGGCGCGGCTGGGAGAGAAAACGGAGCCGCCGCTTCCTCCCCTACTTCCGCTTCCGGCCGGCGCCGGCTTGTGACCTCATCACAGAGCGACCGCCCCTCCCGCTCCTGTCAGGGGAGCGAACCTAGCGCGCATGCGGGAAAGGCACAGGGCCAGGGTGGGAGCAGAACTCAGGGCAGGCGGGGGCGGGGCTGGGCCACGCCCCCCTTGGCTCCCTGCAATGACCCCCTCCCTCATCAAAATCCAAAATGGCTCCTCGGGGTCGTGGCCACAATTCCCCCGCAGCTGCTGGGGGCGGGGGTATATTTCCCGCCTCTCTTGGGGAAGCCTCCTCTGATTGGCTGCTTTATCCTTGGCCGCCAATCAGGGCTGCTGTGGGAAACGGGCTCTGCTCGCTCCCCCTGCCCCAGCAGGCCCCATTCCAGGTAGGAGAAGGCACAGAGTTCGGTGGCTTGCGGCAGATTCGCGCTTCCCTGTCCTCCGCTCCTGCGACAAGGGGAGGGCTCTTGGGCCTGCTCCTCTCCCTCCCTGCAGCCCCTCTCCCGGGCCTGTGGGTGAACTGCAGGAGGAGCAAAGGTGAGCCAAGGTCGTCCCACCTCCAGCCCTTTCCACACCTGTGTTTACACATGGCAGCAAAGAAAAGGAAAGTCGACACCGAGAACCGTTCGTTTGAAGCAAAGTGGACCGACGCTTATTGTTTTGTTTTACCACCACGTCCAAGGGGTCGACCAGTATGTTTAATTTGTACAGAGACTGTGGCTGTTGTTAAATGTGGGCACCTCAAACGGCACTACGAAATGAAGCACATGGATTTTGACCACAAGTATCCACTGGGCTCCCAATGAAGATCAGACAAGATCGCTTCATTGAAGGATACATATTGAAGGCAAGTGATGCTTCAGTTGCCTTTTCCTGAGCACTGATACTATTTCAAAGGCTACTTGTGCTTAGGAAAAGGCAACTGGAGCATCACTGCGGTGGGTGTGGATAATGGCAAAACACAGAAAACCTTTTGCAGGTGCAGACGTTATTAAGCAGTGCATGGTTACTACAGCTGAAATCCTTTTTTGCAGAGAAGAAAGACATTGTTGACGCCTTCAGACAACTGCCGCTCTCAGACACAACAGCTATTAGGCACGCTGAGTTGATGGCACAAGACTTTTTCAAGCAATTGTGTATGAAACAGCAAATGGGAAAATTTTCCATGGCTGTGGAAGTGTCCCATATCATCAGGGACACAGCGCACCTAGCACTATATGCCCATTTTTTTGATGGAGAGAATTTTGGGGAGGAGTTGTTGACCTTTATACTGCATAACTGTTGCACGCTAGGCAAAGATTTGTTTAATTCTGTTCAAACTGTTTTGTCTAATGAAGGTCTTGACGTAACTCAGATTGTGTCAGTTGCAACAGATGGCGCTCCTGCCATGATGGGCACTTGCAGAGGGCTTGTGAAACACCTGCAAGATCTGAACCCCAATTTGATTTGCTATCACTGTGTAATTCACCAAACCGAACTTTGTGCGAAGCTTAGCAATGAGTATGCAACTGTATTGTCAATGGTGATTAAACTTGTCAACTTCCTTCGGTCCAAGTCATCACTGCAACAAAGACAGTTCAAAAGCTTTCTTTCAGAAGTATCTGCCAATTATGATGACCTGTTGGTTCATAATGACATCTGCTGGCTGAGCAGAGGGCAACTACTAAGAAGGCTGTGGGAAATTCGAGTTCATGTGGAAGAATATCTACATAACATTCCAGGGAAAAAGGCAGAAGAGTTACATGTGGTTTTGAGGGATGCCGCAAGCATGAGCATTCTGGCCTTCCTTGTTGATTTGACAGGCCACTTAAATGATTTCAACTTAAAGCTACAAGGGTAAAATCACAACATAATGGATCTCCACAGTAGTGTCCCCTCATTTCAAAACAAACTGAGTCTCTTCAAAAGTGATTTGGAACCTGGAGAGATGCTGCATTTCCCTACCCTGCTGAGCTGCTGGGACACTGCAGACGTTACTCGGGTGGCATCATCTCTGGACAGACTTTTTCAAAACTTCCTGCAGAGGGTTCCAGAATCTGAAAGCATTCACAACATCTTCCTGCGTGTCAGGAATCCATTCGTGGTACAAGCAAATGGCACTTAGTCTGATCAAGCAAAAACATCCATTCCTGATGTTTGAAAAAGCAAAACTAAAGCAGGAGTTTACTGATTTACAAGCCAATGAAGTGCTAAGGGTGCAGCATGCTGAAACTACAGCTGAAACTTTCCACACTTGAGGTAGGTGGCATTTAACATTTGGAAAAAGCGGCAAAGAGTCCTGTGGCACCTTACAGACTAACAGACGTATTGGAGCATAAGCTTTCGTGGGTGAATCCCCACTTCGTCGGATGCATTGTCTAACATTTTGACTATGTTTGGCTCGACCTACGTGTGTGAATCAGCATTCTCAACAACGAACAACATGAAATCCCGTAATCAACATGAAATCCCGTAATCGCTCTGTTCTGACTGATAATCATCTGTGCAATTGCCTTCTCTTGCATTGACTGAACTCACTCCAGACTTCAAGGCTCTTGTCCAGCAGAGGACCTATCACTTTCCCCACCGATGACGAGCAGTATAATCATACATTATTCACGCATATTTTATTTTAAATTTGTACTGCTGTATAAAATTACATTTTCAATAGTGATACTGCAGTTTTAACAGGTATTTCACAGTAATTATTCATGATTTTTTTTTTTAATACATGTAAGTGGATGTGTATTTGTTATTGGAAAGACTTGAATCATAAAAGATAGAGTTCATGTGTACTAAGTGTTATTTTCTTTCATACTCTGATACTTATTAAATAAACCACAAAGGGCTTGAAAGTTTCAAATATGTTTTTCTATCTCTCTATATACATATATGCCTACAATAGTCTTATTTGACAAAACACATTCAAAACTTAAAACAGTTGTCTGAAAGTGTTTTAATGCTAATGTTTGCATCGATTTGACATTTTCTCTATGTATAATGACAGGTTTCAGAGTAACAGCCGTGTTAGTTTGTATTCGCAAAAAGAAAAGGAGTACTTGTGGCACCTTAGAGACTAACCAATTTATTTGAGCATAAGCTTTCGTGAGCTACAGCTCACTTCATCGGATGCATACTAAATAAATGCAAATAAATTGGTTAGTCTCTAAGGTGCCACAAGTACTCCTTTTCTTTTTTCCTCTATGTACTTTCTCAAAGTCTCAGATGTAATTTATTACATCTTTCTTGGAGGTTATTTTTAGGTTATACAGTGGTTTGATTTTATTTTTCATTTAATGCACTAAAAATATAAGCAATAGGGTATATAACATAGAATTGTATGTGTTCGTTGAACAGTGACACTTGGTGTGAAAAATGTTTCTCTGGAGCCCGGACTGGACCTTGACTATACCTTGACCAAGAAACGTGGACCTTGGCAAAAATAATTGACTAACCCAGGTCTAAACACTAAGCACACTTTTATAACTCTGATACCTATTTTAACAATACTAATACACAGGTGAGGCAGACTAATTCCAGCTATGTATTTGTTGGTGTCCACGTGAGGCATGATGACCTGTTCTGTTCATTCCCTCTGAAGCACCTGGCCTTGGCCACTGTCAGAAGACAGGATACTGGGCTAGATGGACCTTTGGTCTGACCCAGTTTGACGGTGCTGCCCGTGGGAGCCAGCTGAGGTCACTCAATTAGGGTGAACAAACAAAACGGGGCAGACAAACCCCAAACGCTGGTGGATATTCCAATACTTAGATTTACCCAGCCAGCCCAAAACAGCTTCTCTAGCACCTCCCTGGGTACTCAGATGTCCAAATAATGCAGTTCCCTTAAAGTACCCAGCCTCAGGCCTCCCTCCAGATACACGTCAAACATAGTGATAAATTCTGAAAATCTTATTTCATCAAATAAAAGAAAAGGTTCTCCTGACCCCAAAGGACCAAGCCCCAGACCCAGGCCAAATGATAACTCAGATATTACCCAAAATACACGCTTATAGTCAATTCTTATTAACTAAACTAAAATTTATTAAAAAAGAAAAGAGAGAGAGAGAGTGTTGGTTAAAAGATCAATATACAGACAGACCTGAGTTCAATTCTTGAGGTTCAGATACATGGCAGAGATGAGCTTGTAGTTGCCAAAAGTCCTTTTAGAAATAGTCCATAGGTTATAGTCCAATGTCCATATTCAGGGTGACTCCAGTCAGTGACTGGGGATCTCAATCCTTATGGTTTAAGGTTTCCCCCTCTTGAAACCCAAAGCAGATCTGAGCTGAAGAAGGATCGTGTCCCAAGGTTTTCATACATTTCCAGCAGCTTTTTGGCCTGAGAAAACAATAGGCTTAACTTTCCTTCTTCCAAACATCATGGCAATTGGCACAGGGTAATTTATCCATTAAACAGTTCAGATACAGGTTACACACACAACCTTCAAAGAGACATATAGACAATAATACAATTTCCCTCAAGTGTCTTCCTAAATACTAATACTTTTGATCTTTGAATCAAAGCTATAGACAAGACTTGTTGGCTTACATCACAAGACCTGAACAAACATCTACCCTTCTATCTCTAACAATACAGGCTTGCATTTCAAAGCTCTATTCATTTTAGGTATCTTCCTAACCAGTCTCTCAAGTTTGGCCATGGGTCAGGTCAGTCTGTGAGTTAATTAACTCTTTCTGGCCCTGTCACCTTTCAATGAGATATTATCAAAAAGAAAAGGAGTACTTGTGGCACCTTAGAGACTAACCAATTTATTTGAGCATAAGCTTTCGTGAGCTACAGCTCACTTCATCGAATGCATGAGATACTATATTACACTCATAATATCACACCCAGGATGGCCGTTCTTACGTTCTAATGTACTTCACTTTCTGCTTGAAACCACACTGGGCCCTGCCCCTTGCTGTATATAAACAGCTGTAACCTCCCACCCCAGAGGTGAGCATGCCTGAGTGGTGGATGAATGATCTCTATAAATAAACTCTTTAAGGCAGCTTGGCTGAATGAAAAGTGATACAGACACGTGCAGTTAGTCGCAGTATTGTACCCTTACAGGGAATGATCTGGAAAGCCCGAAGAGAAAGAAAGTTCTTTTTGCAGATACAGACTAACACGGCTGCTACTCTGAAACCTAAACACACTCAGTGAGTCTGACTTTGGCTTTGCATTTCGATGAAATCAAAAGCAGGCTTTTGTGGGATGGCAGCTTAAAGTGCCATCACCAGGTCCTGTCTGATGTGTTTAAAGCGTTTGGCAGGAAATAACAAACCTAGAAATGTGGTTGTGGGTCTTGATTTTCTGAGGTAATAGCATTTGATTGGGGTGTGTAAATTCGCCTGCAGTGTCTGCAACCTTCCCCCACAAGGGGAGAATCTGATACTGACTAGAGAACCGGTGATCCACCCTGTTCTGCTCTCTCTGCCCAAGCAGAGTGAGGGTCAAAAGGTAAACAACACAGTGAAGGGGTTTTAACCTGAGGGTGACCTTTGGAACAGGAAGGTGCATGGCTGCCACTTTGGGTGAAGTCACTGGTGCACTGAGCGGGGGGGGTTCTCAGCATGACTAAACTCCACTGTAGGTGGGTGTCTTAATGGCATGAAGGGCAGCAAACATGGAGTCGTGCATGTTGGATACACCTGTCAATCCACAACAAAGAAGCAGCTGTCAGTCAGCTAGCCACCTGTGATCACATTACCTCTCTGCTTAGGAATCAATAATACATACAGTCACGTAGCAATGGCAGACAGGCCTCTTGTCATTAACACAGTGCAGCTCAGGTAGGGTGGCAGAACAAAAGACACCCCCGTACCAGACATCAGGGTTTTGCCACTCCAGAACACCAGTGGCCATCTGCCTCCATGTCCGTTCATCTCATATGTGGCAGGCAAGAAGCCCCTTCCTCGTAGACTGTAGCTAGCTGCCCTGTTTCTACTCCAGCTTCAAGTTCTCCTCTCTTGTTTGCAATTTGCATAGACCCAGCTCCAAAAAGCTTTCCGTCCCTGAACAGAAATTAAATATGTGAATGAGAAGAGATGGGTTTGCAGGGCTGGCGACTCCTAAGGAATAATTTAGTTTCCGGACACTATTTTCAGCTGGTTGCTGAGATACTGTGTTCCAGGCGCCCCTTCTCAGGGGGGATCTGTTACAGGCCACAAACAATGAAGTGTAACGCAAGAGCTCAGCCAAGCTGGGATGAGACTGTCTGCAGGACCTGGGAGGGGGTGGGGGCCATGCAAGGACCTCACCCTGGGAGCTGGAAGACTCTACAGGGGCAGGGGAACAGAGTAGGCAGGAGACAGACCTTTGTTGCAAAGGGACATAGATGGTGGCTGGCCAGGCACAGACTCAGGGAGTGGGATGGAGAAGGTAGCTGTGGCCCAGAAGAGAGCCCCCTTTGGGAACAAGACAGAGGGGATGGATGAGGGGCTAGAGAGAATCTTTTCCTGGAGGCAAGATATGGGGGGAGCTGAAGGACAGGGAACAGCCCCTCCAGGATCAGGCGGATAGAACTCCCCGCAGGCCCACCGGCCCTATGTCTAGGAGCCCACTGGCATTCTGGGTCAGACCCGGATCGAGTTCCTCTTTGTGGTCTGAACATAGGAGGCCTCTGCAATTTTAATGAAGACACCAGATCCCAGCAGGCACCCGCCTGTACCAGGTGCGAGTTTGCAGCACTCTCCAGCATCCCGTCAAGTCCCCGATTCCCCGCAGAGCCCTCGAAGCAGCTGGGTGTAGCTGTGCAATGGCACCCCACCCCAGCCCTAGGCACGCGGGGCACAGGAGCTGAGCCAAAGGCTGCCAGGCACCAGGCAGACAGCACCACCTAAGCCACAAGGAGCCTGCTTGTCTGGGCCTCTCCTGCTACCGGCTGTAGGAGCGCAGCTGCCCTGGGACTCAGGGCCAACGTCCCGGCTGCCACCATGACTCAGGGATTCTGGAAAGTCTACAAGTCCAAAGTGCTGCAGAGTCTGGGCAGAGAGGGGCAGGAGGGGGAGTTCCAGGATGAGGTAGGGATGGCCCTGGCAGGGGCTTCGGGTCTCTATCGCTGCCCACGGGGGCAGGTACCAGGGGTTCCCAGCTTTACTTCCCTGCACCCCCGGGGTCCCCGCCCAGCCCCTGGCTTCACGCTCTGGTACCCTACGCCCCCGGGATCCCCGCACAGCCCCTGTCTCCACCCACTCTGGTACCCTGAGCCCCCAGGATCCCCGCCTAGCCCCTGGCTCCACCCACTCTGGTACCCTGAGCCCCCAGGATCTCCGCACAGCCCCCGGCTCCACCCACTCTGGTACCCTGAGCCCCCAGGGTCTCCGACCAGCCCCCGGCTCCACCCACTCTGGTACCCTGAGCCCTTGGGATCCCCACCTAGCCCCTGGCTCCACCCACTCTGGTACCCTGAGCCCCCAGGATCCCCACCCAGCCCCCGTCTCCACCCACTCTGGTACCCTGGGCATCCCCGCCCAGGCCCTGTCTCCACCCACTCTGATACCCTGAGCCCCCAGGATCTCCGCCCAGCCCCCGGCTCCACCCACTCTGGTACCCTGAGCCCTTGGGATCCCCACCTAGCCCCTGGCTCCACCCACTCTGGTACCCTGAGCCCTCGGGATCCCCACCCAGCCCCCGGCTCCACCCACTCTGGTACCCTGAGCCCTCGGGATCCCCACCTAGCCCCTGGCTCCACCCACTCTGGTACCCTGAGCCCCCAGGATCTCCGCACAGCCCCCGGCTCCAACCACTCTGGTACCCTGAGCCCCCAGGGTCTCCGCCCAGCCCCCGGCTCCACCCACTCTGGTACCCTGAGCCCCCAGGATCCCCACCCAGCCCCCGTCTCCACCCACTCTGTTACCCTGGGCCCTGGGGATCCCCACCCAGCCCCCGGCTCCACCCACTCTGGTACCCTGAGCCCTCGGGATCCCCACCTAGCCCCTGGCTCCACCCACTCTGGTACCCTGAGCCCTCGGGATCCCTGCCCAGCCCCCGTCTCCACCCACTCTGATACCCTGCGCCCCCGGGATCCTACCCAGCCCCCGTCTCCACCCACTCTGGTACCCTGAGCCCTTGGGATCCCCACCTAGCCCCTGGCTCCACGCACTCTGGTACCCTGAGCCCCCAGGATCCCCGCACAGCCCCCGTCTCCACCCACTCTGGTACCCTGAGCCCCCAGGATCCCCGCCTAGCCCCTGGCTCCACCCACTCTGGTACCCTGAGCCCCCAGGATCCCCACCCAGCCCCCGTCTCCACCCACTCTGGTACCCTGAGCCCTTGGGATCCCCACCTAGCCCCTGGCTCCACGCACTCTGGTACCCTGAGCCCCCAGGATCCCCGCACAGCCCCCGTCTCCACCCACTCTGGTACCCTGAGCCCCCAGGATCCCCGCCTAGCCCCTGGCTCCACCCACTCTGGTACCCTGAGCCCCCAGGATCCCCACCCAGCCCCCGTCTCCACCCACTCTGGTACCCTGAGCCCTTGGGATCCCCACCTAGCCCCTGGCTCCACGCACTCTGGTACCCTGAGCCCCCAGGATCCCCGCACAGCCCCCGTCTCCACCCACTCTGGTACCCTGAGCCCCCAGGATCCCCGCACAGCCCCCGTCTCCACCCACTCTGGTACCCTGAGCCCCCAGGATCCCCGCACAGCCCCCGTCTCCACCCACTCTGATACCCTGCGCCCCCGGGATCCTACCCAGCCCCCGTCTCCACCCACTCTGATACCCTGCGCCCCCGGGATCCTACACAGCCCCCGTCTCCACCCACTCTGGTACCTTGAGCCCTGGGGATCCCCGCCCAGCCCCCGTCTCCACCCGCTCTGGTACCCTGAGCCCCTGGGATCCCCACCCAGCCCCAGCTCCGCACCCTCTATCCCTTTGGCACAAGCCCCCCCCACGCCACGGTGGGGTTTATTCATTGATTCCCAGACTCAGAGCGGCACAGTGCAGAACACAGCTATTGCTGCTGCCACGTCCAGTCTCTGGCAGGACAACTGCCCCCGGGGCCCCTAGTGCTGTGGTCACCACGCTACCTGCTGCTGTTTCTCCTTGTGCTGTTCCTCCCTCTGCTGCTGCTGTTGCAGCCTGTGGCAACCAGGCACTCTCTGGTGCCCTGTGTTCGTGCCCCGGCATCCGCCAGCCGCTTCAGCAGCTCTCCTTGGCTTGCTCGCCCTGCCCCGGTTTTTGGCAGGGATCTGTGTTCTGGGCGCCGACAAATCATCCAGTCAGAAAGAAAAATCAGATCCGAGCACTTTGGAGAGTCTTGGGGTGGGGCAAGAGCGATGGGGTTCGTGCCCTTCGGCGCAGAGAAATACAAACCCAGCCCTGGCCCCGTGAACTCAGCACTGCTTGTTACAGGGCAGGGAGAAGGACCAGTCGGGGTGGAGGGATTGGAGTGAAGGGGTGGGTACAACTCCAGAGCTGGTCAGTGCTATGAAATGAGGGAAACCCATTTCTAGGGGTCACTGAACTCGGAGCAGAGAAGATTCTTGTAGCATGGCAGATGGGGCATGGAGAGACCTCGCCTGGTCACTTTATCTTCAGTGTGGCCAAATCGTGTAAATTTTGGTGTTTTCCTTAAAGCCCCAGCTCCTGGAGTCAGGTGATAACATGAGACTCTCCGCTTCCCATCTAGTCACATAAGGTAGTTTGAAGCAGGCCCAGATTAGCCAATGTGAACTCAGTGCACTTGCACAAGGCCCCCATCTCAGGCAGGCCCCCAACCACTGGGCAAAAAATTGGTTATGGTAGAAGTGGGGGAGGATCAAGCGTCACGCACTCAGGTTTGGCCCAGCACCTAGACAGACCCTGCAGCCCTAGGCAGCTGCCTCGTTTGCCCACAGCTAGTCTCTAGCTAACGGAACTGTCTAGGTGAAGGCAGGTGGGGAGCCCACATTTTCATAGTGTACAGGGCCCCCAAATTCTTTAATCCCTCCCTGCTTTGAGGGCTTGACCTGATTCGTTGGAGAAGGGGAGCGCAGAAGGGAGTTTCTGTTCAGTAGGGAATAGACAGGAGATGCCACAACACTGAGCCTGGGTCAAACACAAGGACAAGGGACTCCGCTAGGACCAGGGCCAAACGACTGAGGAAGTCTGGTGGAAGCTCCTTGCACAGGGAATAGTTAGTGCATGGACCAGACCAAGACCAGAGGCAGCAGCTAGAGGAGGAGGAGAAAAAAGTGAATGGGGTGAGGGGAGTCAAGGGGGTGAGAAATCCCGTTGCTAACTCCACTCACCCAGGGACAGAGCCAGCCGATCTTTCCAGGTGCTGCCCCTGCAGCTGTTCACACGGCCCTCCTCTCCACACGCTGCTGCCCCATGGCTGATACTGTGAGTTTGTTTCAGAGGGATAACCCCGAGCTGGTGGAAACCACAGATGCCCCAGTTCTGATGGAGGAGGGATCGAACCCCATCTCCCAGCTGGCACGAAGGGTAAGGCCTCCCATCTTAGGCGACCCACCTGCATCCCAGAGCTGCCGTCTCTCTCTTAGCACCATACCTCTGGCACCAGTCACCACACCCAAGCCGAACTGGCCGGGGGGATTTTCTGCTCACTGGGATTGTTTTCAGGAGTTTCTGTGGGTTCCAATCTACCCTGGAGATTCGCCTGGCTTTCTGTCACCCCCCTCGGTGCTACCGCATCTTAGGGTTGCCAACTCTGACTGAAGCTATTCTGGGAGATTTTTTTTTGGCCCCCCAACTTGACGTAATGTTATTTTCTTAAAATATCCCATTAAAATCTCCTGAATGGCTTTCAATAGCCACCGGGAGATCGATGCCGATTCCGGGAGATTCCTGGCCAATCCTTGAGGGCTGGCAACCCTACCGTATCTGTGGCAGCCAAGCACGGTTGCCTTGATGCAGCCTGTAACAGGGGCTTTGTCTTCACTGCCAAAAAAAAAATCCAGAAGGCGAGCTTGGGCTATGGAACACGCACTGGTGATCTCACCGCAGAGACAAGGGGCAGGCGGGTCCTGCTGCAGTGGAAGGAGGCAAGGCCAAACGCTGGGCGTGGGGGCTCTCGGAGGGACCTCACCTCACCACAGTGTGATACAAAGAGCTTGGGCCTCATCTCGCTCGGATTTCACAGCGGAGAGTTCCACGCTGGGAAGAAGGCCACGGAGCTGTGGCCAGGCCGAGAGGGCAGTGCTCCGAGGGGAAAGCCAGATGCAGGATTTAGTGCACAATAATGTGTTGAGGGAGAGCAGGGGAATCAAACCAGGCTATGATAAGGAGGCCGCAAGCCCCCTGGCCCTAATACCAGTCCTCGCCCGGCTGCAGGTTTCTGTAATGAATGTGAATTAGCAGAGACAGGTGCGTTTGATTTGACCGTAGCCTGGTCTTTCTTCCACGTGTCCTTAAAGAAACAGACCCCCTCCAAAGGTAGACAGCAAAGCACCAGTACCTGTCCAGAGCCCGGCCTAAGGCAAAGAGGTCGCAGATAATGGAAAGGGACTGCAGATCTACAACCGTAAGAGGGGAAAAAAGTCACTTGGTTGCCCACATCCCCCTCAGGGCCATTGTGCCTGTCTGCTGGAGGCCCTGATCACACCCTGGCATGGGGGCTGCTTCCCCCAGTCTGCTGTCGGATCAGAGCCTTAGGTGCTCACAGAGCACCGAGCACCCTAGAAATTAGGTGCGGTGGTATGGCCCTGGGTGCCCAGCTGTATCCAGACACCCATTACTCTGGCTGCATCTTCCCTCCAGAGTCAGCCTTCCCCTCCCTGACCCAGCCGCACTGGCTCTGATCAGTCTCCAGCCAGCCCTGCTCGACCTGGTCAAACCTCCACCCCTTTACCACCCTGATGGGCAGAACTCCCCGTGGGCCGAGACCGCACGCGGCACCAAAAGGCCTTCTTGCTGCAGTGGGTGGCAGATGCCCATAAACAGGTGGAGGGGGTGGTTGAGTGTTGTGGGGGACAGGCAGTGTGAGCGTGGAACCTGGTCATTTGCTGTCATAATGTCTGTGCTGTCCTTATAGTACCGAGGTGGCCCAGTCCTGGACCCGGGCCCCCTTGGCGCCAGGTGCTGTACAAATACAGACCAGAAGGCTGGTCCTGCTCCAAAGAGCCTACACCCAGGCTAACAAAGACAAAGGGCAAACGCCCCCTCTCCTCTGGGCTCCAGGGGTCTCTGCCAGCTGTTCCTCACCCACTCCTCACCCGCACAACGGCCAGTGAGGTCACTCAAAGGGGGGCATGGAAAACAAGGGGGCAGTGGACATGCAAGGGCTGAGCGGGGCAGAGACCCCTCTTCTGAATCTGGTGTCCAGCCCCTGCCTAACCTGGGACAAGTGGCTGGCATGGAGACAGTCACTGCTCTTTTGGGAGGAGGGGGGATAATGCTGAGGGTGACAGAGGAGGAGGGTGACGCTTTGTGGGGTGCATCCGTGAGGCTAGTCTGTGTGTGGTGGAGGAGGAGGCAGAGGAAATAAATTCCTGCTGCGTCAGTCCCATGGAGCAAAGCTCTGGAGCCCATTGACATTCCCAGGGACCCATGTGAGCTCGGCCGAACCACACAAGCTCCACTCCTGCCTGGACCCGGGCAGCTTCACTGACCAGTGTTTCCCTCCCTCTGCTCTGCAGGTCCAGGGGGCTGGCGCCAGAGGCTGGAGGAGCATGTCGTCTCTGTTCAGTAGGGAGGATGAGCACAAGCTGCTGACCCCCGAGCCCTGCGCTGACCAGTAAGACTGACGCTTGCGTCTGCATCGTAGCGTCCCCGTCGGGATCCCGTCCTTCTAGGCAGTGCCCGGCTAGTCATGGCCCAGCTTATGGTAGGGCTGAGGGTCTGCCACAGGCCTGAGGATCAGGACGAGGGGTGGCTTGGGGTGAGACTTCAGGCAGCGAGGTACAAGCGTATCTGGATTTCGCCCCCCCAGAGCAAGGATGAGTGTACGGCCCTGTACACCTGAGCTCTCAGCCAGGCGAGGGGTCCTCTCAAGTCCAGTAACTCTGTTGTCATTAACCTGGATTCCAGAGAGGGCTTATGACTAAATTCAGCCCTGCTGTATGTGGACCCCACTCCCATTGAGATCAGTGAGAGCTTTACCCCATGGCTGAGTCTGAACCCAAAACTGTGTCCAACAACAGCGCCCTCGGCTATCTTCCCGCCCCTGCTGCTACTAGCCAGAGGACATGATGCATGGGCCACTCAGATGGCCGCAGGTGAAGGCAAGAGAACCACACCCTGCTGTCTTGTCCTGGTCATGTCCATGTGGAAATCTGTCCCCATGGTTCCAGTGCTGGATGCAAAGTGTTTAGATCGAGAGGCATTTCCTGGCCCCGGAGCCGGCGTAGGAGGAGAGAGAAGAAATGCGCTGGAGATCCACCAGGTGCCTCAGTCACACTGTAGAAAAGTTACCCAGTTCCAATGGGCTCCTTTGCCTGTGTGGAGACCGTTCCAGCCTCCCACCGGGGCAGCCTTGGCTCAGCCCCAAGAGCCAGCAGCTTTGCAATAAGAAGTTCCCTGTCCCACACCCTGGGGCACAAAGTGCAGATCCTCCCGAGCCAGGAGAGTTCAAAGCCCCCCGTTCAGAGCATCCCCCAGTCACGTGTGCATGGCGATCCTTGAGCCCTGCAGCCAGCTTGTTCACCCCAGTGCCCACATCGCTTCTGCTGTGTCTATAAAATCCAGACCCGGGCTGGTGCCTGTGTTCTGGCCCTGCGCCTGGGAACGGGGGCTAGGGTTTGGGTAGCGCCCCCCCAACCCCCCGCCCGCCTTCATGAGAAGCCACGCCCTTCTCAACAAGGCTGGTTCAATAACATCTGCTGAAGGGAAGCCTGTGGCTCAGGGATTCTTATTAAACTACAGTCCCGTCTGTGCGAATCAGCCTCTCTCGCTTGCACTCTAGCCACCTGCCAGACACCAGGACTCAGCATCCTGTCTCTGCCCCTCCCTGGATCATTTTGTCTGCCTGTGCCTTTCCTACACAGGCTCAGTCTCTTCCCTGTAGGCTGCAATACTGCCCGACACCCTCTTGCTGCTCATCTCCTTCTCTTTCTCTCCTTGACGCTCTCCCCCTTCCCGTCTCTCCTGTGTGTGTTGGGATCTTTATGCTCAGATGCTCCCCACCCCCTAACCTCCCCCTCTCTTGCTTCCAGCCCCCTGGCACCAAAGCCAGCAGAGTCGCCCTCTGCAGAGAAGACGACTTCAGGGTTCTGGGATGTCTTTGCCGCCAAGTGGCAGCAGGCCTCTGCGCTGGACAAGAAGACGGCCCAGCCGGAGATCAGCGAGCCAGCGGCCGAGTTCAGCGGGGCGCCTGGGGAGCCCCCCGGAGAGAAGGCCTCCTATTCTAACAACGGCAGCGACCTCCGGGAGCCAGAAGAGGGCGCCTTCAAGTGGGGCTTCCTGGTCAGCAAACTGGCTGAGATAAGGAATAAAAATGCCCCCAAGAGTAACTAGAGCGGAAGGACCTTTCCCATCAGCCTCAGCACAGGGCCCCTCACTCGGGAGGAGAACACTCCCTGTAACTGTAACCCTTCCAGTCACTGCAAAGGACCCCCCAGCAGCGCCGTCAGCCTGGAACACCCACAGCATGGCTGCAGGATCCCACCCCCTCCGCCCCAGAGTCTGTCCCTGTGAGCTAAGGGGCTGGACTGTTCAGTGTTTGACACCCTCACCCTCTCCCCAGCCTGCCCTGGGGTGGAGAGACTGGAGCGTCTCACATCTCCAAGTTCTGTGGTTCACCCGGGGACCTTGGTCTCCATGGACTTTGCTCACAGTGACGCCCTCTGGGCCTGCGCACGTGGCTGGGCACGGGGAAGCCAGCACTCTGAGGCTGAAGGCGGGACCTGCAGGGTTCGCCTGCCCTGGAGCCTTGCTCGCCTCGCCTTGGGCCAACAGCGGCACTTGGGTTGGGAGTGCAGGGCTTGGGGTAGCATCTTGGGGACACAGGGGAGGTCCAGCCAGCACCCATCAGGCCCAGGAGACTCAAGTAGGTAAAGCATTGAAACAGCTGAAAACACCCCCCGTGGATCACCCTGGTGCAGCTCTGGCCTCTTTGCAGGGTATGGATGAGGTCCCCACTGCTGGGAAGCACTTGTCAGAGCGAGGTCTCCACTGAGCTCCCCCCTTGTGTTCTGTACCGTTTGCACTATCGGGGAGAGATTCTGGGACCACTTCAGTGTGTAACGCCTCTCCCAGGGCTAAGCATTCCCTGTCCGTACTGTACAGCCTGCTCGCAGCCTAGTGGTTAGAGCAGGGACCTGGGTTGCCAGGTTCTTGTCCCTGTTCTGCTATTGACTTGAATTGAGTGACTGTGGGCAAGTCCCGTAATCTCTTTGCACGATATCTGAAATCTGAGCAAGAGCCTATCTGCTACCTCCCAGGCATGGCATGAGGTGACTGGGCTGATCCTGCCCCATGGACTGAGCAATTAATGGACCTAGAGCGCTTTGTGATCCTTGCATGGCTGGAGTGGTGGAAGCCCATAGCCTGAGGAGCTGCAGTTCTGTGTACTGGGATTTCCCATACCTGGCAAGCCAAGGCTTTCAGAAGTGACCAGAGACTGTGGGTGCCAAGCCTGGGAGACCTTAAGGGGGCCCAGTTTGTTGAAAGAGCAGAGCACCCACCTCAGAAAAGCCAGACCCTCTTTAAAGGTGGCTCCATTTGGATACCCTGAAAATGAAGAACCAAAGATCACTAGGCGCTTTAAAGATCTTGGCCATGGTGGCTTCCTTCGTAACTCGTGTCTGAAAGCCTGGCTGCCCTGGTTACACTTTCTTTGGCCAAAGCCTGGATAAGAAGGAGCAGGTTCTTCGCACCTCTGGGTTAGTGTTTGGCTAAGGAGTGCCAAGAACTCACCCTCCAGCAGGAGGAGTTCTGGAATTAGGTGTTCATGGTGCTGCCCTGAAGCTTGTGAATTATTGATCCACAGATCCTTGTAAGGCCTGGATCGCCCAGCCCCAGGGAACTGACCCAGCCAAGCTTCCCTGCATGAAACTCTGTTTCTGGGACTCAGACCCACCATCGCACGTGGATGGGGGCTGCAGTTTGACTGGCTGGGGCATTTGCAGCGTGCACATGAGTGACTCCTGCCGTTTTCCTGCCGCTGTGCCTGTTTAACACTGATGGTGTCATTTGCAGTGAGTTTCAGCTGATCTTTATCATATGTAGAAGTGTATGAAGTAAAGATCCCTTCCCTCAACCCCCTTTTCCACAATCCGAGGCCATTGCTCGGCCTGGGATTATTTCTTTGTGTCATCTCTACGGCGCTCAGCGTCAAGCTCAGGGCTGCACTGCAAAGGACAGTCACCCCTTTGCAACCAGAAAGGTCTTCACATTTTTACTTAGTATGGTTGCAGAGTAGCTGAGCCCCAGGGGGAGCATTTAGCAACAGGGCCAAATGTCCCCTTGCTTTACTGAGCAGTCTAGTGGAAAAACAGCCTGGCAAACCAGACAACCTGGGCCAGATCCTCAGCTTGTGGAGATTGGCATAGCACTAGTGATGTCAATGGAAGTATGGTTATTTACACCCACTGAGGATCCGCCCCCCGAGTCCGAATGAGATGAGTTTAGCATTCTCCGCTTAGTCCCTGGGGGATAAGCTGCTGCACGCACTAAAGCTCCAACGGAAACTGGCCCCGAGCCGACCTGAGAGTGACTTACCTGGGAGCCTGGCAGAGGGAGAATGTTCACCAGGTCAAGGGCCAGGTAATTCACAGAGCACGACCTACATCATGCCTGTAGATACACAACCTTGGAGTCCATGGCGGCTGTTTAAGGACAGTGTAGAGCCACCCCTCTCGGATGGGATTAGCAGTGAGATAGGTCCATCGCCCCCAGCTCAGAACGGATAACCTAGAGGGGCAGGTTCCCTCTCCCCTCACCAGGCCCATGCAGCCCCCTCTCCTGAGCTACTTTCCAATGGGGGAACCCAAGAAAGAGAGAGACCAGCATAGTGGGCCGATGGACTGCGAGCCACTCGCCCACCAGGTTCTCTCGGTCTCTGCTCTGGCATCAGAGAGTTGGCCACCAAGAGAAATTTAAGACAGATTCAGTTCCTGCATGGACCGCATGACATCCTTTCAACCATCTCTACAATCGTGCACAGGCCAACCAAACCCTTCTCCTCCTGGGGAAGAGTTCACCTTCCCTGCACCCAGAGATGATTCATAACTGTTGACAGCAGGGGGGTGGGGGGGGATGGGACACACAATGTAACGGTTCTGGTGGTATGCAGCGGGGTTCAGGACAGGGTATATAAAACCTGGCAGAAATTGGGGGGGGACATGACCCCCACTTGCACCCCCTGCCCCATGCAGCGCCTCTATCTGCATCTGACCCTGAGATGCAGGTATTTCTTTCTACACAAAGAGCAAGGCTTACAGAGCACACGAGGAAGATCATATGCTCAGGGAAGCCACCTCGCCCATCAGAATCTCTCCGGCCTTCATTTTTCTCACTTCTGTTTTGCCTATGCATAAAAAAAGGGATAAAGACCAGGCAGGAGCTGGGATCTCTGAGGGCTGGACCAGGAGTGGCTTTAATGTAGCATGGTGCCTTGTTAACCTTCTTGCTAGTCCTGGGATAGGGTGGGAATCCTCTATCCCAATAGTGCCCCACCCCTGCAATTTCAGGTTCAGAGGATATGGGATCCCACCCAAACTCCTGGCATCGGAGCTGGCCAATGAGGTTTTACAAAAGCACCTCCACCCCCTCTGTATTGTCGCATCTCCACTTACAGAGCACGGGCCCAGCCAGCCCCTCGCCTGGCCTCTCAACTCCCACTTCTGGCACCAGCCCCATGGGGATAGATTCCACATGAATCCTGCAGCCTAGCCCTTAGCTCCTGGCCCAATTTTACATCCCTACCCCTCGGTCATTAATTTATCGTTAACAATATAAAGCCTCCCCCAACCTCCCTCCTCCCCCAGTTCTGCGAAAGAGAAAGAACGTCAACGGGGTAAACTTTTATTAAAGTCATCCTGACTCAGTTGTTGTTCCCAGAGCAGCCACTAGGTGTCAGTAAGTCTACAGCATGAGGAAAGAACTGATCAAACTTCTTCAGTTTTCATTCATAGAGTGCAGTGTAACAGCCGTGTTAGTCTGTATTCGCAAAAAGAAAAGGAGGACTTGTGACACCTTAGAGACTAACCAATTTATTTGAGCATAAGCTTTCGTGAGCTACAGCTCACTTCATCGGATGCATCCTGTGGAAAGTGAAGAAGATCTTTTTATACACACAAAGCATGAAGAAATACCTCCCCCCACCCCACTCTCCTGCTGGTAATAGCTTATCTAAAGTGACCACTCTCCTTACAATGTGTATGATAATCAAGGTGGGCCATTTCCAGCACAAATCCAGGGTTTAACAAGAACGTTGGGGGGGGGGAACACAAGGGGAAATAGGTTACCTTGCATAATGACTTAGCCACTAAAGTGATCACTTTAGATAAGCTATTACCAACAGGAAAGTGGGTTTGTATGGGGGGGAGGGGAGAGAAAACCTGGATTTGTGCTGGAAATGGCCCAACTTGATTATCATACACATTGTAAGGAGAGTGGTCACTTTAGATAAGCTATTACCAGCAGGAGAGTGGGGTGGGGGGGAGGTATTTTTTCATGCTTTGTGTGTATAAAAAGATCTTCTTCACTTTCCACGGAATGCATCCGATGAAGTGAGCTGTAGCTCACAAAAGCTTATGCTCAAATAAATTGGTTAGTCTCTAAGGTGCCACAAGTACTTCTTTTCATTCATAGAGTGTAAGGCCAGAAAGGACCGTTGTGGTCACCCAGCCAGACCTACCTAGCCCAGCTTCCAGGAGGCCTTACTAAGTGTAAATGTGTAGAACGCCAGGTACAAGCCCAAGAGTTCAGCAGTTCCAGCTGATTAACTTGAAGCATCATCTGCTCCTCTCGGCTGCAGCAGCGAGGATGTAACTTTCTGAAGGAGATCGGTGGCTAGCTCGAAGATCTCAGATTCAGGGCTGCCAAGCAGCTCCCAAACACAAAGCAGACAGGTGTTAGAATAGACAGGGACTGTCCCAGACAGTTTTTAAGGTGGATAGCGGGGCCCCCAGCTTTTCAGAGGGCCCCCTACACTAGTGAGATACTGAAATCCAGGTGTTATTTGCTAACAGTGCATGCCAGGCAACAGAGGCACCTGGCTGTAAGAAAGGACAACTCAAGCAATACAAAGATTAATTGCTATGACTCTGGGGCATTGTTATGCCCCAATGCCACAGGCATAGAGCCCTGTGGACCGAGGAGTTGGCAGTACTCCCGTACAGTGGGTCACAGGCCAAGCTGTTCAGGAAGCACAGTGCAAAGACAGAAGCGTGGATGGCCAGGGCTGTTGAGTGCTTGGCCTCCCACCCTGGCAATGTTATGGCTGCTATGAGCCAGACTGAGGCCCAACAAACTCATAACCCAAGACACTGAACAGGCTTTGGACTGTTCCAGTTTTCAGTCAATCATAAGAGGGGCTCCTTTCAACCCACCATCCTAGAGGCAGAGGCTCCATCTTGGGTCTCCACCTCTTTCCACTCTGAGGACTGCTCGGTTAAAGAGCCCTCTTGCCTCAACTTCCCACACCCAAGGAGCTCCCCTTCCATGGCCCACCAGAGAGAACCACTCTCCCATTGGCCATTCCTCCCGGCCGGTTACAGGCCTTTCCGCTAGAGCCAGTGGTGGTGCTGGCTGGGAAAGTCCTAGAGGCATGAAGCCCCGTTTGTGTTTTAAGTCAAGCAGAAGGTGTGACCCCAAGAGGCAGCTGCCACTGCCCAGGTGGGGAGCAGAGGCCACAAAAGGAGTCGGTTGGTTCAGCACTCCCCTGAGATAACCTGACGACTCTTCCCCTGCAGATTAAAGGGAGCCATTAATCACCGCAGAGCTTCTGGAGCACCTGGAGGAGGAGGGCACAGGTCACGGGGGTAATCGGGGCTCCTGAAAGGAGGAGTAAATCATCCCTCAGAGCACACTCAGGCAGGTTCCCGTCAGGCTGGAATCTGCACAGGCTGGGAAGGATCATTCTGCTCCTGGGAGCTCAACTCCGCCCTGCGGGGGCTGGGACGGGGAAGCAAGGCTAGGGATGGTGGCCAGCAGAAGTTGCTGAAGGCAAAGCTGATATTGAGGGAGGGAAGGGGCCTCAGGAGGGCAGACCCTGCTGGCATCTTCCCGCAGCCCCCAGGAGGAAACTGGCCCACCAGCCACAGAGAAGCAGATTCTCCAGAATGATGTTGAACTCTGCCGCTGGGAGAGGGGTGGGAGAACTGGTGATGCCCTGTACCCCACCTGAGCATGGCCATGATCCCAGCACGCCCCACTGCCATCCAGTCGCCTCCCCTCTGTCTACCCCTCTGCTCGGCTCTAGCGGGAAGAGGAGAGGCAATGGCTCAGAGTCCTCCTCAGTTCACTCTGCTGCTCTGCTCCCACGTGGAGTGCGGGGGGGGGGGGGCAGAGGGGCAGGGAAACACAGACAGGACACAGCTCTGACGTATCCTCACCGGCTTTGCCCCTCGCAGGCGAGCAGAGATCACACATGGCAGGATTTAAAACACAGCCGGCTTTATTCAACTTTTCAGATCCAGCCAAAATGAAATTTTCTCATGGGTGGGTGGGGTGTTTTGCAGCGTTGGGGGCGGGGGCTCCCAGGACTGGCACAGCCAGGTCTCACGGCTGCCCACACTGCTGTTAGTTACAGCTGGATCCTGTTCTCATGGTGCAGCCACACACCTAAACACACCCCAACCTGCTAGCATCATGCCAGTGCCTCCGGCCATTCCCAGATCCCTCAGAGAGGGAGGAGACCACGCAGCCAGAGGGTCCATTTCTGCCCTTACGACCTCATCTACTGCAGGGCCGGCTGCATCAGTGAAGGGGCCAGGCCGAGAGCGTAGCAGCAGAGAAAGGCTTAAAGGGCCAGTTTGTCTCCCCCTTCCAGTCCCATTGCTACAAACGCTCGAGGGGGGTGAGACTCAACCGAGAGGGAGCAGAAGCAGGGGGGCAGCCCAGGGGGAGCTGCTCCAAGCCCCCTCTCCCAGCACAATGCCTCCCCCGGGCACCTTTTAAAATATCATTCAAAAGAGGAAAGTCTCTGTTGAACACACTGGCCCTCAGAGGTGAATGTCACCCGCACCCCCTTCCCCGCTCAGCAGGATTAGGCCATGCAGTGCTGGAAGCATCTGGGGTCCCCCACATTTACATTACAGTCCCCCAGTTGGCAGCCCCAGTGCAGACAGGGTGCTTGTGGGTACTTGCACATACAAGGCAAGAGCAGACCAGGAGGGAGGAGCCAGCTCAGGGCATCTCCCCCCCCAAGCGTCTGTTTCACCCAGGGGCCAAACGATCTGCCTGGTTCATGCCCCAGGCCGCCTCCTGCCCACGCTGAGAGCAAGCGGGGGGCGGTTGCCCTGGCCTTCGCTGGAGGCCGGACTGGCAGGCTTGGGCCCCGAACTGGAGTGGAGATCGCCTGCCCCCAGCCTTTGAGACGGGACGGGGTCTCTCTAGGCCGGCCAGGGCCCTTCCCTCAGACCGTGGACTCCCTGGCCGTGGTCCAGGCTCGCTGGCAGCCGTAGAGCCACTTGATCACCCGGGCGTTGCGCTCGATAATGGAGACGGTCGAACAGAGCCGTGCGCCCAGCTCCTCCGCCTCGGGCCCCGCTTCGCAGCCGCTGGAATGGGCCGGCCCACTGAGCTCCGAGCCGGCCGAGCCCGCGCTCCCCAGGAGCAAGGAGGAGGCCGCGTCCCAGCCAGCAGGACCGAACCTCTCCCTGCCCAGCACCTCCACCAGGTCCCGGTCCAAGCCGCAGTAGTTGAAAAACCTCTCCTTCTCGGAGAGGGGCAGGGAGCAGCCTCGGCCCAGCTCCCTCTTGGCCTCCTTCGGGCCTGGCCCCGACTGGGGGCTGGGCAGGTGCGTCTGGGTGCCGTGTGGAGGCTGCACCATGGGGCTCGCGTTCGGGCTGAAGATGCCGCCCCCTGGGCTCTGCATTCTAGCAGCCTCCTTCTCCACTGGCACCCACACCATGGGGGTCTCATCTCTCTCCGGCCCCTGCTGCCTGTCGTCCAGGCCCCTGGAGGAGGGGGAGCCGGGCAGTTTGTCTCTCAGAGGCCCCTGGAAGAGCCGCCTGACCAGGCCGGAGCCCTTGGCATTCTCCTTGTTGACGGCCGTGCAGTCCCGTTTCTGCCGGTAAATGATGAGCGAGTCGGGCCTCAGCAGGCGTTTGCTGCTGCCCCTGCGCGCCACGGGGGACTGGGGGGAAGGCAGCAGCTTCCTGGGGCCGTTCTGCTTGGGGCTCTCTCGGCCCAGCTCTGAGCTCTGACAGATCTCGTGACACTGGTGGAGAGTCAGGCGCCTCCTGCTGCGAGGGGAAGGCCGCGGGGGGCAGCTACGCAGCACCGGCTCCTGCCGGCTGTTGATCACTTGCTGGGTTTTGACATACTTGGCTTTGTCAGCTTCCAGCCTTTCCACGGCACTCGGGGTGCGGCCCCCGCTCCCCACCTCCATCTGCCTGCGGAGATACTCCGGGCCCCGGTTCAGCAGCCCCAGGGGGGAGGCGCTGCTTGCAGGAGACACAGGCCTCATGGTCTCGTGCTCTGGCACCTCAGCTCTCAGGGACAGGGCCTGGCAACCTGCAATGGGGGGCCCCTCAGGGGAACCATAGCGCAAAAGCCCTGAACCCCAAATCCACACTGTTCTAAGGCCAGCCCCTCACGTGGGCCACAGGACACAGACGTGGCTCTTCACCCCGAAGCTGGAGCCTGTAACCAGACAGGACTGCAAGAGGGGCTCTCTGGCACCAGCTTCCTTGTTCACAGGGAGCCCCGGAAACCAGCTCTCTGCCCCTTGCCCCAGCGCAGGGGCCAGTCCTCGGTGGCCATGGTGAAGGTGCACTCAGCCCCTGGAAGGAGAGGAGGGAAGTGGTTAGTAATAGGAAAGTTGTCACCGCCACCACCGGCGAAGGGCCCTGCATGGGTAACGGGCAGCTTCCATCCATCCCCAAGATGGGGAAGGACCTGGTCCCACCACAGGAGAAGTTCTGAAGTCTCCAGTTTATCCGCGTCCCCATTCCCCGCACAATGTAGCGCCCAAGCTTCCCCCAGGAGAAGGACCATTTTGAGCAGGAACCATCATCTCAAGGGGAAGCCACCCTCCCGCTAGGTCATTCACACACACATATACGCCATCTCCTCCTCCCGGTGCAACACCACAGTGTGGGCAGAGAGAGGTGCCCCGCTCCCCACCAGTATAATATGGCACCCAGGCTGCAGCCCCCCAGCTCCACTCTGCCTGCTGCCCAGCCGCTTTCCAGGGCTGTGGAGGATGCAGTCAGGCGGAGCCTGTACCCAGCACAGTCTTCTCCCCAGCGGGCAGCGGCGCGTCCAACTCAGCTGCATCAGCCAGAGATGGAGCAAAGCAAGACCCTTCGGACGAGGCCCCGCAGCCAGACAGAGCCTGGATATGGCAGCAGGGGACGGGGCAGCCCAGAGCTGCTGCCTGCTCTGTGGGAGATCGATCAAGGATTCAGGAGCAAGAGGAGGACAAGAGCCCCAGGGGGAGGAGTCTGTTTGGGCCCCACCTCCCCCACAAATTGGAACTTGCCCCCCACCCCCCATGTTGGGGGTAGACAAGGGCTTCTGGTTGGAGCCTCCCCCCCTCACCATGGCAGAGATGGGCACCCAGAGAGTCCAGAGCCCAAGACGATGGGGGTAGGGGAATGAAGGAGAGGAAGAAGGAGGAGAATGCATTGGCGAAGGGGCAACCCGGAGCTGAGGAGAGCGGGGAAGGAGCTTGATTTTCTTGTCCAGTAAAGGGGCCGGGCTAGATGCCCCTGTGAACCACCCACACCCGTGGCTGTGTTCAAGGTGCCAGGAGGAAACCAAACTACCGCAGAGGGCCGCTTAGCAAACGAGACACTGACGAGACGGAGGGGGGCACTTTGGTGGGATAGGGCAGCCGGCCAGGGCTGCAGTTTCAGGGAGGGTTTTGATGCCACCTCTAGACGCGGCGTGCGGTTCAGAGCGGTCTGGGTCGGGCTGTTGAGGGGCCCGGTGATTTTTCCAATGGGTGCGACTTCCCCCTCTCCCCGCCGGGGCAGCCCCAGCTCCTCTCAAGCATCACAGCTGCCAGGATGCTGGAAAAGGAGAAATCGCAGGCTGAGCTCTGCTGGGATGCCACCGTGCTTCACGCCGAGGAGGAGCCAAGGAGGGCACACGGCCCATTGGCACAACAGCCGGACTGGTTAGCAGAGAGCCTGGGAGGGGACAGAAGACGGGGCCTTTTTCTAGACAGCAGCAGGCTCCTAGGTGGGAATAATCACCGCAGGAAGAGGAAAGCACTGAACAGCCTGGGTTATTGCAGAGCTTCCAAGAGCAACTTAAACAGGAAAAAATACCGGAGCCCGCAGCCTTATCTTTATGTGCCCAACAGTAGCAGAACAAAGACAATCCGGCCATCAAGTGCCACGCTTCCCGGCAGCCCCCAGCACCGGCCAGGGCTACCTTCAGGGAGCAAAGGAGGAGCCAGGTTGGAGCAGCTGGGAGGGGAGGAACCAGACGGCAGGAGGTGGAAAAGCCACAAGGGCGTTTCTGGCTCCACTCGCCTTCCGCGTGGCTCAGAATAATCACAGCGTCTGAGCAGCCCTGGGTTGGGACGGGCTCCCTTCTGGGTTTCCCTTTTCAGAAAGGAAAACAAGAAAAAGGCTTTTTTTAATCCGTCCAAGTTTCAGCCAGCTGACACACTGACTCCATAGTGGTTGTCAAGGGCTAGAGTCCCCCAGCAGGCAGCATGGCCCAGCGGCTAGAGCACTGGACTAGGAGTCAGGAGACATGGGTTCTACTCCCAGCTCTCACCTGCTGGGCAACTTTGGGCATGTCACTTCCTCCTTTGTCTCTGTGACTCAGTTTCCCCATCTGGCTCATCTATTTAGATGGTCAGCTCTTTGGGGCAGGGATTGGCTCTGACTAGGTATGCGTGCAAAGCCTCCGTGTGCTACTGTCATATAAACAAGCACCTGTCTGGTTCTGGGACCCTTTATCCTCAGCAACCAAAGAGCCTCCTCCTGGAATAGGTGGGCCAATCCCCGAACCATTAAACTTTGCAGGCTCAGATCCCAACCACCTCTCATTCACAGCGAACAAGCCTCCAACAAACAAGGCTTAGAAAGGGCAAAATCCCCCCTGGCTTTGCCCCATGACTAATTCCTAATTCATAGGAGGCCCTAAATGAGCAGCCAGAGGTCACTGCTGGCATCGTGACCACCAGAGAGCCATTATTAGCCCACTGGGCATAATGGCTCTTATTCACCTCCCGACTGACCATCCATCCAGGGAAGGACTAGGACAAAGCAAGGTCTGAGCCTAAGGGGCTGGCTAAAGAGGGGCCAGGGTGGGACCAGGGCAGTAAATCTGGTGCTGAAGTTGACAGCAGCTAGTGCAGGGGGCCTGGAGTCAGATGCAGAAGCTGTAAATGGCCCAAGCAGATGGTTTCCTTTAACAGAAGAGACACAAATGGCGCTGAAGTGACTGATCGGAAGCTAATGGTTAACCAGCCTGCTTGCCCCAGGCAGTCACCATTCTCTGCCCATTGCTGGAGAAAAGCCCATCCACACTCTGAGCTGCGTTCCCTCCCCCGACAATTCCCCTCCAGCCTGCCAGGGAACACTCAAGACACCCCCCCAGCTAACTTGTCTCATGAACACTTAGCTCTTCTCAGCTGAGGATCTCCAAGCACATGACAAACAAGAACAAAAATAAGCTTTTCAACATCCGCTGGAGGCATGTCCATCTCATTCCTATTTTACAAGTGGGGAAACTGAGGCATGAAGCAGTTAAGCAAGTTGCCCGAGATCCCACAGGAAGTCTATGGCAGAGCCAGATCGCCCTGGAGCTGAACCAACCGAGACTTCTGAGATGAGAAGCAAGAGTTGGGACTGAGAAAGAGGCAACAGCTGGAGTTTGATACTGTGGTGTTAGGAAGGAAGGGATCAGCACCCAAACCCTCCACCAGCTGAGCCCCACTTCCTTCTGCCTTTCCTGCCCTTTAATCCCACCACACACCTCTGACCTGCACAGTCATGGTAAAGATCCCACACGTTGGAGATCAGGAAGACTTTCACACGGAGACTTCATGCCACCCAGGGAGAGGCTGCCCAGGGTTTGGCTTACCCAGTTCGGTCATGCAAAGAGGGGTTGCATGATATAAAGGCACAGATTCCCTGCCGCCTTCCCAAGGGGCATTTCTGATGGAAAGGTTCACTGCCTTGATCAGTCCTGAGTGCAGGAATTTCAACTCCAGCTCTCAGGGCAGAGATCAAGTCAGCGGGGGAGCAAACAGACCAGCTCCCAAGCTGTTATTAGAGCCACTGGGGAAATGGAATTTCCAGCCTGCAGGAAATCCCTCTTTCCACATTTGCTTTCATCCCAAAGGAGGAGGAAAAGTCAAAACGGTGAGAATTTTCATGAAGCAAAATGTTGGTAAGCTGAGAAATTGGGAGAGGAAATGTGTTCCATCAAAGTGAAACACTCGTTCAAACCATTTCCTTTTGCGTTTTCCCAATTAAAAAAACGTAATAAAAAAATCAACATTTTTGGTTCCCTTGTGCCTCCCTGTCTGCCTGCATCCATCTGTCGTCTCTGGTCTTACAGACCAGCTTTTGGGGGCAGGGACTGTCTCTTTGTCCTAGGTTTGTACAGCACCTAGCACAATGGGTCCTGGTGCACTGACTGAGCCTCTCACATGCTATCACAAGACAAACAAACAGTTTTTTTCACAGGGAAGTTTTATTTCAGCGCATCTCCATATTTTGCCAGGAAAGTTTTCTGCCAGCTCTCCCCAGTATACTCCAGCTAGATCTGCCGTGGAGCTTCCGAGTCAAAATGTGATTGTTCCTACCACAACACCACCACTCTGCTTGGGTACAGCACCTTGTGGGGAACCTGAAAGCATTTCAGGCCCATGAATTAAGCCACATAACAGTCCTGTATGTAAAGCCAGGTAAGGATCACTGCACCCACCTATGGGGTGGAATGCAGCAGGTCTTGAGCAGCCCATCGCAACGCTATAGCAACGGCTGGTGTAGGAAAGGAAGAAGAATGCTGCACAGGTGAAAATGCCAGGGCAGAGAGAGAGTTCCCGAGTTAGAATATGGCCAGGACACCAAAGGACAGATTTTCAGCGGAGCTCAGCTTGGTTCATGACTGAATGCCCTTGAAAAACTGGCCATAAACAGGAGCTGAGCACTTGAAAACCTGGCCCTGATTGAAAATCCAGCCCCGAGACAAAAGACTCACCATGGGCGAGGTGCCGTACCAAGACACACATGCCACATGAGTTGGGACAGCAGCAGCCAACACATGAGATACCTCGTTGCTCATTGTTGCCAGACACCTGGCTCCAGCCCTGGAGTTCACAGGCGGGGAAAAACATGCATCTCGAAAGATCACCCCCTGCACTGCTCACCAAGGAGAGGCTGATTGCAAAGGCTGCAGGAAGGCTCCCCCTGGGGGCGTTCCCCTGTGGATCCTAACACAGCACTGAAGCTAGACCAAATTTTCTCCATTTGGGAGCTTAGATCCCATCCTGTGTTATCCCAGGGCCACTAGGATGCAAGGAGAAAAAAAACAAACAAAAACCCTGCTATAAAAAGCCCAAAGAGCTGACCTTCCGCCTCCTAAATGTAGTGCTATAAATAAGCAGTTCCAGGGCAGACACTCACCCGCCTCCCTGGCCCGTGCCCTGCAGAGACAGCTCTTAAACACAGGGCAGCCAGACCTCAGTTCCCAAAAGCAACCAGCCCAGGTCTCCAGCCTCCCGCGGGCCCCGAGCCGGACGCCCGAAGGTAGCACCCGCTCGCCAGGGCTGCACAGAGCCAACAGGGCTCCAGAGGAGCCCACAGCAGGGCATGGCCTGCCCCAAGGGACAAGACACTGCGCCCTGCCCACAGAGCCTGGCATTGTCACGCATCCCCCCATTCCTACCTCCCAGGGCCGGTGTTAGACTGACTGGCGCCCAGGGCAGAAAGCCGAAGCCTGAGCCCCGCCATGAGGGGCTAAAGCCGAAGCCTGAGCAACTTAGCTTCACGGCCCCCTCCCGTGGCACGGGGCTTTAAGAAATTGCCCTGCTTGCTCCACCCTGGGACCACCCCAGCCTTGCAGCAGAAATTCTGCTGAGCCGAGCAGCGCAGCGTGGCTCTAAGGCAGGGCAGGGTGGGGGGCTCCAGGCAAGTGGTACCTCAACACAGAGGGTGAACTCACCAAGCCCGGCTAAGGCATCTCCAGTCAAGCACCAGCTGGTCCTGCCCTGCCAAGAGCTCCCAGGGAACTGAGCTCAGCCAGGGCCTGCAGCGGCTGCGGGATATACAGGGTCAGGGGAAAGCCATCCCCTCCCTGTGCATTAACCCCTGCCCGCCTGCCCCCCGCCTGCATTAACCCCGTCTCTCCAGCTCAGACCCAGTGCATTAACCCCTTCCCACCCACCCGCCGCCAGCCTGCATTAACCCCTGCCTGCCCTCCTTAACCCCTGCTCGCCCACCCCAAGCCTGCATTAACCCCTGCCTGCCCCCAGCCTGCATTAACCCCTTCCCGCTTGCCGCCAGCCTACATTAACCCCTTCTCTCCAGCTCAGACCCAGTGCATTAACCCCTGCCCGCCCCCCAGCCTACATTAACCCCTTCCCGCCCGCCTGCATTATCCCCTTCCCGCCCACATTAACCCCTGCCAACCTGCCCTCAGCTTGCATTAACCCCTTCTCTCCAGCTCACTGTGTATTAACCCCTGCCCTCCTGCTCACACCCAGCATTAACCCCTTCCCTCCAGCTCATACCCAGTGCATTAACTCTTTCCCACTCACACCCAGAATTAACCCCTTCTTTCCTGACCCCACCCAGCATTAACCCTTGCCCTCCTGCTCCTAGTGCAGTAACACCTTCCCTCCCTCTCCTAGGTTCATGCCCACATTCCCTTTTTCTGCACAGCTGCAACACGTACCACAGTGCCCACTCTATCTAAAACTGTTCCACCGTCTCTTACCCACTGTACATTGCCCCCGGCCTTTCCCCTACATCTGCCTTATGCTTGTTTACATATAATCTGCCCCTTCCTAACCAGAGGCGTCATTTGCTATGGGGCAATTGTTCCCCCCCACCCCCCCCAGACTTTTCATAGGTCTATATGCTCCATTGGGTCTTCCACTCCACCCCCCAGACTTTCCAGGAAATAGACAATCACATATAACAACATGATTTCCCTCCCTCCCCCAGATTTTTCTGCAATGACACCCCGGTGCTAACTCTGCCTACCTTCCTCCTCTCTGCTTTACCATCCATGCCTCACCCTCTTCTTTCCTGATGAGAAGACTCTCCAACGCCCCTGCTGCTCCCCCCGCCCCCATCTCTGTCTCTAGGGTACTGGAGGGGGCTGCATGCACACATGGCCAGGGAGGATCCATTTGTGGCTGCAGTTGATCTCCCTGGCAGGTTTCAATTGGTGCCCTGATGTTGCCCTGTCTGCCTGCTGCCTGGAGCGGCACGGGTGGTCTGACTCTGACATTCACAGGAAACCTCTGGCCTTTTAAGTGGCTGCAGAGAAAGGCCGGCCTCGTGGACCAGGACACAGAAGAGCTGTGTTCTGTGCCGAGCACTGTCGCAGATGCCTGAGTGAGCCTGGGCAAGTCACATCATCTCTCGGGGCCTCAGTTTCCCCTATCTATAAAACGGGGGCAAGGATCCTTCCTGTCTTGCTCAGGTCGACCGCGCTATTCAGGGCAGGACTCTCCCCAGGTGTACGTGCAGCGCCGAGCACAACACATGACAAACCACAGATACTGCTAATCCGAGCTGCGGCCTGTGCGTGCAACTCTGCCACAAATGGTAACATGCAAATACTGCCCGGGGGCCCATCACTGCTCAGGCCCGGATTTTACCCACCCGCTTCCCCGGGCTATTCCGAACAAGCCCCACTGTCATTAACCCCCAAATTCACCAAGGTGTTTTCAGCACCTAATTCCCATCACAACAAAGGAAGCGAGGAACTGGGCTTAAGTCCTGGAGTCTACGTCCCGTTCTCCTCCCTACCGGCTTTCCTCCCCTGGTCTAGATCAAGCTCCACCCTCACACCATTCCCCCTGCTCAGTTTGTCTGAGCTTCCGCACCTTGAGCTGCCACTTGGGGCGTTGCAGGAGGGGGTGGAGGGAACAGGTTACACCAATGGAGTGGGTGTCTCCGTCTGGGCTGGGAGAGAACCCTCAAGGCCTTGCAGCAAACAGCCACTCCTCTCTTTGCCCTCTCCCTGCCAGCACCAGGTCTGGAATGAGACACAGTGATACGGGGGCCCCAGCTGTTTCTCATTTTACACCTCATTACTCAGAGGCCCGGGGTGCAGCCCGGCAGCAGGAACTCGACTGCAATTCGCCGTCCCCGGGGACCCCCGCTGAGCGAGCAAACATGAACTGAGCGCTGATGGGCTGACAGGCGGCTGTGTCTGAGCGGACCTTGGACCGGTGGGTACCGCAAGGATAGTTTCCCAGAACTTCTCTGCATCTGCTGCATTTACTCGCTGGCCCAGATCCATCCCCAACACACATTGCAGTGAAGCTGCACCAGAGGGGAATTAGGCTCATTAACCCCCACAAGCCCTGAGCCTGAGCTCTAACCTCTGTTACTTACTTCCCCTCTCACTGTCCCTTAGCAGGCACGTGTCCCGCTGTCCCTAGAACGGTGCTAGACACGAGACTCTGAACCGGCAGAGGGAGAGCACAAGGCCTGCTGCTGCATTTCCTTGGCAGCGAAAAGGGTTAAGAGCCGGCCAGCCAGGGGAAGGTTCCTGCCTTTTGTCTTTCCTGGGGAGTTTATAAATTGCAGGAAGGTGGAGTGAAGCCAGGGGTTATTTTTACATCTGCCCTTTGACCTGCCTGAGGGCTGTTCATTCTGCAGGGAAAGGGCCCTCCCCAGCACTGAGGCAGGGAGACTGACCAGCTCTGTAAACAACACGCCGCACACTTCTCGGGGCAGCCAGCGGGAGCAGCAGGCAGAGCTGAAGCAGGCAGAGGGCAGCTTGTTCCTTCTGCTCTCAGCTTATTCAGACTTGAAACCCTGGCTCAGTTCTCCGTGCTCCAGCCCCCCGTTTTGAGAGACAGGAGCACAGACACGAGAGATGGGAAAGTGAGATTTGGCACCGGGCCCAAGGAGAGAGAGATCACCCCTGCCCCCAGCTCGCCCTCCCTCCCAGGGGATGCGTTTGGCTCCCGTCCTTTTCAGGGCTGCAGCTTGGTCCTGTCACAGCAACGCTGGTCCCATTGAAGCCAGCGAGACCGAACCCTGAAACAATGCATTGGGGGCATGAGTATATTACATCCTACCCCTGCAGCAGCACCGTTCTTACAGGCTCTTCCCCTGGTTTTGATGCTCAATTTACAGTCAGTTTAAAACGGAAGCTGGGGTTGGTTTATAACAGAAGTTGCAACAGTGTTTTTACACTTACACACTTTTTAGTGCATGGCTCCTGCTCACACCAGTGGCCTGCTGAGTCCAGGACAATGTAACACATACAAAGTGGGCACGCTGTTGCAGCAGGTCAATACGCAGCCAGGGCGGCTCCAGCAGGCGGGGAGTGACTGCAGCCCCCAGCTTCCGCGAAGCGCGATTGCCGGAAGCGATGGCGCCAAAAGGAAGGGGGACTTGAAGGAAAGTGGAAAGGGAAATCCACCTGGGGCTACAGCCCAGACTGGTTTGTTTATATCACAGGCAAAACAGAGTCCAATGATCAACAATCACCTTTCTCCAGCAGAGTCAGTTCCTTCCTGCCTCGTCATCAGCCCCACGCTGCCGGAGGGAGCCAATGCCAGGAACAAGGATTAGCCCAGTTCCCCCTGTCTGGGTGGAGGTAATGCCAGGATCAGCCCAGCTCCCCCTTGCCTGGCCAGAGGCACCGCCAGGAGCTGGGGTCGACCCAGTACCATTGCAAGATAACAATGAGATGATGCAGTCACTTGTCTTTTGCATATATTTAGGCCTGATCTACACTTGAAAGTTCTGTCAGCATAGCTACCGCGGTCCCGGTTGTGAAAAAGCCACGCCTGGCTGACGTAGTTATGCCAACACCACCCCAGTGTCGGGGCAGCTCACTGAACAGAAGAGGGCTGCCCGCCCCATAGTTAACGCCCTTCTGGGAGGTGGTGTCCCTACAGTGACAAACGCTCCGGTTGGTGTAGGCTGCACCTATACCAGGGGGCTATGCGGGCATGGTGCATAGCTCTAGTGTAGACGCAGAGCGTGAGATCAGGACTCGTCCCTTTGTTCTATGTCAGCACCTAGCACAATGTGGCCGGGGCCTTTAGGTGCCACTATGGCGCAAATCGCTAGCAGGGATGAGGACAGTTCTGGCCCCTGTTCAGTTATTTCTGTCTCCCTGTTCTCTTCCCACCGTATCTGTCCAGCCTTCTCCCTGGTGCATTTATTGCGTGCATTGTATCAAAGCAGAAATGCCGTCCTTCCTCTTGCTCACTTCACGTCTCTCTCACGGACCCGAGTGCGACAGCTCACACTGTCCTTGCTGTGACTGGAGCGAGGCTGCCTCTGAACGCTCCTCACGCTCGGGATGATCCCACGGGACACTTTGCCTAGTTATCTGTGGCACCTGTCGTACACAAGTCTCTGCTTCTTCCCGGCCCGAAGGACCTCTATAACTGGAAGACTATGTACACCAGACAGCTTCATGGTAGGGGCCCTAGTTAGAACAAAGAAGTGTCCCAGCGCAGCTGGGTCTTGCATGGTGGACGGGCCCAAGCCATGCTTTAAGCCTGCTCCAGCCCTAGAGCGGGTTCAGTTGACAGTCACAGATGGAGTGCTGGCCCCAGCAGGAGGGTCCTAGCACTGGTGGGAGCTTCCTGGCAGACAAGGCTGGTGTTGCTAGCAGAGTTCGGCCGGCGTTCCCTGACGACTGAGGGCAGGGGTGTCTTCTGAGACTCGTGCTATGCCGACTCCACTATCAGTCCCTACAGCACGGGTCAGCGCCGTAGCTGGCAGATAAAAACGCCCAGCCGGCACTGCTCAAGGAAACGAGCTAGAACCCTGCTCAGACACCGTTGTAGCAACAGTGATTTTGTTCCCAGCATGCACAAGGCCCTAAAGAGCTAGAGATGGTTCAAGCTCTCAGCACTGAACGATCAAAGACAACCTCCCATGTCAGTAGGCAACCCCCTACACGGATCCATGGGTCCTTCTGCGGTATCGGGCCCCAATTCAGCCTGGAACTTATCCATGTGCATAGCTTGAATGACACGATTAGTCCCATTAAAGCCCATTGGACCACTCACCTGCTGAATTCCACATGCTCAGGAGCCTTGCTGAATTGGGGCCTTAGCAAAACTCTAAGGGGCTAGGTTTCACTTCGGCTTCCCCGGCACATCATCCCGGGGGTGGAAGTCTCCGTCGAGCCCATCTGAAATAATAAAGAAGCAACAGGGAGGGAGGTCTGGGTAAAGAAAACACATGATTTCCAGCCTGACCTTTGCTTCCGGCGGGGAAAGTGACAGAGGCAGCTGCATGCACTCCGCTCGCAGGGAAGGAAAGCGATCTGAGTGCCATCGGCAGGCACAAAGTGACTAGCAATGGCTGAGCTTCGAGCTTGCTTTTCCTGCTAACGATGCCACCCCCTGGGGGATGGTGGGGGCCTTTATGGACTGTGAAAATACCATAGGTATGTTCCTTCTTAAGGGCTTTTTTACTGCTGCTCATGTAGCAACAGGAGACAAAGTGCTGAGCTGGAGAGCAACTTTCTGCCCTTCTTCAGTGCCTTCCAGCAAAGGATCTCAGAGCACGTCCCCAACCTGCAGTCACTGAATCCGCTGCAGCTCCTGAGGGAGCTACCACCCAGAGCAACGGCCCTGGCCAAGGTCAGTCTGGAAGTCAGTGGCAGAAATCAGACTCCAGTGGTCTGATTTTCAGGGCCCTGCTCTAACTGCTAGACTTAACTGTCCATGTACTTACAGAGAGAATCCTAGCCCCTGACCTGGGTGGGTCTCTGTACGAGTGACGGAGACATAAGCCTGGGAGCCAGGAGTCTTAAGTCCTATTCCTACATCTCTGCTACAGAGTCACTGTGCATGGCGTGGGTAAGCCATGTGTGGGCTGATTTTCAAAGGTGCGGAGCCCCCATGCTCCCATTGACAGCAGTAGGAGCCAAGGGCGCCCAGCACCTCGGGAAAAAAAAAATTTAAAAAGGCTACTAACTTAACCTCCACCCCCGACTGCAGTGATTTCAGCTGGTGTGTGTCAAGTGCTTTGGCATCCTGAGCGGGTGGAAGGCACTTGCGAAGAGCAAAGTGCTCCCATCACTGCAGAAAGCTGGGCAGGCCCGGTTGGAGAACAGGGCAACATCAGACACTGCTGATCCCAGCTTTCTGTGCACAGATCAGATGGGACGAGGTGTGAAAACCCCAGCGAGCTACTTCGCACCTGAGTGCCAGGCCCACATGCTTGGTCCTTCCCATGTTTTGCGGCTGTTGGTCAACAGTTGCATGGAGTGATAATGGGGGAGAGAGGGTCACCCAGAGTGGGAAATGAAGAATCCCTCAGCAAACTTTCTGGGACAGGAGGGTCGCACGCTGGAAATGCCAAGCTGGAAAAGAACAAACAGTGTTAAAAACATCCTCTCTTATTGTTAGCTCTGCAGCCCCCCACCAGCATGAATCATGGCTTACTATGCTCAGTTTGTTTACAGCGCTGGAATTCAACCAGCTATTCTGGTAAAGACAGAGGTGAGTAATAGCAGCCGAGCAGATGGGGATTGTTCCTGCTAATGCCTGGCCCTTTTACCAAACCTTTGACGACAGCCTGCACCTTCCTGGCAGGCAGAGACACAAAAGCGCACCCAGGAACAGTTCCCAGCTGCTCTCAAGAGACTCCCACCACACCAGCCAGCAGCATAGACGCACGAAGCACGCTGAATCGGATCATGCCTTAGAGCCCCAAGTCATGATCTAACGGCAGTCTTGGGTGCTGCGGGATAAGCCAACATTCCTCTCCAGGTACAACAACAAAGGTTTCTGAGGCCTCATCTGCCAGCAATAACCCAGCCAGCTCCAGCTTCCCTTAGCAGACTGGAAAAGGGCAGCTCCCGGGACTGGAGCCTCAGGAGTGTGTCTGCTTTTGCTGCCCTACTAAATTAAATCCCTAAGTGCTGCGTCTATTCTCAGCTCAGCTGAGCAACAAAGAACTAGAAGCCCTTTTTATTCCAGTCCTGAGCATCAGCGGTTCAGGCTTACCGCGCACAGACTGCCTGGGTAAATCAATGTAAGGATCCAGCCCACTGTAAACACATTGGAAAACAATTTTCAGAAGTACCTAAATCCCTCTCACTTTCAGCTGAATTGGAAAATTTTGCTGATCTCAAATTCCGCTTGCAGTTTCAATCGGATCCCAAGTTCCTCTTTATTTCCTCTCCTAGCCGGTAGGGTAGGTAGGTACTATTGCTTTGCAGTGTAGAACAGCTACCTTCCTTCATCCAGAGGGGGCTGCTTTCACAAGTGAGTGAAGGGATCCCTTTATATAGTTTGTCAAGCACTTTGGGGGTGAAAGGCGATGCAGCACCATAAGTTATTGTGAAACCTGCACAAGAGGCCACCTTTGAGGCAACAAGCTACCTTAAAAGTCCATCCCAAAGTATCCCCTAATATGCACTGGTGAGTAGTGTCGGCCACTCCTGCAGTTTTATCACGGGGCTCATGCTATCTGAGGGTTTTCCTTAAAGCCCCAGCTCCTGGAGTCAGGTGATCATGTGACAATCTCAGGGAGAGGGAGGGAGGGTTAAACAAGATCTCCAGCCCTCATGTTGGCAGGAAAAATGCTGGAAAATGGGGATTCTAAAGGCTGAAGAGCCAAGGAGTAAATCAGAAGAACCCAACATTTGTTATTTTGTAAACATATGAAACACTTGGGGTTGGCAATGCTGACAACAATACATGCAAAGGACTTTCATATCTACCTACCTACAACCCATAACAAAGCATCTTATAAACCAGGAAGACAGAAGAATGGAACAGTCCAGGAAGAACACTAAGGACTTCATGCAGTTCTAATTTACCCCAGATGATCAGGCAAGAAATAATTTGAAAGGCTACACACTAGAAACATGTGGGAGAAGAACTGAAGACTGCTGCGTTCAGTCGAGACTGCAGGGAGGGGAGGGAGAATGTGTTTTCCAGAGATGGAAGTCTACCTGGACAGCCAGGCCTACAGCCAAACTCCCACAAAAAGCGAGACGAGATCTTTAATGATCAGAAGCAATCAGGATGCCAGTCATTCCAGCACCTCCAGGAGTACAACAGTCCCTCGCCACAAAGGGTATGTCTACACGGCAATCGGAGGCGTGATTGCAGCACGTTGACATGCTCACAGTCGCATAGCTAACAAATAGCTGTGTAGACACAATTACAAGGGCTGTACAAGCATCTCCGGGACCCTGGGCACACGCTCATGTTGATAGCCTAGGCTGCCTGTTCTTAGCCATGGTAGTGTGGGTGAAACTGGCGTGAGTAGGTCTACCTGAGCTGCAATCGCATGTCAGACGGCAGGGCAGACGTACCCAAAGTGAGACATCTTGACTCCTCTGGAAGACAGCCACCCACTGACTCAACTGAATTTTCCAATTCTATTCCGTTTCCTCAGGATAGGCTCTCTTGTGAGCCGTCAGCTTGCTGCACTAATGAAAATGAAGGCCACTTTTCTTCCTGTAACTTAGTAAAAATTTTACACATTTAACAGAAGCTTTCAAACTTTTTCTTGCCCAGAGAGACTGCTGGCACTTAGAATGCAACAAAGGTTTTGCCCTAGAGAGCAGGAGAGGACAGGCTTATAAGATTTGTGTGTGCAATAGTGTGTCATTTTACAAGGTGTACCCTTAAAAAGATGTACATGTGTGTATCCGTTGTGTTCAGAGCAACATTACATAAGGGGCATGGTGAGGCAACCTTTCAGGGCTGCATCTATACGGACAAAATCCCGACCTGTAATTCTTCACCAGTGCTAGCAATAGTATAAGCTAGACTTGGTTCTCAACTTTTCCAGTTGCCCCAAGCCCCTTTCAGGAGTCTGATTTATCTTGCATACCCCAAGTTTCACCTCACTTGAAAACTACTTGCTTACAAAATCAGACCTAAAAATACAAAAGTGTCCCAGCACAGTTACTGAAAAACTGCTGACTTTCCCATTTTTACCGTATAATCATCAAATAAATTAATTGAAATATAAATATTGTACTTACATTTCAGTGTGATACTTCAGCCTGTTTTTCACTTGTGAGCCTCGTCTGAAGACCGAGCCCCAGGGGACAGAGCTGAAGCATGTAACTTAGCTTCATGTGGCCCCCTTTGGCTTGGGGCCCCAGGCATCGTCCTGCTTGCCAATCTCTAATGCTGACCCTGCATTTACAATCCCCCTAAATCTGTCCTGTGACTCCCCTGGGGCTGCAGCTCCCAGGTTGAGAAACACTGATCTAGAGGAGTTAGAATCATAGAATACCAGGGTTGGAAGGGACCTCAGGAGGTCATCTAGTCCAACCCCCTGCTCAAAGCAGGACCAATCCCCAATTTTTGCCCCAGATCCCAAATGGCCCCCTCAAGGATTGAACCCACAACCCTGGGTTTAGCAGGCCAATGCTCAAACCACTGAGCTATCCCTGATGTACCCCCGGAAGATGTCTGCATACTCTCAGGGGTATGTGAACCCCTGGTTGAGAACCACTGAGCTAGAGCACAAACAGAGTTCAGGTGTTTTTACTACCATGCCATCTCCTAGTCCTTCCCTGACCAGAGTTTGAGGACTTGATAGTAAGAACTCTAGAACGTTCAATATACCTTCCGCTTGAGAATGCCACAGATTTTGCCTAGCAGATAGAACGGCTTGACTGCTCAAAGAATATTGTACGGGCCAAGGTTCAAGAGAAAGAACAAAAGCCATATATGACTCTGCCTGTAGTGGGCAAAATAAGACTGGTGGGATGAGAGTGATGGGAAGCTGGGTGGCAACCACTCATCTGGATTCAGAGATTGTTTTTTAAAAGCCTTCGGATGCCACAGTGAGCATGCAACATACCCATCTGTTTCTAGGTGCAATTCTACTTGCTTGTTTTAATCCATAAAAGTCCCTTATGGTTGGAGGTCAGTATGACTGTCTCACTGCGAGATGAGCTGATGCACCAGAGCTGCGAGTGTCTAGATTTCTATGCCTGGGTGTTGTCTGCTGTTCATTCTAGGTGGAAGGCCCTCCACCTGCAACTAGAGCTTGGGGAGGGGGTGTGGGGGGGCAGTACTGGTCTATAAATTGAAAACAAAAAGGATCAAGGCAGTGTTTAAGTGTTTGAGATCTAATCAACAGTAGTCATCTACAGCTTCTCAACAGCACTGATAGGAAGGGGGGAGGCAGGGTAGGAAAGGGAGATGGGTGCTTGCAATCAATTTGTAAGCACCTAGAGGATAATAGGGTTATAAGGAATAGCCAGCATGGATTTATCGAGAAAAAAAATCATGCCAAACCAGCCTAATTTCCTTCTTGCCCAGGGTTACTGTCCTAGTGGATGGGGGAGGGTGGGGAGAAGGGCAAAAGGGGGAAGCAATAGACATGATAGATCTTGATTTTTAGTAAGGCTTTTGAAAGTCCCTCCTGACAGTCTCACAAGCAAACTAGGAAAACGCAGTCTAGATGACAGGTTTCAGAGTAACAGCCGTGTTAGTCTGTATTCGCAAAAAGAAAAGGAGGACTTGTGGCACCTTAGAGACTAACCAATTTATTAGAGCATAAGCTTTCGTGAGCTACAGCTCACTTCCTCAGATGCATATCGTGGAAACTGCAGCAGGCTTATATATACACAGAGAATATGAAACAATACCTATTCCCACCCCACTGTCCTGCTGGTAATAGCTTATCTAAAGTGATTTCCAGCACAAATCCAGGTTTTCTCACCCTCCATCCCCCCACACAAATTCACTCTCCTGCTGGTGATAGCCCATCCAAAGTGACAACTCTTTACACAATGTGCATGACAATCAAGCTGGGCTATTTCCTGCATAAATCCAGGTTCTCACATCCCCCCACCCCCATACACACACAAACTCACTCTCCTGCTGGTAATAGCTCATCCAAACTGACCACTCTTCAAGTTAAAATCCAAGTTAAACCAGAACATCTGGGGGGGGGGGGGTAGGAAAAAACAAGAGGAAACAGGCTACCTTGCATAATGACTTAGCCACTCCAAGTCTCTATTTAAGCCTAAATTAATAGTATCCAATTTGCAAATGAATTCCAATTCAGCAGTTTCTCGCTGGAGTCTGGATTTGAAGTTTTTTTGTTTTAAGATAGCGACCTTCATGTCTGTGATCGCGTGACCAGAGAGATTGAAGTGTTCTCCGACTGGTTTATGAATGTTATAATTCTTGACATCTGATTTGTGTCCATTTATTCTTTTACGTAGAGACTGTCCAGTTTGACCAATGTACATGGCAGAGGGGCATTGCTGGCACATGATGGCATATATCACATTGGTGGATGTGCAGGTGAACGAGCCTCTGATAGTGTGGCTGATGTTATTAGGCCCTGTGATGGTGTCCCCTGAATAGATATGTGGGCACAGTTGGCAACGGGCTTTGTTGCAAGGATAAGTTCCTGGGTTAGTGGTTCTGTTGTGTGGTATGTGGTTGTTGGTGAGTATTTGCTTCAGGTTGCGGGGCTGTCTGTAGGCAAGGACTGGCCTGTCTCCCAAGATTTGTGAGAGTGTTGGGTCATCCTTTAGGATAGGTTGTAGATCCTTAATAATGCGTTGGAGGGGTTTTAGTTGGGGGCTGAAGGTGACAGCTAGTGGTGTTCTGTTATTTTCTTTGTTAGGCCTGTCCTGTAGTAGGTAACTTCTGGGAACTCTTCTGGCTCTATCAATCTGTTTCTTTACTTCTGCAGGTGGGTATTGTAGTTGTAAGAAAGCTTGACAGAGATCTTGTAGGTGTTTGTCTCTGTCTGAGGGGTTGGAGCAAATGCGGTTGTATCGCAGAGCTTGGCTGTAGACGATGGATCGTGTGGTGTGGTCAGGGTGAAAGCTGGAGGCATGCAGGTAGGAATAGCGGTCAGTAGGTTTCCGGTATAGGGTGGTGTTTATGTGACCATTGTTTATTAGCACTGTAGTGTCCAGGAAGTGGATCTCTTGTGTGGACTGGACCAGGCTGAGGTTGGTGGTGGGATGGAAATTGTTGAAATCATGGTGGAATTCCTCAAGGGCTTCTTTTCCATGGGTCCAGATGATGAAGATGTCATCAATATAGCGCAAGTAGAGTAGGGGCTTTAGGGGACGAGAGCTGAGGAAGCATTGTTCTAAATCAGCCATAAAAATGTTGGCATACTGTGGGGCCATGCGGGTACCCATAGCAGTGCCGCTGATCTGAAGGTATACATTGTCCCCAAATGTGAAGTAGTTATGGGTAAGGACAAAGTCACAAAGTTCAGCCACCAGGTTAGCCGTGACATTATCGGGGATAGTGTTCTTGACGGCTTGTAGTCCATCTTTGTGTGGAATGTTGGTGTAGAGGGCTTCTACATCCATAGTGGCCAGAAGATCACCGATGGATTGTAGTTTCCTCAGGAAGTCAGTGGTGTCTCGAAGGTAGCTGGGAGTGCTGGTAGCGTAGGGCCTGAGGAGGGAGTCTACATAGCCAGACAATCCTGCTGTCAGGGTGCCAATGCCTGAGATGATGGGGCGCCCAGGATTTCCAGGTTTATGGATCTTGGGTAGTAGATAGAATATCCCAGGTCGGGGTTCCAGGGGTGTGTCTGTGCGGATTTGATCTTGTGCTTTTTCAGGAAGTTTCTTGAGCAAATGCTGTAGTTGCTTTTGGTAACTCTCAGTGGGATCAGAGGGTAATGGCTTGTAGAAACTCGTGTTGGAGAGCTGCCGAGCAGCCTCTTGTTCATATTCCGACCTATTCATGACGACAACAGCACCTCCTTTGTCAGCCTTTTTGATTATGATGTCAGAGTTGTTTCTGAGGCTGTGGATGGCATTGCGTTCCGCATGGCTGAGGTTATGGGGCAAGTGATGCTGCTTTTCCACAATTTCAGCCCGTGCACGTCGGCGGAAGCACTCTATGTAGAAGTCCAGTCTGCTGTTTCGACCTTCAGGAGGAGTCCACCTAGAATCCCTCTTTCTGTAGTGTTGGTAGGGAGACCTCTGTGGATTAGTATGCTGTTCAGAGGTGGATTAGTATGCTGTTCAGTCTAGATGAAATTACCATAAGATGGGTGCACAACTGGTTGAAAGACTGTAGTCAAAGAGTAGTCATCAGCGGTTCACTGTCAAACTGGGTGGGTGTACCTAGTGGGATCCCACAGGGGCCAGTATTATTCTATATGGTCATTAATGACTTGAATAATGGAGTTGAGAGCATGCTTGTAAAATCTGCAGATGACACCAAGCTGGGAGATGTTGCAAGCACTTTGGAGGACAGCCTTAGAATTCAAAAGGATGGTGACAAGTTGGAGAATTAGTCGAAATTCATCTTGTTAAATTTAAAGAACGTACTCCACACTTAGGAAGGAAAAAAAATCAAATGCACAACTACAAAATAGGGAAGTGCTGAAAAGGATCTGGGATTACAGTGGGTCACAAATTGAATGAGTCAACAACGTGAGGCAGTTGCAGAAAAGGCAAGCATCATTCTGGGGTGTAACAGGAGTGTTGTAAGTAAGACATAGGAGGTAACTGTCGGTCCCACTCTACTCAGCACAGGTGAGGCTTCAGCTGGAGTACTGTGTTCAATTCTGGGCACCACACCATAGGAAAGATGTGGACAAATTGGAGAGAATCCAGAGGAAAGCAACAAATATGCAAGAGGTTTAGAAAACTTGACCTAAAAAACTGAGCATGTTTAGTCTGGAGGAAAGACGACTGAGGGGGATTTCATAGGAGTCTTCAAATATGCTAAAGGCTGTTACACAGAGGACAGGGATCAACTCTTCGTGAGACAGGATGCGTGAAGTAATGTCTTATTGGACCAGCTTCTGTTCGTGAAAGACAAGCTTTTGACCTACAGAGAGCACTTCTCTAGGTCTGGGGAAGGTACTTAGTGTCTCAGCTAAATACAAGGTGGAACAGATTGTTTAGCATAAGCAATTAACACATATTGTAAGAGACCATTCAAGGTGAAGTGGCCTGTTAACACCACACCCCACCACCACCACCCCGTCCTAGAACAAAAAAAAAAAGGGAGGGGGAGGAGAGAAGAGAAGGGGTTAATGGGTTACAGATTGTCATACGCCACCATAACTGCCAGTGTCTCCATTCAGTCCATGATTTTAGTGTCTAACAAAGTTGTGAATTTAAGCACTCAGGCTCATCTTTTGAAGGTGTTGAGCTGGTTTCCTTTGAGAATGTGGACTGAGGTCAGATATGGAGTGATCCTTTTGTGAAAAGTATTAGCCTATGGAAGATACGGTGGTTTTGTCTTATTTTTCTGTGTGAGTTCATTCAAGAGCAGAGTGTTTGGTTTCACCCACATAGTTGTTGTTGGGGCATTTAGTGCACTGGATGAGGTACATCACATGTTGTGAAAGGCATGTGTAAGACTCATGGATCTTGAAAGGTGTGTTGGGGGGTGGTGGGGGGGGGGGAGGAAATTGATCTTCCAAGCAGTGGAGATACATCTGCAAGCTTTGCATCTGTTTGGCAGGCTCTGCTGCCGCTTTGAGTTGGTGAGTCCTGGTTGTGGGGAGCTAGATTCTGATGAGCTTAGTTTGAGAAATTTCTTTCAAGAGTGGTTCCCATGGAATATGGGTTGTAATTGTTTAATGATACTGCATATGGATTCCAGTGTGGGGTGGTAGGTGACAACTAGGGGTATGCGATCAGAGGTTTTTGGGTCCCCCCCATTAAATAGGTTATCTTGGGGGGATCCATTCCATACTGGCATCTATTTCTTGGGTGGCGTCCTTGTTCACTAAAGGCAGTTTTAAGTGTGTTAAAAGGTGTACATGCTGGACTTTCTTCTGTAGTATCTGAGCGCTGGCTGTAGATAACAGATTTCTTGGTGTGCTTGGAATGGTTACTGGATCTGTGAAGGTAGATGAGTGGGTTTCTTGTATGTAGTTGTCCATACAGTTCCATTGCTGAAGCTGATCGTGGTGTCCAGGAAGTTGACACCAGTGGGGAAGTATTCTAGAGAGTTTGATGGATGGGAGGTGGTTGTTGAAGTTGTGGTGGAAATCTATGAGGGAGTTTAAGTCCTGTGTCCAGAGGATGAAAATATCATTGATGTATCTCCGGTATGTCATTGGTTGCATGGTGTGTTTGTCCAGAAGTTCTTCCTCAAGGCAGCCCAGGAAGAAGTTGGTATACTGGGGAGTCATCCTAGTACCAACGGTGTTCCCATGGTTTAGACAAAATGTTTGTTGTTGAATGTAAAATTGTTCTGGATGAGGATGAAATGGATGAGGTTGGTGATGTTTGGGGTGGATATCTGAGTATTGTCCATTGCCTTGTAGATATTTGAGGCAAGCAGCAGGGCTGTCATTGTGAAGAATGCTGGTGTACAGGGAGGGGACATCCATAGTGGCAAGGATGGTGTTCAGAGGGAGCTTGTTGATGTTGCTGAGTTTCTGGAGGAAGTCAGTTGTGTCAACTGGCTCTTTCTGAGTGGAGTGATTGGAGGATAGTTTCTCGGAGCCCTGATATTCTCCTGTAAGAGTGCCACTGTCCTCTGTGTCCACTAGAGTAGGACAAGAAGTAATGTACTTAATCTGCAGCAAGGGAGATTCACCTCTAGGATACCACTTCCCGTGACTTCAGTGAGAACTCCAGTGAGGCCCATCAAAATGATTTCACTGAACAGGGCTTCACATCAATAAATCACCACGACAAGTGGGACCATTGTGGCAGTAACAGCAGAGGCCATAGACTGAATGGGTCACCTTGACTCCCCTAGAAATGATCTTTCTGTGTCACATTGAGGGACATTAGAGGAGCAGCCTGGGGGAAAGCTTGCACTGCTGTATAGAAAATTTCAGGCTCCAGGGCTCTTACTGAAAATAAATGTAAGACTTAGTGCTTTTCATCAGATAAAGTCAGAGCTAGATCTCATCACCATCAACACTAAAGTGAGGCAATTCAAAACCCAGGCAGACTCAGGCAAAAATCATGGTTATCATGTGCCACCTTGTGGCCATGCTCCATATTACTCAGTGGGACATTTGAAAGTTCCAAATTACAGCCAATAGAACATGTTAGCTGAACTGGGTAAATATTAGAGTTGGCACAACTATTTGTCATTCTTTACACAGTTACCTTCTGTTTTAGTCAGCAGTTTGCCAGCCAATCTGATGCAGTGCAGCCTAGTGGATGGAGCACTGCACAGGGCCTCTGAAGACATTCTTACTCCTGTCTCTACCACTGGCCAGCTGGATGACCTTGGACAAGTCACTTCACCTCTGTACCTATCTCTAAAATGGGGATATCATATTGATCTCCTTCATAAAGCACTTTGAGATCTACGGATGGAAAGCACTGTAAGAGCTGGGTATTCTACTAATGTATTTTCATAAATATTCACCAGATAGGTCAGACACACGGAGGCAATTTGTGGCATCTAATATGGGGTGTAACAAATCCTTCTTTGTTAACTGGTGGGACTGTACCTATAAGAATAACCAGCACTTTGCATCAGCTGCTCACCCCATGACTGAAAAAGAAATGAGGCACAGCACATGCTACTTGGCAGTGTCTCCTGCGAGCTGTGGGGCCCTGTTAAAATGGTTTGTGTTTAAACATCTTTTGCTAGTTTACCTTGAAGCAGTATCCTTTGTATGCTAGTAGAAGTTCATTACCCTTTTCTCCTCTCTTACAGCTCTTCAGTAGAAGTTTAGAAAGACATTTAATTGGCACACATAAGCATAAAAGAATCATGAACACCAATCCTTGGTAGGAAAGAAAAAACAGTACACAAAACCTCAAGTTCATTATGCAGATTGCACAAGCTTAAATGGACCTTGTACTAACAAACAGTCAATGTTAAGGGGGAAAAAAAATGCAGCACTTTAAAAGAGGGCAATGTTCCAAGGGGCGGGGCATAATTACTGTAGGTTTCCTCAGACAGGATTTTATCTAAACCGCAAAAGAAACGTCTATCATTACGCTGCAATTTAGGAAAGTGCCCTGATTGGCCAATGCACAGAGAAGAGCATTATTTAAATGAACACAGAAAGCAAAAACAAAAGCAAGTAAAGTTCACAACCCCAGCTTCAAAGAGCAACGCCCTGCCAATAAATACAGTATGAGCATGATCAGACTAGAATTTAACGTCTTGCAAAAAATTAGTGAAATAAAGTAGTTGTGTTAAATTTCGAAAAATGTGGCCTTCTTTGCATCACTCACATTAATTTCAGTTTTAAAAGCATTAATACATTGATGTAGGTTTAGCATTTTATTTTGTTTGCTGGGTGGGAATTTAGTTTGTTTAAAAATCATCATCATTCTGAAAAAAAATTAAAATAAATAAGTCAGTCCATCAAGGAATTGGGACAGTTTTGCCTTGAATTAAATCAGTTTTATCCTGTAGCAAAAATGTAAGGACCAGGGGGAGGAACGCATTAGCTTATTGATTTTAGCACACAAGTCTTTCGCAGCTGGGAACCAGATCCATTTTCTCCACTGGGATAGATAGGGTATCGTAGGTCAGGATTTAGATGCATTGGCAAAGATGAAAGATTTCTTTGGTGGAGGGACAGGGGAGTCAGAAGACAAGGAAATAGAATTTATAAAGTTTACAGCTTGTGCTATTCTATACATTAATCATTTCACCCCAGTTGTACGATCCCTCAGTCTGGAACACTCATACCAATATTTTTTTAAATTAATCATTGAGAGTATTTTTATATTTCCACTCATTATCACAACTAAGATTTTTCATCATAATTATTAGCATTACTGTTGTGCTTAGAAGCCCTAGCCAAGGACCCCAGTGTGCTAGGAGAGTCAGTGTCATTTCACATGCCTCCCCAAAGAGTGTCAATTACATCTAACTGGGTCCAGGATCTGTCTAAGCAAGCAACCTGTGCTGCCCTCTGACTGGGGAGGCTTTTTTCCAGCTTCAACTTAAAACCAGACTAATTTAAACAATAAAGTCATATCTGGGCATTCTGCCCACATACTATACTTGAGGAAGGAGACGTGCCAGTTAGTACCTTTCTTTAATGCTTCCCTCCAATCCTTTGCAGTGAGGCTAATGTTGCAAGATGTCATTGCTGGGCTGGTGACAATTTCTACACACATTCAGAACAGTTTGTGGCATCGTTCTGGAAGAAGTCTGACTATTCCAATGCACAACACAGACATCCCCCTAGGATGAACCTCCCATTGGTGTGTATTTGAGCATAAGTTAACAGTACAAAGGTCATTCTAAAGCAGTGGTTCACAAATGTTTGTATGGGTGACCCCTTTCACACAGCAAGCCTCTGAGTGGGACCCCTCCCCCACCCTGAATTTAAAAAAAAACAAAACACACAGCATTTTTTATATTTAACACTATTATAAATGCTGGAGGTGAAATAGGGTGTGGGGGCAGAGGCTGACAGCTTGCAACCCCCACATACTAACTTCGCTACCCCCCGAGGTGTCACAACCCCCAGTTTGAGAACCTCTGTTCTAATAGAATATGTGTCAGTGACCCAAAAGGGTTGATGCATCTCGATCTACAGATATCCTGCTGGGATAGGCTCAAAAGCCTAACAGGATTGGTAACAAGAGATGGTCTTTCAGAGATTCAAAAGACAGCCCTGGGTGGCAATGACTGAAAACTGTTGCAATCTGATGCCTTCAGTGGTATGTACAAGAACATTTTTGTTATCTCAGACCACTTCTTAATGGTCTTATACACAAGTTCTTACCACCATGACTTAGACCCTCATTAACAGCCTCAGAGAGAGCAGGGACTGAACGGACATGGCCCATTTCTATTGGTAAGAAAATTAGCTGTTGATCTTTATGTCTCATCAGTCCCTGCTGTCAGATTTGTGACACACGGATGGGAAACCAAAAGAAAAATTACTGATGTTCTTCTTCTTCCATGAACATAGATAGAATTGGAAGGATTCGATTTTTAATCAGCAAATATCAGTAGGCATCAAATTTCAACCTATACCTACAAGCCCATGAAAAAAATATTTTCTTCCATAACAAAAATTTACAGATAGGCAAAGAAAGAAAAATGCTGCTTGAGAAGTTACTAGAGTCTGCTTTAAGGCTATTTACTTTGTATATTTTGACACATGATCTTGACAATTTGTGTTTTAACCATTATAAAGTTTTAACTTTTTGAATCTCACGGTCTTTTGTCTGACCCCTCCATAACTTCTGACAGCTGTGAAAATTTAAAAAAAAAGTAAATGCTTAAAAACAAACTGATATCTGTCAAAGTTATCAAAAAAATAATAAAAAACATGAACTCTGCCAAGAATGGAGAAGAGACTTCAGGGTTCAAAAGACATCAATCTAGCACCTTTCATAAGCACTAAGTTAATTTAAGAAAATGACATACTAAGAAACCGATACCATTCCATAGTCCTTTCCTGGCAAGCAAGTGACTGAAAAAGTCTGTAGTTTAGGTGATGGTTAAATATATAGCCCAATGACACTGACTAGGAAGAAAGTTTCTCTACAGTCTCCAAAAAGTTTCATTTAAATTCCAATTTTATTAAGTTCATGATTGTTTTGAAATAAATTACACAATAATTTTCTGCCTTTATAAATTCTTCATAAAATATATTTTACAACTTTAAAGAAAGATTAGAAAGTCTTCTCTTTCTGAAGTGCTGATGAATATCTTGACCTTTGTGTCATGCTGGTGAATTATTTTGTAGCTGCTACAATATTTTGATCAAAGGTTTTACATCAAAGATTAAAAAAAAAAACCAAAAAAAAAAACCACCAGACCAACAAAATCACACAAAAACCAGAGACCTCAAGGACTACCATTCAGTGTTAACCAATGAAACACTCAGCTTCATCACCACCACTAGGCTAAGCACCATGAGAGGGTCTTATAGGTACCCCCAGCCTTTAAAGTGGCAATCAGTGCAAAGAAACACTTTGGGAAATCAACAGTTCTACCGTATGATCCATTAACTATCGCTTTAAATTAATTTCTCAACAAAAGTTAAGAAGCAGGTTCACTGTTATCCTTTGAAACTCTTCAGAGGAGATTAATTGATTCACAAAGAAGGTAAGCGCTAAATATTATTCCAAGACAGAACAACATTTTAGGGTACATTAGTGAACAGACTAGTATCCCTGCTTTGGTATTTTGATATTTTTAAAATCTTCAAGAGTGTCATTCTAGCAGGGCACGATCTTTCATCTTACATCACCCTCAAAAAAGTATCAACTTTTCAGTGTTGGAATGTTACTAATACATTGTGCAGTACCACTGTGCACACAGTCACAGCTTTACCTTCCTCCTTGCACTGTGACCTTGTCTTTAAAGGCAAGCTGGGGCTTCTGGTGTACTGATTCAATTTACAAAACATTAACAGAATGAACAGATGACTTCCAATAAGTTCCATTTATTAATTATAAAGTTTAAATTCCAACCTTACCTTTATAGACAAAGTCACATGCAAGAAAGACAGTGACATCACGATAAGTCTGCTCAAGATGACCAGGGGCCAATTTTCAGTTGGTATAAATCAGCAAAGCACTAATGAAATCTATGCCAATTTATACCAGCTAAGGTTCTGGCCCAATATGCTCTATCAACATCTCAACACGACAATACATCTTTTCCTGAAATCTATTGCCATCTTGCATTTCTATAGCATCTTCAGATTTCTAAATGCTTTAGAACCAATAAGCCATACAATACACCTCTGAAACATGGAAGTATACTCATTGAGAGAGGCAGAAGTTAAATAACTTGCCTATGGTGACAAAGCGAGTCAAAAATAAAATCCAGGGTTCCTTGTTCCCTGCTAACCCGCTACACCACACTACACTGTGCAAGGACAGAATACAATTGGCTCTTACAAATTCCTAAAAGTTTAGAAAAGTGACCAATAACCTTGCTTCATGGTCCCTTCCCTTTTTGTTTTAGGAGCGACAAACTCTACTTTTCATTTGTGGTAAGCGTTCACTTCACTTCATTCACTGACTGGTCAGTTTCACTTTCTGATGTTTACACAGCACCACTAGGGTGCAATGTTTGGATTGCAAGCATTCCAGGGGAATGTTTAATCCCAAATCAGAAGTATTTCATTTTGAAAGTTTTAAAAATTTTGTGAACTTGGTTTTGTAAAAAAGTTGTTTAAAAGCCCACTGCAACTTTAAGATTTTACTCAATCAGACAAGACATTTGGATGAGTAAATTTAGTCTCAGGTCTCCTCCCCCAATTACGATAATTTAAAGGGTAAACAAGTAAGATCACGCACCTGAGCTAGTTGGTGTTCATGACACTACTGCAAAGCTATTTTAGTCTACCCTAGAATGCACTCTTCATGGAAGTTCTCCATTAACATATGAATCAGTTTTTGTGAAGATGGATTAAAAGCCTTGTACTATTTCAAAACTTTTAGATTTACCACCCAGGATTAAAAATCAAATCAAAAAGGAATAAAACACTACCTCTTAATATGTAGAGAAACAATGCAAAGATTGGTTAAAGTTTTCCACATGAAAAGTTTAACTGAAGCTGCAATATTTCATTCACACACTGAATTTTAGGACTTCTCGCCCACATTTGAAAATGGAGATGCTCACCATTTAAGAAAATCATCCCCACAGCACGATCACATTAAGTGACATAACCATCAATGCCAAGAAGAAAGGAAGCACAAGTGACTAACCGATCTGGGTAACAAACAAAAGGGCACAGAGAAATTGTTTCAGTCTTTTTTTGGCGGGGGGAGGAGGAAGTGTCTTGGAGTACTATTTTATCTGCTGGATTCCTCTATTGAGTATCTACATTTTCATAAACCAAGTTCACAAACCGAAAGTGCTCTAGTTGCTACTGGATTATAGATGCACAAGTGCAGGCATGTTAGGAAACTGTAGCCTAAGGCGTTAGAGTATTTGGTTAGCCAAATAAAATGAAACTGAATAATTAATGATTTAAGGAACAAGCTAGCACATGATTACATAAGTCTGTAATTTGATTCCCTCAGCTACAACCTTACTAGGTGGTAAGTGCTCAGCTAAGAAACATCTCAGCACCTTTAAATCTTCAGATCCCTTTGCATTGCATTTTTGTCTATAAAGTCAAGTTTTAGGCCTTTTTTTGTTTACATTTATAGGATATAAAAATAAAAATGTAAAAAACACAATTCATTTGGGAGTGGGGAGGGAAGTAGGCTTTTCATTTATTTTCCTCACAGATCCCAATCATCCAGATTCACACCAAATAATTTAAACAAAAGTGGCATTTTCTCTGTATGGAATGCAAACTCACACGCTCAGTCACTCACATATGCATAAATATATACACATAGATTTACTTTACAAAGTACAAGGGGTTGCATTACCAGCATGCAAACCTCCTCTTCCATGGGAGTTCCTAATACTGTGATAGGAAACTGGAATGTCTGCAATATTCCATAACATATTTCTGGAAAGCAAGAACATCCCAAAGCATGAATTTTTTTGGCCAACTTATATAAATGATCATCTTTACATCCACACTTGAGTATAACATCTTGGTAATATACATATAAATGTATTTATAACAAAATGGCCAACTCAAATTTACTTTAATTTATGCAAATCAAAAGAAATTCAGTTGGTAAAACTAAACCCTGAAGTTCTCAGTTCAGGTTTGTTTTGTTTTTTGTTGCCACAAGGCTGCACTGCACCATTGTTAAAAAACAGAAGCAGCTCTGTTGAGAGGATTATGGGTATTGGAGGTCACGTGTCCCAGTTGCTGTCTTTAAAAGCAATTTTGACTAATCTGAGTTCTAGTTCAAAAGCATCAGGACGATCTTGTGGGTTGGCAGCCAGCATTTCCTTAATCAGCTGCTTCATACGGGCATTCATAGATTTTTTCTTTACAGGGATGAGAAGTTCCATTTTGGGGTTTTCTAGAAGTGCCTCCCCAACTGGCACAATCTCTGTTCCTTGCTTCACATAGCTTCCCAAAAGTTCTTTCTTAGTCTCTGTGTCTATGAAGGTGATCCTTTCTAACATTGCCCAAATTATAATTCCCAATGCAAAAATGTCTGCTTTTGCAGTGTAATGTCCTTCCCAGACTTCAGGGGCCATGTAGAAGTCAGTCCCACATGCTGTTGAAAGAAAACATTTATTTACGTTGACAGGCTCTTCAGGGTTCTGTCCTGAGGCTGAACATACCTTACTTAACCCAAAATCAGCTACTTTCAGAGTGGGTTCCAAGTCACTAGCATCCATTCTGCTTTGTGAGATCAGAATGTTGTCAGGTTTGAGATCACGATGGATAATTTGATTTTTGTGAAGGAAAGCCAGGGCACTGCTGAGTTGAAGCATGAAACTGGTATTGGTCTTGCGGCTGGGCTTTCGGGATAGCAGGTACTCATTCATATCTCCTCCATCACAGAAATCCATCACAAACCAAAGGTAATAGGCGCTTCTGGGATCAAAGGCTATTTCTCCTTTTAATGAGGTCTCTACAAGCTGTAACAAGGAAGAGAGATTTCATATACCTGTTCAGGAAGCATATTTCACAGAAACAAAACTACTGACTGAAAAAATAATAAAAGAAAGGAACAGAGGGGGACAAAAGTTACATTCTTATCTATTTCATGTAAAATTTAAAAAAAATTTAAATGTCAATGAATTTGACAATCCTACTAACTCTCTGCCTGAAAAACATAGCTCAAACTCCAATTTAAAGCCTAGAGCTATGGGCAGATAAAAGTATTCTGAAAGATACCCAAGTATCACCTTCCCATTATTTCAGCTGGGCAGTGTCCCAGCCATTCACCCACTCTAACTTTAATCCAAATACAGTGTTTCAGCAGGTAGCACTGGTACAGCGCCAAGGAGTTACTTGTCCTCTGCTGATGAAACATTATGTAATGGAAGTCTGAAACTTACTTTTCACTCCATCTCCATGAATAAATTCTAATGTACTATCCATGAATAAATTCTAACGAAGAACAATCAATATGCATAGCTAAACAGCAATAGAAACTAACGAGCTTCTGCTTTTGCTGAAGTTATTTTAAAGTAATCACTTATTAACTAGCTATTTTCCCAGATGCATGGAATATATTTGAGCAGGAATTTCCAGTTACTGATTTACATGAAAACTAATGAAACAACTAATCAGCTTTGTTAATCCTAGTTACACAACTGTACATTTGCTTCTTCAGCTTGTGAGGTGGCTTTCAGCACATTCTGGAAACTAAGCATTTCAAACCATGTGTGTTAATAATAAACACCACATACTACCAATACATACTGGACTAAGGATACTTGGAAAGAATTTTCAAAAGTCAAAGCAACTGCTAATAGAGCCTTCTAGGAACACTTTTTGAATCAACAGTGAGGCTCTTCTTCTGAAAAGTGAGTGAAAAACACATGGCCGCTTGAAAGTGAAATTGTTAATACAGCTGTGCTCCTAAGGTTGCAAGAGCAATACAGCGGTGCACAGGCAATCCAGGAAGTTTTTGGAAAATGTAGGGGACAATTTCCTGGTGCAAGTGCTGGAGGAACCAACTAGGGGCAGAGCTCTTCTTGACCTGCTGCTCACAAACCGGGAAGAATTAGTAGGGGAAGCTAAAGTGGATGGGAACCTGGGAGGCAGTGACCATGAAATGGTTGAGTTCAGGATCCTAACACAAGGAAGAAAGGAAAGCAGCAGAATACAGACCCTGGACTTCAGAAAAGCAGACTTGGACTCCCTCAGGGAACTGATGGGCAAGATCCCCTGGGAGAACAACATGAGTGGGAAAGGAGTCCAGGAGAGCTGGCTGTATTTTAAAGAATCCTTATTGAGGTTACAGGGACAAACCATCCCGATGTGTAGAAAGAATAGTAAATATGGCAGGCGACCAGCCTGGCTTAACAGTGAAATCCTTGCTGCTCTTAAATACAAAAAAGAAGCTTACAAGAAGTGGAAGATTGGACAAATGACCAGGGATGAGTATAAAAATATTGCTCGGGCTTGCAGGAGTGAAATCAGGAAGGCCAAATCACACCTGGAGTTGCAGCTAGCAAGAGATGTTAAGAGTAACAAGAAGGGTTTCTTCAGGTACGTTAACAACAAGAAGAAAGTCAAGGAAAGTGTGGGCCCCTTACTGAATGAGGGAGGCAACCTCGTGACAGAGGATGTACTCAATGCTTTTTTTGCCTCTGTCTTCACGAACAAGGTCAGCTCTCAGACTACTGCACTGGGCAGCACAGCATGGGGAGGAGGCGACCAGCCCTCTGTGGAGAAAGAAGTGGTTCGGGACTATTTAGAAAAGCTAGACGAGCACGGGGCTGGATGCGTTGCATCCGAGAGTGCTAAAGGAATTGGCGGATGTGATTGCAGAGCCATTGGCCATTATCTTTCAAAACTCATGGCGATTGGGGGAGGTCCCAGATGACTGGAAAAAGGCTAATGTAGTGCCAATCTTTAAAAAAGGGAAGGAGGATCCTGGGAACTACAGGCCAGTCATCCTCACCTCAGTCCCTGGAAAAATCATGGAGCGAGTCCTCAAGGAATCAGTTCTGAAGCACTTAGAGGAGAGGAAAGTGATCAGGAACAGTCAGCATGGATTCACCAAGGGCAAGTCATGCCTGACTAATCTAATTGCCTTCTATGACGAGATAACTGGCTCTGTGGATGAAGGGAAAGCATTGGACGTGTTGTTCCTTGACTTTAGCAAAGCTTTTGACACGGTCTCCCACAGTATTCTTGCCAGCAAGTTAAAGAAGTATGGGTTGGATGAATGCACTATATGGTGGATAGAAAGCTGGCTAAATTGTCGGGCTCAATGGGTAGTGATCAATGGCTCCATGTCTAGTTGGCAGCCGGTATCAAGTGGAGTGCCCCAGGGGTCGGTCCTGGGGCCGGTTTTGTTCAATATCTTCATAAATGATCTGGAGGATGGTGTGAATTGCACCCTCAGCAAGTTTGCAGATGACACTAAACTGGGAGGAGTGGTAGATGCGCTGGAGGGTAGGGATAGGATACAGAGGGACCTAGACAAATTGGAGGATCTGATGAGGTTCAACAAGGACAAGTGCAGAGTCCTGCACTTAGGACAGGAGAATCCAATGCACCGCTACAGACTAGGGACTGAATGGCTCAGCAGCAGTTCTGCAGAAAAGGACCTAGGCGTTACAGTGGATGAGAAGTTGGATATGAGTCAACAGTGTGCCCTTGTTGCCAAGAAGGCCAATGGCATTTTGGGATGTATAAGTAGGGGCATTGCCAGCAGATCGAGGGACGTGATCGTTCCCCTCTATTCGACATTGGTGAGGCCTCATCTGGAGTACTGTGTCCAGTTTTGGGCCCCACATTACAAGAAGGATGTGGAAAAATTGGAAAGAGTCCAGCGGAGGGCAACAAAAATGATTAGGGAACTGGAACACATGAGTTATAAGGAGAGGCTGAGGGAACTGGGGATGTTTAGTCTACGGAAGAGAAGAATGAGGGGGGATATGATAGCTGCTTTCAACTACCTGAAAGGGGGTTCCAAAGAGGATGGCTCTAGACTGTTCTCAGTGGTAGCAGATGACAGAACAAGGAGTAATGGTCTCAAGTTGCAGTGGGGGAGATTTAGGTTGGAAATTAGGAAAAACTTTTTCACGACGAGGGTGGTGAAACACTGGAATGCGTTACCTAGGGAGGTGGTGGAATCTCCTTCCCTAGAAGTTTTTAAGGTCAGGCTTGACAAAGCTCTGGCTGGGATGATTTAGTCAGGGATCGGTCCTGCTTTGAGCAGGGGGTTGGCCTAGATGACCTCCTGAGGTACCTTCCAACCCTGATATTCTATGATAAGCAGAGACTGAACAAGGAACATAAATAATGTTCAAACTACGTATTCACATTTTACCCACACCTCATGACAGTGAAATTGATGCACTATGGCAGTAGTGAGGAGTCTTTTTAGAGAAATAAGTCCTAGCAGTACATTTTTTTCTTCTTCCATAAAGTCCTCCTAAGTCTTCATAGTATTTAGCACCTTGGTTCAAACCTTTAGTCCACAAAGTTCAATATCCTACCCCTGACAGTGACACAACACCAACAGGTAGGTCCTCAACTAGTTTAAACTGTCATAGTTCCATTGGCTTCAGTTTATACCAGCTGAGTATCTGTCCCCAAATGCTTCATAAGAAGGTACTTCCCCTTTACTACTTGCATACTGCATCTGGCCAATTCTGTAGTGTTCTATTTTTTGGGTAGGAACAGGGCAAGAGATTTGACTGCCCCCATCTTAACATGTATAATTATAAATGTCATTATAAAGTTACCCAAGCCTCTTTGAAAGTCTAGATACAACAGATAATTCTATACTTATAAGCATTCTGGGACAGGTGTTATCATTTGCCATGTTTGGGTCTCGCACAAATGACCTCTGACTTGATTGAGGCCTCTAGGTGCTACAATACCAGTAATAATAAATAGAAATGTATTAACTTGAACCCATGCTCTTTGTCACTCCAGCAGTGCCCTGTAGATCATCCTTATTCCATCAATCCAAAATAGAAAGTTTCCTTAGCTCGCCTAGTTTAATGTCATTAACACTGGTATAATACCTCAATGTTCCCTTTAACAACAGTGAGCTAGGCATTTTTACAATGTTCCCCAGCAGTCATGTCTAACATTGGACAATGACTGAATCAAAGACAATGAAAAGACTGCTAAATTGTGAGGGGCCTTCCTGTGTTTGTACAGCACACAGCCCAATGGGACCTAAATCCTGACTGAACACTACCATAACAAATATTTAATAAAAGACCTGCACTAGATGCAAAAAACAGGAACAAGTGTCTGATTATTACATATCTGATCAACTCTCACAATTTATCTTTAATGTGATAACACATGACATATATAAATAAAGTAAACATTTGGTAAGTATTCACTGGATGTGCTAGTCACACAATGAAGAGTGATATTTATACATAAATGAATTTACTTTCTCAGATATCTATTCCTATCATGCCCTTATCACCTTTGCTTCTCTTCCAAAAGCTTTTAAGGTTTATTTGCCCTTTTTAAAAAGTAAAAATAAATCTCTCTTGCATTCTGGTAATGCACTTCCTGGTTACTGGCAGAATCCTAAGCGATGGCTTCCTAAGCAAAGATGGTTACTTCCTCTACTGAGGACAGCTGGCATTTAGAAATCCGTGTGAGTTCTGTCTTAATAAATCAGCAAATGTCCATTCATGATTAGAGCTACTGTAGGGCTTTTACCCAGAAAATACAACAGTGTGTATCTGGATTGTGTTTTGTTTTCATTCCCTTAAATTGTCAGAGCTAGATGGGATTTTAGCTGTGTGACTTCCATTAAGTCTGCTGGAGTTGCATGGCTATAAATCTGAAAATCCAGAGGATTCTGTTTAGTAAACCCATTGTATTCAAACATCTCTAGAGAACTCTTAGCATTGTTTACACTGCATATAAAGACAAAAAGCTAGCCATACCTTCCCCACTTCTTCCTGCCCAGCTAGATACCCATAAATTACTCCCATCCTCCTCCCAGTTTCATGTACCTGTACATAAAGGGAAGAACTGGAACCATGGGACATCTTCTGCACCATACCATCTTTCTGTAAGATGCACTCCTCCAGATGGATAACATTTGGATGCTGGCTCTTGATACTGCTCAGTGCCCAGAACTCACGTAGAGCTAGTTCCACATTCTCTGGAGCATGACACCGAATTTTTTTCACTGCAACCCGCGCAGAAGTCTTCCTGACGACTGCTTCATACACCACACCATAACTACCACGACCAACCTCCCGTATTAGATCGTACTTTGGCTGGCTACTCACCATCTTCAAGGTCAAGGATTCTGGGGGAAAAAACAACACGGGACTAAATCCTATGAATATTGATCGATCTGCATTTCCTCTCTCTGTATCAGTTAGAGAAGTATCATTTGGGCTAATCACTGTGCTTAAAATCATCAGTATTTTCATTCATCAAATATAAATCAGATTGCAATGAGCCATTACATTCAGATGTTACCGATATGAAGCCTCAAACTTGTTTAGTAAAACCATGACTAATGCCAAGAAGGATTTTCAAATATACACTATATACTAATGTTATCATTTTAGCCACCCTTTATCATAAAACTTTCACAGTTCAGGCACAACAACACTCATCTCTATCTTTCACTTGTATTAGGTCAGGACAGAACTGTCACATACCTCTCTCAACTGCTTAATCTCAACATCTTTTACTCTAACTCTGTGTACAGTATCAGTGGAGTACTGTGCTTTCTTTCACCATATATTATAGCATTTTACCAGTTAAGGTCCTGGCAGAAGCCCATACTTAGGGGATTTTATACATAGTTTCAAACGGCATTAAGTAGGAAGTCACATAAGACAAGGGTGAACATTTTCTGTTGTAGTTTAACTATTAAATGATTTTCTGGTACCGAGGCAAAAGGAGTACTTTGAGATATATTTTAATTTTTAAAAATTAAATACAAACAGCTTATTATGAATGGACAGCTTAAACAAGACAAGATATTTAAAAAGACATTCTACATTGTTTACACTCAAATTCTAGTTTTGTTAAGAAAGGATGGAGGCTGGACTAAAACTTATATGTTCATATTTTTAAAAAAATCACAGGAATATACATAAAAATCTTCCTTGCAAGATTACAAATCTAAAAATACAACAGCATTGTACGAATGCAAGCCAACCAGAAAGGAACACTAATTACAGACAGAAAATAAACTTTGGCCAGGTGTTTGGCCAAGCAGAGTGATTTGCAAAGAGAAAATAAATGGACTAAATGGCAAAATAGCAAATTAGATTACTAGAATTAAAATTTTTAAAAGTTAGTGACACAGGTAAGTATATTTACAACAGTAAACCATACACTGAGGACTACTTCACTGAAGCAACCTTCTATCATCAGGCAACTTTCAAGTATCTACAAGGTTTGCAGCACAAAAGAAATTACAAATATCTTCAGTCTCATGACAACATCAGTGCAGATATATGGAGACTTGGCAGCAACATCTTTGTTATGTTTACAATCTATAAATTCCCCCACAGAAATGCCACTACAATGTGAGATTCAGATAGTAATATTTACTTAGCCTGCTCCTATAACATCATGATATAAGCATATGGAGAATAGTGCAGCCTAAATGCTCAGGTAAAGTAACTAGAAAACACACAAAGGAAGGTACACACACACACAAATGGTATCAAGTTCGGATATTTAAAAAAAACCAATAAAATGAATGTAATTGTGAAGGAAAGCCACATATTTCCCAGACATGGGTCATCTCAGGCTCAGAGCATGGAGCACAATTTACCCTTTAAGCATCAGTTTACTATACACTGTACCAGAAACACTCCCACTGCTCAATAAATATCAACTGTCACCTGTCTTCCCCACTGCCCTCTTTAAAAAAAAAAAAAGGGGGGGCCATTTCCAGACACCAGCCCTTCCTCTCATAGGGCATCAGAACATTCCCAAGTATCATCCGGGTCTATGTAATAATCTAACCTGACCAAACCTCACCCCCCCAGCAGACACAGGCTCAATAAAAAGCCCCCCCCGCCCGGTTTTGTAATATCAAACTTCACATATTCTCTACTCCGAGGACTGGGGAGCAGCAGCCAGGTAAAGGAAGGGGCTCCTGACTGACTGACAGGTTAAGTGACTTTTATTGGGGTGTTTAGAGCCCACATGTTTCATCCACATTTCGCTCAAGTACTGGAAAGACTACGGGGGTGGGAAAGTCCCCCTGCTACACCCTCCCCCCGGCCCTTCAAGGAGGCAAACTCCCTCCCCCCTCCCCCGCCGTTCTCAGGTCCTCCCTGGAGACCTCCAGCAAAACCAGAGCTGGTCTAACGTTCCCGGGGGGGGGGCGGGGGGGGCAGCAGGAAACTAAAAACCCTTCGCAGGCCTGCTCCACACCCCAGAGAGCCAAGCAGGGCACCAGCCCCAGTCGCTCCCCTACCCGGCAGGTGAGGCCTCCCCCCAGCCCCCCCTCCTCAGGTGACCCCTCCTGCGCCTCAGCCCCCCACTCCCCTCCCCTCAGCCCCCGCCCCCTACAGTCCCCTCCCCCCTCCCGACAGCGGGGGACTCGCGCTTGCCCTGCCCCCGGCACGGAAGGAGGCCGCGTTGCTCGGGCCGCCTGTCAGCCGCTCCTCCCCTCCGAGGGCCCGCTCGGCTCCCGCCGGCCCTTTGCTGGGCAGCCGCCCCCGACTCGATGTTACCTCAGCGCCGCCGCGCTCTCGCCGCCCGGCCGCCATTATAGGGCTCCCTCCCCCCACTCTCTCTCTCTCTCTCACACACACACACGCTTTGGGCGCCGACACACCCCCCTCCGCGCGCCCCCGCCGCAGCCTGGACTCGGCTCCCGCACGCGCCCGGCCCTTGCCGCTTCCCCATTGGCTGAAGGGGCGGGCGAGCCCCCGCTCCTTCTTTGTGGCGCGCGCCGCCGCTTCTCATTGGCTGGGCCGGATGCGCGCTGGGCGGGGCTTTGCCTTGGAGCTCGCGCCGCTGCTGGCAGCCCGGCCGGTTCGCTCCCCCAGCTCCATGCACCGGGGTCGGGGATGCACCAGGGGTGCAGCTCCCAGCGCAGCACAGGGGAGACGAGGATGCACCGCTTAAGGCAGCTGGGGGAGGGTTGGTTTATGGAGGGGGCGGGGGTATGGCGTTCCCCACTCACCCTATGCAGCTCACGGTAGGATGCAAGGGAGAGGGGAGGATGCGCCATGGATGCAGATCGTATGGGGGGGGGGGTATACACCACTTCGCGCAGCTGACATAGAGATTGGGGGAGGGGGTTGAGGAAACCACGCAGTCTCCCTCTCTCTCTATTATCCACACCCCGCTGCAAATCCAACCTGCAGCCCTGTTCCTGTTAAGTAATAATGGTTTGAATTGCATAGGGTGGACCCATTATCCCACGCCTCCCGCAGCCCACTTCACCAAGGGGACGCTGCTGCCCCCTGCTTGCTGCCGTCCCCTGTGCAAACACCTACCGTGTCTGTCACTCATAGATGCTGATTTTCCTGCTGAATTTTTATGTATTTCTCATTTTTCTCTTCTGCAATTAGATCTTTGCCATAAAAAAAATAAATCCTATTATTTTGCCTTTCTTTAAAAGAAAAAGCAGCCCGTATTAGACTACAACTTATTGTTTGCCACGCAGGGAGGAGGATTGCACCTTTTGTTATCCCTTGTCACCGTGTGATGGGGACATGCCTTTTAGGGGGCTGCAAGCACATTGAAGGATGCAATCATTTGGTAAGATCCTTCCCCCCTCTTCTCAAGAGGATGCAAGGTTATTGGTATCTTCCCTTAAAGGGACACTGTCTGCATTTTTCCCTGCTGGGTAGCAGGAAGACACACTCATTGACTATGCGGTGTCACCTGCAAGACATACAGTTCAAAAGTGATGCTGGCAGGCAGCTGAGGTCCCATCTTCCTTATACCTCCCAGGTCAATGTGGGAGCAAAGGGACCACTGCATGCACCTCAGAATGGGTTAATGTTTAGTGCCCCTGGACTTCATAGCACAAGACTATCAGGTATCAGTCTTCATTAGAACACTCTCACACGGCTCACAGGCAGGGATCAGCATTCATTACACCCCTCATTAATATCCTCCAGCACCTGCCTGTGAAAAACAGTCAGAGTGGAAGTGCCCTGATCTGGGGCTTCTCAAAAGCCTGCCTCTTCCCAGGAATGGTGTTGCACCAGTGTTTCCCCCAGGAATTGAAATTAGGCGGCGGCGGGGGGGGGGGTTGAATATACGGAAGGGGCGCGAGGGCCGACAAGGGTTGAGACTGTGAGGGCGAAGGTAGGCTGTATGGCACCATAGTAAAAACTGAAAAATGTTTCACGACCATTTTATTAGATTTAACTCATGTTTTAAAATCATCACAGAAATTAAAGTTGGCTCTTCGGGCCTACTATGAAGCACTACACCTATACCCTTCTTGGTTTTTTGTTGTAATTTTGCACAACTCTTTGGTATCTTGTAGTGTCTGTAACTTCCAGTCCTTCATGATATGCTCATGATCAGGCAGAAGGCGACTTCTTTCAGAATACAAAATTCTATTCAGTGAGGAAGAAGATGCTCAGCTGTAGCTGTTGTGACTGGGAGTAGCAGGAGATGAATTCCTACTTCATTCATCCCAGGAAACAGAGCACAGAGATTCGGTCGAACCACTAGTGATGATAAAGAAGAAACAGTTGAAGTTAAATCTTCATTCGTTCATCGTATGATATTCCACTCTGTGTTCAAATTTCTCTATTCTGCCCTGATCACATAGCAGTCCCATTGCTGGTAGTGCCTCACTCCACTCAACTAGAGGTGTTTTATAAGACAGGCATCTGTAAAAGCTACGTGGAGGTTGAGTAGAATCCAGAAATCACTATTGTAGATTTGTAAGAATCAAGTCTGTGTACTTTTTCAGCTGGCTTAACAAACACTTCTTGTCCTCTTCACTTAAGGAGTCAATATAAGAACCTTCATTAGTCAATGTCTCGACTGAAGTCTTTGCTTCTTCCAGTACATTTTCAATGGATATCTGTGGTTGATCCAAGGGTAGCTTCTATTGCTGGACTAAGATCTACTCTTATTGTAGCAGATGCCTGGATGACATTGTTTAATGACCCAAGTGGTTTCAACAGTAGACTTACAAGAGAGAGAATGGAAATAGTCTTCTCTGAACTTAGTAATAAAAGTAGTTTGCCAGCCTTACTACTTAGATCTGTCCTATCTCGGTAGATACTTTTCAAAGCCAGTAATAATGGTTGTAGTAATTTTAAGATAACAGCCAAGAATCGCTCATGAGAAAGCCAGCAGGTGTTCCCAGGTTGGACTAATTTGAACTTCAGTCCCAAATGTATTTTCTATTGGTTTCCAAGACGTTCAGTCCTTTTGGACTCTTGCTGAAAGAAGAGTATAACAAAGCCATTACATTTATGGCTTTTTAATGTATTTTGAAGATTCTACAGCTCTTACTAGCATGAGTGGATGGCCTCTGCAGTGTGTATAGGAGAGATTAGAGTTACACTTTTCTCTGAGCAAAGCTTGGACTCTACTATGTTGCACATATGATTAAAGAAAGGTCTAATCTGGGTCTGTTCTTGTTTTATCTGAGCTGGATCATCTGTCTGTAGTATGTGGTCAGCCACTACTTCTACCTATAGTGTGAGGTGGAGGAAAGCAGCTTGCCAGAGACACAGATGCTTTCTCAATGTCATACACATCCTCTTTCTTTAGTGAGGTTTCCACTGGGGGAGATGTATGCATCCAAGCATGTAAAAGTCTATTTCTCCCCCAGAGCATGGACAATCTATTGGGGTGTGGGGTGTCAGCTTTTATTATACAGAAGTAACATCTTGCTCTTTGGATTTTTTTTTGCCATAGGATGAAGCTTCTCCGATTAGCTGAGACAGCATTTATTTTTTATGGTTTCAAGTATCAGAGGGGTAGCTGTGTTTGTCTGGATCTGTAAAAGCGGCAAAGAGTCCTGTGGCACCTTACAGACTAACAGACGTATTGGAGCATAAGCTTTCGTGGGTGAATCCCCACTTCGTCGGATGCATGTAGTGGAAATTTCCAGAGGCAGGTATAAATATGCAAGCGTGAATCAGGCTAGGGATAACGAGGTTAATTCAATCAGGGAGGATGAGGCCCTCTTCTAGCAGTTGAGGTGTGAACACAAAGGGAGGAGAAACTGCTTTTGCAGCTGGCGAGCCAGTCACAGTCTTTGTTTAATCCTGAGCTGATGGTGTCAAATTTGCAAATGAACTGAGCTCAGCAGTTTCTCTTTGAATGTATGGTCTGTATGGTTTGTTAATTTGGCCGTTAAGCCCGCGATAATAGCTCTCAGAAAGCATCAGTGCACTGGTGGCATTAAGAGAGCGGCGGAGAGAGTGAGCAGTAGGGATGGGATAATTCTGCGATCCAGTTAAGCTACACTCTATCCCTCCACATTTGCCACCGCACTGTATGATTCTACTGATGGGATGGGCGAGGGGGTGGGAGAGTCAGGTAGTGCAGTGCTACTCGAAGTGGTGGTCCATGGACCGGTGCCGGTCCGCGAGCCATTGGCTGCCGGTCTGCGTGCACACTGGGGGAAAAAATTGCCGGTCCCCCACATCAGAGAGCTTGAGAAGCACTGAGGTAGTGGATGCTGAAAATGGATGTTACCATATTGTGGCAAGTCACTTCATAACCTATCTGTGCTCATGTGTTTAAAAGATCAGACTTGATTGTCAGGGTACATTTATAAATGGTTTGTACAATGATTAATCCATATTTTAATAAACAGCCAATTGTAATAGATTGCTACACAGTCCAGGACGTCAATTGTTTGCTTAGAACCCAGCTATAACACCATCTACCAATGTGCTTAACAACCATCCAATATGTACTATTCAAGTCTAAATGTCTTCATAACATCTATTAATAAGTTATTGACCCTTTATAAACGAGAACTATACCCTTCATATAAAGTATGACCCAGCACTTTGAGGTTTGACTTCAATGGGGCTTAAAGTTGAGCACATGGTTGCAGCTGTAAATTACTACTGGTACTAATAATAAGCAAATAAATATTCAGATAGTGATTTTTAAATGGATAATGTCCCTTTAAGTGCCTCAGATTCCTTGAGTGAAACTGTATTGACATCTAGTGGCCAACTGGATTATAGACGGGCCCTTAAATTCCCAAAGTCCTTACTACCATTTGTAGGGGAAGATCAAGTCAACAAGTTTTGTTTAATTTTAGCTATTTGAGGGTATTTAAAGTATTGCAGAATAACTGACTGGGGCCCATCATATAACGGGGGGAGGGAGAGGGGGGAATCAAAGGTCATGTGATTAACTCAGCCCAGGCTGAGGGACATAAGGGAGAGGCCAGATTAGGACAGTGGGGGGCTTGAGTGGAAGCCAGTGACACTCTAGCTAGGCAGGACAGAAGCTTGGGAAGCTGTAGCTAGCTGACCTCCTGAAATCCCTTCCAACCCTGATATTCTATGACTCTATTCCCATTGGCGAGCACAGCCATATGTAGAAATCAAATGGTGTTTCAAAGGTTGTTAGCATGCTGGCTCTTTATCCAGGCTTATGTGCCAAACCCCATTCCTCACATCACGGACTGTGGGCAGTGCACAGTGGAGTTTTTCCATGCTCATTTCAGTGGCTATGGGTCTATCTCTGTGCAGATGTGTAATTTGCCTGGTGGCTTCTTTAGCATGCTGCTTACCCAGTCTATACTGACCTGTTTAGGTGCTATGATATGCCTGCTCTGTAGACTTTTGAGCACCTTGCATACTGGATGAAATAGTGCCCCTGGAATTTCCCTTCATGGTAAGAACACAGATTCCACAGTAGGGTACACTTCCTGTTGCAGTTTCCTTTCAGTGCCAAAGCTTGTATGGGTGTATTCCCCAGGAGAAGTTGGTGGGGTTTATTGTCCATTACCACAAACTTCAATTGGGACCATCTGTTATTTTTTGGCTTAGTTACTACAGGCTGCAATATACTCTCAACATTATTAGATTGTGACCGCTCTTTGTAACGGGTGTGTTTAAGTCCAATTCACCCCAAGGAATCATATCTCTGGAGGCCCTGCTATCTCGGTGAAATCACACATGACATTTCCCTATTACCACTGTTGCATGCACGGAGGTTGGTATTGTCCCTTAGGGCTTTCCTGTCCCAACTGCCTGAACCTGATTGTCTCCATTCAGGGCAACTGCACCCCCTCATTGTCCAGTGGGGGCACCCACACTCAGGTTTCCAGCTCCCCAGCCGTTGCCTCTCTCAGGCGGAGACCCACATCTCTCTTCCTCCTGGGCGGGATGTTTGCAGGCTGCCCAGCTCCTTATTTACTCAGTGAATTCCTCGGCAAAGTCTGGCTGCCTATGCCAGCTTGCTTTATTTTCCTCCTCAGAGACGATAAACAGTGTAATTGCCACAGGTAAGCTACCACACAGCTCTTTCTAAGCAGGAACATTTATTCTTAAGGCAAAAGCATTTCAGACAAAACATTAAAAACAATAAAAGAACCTACACGCATGCCGATAAGCTTACCAAAGATCAATGCCTGACTCCAACAAGGGCTCTGGCTGGTAAACAGTCATTCGAACCCCACCACGGGGTTTTCCTTTGGTCACAAGTTCATGACAGCTTTCACTCAGAACACGCATGCTCATGAATCTGGGATTCACTCCTTTATCCAGATTGGGTCTTTGACATGACCTCGAATAGGGAATCAACCAGACAAAAAGTCCACACCTCCTCGCAAAGCTTCAAAGACTCAGTTCTTGCATAACTGGAATAGGTGCATTTTCATCCTCCTCGTCCTCGAGATTTCTGGGAAACCTACTTGACTAATTGTTCATTCATGTCTTAGCCCTTTGTTTAAAAGAGTTCTTTGAAGCTCATAACATTTCCAAGGTTCACATTAGTCATCTCCTAGACCAGTTACATACAATCCCACAATAATACACAAACGTTTGCATTTTTAATCCAACGAGCTCCTAAAATACATCTATTAATTTAATAATTTTGAACTTAATTCAGTAAAGTTTATGCAGGCTATTGTAGGAAATTGCCATCTCTGTCACGCTGCTCTGCTCTTGGGCTCCAGGAGAGACTCATGATGCCGTCCCTGCTGTCTGATGTGCCATCCCCCTCTTGTACATGGCTGACTGAACCTTTGAGAGCTACTTCTGCTTTTGCCCACGCTGCTGAAAGGGTTCGCCTTGCCACGTTCCTTTGCAACGCTGTCCTGGCACAAGCACGTCTCCTTTACCCAGTCGTGCTGTCTCCCACAGTCACTGCAGCTCAGTACCCTTACAGAACCCTGGCCACAAACTCTCTTTGCTGTTGTCTCCCTGCATGTACTTCTGGGGGTGTTGTGACTCCTCTGGCTTTCATCCTTTCTCTTGAGGCTTTCGCTGAGATTGGCGGCTGCTCCTGCAGGTGAAGATCCCAAGTGCCACAGATTATGCTGTCCTGATCTCAGAAACAGAGACCTTCCAGCTTTGCTCTCTTTATTCCTGTTGCGTTAAGCTAATGCAGGAATGTTATTACAGTCTATTAAACGGTTATTTGACACTTGCTTTGTCAACATATGAGAACATTAAAGCAGCGAATGTTTCCTCTCACTGCCTGTGCCCAGTTTAATCCTGGCCATGCTGTCACAGGGAGCTTTTTCCAAAGCCTGCAAAATCCTCAATTAAGGATGCAGGACTGAGAATAGCCACAACAGCTGTCATTGGGCACATGTGAAAAAAATCTGGCTTTTATGGCACTAGGGGGCGCCCTGTGATTTCAGATAGAGGGTCTTGTCCGACTGGCATGTGCTCCTGGAGAAGAGGATAGGGACAAATTGCCTTTATGAGATTCTCCCAGGAACAGGACAAAGTGGAAATGTTCTGTTCAGTGGAAATCTTCAGTCAATCATGGGAGACACCTCTTCCAAATGACCAGCTGCTGGAAGTCGTTCCAACCTCTGTCAGCCATTTTTAAGCATATAACTTCAAATACAGTTTCAGAGTAGCAGCCGTGTTAGTCTGTATTCGCAAAAAGAAAAGGAGTACTTGTGGCACCTTAGAGACTAACCAATTTATTTGAGCATAAGCTTTCGTGAGCTACAGCTCAATCCGATGAAGTGAGCTGTAGCTCATGAAAGCTTATACTCAAATAAATTGGTTAGTCTCTAAGGTGCCACAAGACCTCCTTTTCTTTTTTCAAATACAGTAAAAACAATGAGGAGTCCTTGTGGCACCTTAGAGACTAACAAATTTATTTGGGCATAAACTTTCGTGGGCTAAAACCCATGAAAGCTTAAGCCCACAAAAGCTTATGGCCAAATAAATATGTTAGTCTCTAAGGTGCCACAAGGACTCCTCATTGTTTTTGCTGTTACAGACTAACACAGCTACCCCTCTGAAACCTGTCCATTCAAATACAGTGTGAATTTAGGGTCTGGAAAGGTTCTGGATCAACAGCTCTTGCGAGTGAAGCCCTCTGTTTATCCACAGAACAGCCCCCGGAGCCATGCATGCTTTTCCCATGCTGTTCTGAGAGGGGATTCACTGCCTGTCCAGTCTTTGGTCTCCAAGGGTGCTAGCTGGTACTGATAGGGGTGTGTAATCAAATGCTAAATTGTGTTACACTGTTCCGCAACTAGGTGGTGCTGTGTGTAAAATACTGTATCTTATTCAAGCTAACCTGAGCCATACCTGGCAGAGCATTAAAGGGTTTTATAGTGAACACATCTGGTGTTCTCTGAGAAGCAAGCTTGTAGTCAGTGTATCTCTGACACAGAAGCTTCATCTGCTAGGAGCAGCCCTGTAACCTATCGTGTACAAGCAATACATGACAAAGTGGACACCCAAAGTGGACTTGGGAACTGCAAAGAGACCTACATTGCTATTCCATGAGTAAGAACTCTTCGTCACTTCTGAGCAAGGCGGGATTTAAACCAACAGCAGAGATTAAAGGTTCCATATCCCTTTGCCAATCCCTGGATGCCACCAATCTTCCATACAGCCTTTGACAAATACGTCTTGGAGTTGCTTTTCAAGATTGTTGAATGAAATGAGAATCCATTCACAAAGAACAGCAACATCCTATGAAGCGATGCCTTTGGTTCAAAAGATGGCAAAGTAGAGGGGAAGTGTTTACTCCGTCATGACTGGAAGGGGAGGGCTGTATAATCAAATTAGAGGATTTGTTTGACAATGGGCAGTTTAAACCTTTTGAGAAGCTTCAAGAGGATTTTGTTCATTAATGCAAATAATCAGATATAGAAATGAAACTAGTATGGATCCAGGCTTACACAACTCCTCTGAACCAGCTCAAGCACAGAATGTTTAGATCAATTCAAGAATTGCTGGGTGAATTCTCTGACCTGTGTGATGCAGGAGGTCCAACTAAGTGATCATAATGGCCTTAAAATCTATGAATCCATGAATTCCAGCTGTAGATCTGCATTTTGTATTGGTATGGAGGGCTGAACCAAACCCACCCTTCCAAAGAATGTTAAAAGTACAGGATTGAAATCCAGATCAGACTCTGAGTGTTTGGATTTAGCTGGTTATCAAGAGCAGTTCTAGCTGTAAACTGCAGTCCCCTCTCAGTTTGAGGTTTGGATCCGAGGTTTAAGTTTGGGCCCATCTCTGCATGTAATTCAAAAATGGTTACTGAGAAAATGATTATTTTCATTGTGGTAATACCTAGGAACCCTTTCAGCCGGGCCCAACTGGGCAAGGTGCTGTTCAAACGCAGATCAAAAAGACAGATTACAAGATCTTTGGGACAGGAACTTAGTATAAGACAAAAGAGGACAGGTGGATACAGACAGGCCTGCACTTTGAGTTTTCTGTCTATGATGTACGCTGTAGTTCATTGCTAATTTTGTAGTAAAAAATTTGAGCATGAGGGTCAGTCTCACGAATTCAGGGAATTATTTAGAGACTTTAATAATGCACTTAGGTTTTGGGATGGTCACTTCTTGCTCCCACCAGGGGTGCTGTTCTTCACAGTTATAGCCAAATTTAAAATGCAATGCAAAATAACTTGCTTTTATGAAAAGTTATAAAAGGGTTGGGAGTGTGAGGGGAAAGACATATGATCTCTGCTCCTAGATACGTAGGTGCTCTGACATTAATATAATTTCCTTGGATCTCTCTGCTACGCTAGCACTTATTGGGGCAGGCTATTTCTGGAAAAAGCCCCTATGCCTCTCTTCCTAAACTAATATATTGATTCCAGTATACTGCTCTCCAACCTTCAATCTCTGGGTTTGTGTAAAAGGAGAGATGAGAATGGAAACCTGATGTTTGAAAATCGGGAGTGGGCTGCAGTGTGGGCAGCTACCGTTAACAAGTGGCGATAACATGATTTTAATAAGGGATTTCCCTGGATAAAGCAGTGCTGTTGCAACTCCATGACTAAATCATCTACCTGGATCTGATTAATTTTGGACCTCGTTAAACTCATATAGTTCACTTTAGATTTCCCTGGCTGTTGGAAGGTTTATTAGTTAATTTCAGACTGGATTGATCAACTCTACCCATTAATCAGTGTGAGACCGGCAGGGATCTAGCTTGTGCTGATCAGTGCATCTCACTTAACTACCTAGAGCCAATTAGAGGCAGGACTAGACACTTACAAGCCTGCAGCCATGCTGAAGCTGATTAGTGAATTACAAACCTGACTAGTCTATCCAACCTCCTTAATCAATTTCAGACATAATTAATCAATTTCACACTAGACTAGTCAGTTCAGAATCATTTAATTTCAGAGGCAGCCAGTTGGCCTTAAATTAATCTACTCAGGCCTAAACTATTTGATCTAGAACTAATGAGTTTGGCTACCAGTATGATACACAGATTAGGATTCAGCTCTGCCTGATTAGTCACTTCAGAGGGCTGGTTGTTAAATCCGATTTGAGCCTAATTGTAACTATTAACCTCACCTTTGGTTACAGCAGGTAGGTGCTGTGATTAAATAGCCACAAGGAAACACTGAGGGATAGAATTTTGTTAAGTTATTGAAAATAAGAGAGGTGTGTCGATTTCTTCTCCACAAGCATTAACCCTTCCCAGTCTGCAGTCAAGTTCTTACTGATACTATTCTTCCCATATACTGAGTTTTTTCTTAGCTTTTTCTCTGTTGGTTGCCTGGCAGGTTCGAATCAGGAGGCCTAGTGATTATAAATACCAGCTTAAAAGTGAGGAAGGGCGGGCTGATTCCTGGTGTCTTCAGGCCAAGAGGTGAACATTAACTGCTGGGTTTAAATACTTTCAGTGCAGAGTTGACAGAGAACAGCTGACAAGTGGAAAGTGGGAAACTTTCTCAGGCAAGTACTATGGCATGAGAAGAGGGTTCTGAGGATCTGCTGCTCAGTTCTACATTTTAACAACTCCAGTTTGTAAATTATCTGAGCTGCCAGACTCCATGAGGAAGCCAGGAGATGTGCTGCATGCAATAAGGACCTGAATGTAATCTATCATTGCAGGAGATAGTGCCTTTCATCTGAGAGGATCCCCAGCAATCTCTGTGCTGACAGGGATTAGGCCTCACCTTCCCAAAGGTATTTAAATGCCTAACTCCCATTGTGATTTACCTTTGAGGATCTGGACCTAAGTTACTCTCTAAATACCACCAGATTTAGAGGGGGCAGCAGTGGCTGGCTGGACAGTGATGTGGGTGTAGAGGAGACCCTGGCCAGGGATACTGGGAGGAAGCCCCTGCTTTTCCAAAAAGGGCTATGAGAGCCTTAATACCTAGATAGAACCTCGATTAAGAGCTCCTCAGAAGGCTCACATACACTTAAAGTGCAGGGGGCTCTATTTACCTGCAGCAGAAGGAAGCTGGCCTGAAGCTGCAGGGAATCTAGATACATCGAACCTGCTACTCAGGTCACTCAGCCATCCCTTAGACTCCTGGGAAAGAGCCAGAGCCTGAAAGCAGCTGAGTTGGAACTCAGTTACCACAATTTCAGTTTGGCCTTGTTTCTCTCCCCCCGCCCCACTTTTCTGAGGCTTTGCCTGGTTCTGTAGTAAAGCAGTGCACCTCGGTAGTGCTGCATTGTTTGTGGCGGGTCCACCATCCTGCCCACAAGGTTCCTGTGTTATGCAGGATGATTCTTCGTGTGCCCAGGAAAGCCGCACAAACTACCTTCTTGGGTGGCACCATCAATGCAGCTCCAGAAACCCTGCCTAGATGGGATTCAAGATGGTCCCTGTCCCCAGGGAATGGATGTGTTGTCTCCACAGTTCCCCCAGCCTCAGCCCTCCTGGGCACCTCAATGCCCGAACTCCCATATCCAGGACATGCACTGCCATTAGATCGCTGATCAAGCAGACAGAGGAGAGCTTGTATTGACCCTGGCAGTCTGTTTGGGTTTTTCCTGAAATACTAGGGCTCAACCTTTTGGCAAGTCACTGAGCCTTTGTGCCTCAATTCCCCACCTGTACCATGGGGTTACCAAAACTTCCTTACCACACAGGGGAGCTGTGAGGATAAATATCTGAAAAGACTGTGAGATGCTCTGAGAGATGGCCCCACCCTTACTGCAGCAAGTACCAAAGAAGGTGTCCAAAAAAATCTTTCTAATGTGAAAGGAGGAAAAACCCTTAAGGTCTGATCCTGCCAATGCTTATGAGTGGGCATAGAGCTTACGAACGGGATGCATGCTACTGACTCCATGGTAATAAGCATTATAGGACTGGAAGGGACCTAGAGATGTCATCTAATCCAGCCCCCTGCATTCATGGCAGGACTAAATGTTCTCTAGACCATCCCTGACAGGCGTTTGTCTAACCTGCTCTTAAAAATCTCTAGTGATGGAGATTCCACAACCTCCCTAGGCAATTTATTCCAGTGCTTAACCACCCTGACAGGAAGTTTTTCCTAATGCCCAACCTAAACCTCCCTGGCTGAAGTTTAAGCCCATTGCTTCTTGTCCTAGCCTCAGAGGCTAAGGAGAACAATTTTTCTCCCTCCTCCTTGTAACAACCTTTTATGTACTTAAAAACTGTTCTCATGTCCCCTCTCAGTCTTCTCTTCTTCAGACTAAACAAACCCAATTTTTTTTCAATCTTCCCTCATAGGTCATGTTTTCTAGACCTTTAATCAGTTTTGTTGCTCTTCTCTGGACTTTCTCCAATTTGTCCACATCTTTCCTGACATGTGGTGCCCAGAACTGGACACAAGACTCCAGTTGAGGCCTAATCAGCACGGAGTAGAGCGGAGGAATTACTTCTTGTGTCTTGCTTACAGCACTCCTGCTAATACATCCCAGAATAATGCTCTCTTATTTTGCAACAGTGTTACACTGTTGACTCATATTTAGCTTATGGTCCACTATGACCCCCAGATCCCTTTCCGCAGTACTCCTTCCTAAGCAGTCATTTTCCATTTTGAATGCGTGCAACTGATTGTTCCTTCCTAATGGAGTACTTTGCATTTGTTCTTATTGAATTTCATCCTATTTACTTCAGACCATTTCTCCAGTTTGTCCAGATCATTTTGAATTTTAATCCTATCCTCCAAAGCACTTGCAACCCGTCCCAGCTTGGTATCATCTGCAAATTTTATAAGTGTACTCTCTGTGCCATTATCTAAATCACTGCTGAAATTATTGAACAGAACCCGACCCAGAACTGATCGCTGCAGGACCCCACTCGTTATGCCCTTCCAGCATGATCGTGAACCACTAATAACTACTCTCTGGGAACAGTTTTCCAACCAGTTCTGCACCCACCTTATTGTAGCTCCATCTAGGTTGCATTTCCCTAGTTTGTTTATGAGAAGGTCCTGGGAGACCGTCTCAAAAGCTTTACTAAAGTCAAGATATACCACATCTACTGCTTCCCCACATCCACAAGGCTTGTTACCCTGTCAAAGAAAGCTATTAGTTGGTTTGACATGATTTGTTCTTGACAAATCCATGCTGACTGTTATGTATCACCTTATTATCTTCTAGATGTTTGCAAATTGATTGCTTCATTATTTGCTCCATTATCTTTCTGGGAACAGAAGCTAAGCTGACTGGTCTGTAATTCCCCAGGTTGTCCTTATTTCCCTTTTTATAGATTGGCACCGTATTTGCCCTTTTCCAGTCCTCTGGAATCTCTCCCATCTTCCATGATTTTTCAAAGATAATCGCTAATGGCTCAGATATCTCCTCAGTCAGCTCCTTGAGTATTCTAGGATGCATTTCATCAAGACCATAATAAAAGTTTGTAGGGTTGTTGCATGGACGTGTCTTGAGATCCTCACTGCCTCGCATGCCCCATGGTGACTTCATGTTGTCTCTTCTTTTGCACAAGAAGCAAATCTAACTGCTGCTGGGAAAACTCCTCGCCAGTGGGGGGCCTGGGAGGACTCGCTAGCAGGCAAAGAGAGATGCTGAGAAAGCCCTGTAGACTTGCCTATGCACTGGCAGAAGGATTGGGAAGACTGTGGGGGGTTGAGGGGGGAACCATGTTGTCCCTTAACATCTCCCTGCCTCACTTTCCCAGTGTGTTGAGACGCTAAGAGGGGTGGCAGAACAGCCAGGTAAAGTGTTATCCTTCCACCTGGGTGTTGTTTCAGTGGGGAATTGAGTGCTGTTAACTCGTCTGAAGTCCTGGCTAAACACACAGGTTGTACCTTTTCCACTGCAGTGATTGACAAATGGCCTGGCCATGCCTAAAACTGGCTTTTTAAATCAATTTAGCTAAACCGCTGCCAACTCCTTTGTGGACACTCTTACAGCAGATTACAAGTGGCTAATTTCGATTTCGCTTCAGTTGAGTCCTTAAACTAAATCTATATTTGCTAGCTGCAGACCAGGGCTAAGCCTTTGCAGGAAGCTTTGCTTCCAAGCAACTATCATTTAGGGTCAGCCATGAGCCAAAAGCAAGAAAGTGACTGTGTTGCGAGTCGTGGTTTTTAAAGGGGAGGGGGGCCAACTCATTCACCAGCCTGACATGTGAGTCAGATACAGTGACCGCGCTCTAAACAACAGCTGTGCCTTTCCCTGACCACAGCACGTGTTCCTGTTACTTAACTCTGTGCAAAAAAAAAAAAAAAAAATAACAAACAGAATGGATCATGTCCTGGCTCTCTTTACCAGGGGCTGCCGCAGGAGATAGGATGACCCTGTCAGTGCCTTCATATCCCCAAAAGATCACAAGAGTTCCATCAGGCTGCAGTTGCTCCACCGATTCTTGTTCCTGGAAGCTCTGAACCACGTAATGGTGCAAACTGTTTCTGGGTTCAAACAAACAAACGGCACCAGGCAATATGATCCTGTGCTGAAAGCAAGGAGGGGGAGCCTGGATTCTGGGCTTCTATTCCTGGTTCTGCCACTGACTTGCTGAATGATCGTGGGGGAGTCATTTCTCCACTCTGTCCTTTATCTGCCTGGGAAGTAGGTAGCATAACACTTCATTATTTGTATTCTTGTAGCCCGTAGGGATCCCAGCCCTAGACCAGGACTTTGCCGTGCTAGGGGTTGTAGAAACACACCCCCAAAAGATCCTGCAGAAATGGAACAAACAGATGATACCTGCCCCAAGGAGTTCACAGTTACTGCAGGGCTGTGGCAATTCAATCGGTTTCTGTTCGTTGTTGTTGTTGCCATTAGGAGATGTACTGGAGGGCGTAGTCCTGCACTGATCCCCGGGGATGGTGCCGCATCTCTTAGCTGCTGGCACCTCTTACCAGTGTTCCCTCCAAGCTGCATGCCTGTGCGACCGCAGAAAAGGCCATCAAGGGCCGCACACTTGATTAGTGCAGGTGCGTAGCCACAGGTGGGCCTGGATGTGTTGGTAAATGGCAGTGAGTGGAGATGGGTGGGGAATGGGGGGTGGAGGGCAATGGAGCGAGGTGTGGGGCAGTGATGGGAGAGCTTGGGGCATGTGGTCTCTTCCTCCCCTCCCACTTACTGACTGTTGCTGAGCCTGTCTCCTTTCAGCCCCGGGAGGACGTTGCTGCCCCCAGGGAGAGAGGAATCCCTCTGCTCTGGGACTGCGTCAGGGAGAGCCCCCGGGCTGGGACTCTGAGTCCTTGGGAGTCAAGAAATTTTGGGTCTCTCCCAGCTCTTCACTGAGTTTCTGTGTGGCCTTGAAAAGTCACCTCACCCCACACTGTGCCTCAGTTTCCCCATTTTCCAGAGGGGAATAACACTATTAACCTTCCTCTGTAAAACACTGTGATATTTATAGATGAAAGGGCTTTTAGATTTTTTTGCATAAGAGGAAAAGATTCTTCCTTTCCAAAATTCTCCTTCTCTTGGTGCCATCGTCCTAGCTGGCTGCTGACTTTCCTCCCCACAGGTGGCTGCATCTCAGCGGAGCATTTATATGTATAGTTTGCGAAGCACGTACTGATCCTTGTGGAAGGAGGCTGTAGGAATGAATAGCTGGGTACTGCAGACGCCATGTGAAGACTGACCTTCTTCTCTAAGTCCTGTGTGCTGAGGTATGTTGGGTCAGATCTTCAAAGGTATTTAAGCACCTAAGGGTGCAAAGAAACATTTGGGATTTAAACGCTTCTGGAAATTCCACTCTGCCTGCCTGGATCTTGTAGGTGCCTGAACACCTTTGAAATCTGGCCTGTTAAGCCTTCATTCAAGGAGGATGAAGACTCGCTAGCAGTCTCTGACCCTGCCTTCTGTCCTGCCAGCATCTGACATGCTCCCAGTTTTCAGGAGGAGAGTTATGGCCGAGGCTGTAGGAACCAATGGCTTGGGGGATTGATGACAGGAGACAAAGCCTTTTGCTTCGAGGTCAAATCTAGCCCTGGTAGGTGGCTAACTAAAATTACTGGGATCTGACGGCTGTTGGGTGGCCTGCATGCAATTAGCTTGGAAGGTCTCAGTCCAGTCCCCAGTGCATTGCAAAGAAGCATGGCCACAGCAGATGCTAATGGACAACGCTCTTGTTTGCGTTCTCAGCAGAAAGTCCAAGGCCTTTAAGAGCTCCCCTTGCCTCTGGAGGTGGTCCAGGGCGTGGACTCACTGCTCGTGTGTGGGAAGCTTGCACCGCCTCTCTCTGTCTCCCCGCTGTACATGGATGCATGTCCTGTGACTAAGCAGAGGAGTGGGGTCGTCAGGGCTGGCATTCCAGCCCTATCGCCTCTCTCTCTCTCTCGTGCACACACACACACTTAAATATGAAAAGACGTGTCTCCAGAATGCTAACCGGCCATTTAAAACCATGCTCCAGCCTGTCCCCCATTCATTTGCAGGCAGCCGCACTTGCAGTGAGATCTCTGAGCTCAGCAAAAAGAGGCCCTATTTCCTCCTGACGTTCTGAAGCCCCCTGCTCAATGCTGTAAGGCTCATGCTGTGGTACCTGGTCTGGGTCCCTCTTCTGCTCCCCAAGTTCCCAATCCCCTCTCCTGGTGCATCTCTGTTAGATCATCAACAACACAGTGCAAATCTCTCCAGATCTAGGCAAATGGCCTAGAATCTGGTTTTAGAGGGTTTCATTTATGTTCAAAGGATTGCAGGCTATCTGATAGAAGAAAGACTTGTCTACACAAGGAACTTTACCATCTCAGAGTGAATTAAGCTACACCAGACCAAGGCCACTATTATTCCAGTATGGGAGTTATACCAGTATAACTCTACCGGTACATTTTCCCCATGTACACAAGGCCTGAGATGCTGGCAGCTGAGGATCTGAGCAGGCAAAGAGCAGCCACTTGGTGCTCAAAGGTTCCTGTAGCTTTGGACCCAGCTATGCACCCACTGTTCTGGCAGGACGCTGTGCTATAAGGTGGTAATGCCCTAGCCAGGTTAGAATGCAGGATGGATGGGACCAGGCTCAGTTATCCCCATCTGAGCGAGCCAGGCTGCAGCCCAGGGCCAAAACTTTCAAACTTGGGTTCCTAAAATTAGGTGCCTAGCGGTGTGATCTGACTTTGGTGCTGAGCAATCACTGCTCCCAGTCAAGGGCAGAGCCAGGTTTTTCCCCTGGGGGTGCTGATAAGTTGATGGTGGGCTGGAGAGTGAGCCTGCCCTCGCACTCACCCAGCAGCGGTGTTTCCTGTCCCACAGCGTGGGGCTGGGTTTGGGTCCTCCCTCCAGGTCTTGGGACCTGGTGCAGGGGATCACAGCCCCATTCAGGTTTGGCCCAGCCACCCCTCCCCCGTGACAGGGAGGCAGCCGGGCCAAATTTGAGTAAGTGGTGTTGTGACATGGTGTATAGGGTCGCCATGCCACCCCAGGGGCCAGGTCACAATGTCTGCAGCGAGGAGCTGGGCCTAGCCTCACGGGACAGGTGCTCTGAGTGTGGAGGGGGCTCACTCTCCAATCCCATGTGAAAATTCAGGTCGTACACCTCCTTTTGTCAATTGCATAATGTGCTTGAAAAGGCACCACACATCTACCTACAGGCCTCTGGTGGGGGGCACAGTCACCACCCCGCATCCTTCCATTAGCTCTGCCACCCGCTCCCATTGACTTCGGCGGGCTTAGTCCAAGCCGAGGGGCACGCCCAAGCAAAGACGGGCCTGGCTGGCGTGTTCTGAAGGGCAGCGAACCTTAGCTCCGCTAAGAGGGAGCAAGATTTTGGATCTGGGTGAGCTCATCGGCTACATCCCCACGGGAGCGTTTCCCCCGCCCCCACCATGATCTGCGTTGACCTGTCCTCCCCTGTCGCGCTGCCCAGCCAGTTTTGTGTTGGTGCGTTCTGGGAGAATCTGGGTCCTTATCCCAGCCTCCTTCAGTGGCAGTCGTTACGGGCGTGTTTCCCAGTGAACTGTGGGCGGCCTTCTCCCACCGTCATAGGGCTGGTACTGGGGCCGTTTGCACAGACCCCGGGGAAGCAACACAGCGGAAGACCCATGGTAGAATGTAGGATGACCCCATTCCTGAGTGGTGGCAAAACGCAGCAGAGCTGGTGCCCCCCCTCGCTGCATGTGGACACCCCCCTGCACCCCGTTAACCTTGGTCCCAACTAGTGTAAGATGGGCCCTTTAACTTTTGCTAGCATAGTTTCAGCCTCAGACTAGGCAACGTTAAAGGAGGTCAGTAACTGTCCGTAACAAATCGCCAACTGTCCGGCCCCCCTTGAGGACACACTTACATGAGGCTGGAATGCCCGCTCTGGGAGTTGCCTGCATGATAAACACGAGGCCAGCTGTCATCATGACACCATGAGTCAAGGTGCTATAATTAACCTGGCCTCCGCTCGCTTCCCCCCTCCTCCTCCTCCCCCCCTGCCAGTGTTTACAGGTCTCTGTGTGGACGGGTGCCGGAATTTGCAATAATAACCTGCTTATCGCTTGAGTTCCCAGATGGATCTGGAAGCGACACCCTGATCATGTGGGCCAGGTTTTTGGCCACCTCAGAAATGGCCTGAACTAAAACCAGCTCTGTCCTTGTTCTCTTGAAGATGTTCCACCCCCACCCCGTCCCCGCAGAAGCCCAGGAAACAAACCATGAGTAGCTGGGCCAACTGGGGCCATATCTGGAAAATCAGCTGAGCTTTCTGGTAATTCAGATGAATCCTGGAAAGTTCCAGGAGATGCTGGGAGATTTTCATATCTGTAAATTGGATTAATAAGGGACATCTCCCACCCAAGCCTTCTGCTAAATAATAGAGAGGCTGCATGGGGCGGTGAATAGGACACAGAACTGCAAGTCAGGAGACCTGGGTCCTATTTCTGGCTCTGCCACTGATCTGCTGGGTGACCTTGGGCAAGTCACGTCCCCTCTGTGAGCCTCCGTTTCCCCATCTCTAGAACCCACCTTTGTAAATCACTTTGGGTGGGATTCACAAATCGATGGGAGTCAGGTGCCTAGATCCCGTTGTGAATCCCACCATTTGATCTGTAGGGACGGAATGCACCAGGCTGGTGCGAATCAACGATTAAATGCTATTAAACCCTCTCCTGCTGAGGTGCCTTTTATCCAGGATTCGGATTCCTCTGAGGAGCTGAGAGCACTGTCGTCTGGAACAGGGGTAGGGCGGGGCAAATAGTCCCACTAAACCTTACAAGAGTTTGGCGAATATTTCTGCCAGAGCACCTCAGCTGGAGGGAGGATCGTGAGGGGGCAGGGGACGATTGTAGAGCTCGGTGCTGGACAGAGTTGGGAAATAGCATCTGTGATTGTCTTATGGTCTTGCACCAGGGAAAGGTTTCTCCCTTGGGACTCAGCGGCTCCCCATCTAACGCAGCAGGGCAATGCATTCAGCAGCCTCTTGCACCTTCCCGGCGCCAACCAGAGCTGGGCGTTACAGTTCAGTGCCCAGGGCGGCAGGTGTCCTGTGCCGGGAGTCACTCCGCTGTAGAGAGGAGAGGGAGTTTCCTGCTCTTAGAGGACATGCCAGACAGCCCGAAATCTCTCCCAGTGGGACATGGGCAATCGGGGTGGGCTCCTCACAGGGGCCACCTGCCATCTGCCCTGTGACCCTTTGTGTTCTCCTGGCAGGTGGCAGCATCCAAGAGCAAACAGGGACCTGTCTGCTGTCCTGGTCCTGCACTCAAGGTCAATGAGTTCAGAGAGAGGGGCTGATCAGTATAAGGGCCCCACCATCAATCAAACCCTAACCCTGCCCCTTGACCCCTTAGCCCCACCCCTTGGCCCCTTGGCCCACCCACCAGAAGTCCCTCCCCCTGGGTTATTACTTCTGGGGTCAAGGCTGCCACATGACTGGAAGCAAGGTGTGTCATGTGACACCCACCCCACCCCTTGACCCCTTAACCCCACCCCTTGACCTCTGCCCCCCTGCACCAGAAGTCCCGCCCCATGGGGTATTACTTCTGGGGTCAAGGCTGCCACGTGACCGGAAGCAAGGTATGTCATGTGACCCCTCTAACAACTCCCCCCCCCACCCGCAACCAATCAGGAGGGGTTTTGTTCCGATAGGACCAAGAGGAGATTTGACCAATTAGGATGAGTTCCGGGGGCGGGGTGACCCGTCCGGAAATGATTCGTGTGACCCCTCTAACAACTCCTCCCACCAACCTCTACCAATCAGGCTGCCCCGAGAGCAAATTTGACCAAAATAGGGCAGGTTCTGGGATGGGGTGAACCGCCCAGAAGAGGGGCGTATGACCCCTCTGCCAATCAGAGCGCAGCACCATCACCCCATAAGGCCCAGCGTCGGGCAGAAGAGTCTGTCTTTTACCAAGAGCACGTGTTTTAGAAATCGTGGAAACATGGACTCCTTCACCACCCTGTGAGAACTTCAGACTTTGTTTTAGCCCCGAGGGCCTTCGACAAACCGCAGAGAAAGCGCTACATCAGCGACAGTTCCGAGGAGGAGGAGGGGGCGATTGAGGGGAGCCCTTTGGTCCAGCCATTGATGGATACCCCGGACCCTGAAACCTAGCCGCTTGTGGGGCCCCGCGATGAGCGTGATGGCCTCTTGTTGTCCACCCTCCTGGAGGAGGAAGGTGATCGCAGCTCGGGGAAGTCACTAGTGGACAAGATGAACGCTCAGGTAAATGAATGCTTAAGAGGTGACGGTCGAGGTTGGGGGTGTAACGGGGCTAGGAACCAGAGATTGTGTAAATCAAAAACCAAGCAGTGGGGTGCTTACGCTGTTTCTTTTCTAAAAAAAAAAAAAAAAAAATCTCTCGACAGTTCGATGATGTCTTTCTAGAGGACCCGGAGACCCTGGACAGCATTGCACCAAGCAGCGAAGATGAACCGGGCCCACCTTGTTTTTGCTCAACGCCAATACAAAATGTTGAAGAGGACTCCGAGGATGACGGCTATGAGGAGTTTAGGAGGCTTGGCATGGAACTGACTGATCTAGTGCCACGTCGTGAGCGTAAAAAAGTCATGCGGACCATTGTACGCGTTGCTGTTTATTCTGTTCTTAATCACTGTCTTAGGGAAAAGCTTTTTGAAGATTGTGAGGGCTGTGTCATAGATGCACCAGGCCAGCGGCACCATGACTGTGTGACTTGGACTTCAGTGGATATAAACTGCAAGCTCCGGGACCTGTGTGCTGAGCTGTGTTTGGAAAGCTTATTAAACACTGTGATTGCCGTAGGTTATGCTATGCAATGTCTGTGCCTAATCCAAGAACATTTAGCACAAGGGGTGACCTTGATAAATGCTGTGCAATTCAGTGGAGACCCTGGCCATGTTTTAAAGAAAATGACCAAACCGGAAGATGCCTGCTTAGAGCGTTATATTGACCGTCTGGTCCGCTCAAAAAGTTACAGAACCCTGCTTAAGAAAAAAGGCTATTTGTAAGAAATCTAAAAGGATTAAGTTAGAAAATGGTGAGGGGCCAAACATGCGATATAAAATTTGGTAGCTGTAAATTAAAAAAAAAAATCTATTGAAAAGGGCTTTGTGACTATCTGTATTTCTGTTAAAAGGTCTCTGGCCCTTAAGGGAGCTTAAAGTCTTTTTTTTTTTCTTTCTTTTTTTAATGGAGCATCTTGGTTTGTTTTCAAGGAGCTGTATGTCTTTTAAATAAAAAAAAAATTGTTTGTGAGAACCTAGCTCTTGTGTCTTTTGTGTAAGAGAGACCCATTTACAGCAAAAAAAAAAAAAAAAGCAGAAATGTATGTTGTGGGAGGGGGAAAAATATCCTAAAAATGTGTTTACAATAAAACAAACAGGGATGGTTCAGACATGTGGTTGTGTACAATAGAGCTGACTTATTCTGTTGAACTGAACGAGTTTAACCACCCCCCCTCACTGAATAGCCAGGGTGACTGTGATTACTCACCCTTGTTGCCATAGGGTTAATTTTGATGGGGGTGCACCCATAGTAAGGGAGGTGGGTGGGTGAGGATGGTGAGTTCTGATTAATATGAAATGAAATAAAACCTCAGGAGTTTGCAGATGCTATTGGGCAGTTTAAATATAACCCCTGGAGTTGGTGGAATGCTATAGGCCAGTTTAAATATGGCCTAGGAGTTGTTTGAAGGCCACGGGGCAGTTTTTCTAGAAATCACCCCCCGCCCCACCAAACTTTAAGCATGAAAGAAACATGTTTTTAAAAACAAAAACAAGACCCAAGACATTCATTGATATCTGCAAAGGGCCCCTCACTTGAAATGGTTACTGTAAGAAGGCCCGGGGGGGGAGGGAGGGGGGACAAAAAGTATTTGAACTTAAAAAAGAATAAAAAAGAAAAGCAGCCCAATTGTGCAGAAAACTTATTCCCCACCCCCGATCACAAAAGGGAATGCTAGGGAGGGGTGATCCAATCAATCCGCTAATTATTTTGAAACAAAAGAGCTAGGATGGTGTGAAAAAAAACCAAAACCTCAGGTAGCTTGGAGACTGTCTCTTTCAACAGAAACTCTCTTGAATTGCTGCTGGACTGCAAGTGGAGGTATGTTCCCTGGTTTTTTTAACTCTGAAAATATATATTATATAATGCCATTTTTTGGCCATGCTGTCTTAGTAAATAATGGTACACATATCTTTATTGCAGTGTGATCTGTTTAGCATGGAGCCAGTAACTTTAAGTTGCAGTTCATCACCAGGACAAGGTAAAAACCATTTTTAACTGTAGTTGTGCTTAATAACTTCAGGTATTACATAGGTTGAATAGGGATTTGGGAGCTAATACTAACTAACATTTTGGCTTGTTTTTTTTACCCCAAAGACCCCAAGCACACATGGCTGGGGCGGGGCGGGGGCCAGAACAACCAGGGGTCTTTTTAAAAGCATGTGGGTTTATTGAAAAGTATTTTGTTGCAAACAGTGTTTTAAACTCTGTGTGTGTGTGTAAAACATAGGTGATTTTTAAAAAGTATATGTCTACAAACTGATGGTGATGGTGTGTTTCCAATTAAGAGGGTTTTTACTTTGCAAAATCAGATGTATTTTTTAAAAAAAAATTTGTGGGGGTTGTTTTCAAAGTGGTAGAAATAAACTCAAAACCTGTGTTTGTTGTACAGCCTGAAATGGATTATTTTGTTTTAAAGCTATGACTTTTTTAAATAGAAAAAACACCCTAACGGATATTTTTTATTTTATTTTAAAGTTTACTAGACAGTTTCATGTGTTTTATTAGAATGTTGTTTGCTTTACAGCACGGTCAAAATATGAGCGGGTAAAAATGCTCAAAAGAAAAAGGAAAGAGACAACTGAAAAGAAAAATTCACAAGTATCAGTGACGGATGGATGAAGCCGGGTAAATATATTTTGCTTATTAGTCTGGTTAATTTATGAGGTTTTGTATTTTAAGTACATACATAGGTGTGGGTGAGAAAGCTGGCAAAGTTACGTTTTTGTAAAATGCTTTTTTTTCCCCCCCTGCCCCAAGCAGGCATATGTAGCCCTTCTGACAAGGCTGTAGTGGGAGCTGCAGGGACCCCTCCCCGAGAACCACCAAAGAACCAGGAATCTGCTTTGAGACCTTTAACAACGCAAAACAGCACAAGAGTGCAGATGAAGCATCAGCCCAGTCCAAACCTCATTTACGTCAAACCCAAGGACAAAACAAAACACTCTGGTAAAAAACATCCATGCAAACACAACTCCAGTTCCTCAGCGGCCACTGCCATGCCAAGCCCTGAGAACACTGTGAGCGAAAACGCCCACATTCACAAACCCGGAGTAGGCGCTCTAGGGGTTGTGAATAAAAAACTAAGGACTGACAAAGATCCCCCATATTCTAGTATTTGGGAAGAGTTTGATGCTTCATTCAGAAAACTGATGGACGCTGGATCCTCGGGAGGTCTAAAACTATGGCATTCTAAAAAGATTTGGAAAAAATACGACGCTTTGTTCAGAAAACTGATGGACGCTGAATCCTTAGGGGGTCTAAAAGAAAGGGGGCTGGAAAGGGTGGCTCTGATCAGGCATGACTAGGTGTGGAAAGGGGTACCCTCAAGGGTGCACATCAGCTCGTGTGTAAACAAAAGGGCGGACGGCGCTTGGGGGATAAACAGATGGCTGCCAAAAAATTCCAGGCCAGGGTCGCTGTAAAAATTTTAAAAAGGGCTAAAGAGGTAATGAGGGAAAAAAACCAAAAAGAGATGCCCCCTACCAGAGGCTATCAAACTGGCATGTCTGAAAATGGGGAGGCGAAATCAGACTCTGGTTTAGAAAATTCCCCAGAGTGCTCTCTAGACGGAGTCCCATCTACTCCCAATGACCCTCACGGAGGCGTCTCAGAGTCTGACTCTCAATTAGTATCGGATGTAGAAGATGCCACTGATGGTTCCGTAGAGGAGCCCCCAAGTAACCCTGAAAATGCAGAGGTGTATATGGAGAGAGTGAGAAATTGGCAACGTGAATTACCTAGATTTGGGGGGTCGGTGTATTGTGAGGAGTTTCGTTTTGTCCATCTTGAGCAAATAAATTCAGCTCAACAGGCTGTTGAAGCCATACACAGAGGGATACAGCTAGTTCTTGATGACGTTAATGGTAGGGTAGGCCCTGATGATTACGTACAGTTACGTTTAGAGAGCCGTCGTTTAACTAACCCTTTGTTTTCAGTCAGAAGAACTAGGGATGAGCTGTCCACTGAGGATTTATTAAACTCGACCTCAAAGCTGCTTCAGAGCAATAGAGAATTGCATCTCGATGGGACGTTGCTCCTCATTGTGACAGTTGTAAAAAATAGGGGTGGGGGCGCTCGAAGAGTTTTAAATTCTATCCTTAGTAGTCAGATTATTCATAAAAAGAGACAATGTTTAGTAGACCTGACTTACACCGGTACCAATCTATGTTTTGCAGGAGGGCTCTTGGCCGTCATGGCCAGTCATAAACCTACGGATGCAGAATTGTTAGCAGAGGCGAGAAAGTTGCACGAGAAACTGGGGTGGTCAGATCAAAAAAAGGTTCTGCCCAGTGACGTAGCAAAGTTTGAACAGCATTTAGGAGTTAACATACAGGTGGTGTTGTATGCGGTGAAAGGTGGCTGGGTTTTTTTTGAAACGGGGGGCCCCGTGTACCCTAAGACTTATTTCATCCTGTTGCACAATGAACGTTACTATGGGGTTCTGGATGTGAAAAAGTTGTTCGGAGCAAAAAATTACTGTGAGTTTTGCCACACGGTGTACAGTCACGACAACTCTTGCAGGTATCGTTGCCGTCTCTGCTTGAGCACCATATGCTCTGACAACGTGGGTGTGCAGCTGAGGTCTCCTAGCTGTAGACTGTATTGTCGGTCCAAAGAGTGTTTAGACAGACATGTCAACTGTGTGTCAAAAAACCAAGTTGAATGCCTGTCTAAAACTTTGTGCGATAAGTGTCAGGCGTACGTGGACAAGCGGCACAGGTGTAAAGGGAGGCGCTGTAAGCAGTGTCAGGGTTTGATTGTTGGAGATGTAGACGTTCACCTCTGTTTTATGGACAGCCTTAGAAAGCCCGAATCATCAGAAAAGTATATTTTTTATGATTTTGAATGCATGCAGGAGACAGGGTTGCACACTCCCAATTATATTTTTGTGATGTCCCTAAAGCTGGAAAAATCCTGGGAATTTAAGGGTGACGAATGTCTTTGTTAAGACCTTTATTGGCAAAGAGTTCCGGGACTACACGTTCCTAGCACACAATTCCAAAGGTTTATGATGCGTATTTCTGCGTTAGTTACTGAAGGAAAAGATGTGCATAGAACTGATCACTCAGGGCCATAAACTAATGTGTGTGGAAGTTAAGGCCCTTGGCATTCGTTTTATAGACTCTTTAAACTTCTTGCCCATGAAGCTTAGCAAGCTCCCACAGGCGATGGGGTTTGAAGGTTGCAAAGGGTATTTTCCACATTTTTTTAACACTTCAGAAAATCAAAATTATGTGGGGCCTATGCCCGGTGTGGAGCACTACGGTGTAGAAAGCATGATGCCTAGGGAAAAAGCAGAGTTTCTCGACTGGTATCAAGACCACAGCTCTGAGACTTTTGAACTGCAGAAAGAGCTTGCGTATTACTGCCAGCAGGATGTAAAAATTTTGAGACAGGCTTGTATCCTATATAGAAAAGAAATTATGAATATGACGGAGAAGGTCGATCTAGTAGAAAGAGAACCCGGTAAATTCACCGAGATAAAACTGTGTATAGATCCATTCCAGTACATAATGCTGGCATCCGTCTGCATGGCTATGTACAGGTTTATATTTTTGGAGCCTAACACGGTAGCTCTTCTCCCTCCAGACAACTATCACAGACAGAAAAAGAGATATTCGACTCCATCTATCCAGTGGCTGTTGTATATCTCTCAAAAAGAAAATATACAAATATGGCATGCTTTACAGGGTGGGAAACTACAGGTAGGCCTCTACTTTTTAGACGGTTATGCCAATATTGACGGGGTACACACAGCCTTTGAGTTTAATGGGTGTTTTTTTCATGGCTGTGTCGCCTGTCATTGTGAAAAAGCACAAAACCCTATGATGGGTACAACTTTTGGATTTCTTAATTACAAGACGCAGCTCAAGACCGACTATCTAAAACGGCTTGGTTTTGTAGTGAGGACTCTTTGGGAGCACGAGTGGGTGGTGATGAAAGAAACAGACAGGGAGCTTGCGAGCTTTTTAAACCGAGCCCAGTTACCCCAGCCTCTCATGCCTAGGGATGCTCTTTTTGAGTGGAGGACAAACGCCATCCATCTATATTATAAACCTAAGCCCGGCGAAGAAATCCACTATTATGATTTTACCAGCTTGTACCCTTTTGTAAACAAAACCAAAGACTACCCTATTGGGCACCCCGATATAGTTTATGACAAATTTGGATCCCTTTCAAATTATTTTGGAATTGCAAAAGTTAAACTGTACCCCCCACGAGGCCTCTTTTTCCCATTATTACCTGTCAGAGTGGGCGGCAAGCTTATGTTCCCGCTATGCCGAACCTGCGCGGAAACCGAGCAGCGGGAGACGTGCACCCACGCTGAGGAGGAGAGGGCCATCCTGGGGACTTGGTGCACGGTGGAATTGAACGCAGCCATAGCGAAGGGGTACGTGGTGGCTAAAATCTATGAAATCTGGCATTTTAATGAAAAATCTGATGAACTCTTTTCGGAGTACATAAAATCACACCTCCGCCAGAAACAAGAGGCTTCAGGGTATCCCAGTTGGGGCACAGACGAAGACAAACAAAATAAGTATGTTAACAATTTCTACCAGAAAGAAGGCGTGATTTTACGCCGACACGGGATCAGGCTAAACCCTGCTAAACGCCAAATTGCTAAACTGTTTTTAAATTCTCTGTGGGGTAAATTCGGCCAAAGAACCAACCTACCCAATACCAGCATCGTGAGAGACCCCGACGAACTCTTTCAGTACCTATTTTCCCCCAACTACGAGGTTTCATCCTGTGAGTTTATTGACGATGAAACAGTGTGCGTATCTTGGAAGCACGCAAAGGACCGTTATTCTGTCTCCGGCAATACCAATGTTTTCATGGCCTGTTTCCCCACCGCTTATGCCCGCTTAGAACGATACAGCCTCCTAGATGGGTTGCAAGAGCGGTGCCTGTACGCCGACCCTGACTCAGTGATACATGTGAAAAGGGAGGGGGCCTGGAATCCCCCTCTGGGGGATTATTTAGGGGACTTCACTAGCGAGATCCCACCAGATCAACACATCACCGAGTTTGTGTCGGCAGGCCCAAAAACATACGGGTATAAACTGTCGGGAGGAAAGGCCTGTATGAAGGTCAAAGGTATTACCCTGAATGTAGGAAACTGTGAAAAGATCAACTTTGACAGTTTGAAAGATCTAGTCCTGGACTATTGCACAGGTCTGCGAGAAAACCCCTCAAAAAAGACAGAGGTGCAGTAACCCTCTATTGTAAGAAACAAAAATCAGTGGCAAATAGAGACAAAAACCCTTAAAAAAACACAGAAAGTCGTTTACAACAAGAGGGTCCTAGGAGAAGGGTTTAAAACCCTGCCCTACGGCTTTTGAAAAATGGATACGAGGTGGAAACACCCCTTTTCTGCAATTCTCGCGGGGCCTAGCAACTGCGGGAAAAGTTACTTTATAAAAAATGTGTTGGATAATGCCAAACAAACATTGTCTGTTATGCCTGAGAATATCGTGGGGTGTTACAGTTGTTGGCAACCTCTGTATAAAGAACTGCTCTGTAAATACCCCTTTCTCAATTTTGTGGAGGGGCTGCCTGATGCTTTTGACGATGACCATTTGTTTCCTACCAGTAAAGTGAACATGATTATCATAGACGATCTGATGAACTCCGCTTGTGAAAGCGATGAAATCGAGAAAGCCTTTACCAAGTACCTGCATCACAGGAACCTGAGCATTATGTAGATAGTTCAGAACGTATTTTGCGAGGGAAAAAAAAGTCGCACTATTAACCTAAACACAAAGTACATGGTTCTGTTCAAAAACCCCAGGGACAGATTACAAATTGCTACACTCACTCGGCAAATGTACCCCGGCAAAGCTCAGTTCTTTCTAGAAGCTTTTGAGGATGCTACCAAAAGGCCTTATGGCTACCTGGTGGTGGATTTAAATGCTTCCACACCAGAATCTTATAGGCTAAGAACTGGTCTTTTCCCTCCAGACTGGCCGGCAGTTTATACTTTAAAAAGAACAACAGCCTGGTATAAAAAGAGATGAATTATTGGCAGGCCCCTTTTTAACAGCCGGGGTTGCTGCCTGAAAACATGTCTAGCTGCGTGAAAAGAAACCTGGGCCTTTTAAAATTACTTAGCAAATCGTCCCCGCAGCAAAGGAGGGCTATACTGTGCTCGGCCTCTGACGATCTAGTAGCAGCCATCTCAGAAATAGCTCTCAACACCTTAAAAGGAAACGTACCTTTAACACCGAAGCAAGTGCGTGTGCTGAAAAAGAAACACACGCTTATAAAAACTTTGTGTAATAAAAGGGTTTCACTTAAAAGAAAGAAGCGTCTGGTGAAGCAGTCTGGGGGGTTTATCGGACCCCTGTTAAGTTTTGCTGTCCCTCTGATAACGGGGCTTTTAACTAATCGATAATGGAGTATGCAGAAAAAATGTACCAGGTGTCCAGCTGGCAGATGGAGCAATTAAGTGCTCCCCCTCCGGCAGAGGAAAATATCAGAATGACCGCAACACGCTTACTGGATGCTGAAATGAAATCTGTTCTTCAAAGAACTGACTTAGGTGAATATGAAAAGGCTAAACTTTACAGCACCGTGCTTCAAAGGTACCTAATGTACGTGAAGCAGAGCAATGTGGACAAAGGAAAAATAAGTCTGTTTCTACCAGAACAGGAACAGGAACAGAGTGTGACTGCCAAACTCTCCGAAATACCAAAGGCCTCAGACTCTGTTGCTCAGGAGGTGTTGGATAACATGAATAAGCGATATAAGAAAAATGCATCAGTATTGCTAAATAAGCTGGGCCAAAATAAAAACATTTCTTAATGGACCGATAAAGGGTCTTTCGTGTACAAAGGCTCTGTGGTTAATGGTTCTAACATGCTCGACTTAGTCAGGGCCGTCACCCAGACGCTCTCTGTTCCTAGCAAACATGTACCTAAAGGATGGGATGTGTTTATGAATGCCATGGCGGAACCGAACATACCATCTTCCGTCATGGGCAACTGCGACCAACAGAGATCTTTTGGAACGCCTCAAGGCCTCGATCGCCAACACCGGTGTGGACCAAGAAACAGTGACCCCTTTTTTTGCCATCTAAAAAACGAAAATTGGCTAAAAGAGCCGAATGGCTCAGTTTGTGATCTTTTTCATGTTCTATTTTTTTTTAAAACTGGTAATGTTTTGCTTTAAATAAAACATTTCTGAATTGGGTCATTGTGTTTTGTTTTTTTTAAAAAAAACACGCCAAACATCGATTGTCTTTAAACCCCTCACCTGGGGTGCTTTATTGGGTAACATGACTATGAAAAGCGTTGCAAGATACGCATGTCTGGGCTTGTTGAAACATGCTTTGAGCAAGGCTAGGCATGGCCAAGTATTTAAATTTATTTTTTACAAAATCATCACCATCCGGTCGTTTTGCACTAAATCATTAGAATACAATTTTAAAATCCGGTCAAAAGATAAACCCTTGCTACGATGGTGTAAGAAAAACACGCAGTGATAGCCGCAGGCGACGGAGCTGGGGTCTTGTAATTGTCTGTTGTGAAACACAATGTCTGTGGCATTTTTGTTTAAAAATTTCATAATGCTTTTAGGAAAGAACACACTGTTTGGGGGATGTCCGTATGAGTCAAAAAACTCTTCAAGGTTACGCTCCACCAGATATATGGCAAGCCAGTGTTCACCCGGGCGGTTGTGTGGATGCGTGTTGACCACCAAACCTAGGGGTCTCTGAGACAGCTTGCCGCCAGGGAGCCAATCGCAGGGAAACACGTCTAAGAAATTCTTTTTCGTGTAAGGGTCCGTTGATAAGACACGTGAGAGCTGCACGGTGTCCATGTTCACATGTAGTCAAACAGAACATTTCTCCTCTGATTTATCTCTATGACGTTGTCAAAAACCCATACAAGATCATATTGACGGAAATGGTTAAAGCCTTCCTAAAACAAATTTCTGCTCTCAGGTTCCCGGTTTTAATCAGGGAATAGTGATTGGCGCATTCCTGGTCGGGGGACAGGTCAAAGGCAAATATGGTGTAACCCTGTGCAAACTCCTCACGGTCGATTAACAGAGAACGATCTTTCATGTGTTTACCAGCTGTCTGTACCAGATTCATGTATTCTCTCACGCAGCGTCCTGCCTCGAAGTCTGGTTGCAGAGGCTTGGTCGGTATCTGCTCACCGTCTACATACAAGGCCACAAAATTAATATCGTAATGCTTAAAATGAAAGGGATTTTTAGCGTAACTTCCGCTAAAGGCATCGTTATCCACGAACCCCAGGACAAGCATTTTGGGTAACTGTCCCAAGAACAAGTTCTCCTGGTTACTGACCCTGCTGCCCGCAGGGATGCTAAACACTTTCATTCCCACACGGTCCACGGGGTATTTGGCATTAGCGGTAAGCAGGGCCTCGGCGTGCCCCAGACGAACACTCGGGGCCACCCGTACTTTCTTCACAAAAAGGGATGCTGATAGAATGCGCAGTTTAAAGCCTTCGGTTCCACTGCCCATTAAACAGAAAGGATCTTTACTGCGCGTCAGTTTAATTTTCACATCCACTCCGTTCAACAATAGTTTTTCTTGAAAAAACAGAGATGACCCAGAATCTCTACTGTTCTGCTTTGAGCGGTCAGCTTTGCACGCCTCACAAACCCTAGATTCTCGCCATCCAAGTCTGTGTCTTCCTGTTGTCCGGCAGTGTCTTTGTAAAAGAGGCCAGCGGAAAATTGTGTGGCGAGGGTGTCGTCGCTGTAATTGAGCACCGATTCTATAAAGGCCCTGTAAGGGTAACAGTTGTTGCTTTGGCTTACAAGACGGTCCCCGAGCGTGACATCCAGCTGACTAAAAATAGAGGCCACTGGGTAATTCACCAGGCCCACCTCGGCGTCCGCGTCAAGTTCAGTTCCGTCTCTTTTTACAATCTTGCAACACAGGTACAGCAGTGTGTTGTTTAAATCCATATAATCTACGCCATTCCCTGCTATAAAAAAGTCAATGGGGGCAGACTCCGTAACGGCCGACAGAGGTGGCACCTCGATGTAGATGCTTTTCTCAATGCTGGTCTGCGTAGGGGCTATTTCGAACAAGTCTAGTTCGGATTTGGTGCATTCTTCAGACCTGCAGTGAACGAAAGCCATGTTGATTAAAATATATCTCTCGTATCAGCCGGCGAGTGTTTCCTCTTTCGCCCAGGCTTCCTCTTGGACTTTCGCTTATGGCTGACCCTGCGGGTCAAAGCCCTTCTTTTAAAGGGCTTCGGGGGACCTGCGTGTCGCAGGTATGACGCATTTCTCTTTCTCTTCTTCCTCCTTTTAATGTACATCAGCCCCGATCCTTCCTGTGAAGCTGTGTTCCCCACCTTCTCCAGAACAGCGCGGGAGACGTGACCTACCACGTCTTTAGCTATGTTTTGAGCAGCGGTTTTTACATGGGGTTTAATAATCTCTAGCCCCCTCCTCAAAAGCGGTACGGCTTTTCGAAAGAGGCTATGGAATATTCCACCCATGCCTGCCCCATACATCACGGGGGCTCCATGATATCCGGGAAGGGCGTATCCCGCCTGGGCTTTGTAATAGTTTCTGTAGACGTTGGGGTCGCCGTAATTTTTTAGGATCGCCATAATACTGTTTTGCTTTTTTAGAAAACTCGCTCTCTCCGGGGGCGCAGGTGTAGCTTGATGATCATCTTGCCAAAGCGAAATGCGACGCTTTTGTTCTGATCTGTCTTTATTTCAATGGTAATGATGTCGATGTGGTGTTTACTGATAGGGACGTAATGAGGTTTATCATAGGTGATGGTGACAAACTCATTGTTCCTTCCTTGGACGGGGACACAACGTAACAGGGGAACAGAAAAGTCCCCCACAAACTGATGTTCTATGATATCCGTGTACAGATACAAAGAATTAAACCCCCCTGTAATGTCTGCTGAGAAAGGGAATTTTTGGATGCTGTGTTTGGGGCCCAAGCCCAGAATGTTAGCTAGCTCCCCGCTGGTAGAAAACATATAAGTAAAAGCGGCAGATTTAAGTCTAATTTTTCTACCCACAGGGTCGTAGTTCATGACCATCTCAGGCGGTCCGGGGTGACGAGCTATGACACTGTTCATATGATCCAGTAATTCGGGTATGGACGCATAATAACCTCGTCGTAGGATGAAACTCCATGCCATATCTCCAAAGGTGACTTCAAAAGGGGTGTCTTCGTTGATAGTGTTCCAGCTGTGTGGGTATTGTATTTCCACTAACCCCACCTCCCAGGCACCCCAGAGATCCAAGAGCTGAATTAGCCGTATTGTAAAGTTCGAACTGGTGTTTTGGGGAAAAACTGCAGAGCTGGCATTGCTGGGCAAAGTAATGTAAAACCCGCCGTCGCTCATCTTCTCTGTCTTTGCGGGGAGGAATAACTTTTGTTTGTTTGTTGTTTGCGTCTAAATGTCACAGAGTTGAGAAGCTTTCACCCAGCTGTTAAACTTATCAGGCCACCCCAACCATTTTACCAGTAGTTGCTTTTTTCTCCCTTTTCCTTTCTCCGCTAGAACTTTTTCAATCCTGTAAATCCTGTCTCGTTTGGGGTTTACTTCAGGGTAAAAAGATCCAGTAACTGTCTCACCCTCGTAGTCTTTTAATCGGTATACAGGTCTCTGACCCCTGGTTAAGGCTTCATCCACTATGAATATCTCATCAGTAAATGTCTGTTCATAACCTTTTTCAAAAGCTCCTTTGGTTTTAGATAGTCTCACGTGGTCGCCTTTTCGAAAAGGGGCAACAACCGGTTTTATTTTAAAACCATCTCCATAAACCATTTTCCATACCTTCAGAGAATTTGAAGGGTTAACATCAGCGGGGCTGGTATGTATAGTTCTGTGAAAGCTCTGGTTGTAACTCTTTATAACGTCAGGTGACACATCGAGGTAGCGAAAGGTGTTATGGGCTGTAAAATATCTCCACATCCTCGTTTTTAAAGTTCTGTTAAACTGCTCCACAACCCCTGCTTTGACTTCATTATTAGTAACAAAATGGTGAATGCCATGCCGTTTTAACAATCTGCTTAAGGGTTTGTTTAAAAATTCTTTCCCCCGATTGGTTTGTAATTTTTGAGGCACACGCCCTTCGCTAAAAATAGCTTTAAAGGCCTTGGATATCTCACCACTCGTCTTGTCTCTTAGGCCTAAGGCCCAGGCATGTTTGGATAGAATGTCTACCACTGTTAAGATGTACTTAAAATTGCTGTTCTGTTTGGAGAACTGGTGCATATCCACCAAATCTGCCTGCCATTGCGCATCCACATCTGAAACAATGGTCTTGTTTCTTTTAAAATGTATTCGAGCTGGTTTGTGTAAAGTATAAGCATCCTGGTCTGAAAGCCAAGCTGTTACTTGTCTTCTATTTAAAGTTTTACTTTGCTTTTTGACCACTTGAAAAAGAGGGTTCACCCCGCCAAAGCTCCCAACTTCCCCGGGGGTGTAATATATTTTCTTTAACAGAGCCGCCTGTGGAGACATGACTGTTACTGGTACCATCTTTTACTAACACAAGTGTGGGTGGGGGACAACATTCATATTAACACATCTAAATAAGTTTTATTAATCGCCTGGTTTAACACAACCTTTTACAACCGCCTGTAAAAATGGATGCCACGACTCCTAACATGAGGGTGTCTGTGCTGGTTCATTCTTCCATTTTGTCCTTTTCCTCTTGAGAGCTGTGTCTCAGAGATGAGCAAAAACAGCTGATGAATGATACATTTACTCCCACAGGGCTACCGATGTGTAAGTTCTCAAAGGCCTCCAGAAAGGCATCATCGAGCTGTTGAGAGATTTTTTTCAAAAAAGAAACAGTGTAAGCACCCCACTGCTTGGTTTTTGATTTACACAATCCCTGGTTCTTAGCCCCCCCCCATTACACACCCCCACCCCGACCGTCACTTCTTAAACAATCATTTACCTGAGCCATGTCTTTTTCGTTCACCTTGTCCGCCCGTAACTCCCCCAAGCCATGATCACCTTGCACCTCTCGGGGGTGGACAACAAGAGGCCATCACGCTCATCGCGGTGCCTCACAAGCAGCCGGGTTTCGGGGTCGGTTTCCAGTGTGTCCATCAACGGCTGGACCAAAGGGTCCTCCTCAGAACTCTCGCTGATGTAGCGCTTTCTCCAAAGGCCCTCGGGGCTAAAACAAAGTCTGAAGTTCTCATGGGGGTGGTGAAGGAATCCATGTTTCCACGATTTCTAAAACATGCGCTATTGGTAAAAGACAGCCTCTTCTGCCCGACGCTGGGCCTTATGGGGTGATGGTGCTGTGCTCTGATTGGCAAAGGGGTCATACGCCCCTCTTCTGGGCAGTTCACCCCATCCCAGAACCTGCCCTATTTTGGTCAAATCTGCTCTTGGGGCGGCCTGATTGGTAGAGGTTGGTGGGAGGAGTTGTTAGAGGGGTCACACGAATCATTTCCGGACGGGTCACTCCGCCCCCGGAACTCATCCTAATTGGTCAAATCTCCTCTTGGTCCTATCGGAACAAAATCCCTCCTGATTGGTAGCGGCTGGAGGGAGGAGTTGTTAGAGGGGTCACAAGACCCACTTCCAGAGAGGACACCCCGCCCCGGAACTCACCCTGATTGATCAAAGCTCCTTTCTGGGCAGTCCTACAGGGGCGAAACCCATCCTGATTGGTAGAGGGTGGGGGGGGAGGAGTTGTTAGAGGGGTCACAAGACCCACTTCCAGAGAGGACACCCCGCCCCGGAACTCACCCTGATTGGTCAAAGCTCCTCTTGGGGGAAGTCCTACAGGGGCGAAACCCATCCTGATTGGTAGAGGGCAGTGGGAGGAGTTGTTAAAGGGGTCACATGACATACCTTGCTTCCGGTCATGTTGCAGCCTGGACCCCGGAAGTAATAACATGCAGGGGCGGGACTTCCTGTGGGTGGGGCTAAGGGGTCAAGGGGCGCAGCTAAGGGGTCGAGGGGCGGGGTTAGGGTTTGATTGATGGTGGGGCCCTTATACTACTGAGAGGGAACAGCTCATTATTACACTCGTTAATTTGGGTCAAGAAACTCTCCCACAGCCCTCACCCCCGGGGCCCAAACAAGCATGAGAACCCCGAGAACAGGCGCTCAATACTGGCACCTCTTCCTCCCCCAGACGGAGAGTCCTGCTTACTGTTTCATTATGGTCAATACAGCCCTTTATCCTCCCATGGGAGAGAAATAGAGTTCCCTGCTGGTTATCATGTGTGTGTCGAGACCCTACAAAAAAACAGGATCCTATCTACTCGTCACAGACTTCAAAGACCCTTTTGCATAGCTGCCGAGGGTTTTATCCCTGCATCCTTGCAAAATGTAATATGCAGTGTCTGGCTGTGGCCCTCCACCCCACGGGTGGCTGCATTTCAGCAGTAAGCAGAATGTTTCTGTGGACGCAGTTTATAGAGTGCTTTGGGAATTGTAAACTGGGCCACTGACTCAGGCTGAGTGAAGAGATTCCTGGCCTGGGTGCCTGGGAAATGTTTTGCCAGCACACAAGTATATATGCATTATCTGTTTATGTGTGTATTTAATGCCAAGACTCTGCAACTGTCCCTAGGTAGGGAAGGCAGCCGACACTGGCCTTTGAATTCCCACTGTTCTATTTTTGATTCCCTCTTTTCTAGCCCAGTAAAGGTCTCTCCATTCCAGTCTTTCTGCTGATGAGTTTGCAGGGTGCTGAGCAGCTGGGACGAAATTAGCAACTCTACTTCTGTGTGATCTCTCTGCCCCATGGAGCAGTTACTGGGTGGAGCTTCTTTTATTAACACTTCTGCCCCAGAGACTGGCAGCCAGTGGAATCTGTGCTTAAAAAAAAAACAAACAAAAAACATCCCACTGGGGTTTGATCTGAGCAAAACCCCGAAGTGTCACCGACGCAGCCACATTTTATTTGGGATGGCACAGCGTCCGCCATAAATGTTTAGGGCTCTCTGAAGGTGGAGGGCATGAAGCAGCTTGCTCACCCCCACGTTTATGCTGTGACATCAGTTAAAGGCAAATGCGCCGTTTGATACCGGCCACTCTGCTAAAAAAATAATCTCTGTCTCCTTCCATCTTGTGGATCTCAAAGCCCATTAGCACTTCACACACAGGAACGAGTCAACCCTCGCGATCCCCCTGTGAGCTGGGGAAATACGGTATGTGTCCGAAGCAGGGCCATTTATTGACTAGAGCACTGTCCAGGGATGCAGGAGACTTGCATTCTCTTGGCGGGTCTGTCACTGACCTGTTGCGGGACCTTGAGCAAGTCATTTGCCCTATCTTGTCCCCTCCCGCCTTTTCTCTGTCTTGTCAGTTGAGCCTGTAAGCTCTTTGGGGCGGGGACTGGCTTTCGCTATGGGTATGTCTACACTGCAAGAAAAGACTCGCAGCACAGCAGGGTCTGGCCTCGGTCAGCTGACTTGGGCTGCGGGGCTAAAACTGCAGTGTAGATGTTCGGGCTGGAGCCTGGACTCTGGGACCCTGTGAGTGGGGAGGGTCTCGGAGCCCAGGCTCCAGCCTGAGCCCGAATGTCTGCACTGCAAACTTTAGCTCCACAGCCTGAGCCCCACTCAATTGATCCAGGCTCTCAGGGTTTTTTATTTCAGTACCTAGCACAATGGGGCCATGATCTCAGTTGGGCCCCCTGGGCATTACTATAATTCAAGTAATAAATAATGATCAATAAAGGTAGCCAGTGTTAAAGATCCAACATCCCTGCAGTGAAGGAGAGATTGCTCTGAGACTTGGACAAGGTCCTCTGACAAAACCAGAGCATTTATTTATAAGGCTAAAAATAAAAACCTTTCAGCTCTGATTTATCCATCACAAAGAAATGGGGGGAAGAGGGTAACCGCGCCTTGGATTTTAGTTCCCCTCTATGGGTAGGGGAAGGATAGTCTTGCAGTGAAAGCACAGGCCTGGGAGTTGGGCTTCTGTTCCTGGCTCTGCCCTGGATTTCCTCTGTGCCTTTGGGCAAGTCACCGTGCCTCAGTTTCCCCATGTGTTAAATGGGGCTCATCCTATGTCACTTAGCATCATCAGGTCCAGCTAACAGCTGATGGAGCGTCTCCTTTACCTCACAGCAGGTAAGGAGACGCTCTGAGCAGATCGATCTGAGTTCTTTATCCCTGCTGCTGCCATGAAGTTCTGAATGGCCGTGCCCTGCTACCCAGCGCTGGCTGAGAAGTCCTAGGTGCCCATTACAGTATTGTAGCCTGTAATGAAATAGAAGGGAAGCCACACGAACCCTGCCCATGTCTGGCTCAGGGCTCATGCGCTAATCTTCCCTCCTGCCCTTTCTCCTGTACCGCTCCCAGCACCCCTCTGCTGCTGTCATCAGCACTGTTCATCTCTGGACGCTTCCCAGATTTTGGATGGTTGGTCACTGAGTCAGGGAACTGCTGCTTACTGACTGGTAGGATTCCTGGACAGGCTGCAACAAGACGATCTCCGAGTTCAGCCTGATCTCCAGCATACGGAGATTGTGGGTGAGGGGAGCACCACCCCACTGAGTCAGCTTCTGTTTTGGTCCCAGAAAGAACCCACTTGGTCCCTGCCCCCCAACTTGCATCAACTGATTAGTCAGCTGAGGAGTGTGATCTCTCTGCCTTTCACAGCAGATAGAAGAAATGTAAACGGGCTTTTGAGCAAAGATAGCCCGTAGCTGTGTGCAATTACAACCAACTCACCTTCTGTTTCTGAAGGGGTGGGCAGAAAAGCTAGCCAGAACAGAAGCTAAGAATGCCGTGGACCCTTCTTACTTGTTGTCACGGAGTCACCGGGCGATGCCCTGGAACTACTCCATACGAAGCCAGTCAGGCCTCTGCGGGAGCCTCCTCTCTGTGAGCAGACTGTCTCCAGGGCCAGAAGCTTACACAGCTTCAGCCTTCCTGGGGCTGACCTCAGAGCATTCAGCATCCCCTTCCACACCGTCCGCTTCCCACAGCCAGTCCGCACAGGCGGGGCTCCTGGGGAAGCCAGAGGGCCCTGCCCCCCAATTCCTCAGTCAGACATGACTCTCAGCCAGCCAGTTAAACAGAAGTTTTATTAGATGACAGGAAGATGGTCTAAAACAGAGCTTGTACGTACCGAGAACAGGACCCCTCAGCCAGGTCCGTCTTGGGGGGCAGGGAGCCCAGAGCCCCATCTGGGCATCCCTCCATTTCCCCAGCCAGTTCCAAACTGAAACTCTCCAGCCCCTCCTCTGGCCTTTGTCTCTCTCCCGGGCCAGGAGGCCACCTGATCCCTTTGTTCTCCAACACCTTCAGTTGGCTCCTTTGCAGAGGAGGGGCCCAGGCCATCAGTTTTCAGGAGACAGGGTGTCGGCCATTCTCTGTGCAGACAGCATCACACTGGCCCTCTAGGGCTCTGCAACAATCACACACCCTTATCCCACCCCCTAGATACTTAAGAAATGCCTAGGGGAAACTGAGGCACCCACACAGTGTTCAGAGAAAACATTAAGAACTTTCCCACTTCATCCCACTTGTAGTGATTCAATTCTGTTCGGTTTCTTTTTCCATGCGCATCATTGTGATATCAGAGTACCTCCCAGTAGTGCATTAAGAAGCAGGACTAGTGTCTGTCGTGTGTGTCTGGTTGGGTACTGATTACTCCTGGGGGAATTCTGTGCCACTGCGCATGCGCAGAATGTATGTCCCCTGCAGATTTCTTTGCTTCACCACAGAAAAATGACGTTCTGACTGGGAAACAAAGGGAAGCTACAAGAATGGTCATGTGACCCTCCCCAGCACTATGTTTCAGGTGCGTAGGGGAGGACGGGATTTCCAGTTCTCCTGCGCGGCATCCGGGGCTGGGTCAGACCCACCCCCAGATTTCTCCCCCAGCTGCAGGAAGCTCTGTAAACTCCCCCCTCCACTTCCTGCACCCATTGCTCCTCAGCTGCAGCGTGAGGGATCCCTGTACAGGGAGCTGCTCCCCCATCCACCCAACCCCCGTGCATCCAGTCCTCCTCCATACCCAGACCCTCCTGCCAAGCCTCACCCCTGCCCCCACTCACAACCCCCCCCATCCGATGAGCCCCACTCCCCCTGCATCTGGACCACCTAAAAGAGCCACTCGTACCCAGATCCCCACCCCACTGAGCCCCAACCAGTTGCACCTGGATCCCCACTCCACTGAGCCCCACTCCCCCAGCATTTGGACCCTCCCCTGAGCCCCCCACACCCAGACCACCCTGCCAAGCTCTATCCCCCCCCCAACAACCTCCCCGCACTGAGCCCCAACCATCTTCATCTGGCCCCCCCTGCAGAGTCCCATTACAGTGACACCCAGAACCCCCAACAAGCCCCTGAACATCCAGATTCACCCCCGCCCCGCACCTGAATCCCCCACTGAGCCACCCGCACCCAGATTGCCCCACACAGAATCCTGTCAGCCCACACCGGGATACCACCCACATTAAGCCCCTCCACACTTGGATCCTGCCTTAATGAGTCTGCCTGCCCGCACAGAGGGGCAGGGCCCTGGGGTATTTCTGGGGCAGGCTGGATCCTTGCACTGTGTCAGGGTTGGGTGCAACCCGTGTCCCGGAGGGGCGGGGGGAGCTGCAGAGTGATCTCCCACCTCTGTGCACCCAGTGGCCTGTGCTCCCCAATGCCATGCTGGAGCCTCCACATTTATTTGACAAATAAAATTTGCAGAATTTTAAATTTTTTGGCACAGAATGCCCTCAGCAGTAACTGACAAAGAACAATGCTTTATGCTTCTACTGTGTTGTATTAGAGGATCTGAGAGTACTTTATAAACACTTACCCCTCCTAGCACCCCCCTCTGATAGGTAGGTATTTAAGGTGGATAAATTGAGGCACAGACAGTAACTCACAAGAGGCCCCATGCTGAGTGAGTGGCAGAACGGGGAACAGATCCCAGATGTCCTGATTCCCAGTTGCCTGGTTGTGACCACTAGACACCCTACCCTGTTCGAAATGGATGTCCGAGCCCCACCATTCTGATCTGGGAGCATCTTACGCTCCCATTGCCCAGGTGCATGTAAATGCCTGCACACAGTGCAGGGGGGAGCATGGCTCACTACCTCTCCTCTAAAAACATTACCCTGTGGTGAGGTACCCATGGCCAGCTGTAATATGGTGCCCTATAGTTCCTCTACATTTGCCAGCACTGCCTACTTGTGGAGGGTTTTATATTGCATTGAAGGCTGGATTATAGAACCCGAGCGGTTAGGGATAGAAAAGCTGACCCAGCCCATGCCCTGGCCACAAGCCTGCTCCCTGCAGTTCATTTCCTACTGCTTTGGCCAAGATAGTTCTAAGCAAGGGGGCTTCCATCAGGAGACTATTCCGTAGCCCAGCCCAGCCCAGCCGAAACGTTCCCCTGGTTAATTTCAGCCATTTGGGCCAAGCTCTGCCTCCCTGCACCACACAGAATAATTCCTCTCGCTCCTTGGAGGGAGTGCCCCCCTGGTCATGTCCCCCCTAGGGTTACCAACTCTGACTGAAGCTATTCGGGGAGATCCCATCCAACATAACATCATGTCATTTTCTTAAACTCTCCTGGATTGCTTTCAGTAGTCGCCGGGAGATGGATGCTGATTCCGGGAGACTCCAGGCCAATCCTGAAGGGTTGGCAACCCTAGTCTCCCCTCAGCTGTCACTGAGCCGAGCTAACCATAGTCAGGATTTTTAATCTTGCCTCTTAAGTCAGGTCCTCCCACTCCGTGCTCATTTTTAATTTGTCTTCCCTAAGGGTGGCCTCTTACTTCCCCAAAGTCATGTGCCGTGTGTGCCCATGTGTTGGCCCTGCGCTTTTATCAAGTGTAATGGCCAGATTGGGATTTGTCTCTTCCCCCCGCCCCCAAGCAGGAAGGAATTTATCTTTGCACCTCTTTCAAGCAGACATGCCAAACCCGTGAAAAAAACTCAGACATTGGGCTTGTTTTGGGCTTAATTGGCTTGTGAGTTGCTTGTTGGCTAGTTTTTGGCCTGAAGCTTGTTGATTTTTTTGTTTTTTTGATTGGCTCCCAGCAAGCAGGGGCAAGGGGGGGGAGAGAGTCAGGGGTGCACAGCGGGCCCACCACCGTCCCAGACTGCAGGCTGGGCAGGATCTAGACACATAAGAGTGTCGGGGTTCAGGGACTGGCTTGGGTTGGCCTTGTTTTGAAATGGGATTCGCTTGATTTTTGGCTTACTGTGAAAGTCGGGGTGCTTATTTGCCGCGTGAAAGTCGGCAGCTGTGCCATTCAGCTGCAGCTAAAGAATGTCCCCGTTTTCGGCAGTGCCAGTTGGGCCTTGGCAACACGAGCCTTTCTTGCCATTAAGGTCAGCGGTGCCGCTCCGCCAGTGGTTGGAGCCCTAGTGTAGACCGGGTGCTATTTTAACCACTGTGACGCGAGCCAGACGCATGGGGGGGGCCGGCGGTTAAAGTACCAGTGGACGGGCTGCCGCAGTGCAATTGCGGTTGCCATCACGCCACCCAATCCCTGGTCCCAGCTATCCCTACAACAACAGCTGCTTGTTCCCTGAGCAGAGCAAGAGCTTAGTTTCACCTGCCGTGGCATGAGGCTGGTGGGCTGCGCCTCATTTCAGCATGACCGGAACGTCTGCGAGGAAGCAGGTAGCTGGGGTTAAAAGCACATCAGGGAATCGATCCGAGATTTTCAACCTGCAGGCAACTATTCCTGGCCCACATGCCTCCAGTCCCAATTAAATATAGTTTGTTTTTCCCATGGTTCTCCTACCCGTCGCTCTGCCCTGGGGACATTTGGCTTGCACCAGTCAGCTGGCCTGCCATGTTTTCACTGAAAGGTAAACAGGATGTTTTTCAATCCAGAGCTGTGTGGAAACCCACGGTAGGGCCACTCACGTCTCTGGATTCTCCTTAACGTCTTTCCAGTGACCTGCCATGCACAAGCCCTCCTGCTAAAGAGCTGTGGATACTCACAACAGCCCTGCTGTTCTTGTTAGAGTTTCCTGGGAGTCACTGAGCCCTGGTCTACACTAGGACTTTAGGTCGAATTTAGCAGCATTAAATCGATGTAAACCTGCACCTGTCCACACGATGAAGCCCTTTATTTTGACTTAAAAGGCTCTTAAAATCGATTTCCTTACTCCACCCCTGACAAGTGGATTAGCGCTTAAATCAGCCTTGCCGGCTCGAATTTGGGGTACTGTGGACACAATTCGACGGTATTGACCTCTGGGAGCTATCCCAGAGTGCTCCATTGTGACCGCTCTGGACAGCACTCTCAACTCAGATGCACTGGCCAGGTAGACAGGAAAAGAACCGCGAACTTTTGAATCTCATTTCCTGTTTGGCCAGCGTGACAAGCTGCAGGTGACCATGCAGAGCTCATCAGCAGAGGTGACCATGATGGAGTCCCAGAATCGCAAAAGAGCTCCAGCATGGACCGAACGGGAGGTACGGGATCTGATCGCTGTATGGGGAGAGGAATCCATGCTATCAGAACTCCGTTCCAGTTTTCGAAATGCCAAAACCTTTGTCAAAATCTCCCAGGGCATGAAGGACAGAGGCCATAACAGGGACCCGAAGCAGTGCTGCGTGAAACTGAAGGAGCTGAGGCAAGCCTACCAGAAAACCAGAGAGGCAAACGGCCACTCCGGGTCAGAGCCCCAAACATGCCGCTTCTATGATGAGCTGCATGCCATTTTAGGGGGTTCAGCCACCACTACCCCAGCCATGTTGTTTGACTCCTTCAATGGAGATGGAGGCAATATGGAAGCAGGTTTTGGGGATGAGGAAGATGATGATGATGAAGTTGTAGATAGCTCACAGTAAGCAAGCGGAGAAACCGGTTTTCCCGACAGCCAGGAACTGTTTCTCACCCTGGACCTGGAGCCAGTACCCCCCGAAACCCACCCAAGGCTGCCTCCTGGACCCAGCAGGCGGAGAAGGGACCTCCAGTGAGTGTACCTTTTAAAATACTATACATGGTTTAAAAGCAAGCATGTGAAAGGATTACTTTGCCCTGGCATTCGCGGTTCTCCTGGATGTACTCCCAAAGCCTTTGCAAAAGGTTTCAGGGGAGGGCAGCCTTATTGCATCCTTCATGGTAGGACACTTTACCACTCCAGGCCAGTAACACGTACTCGGGAATCATTGTACAACAAAGCATTGCAGTGTATGTTTGCTGGCGTTCAAACAACATCCGTTCTTTATCTCTCTGTGTTATCCTCAGGAGAGTGAGATATCATTCATGGTCACTTGATTAAAATAGAGTGCTTTTCTTCAGGGGACACTCAGAGGTGCCCATTCCTGCTGGGCTGTTTGCCTGTGGCTGAACAGAAATGTTCCCCGCTGTTAGCCACGGGGAGCGGGAGGGTTGAGGGGGTAGCCACGCGGTGGGGGGAGGCAAAATGCGACCTTGTAACGAAAGCACATGTGCTATGTATGTAATGTTAACAGCAAGGTTTACCCTGAAAGAATGTAGCCACTGTTTTATAAAATGTGTCTTTTTAAATACCGCTGTCCCTTTTTTTTTCTCCACCAGCTGCATGTGTTTCAATGATCACAGGATCTTCTCCTTCCCAGAGGCTAGTGAAGATTAGAAAGAGAAAAAAATGCACTCAAGATGAAATGTTCTCTGAGCTCATGCTGTCCTCCCACACTGACAGAGCACAGACGAATGCGTGGAGGCAAATAATGTCAGAGTGCAGGAAAGCACAAAATGACCGGGAGGAGAGGTGGCGGGCTGAAGAGAGTAAGTGGCGGGCTGAAGACAGGGCTGAAGCTCAAATGTGGCGGCAGCGTGATGAGAGGAGGCAGGATTCAATGCTGAGGCTGCTGGAGGACCAAACCAGTATGCTCCAGTGTATGGTTGAGCTGCAGCAAAGGCAGCTGGAGCACAGAGTGCCACTACAGCCCCTGTGTAACCAACCACCCTCCTCCCCAAGTTCCATAGCCTCCACACCCAGATGCCCAAGAACGCGGTGGGGGGGCCTCCGGCCAACCAGCCACTCCACCACAGAGGATTGCCCAAAAAAAAGAAGGCTGGCATTCAATAAATTTTAAAGTTGTAAACTTTTAAAGTGCTGTGTGGCATTTTCCTTCCCTCCTCCACCACCCCTCCTGGGCTACCTTGGTAGTCATCCCCCTATTTGTGTGATGAATGAATAAAGAATGCATGAATGTGAAGCAACAATGACTTTATTGCCTCTGCAAACGGTGATTGAAGGGAGGAGGGGCAGGTGGTTAGCTTACAGGGAAGTAGAGTGAACCAAGGGGCGGGGGGTTTCATCAAGGAGAAACAAACAGAACTTTCACACCGTAGCCTGGCCAGTCATGAAACTGGTTTTCAAAGCTTCTCTGATGCGTACCGCGCCCTCCTGTGCTCTTCTAACCACCCTGGTGTCTGGCTGCGCGTAACCAGCAGCCAGGCGATTTGCCTCAACCTCCCACCCCACCATAAACGTCTCCCCCTTACTCTCACAGATATTGTGGAGCACACAGCAAGCAGTAATAACAGTGGGAATATTGGTTTTGCTGAGGTCTAAGCGAGTCAGTAAACTGCGCCAGCGCGCCTTTAAACGTCCAAATGCACATTCTACCACCATTCTGCACTTGCTCAGCCTGTAGTTGAACAGCTCCTGACTACTGTCCAGGCTGCCTGTGTACGGCTTCATGAGCCATGGCATTAAGGGGTAGGCTGGGTCCCCAAGGATACATATAGGCATTTCAACATCCCCAACAGTTATTTTCTGGTCTGGGAATAAAGTCCCTTCCTGCAGTTTTTGAAACAGACCAGAGTTCCTGAAGATGCGAGCGTCATGTGCCTTTCCCGGCCATCCCATGTTGATGTTGGTGAAACGTCCCTTGTGATCCACCAGAGCTTGCAGCACTATCGAAAAGTACCCCTTGCGGTTTATGTACTCGGCGGCTTGGTGCTCCGGTGCCAAGATAGGGATGTGGGTTCCGTCTATAGCCCCACCACAGTTAGGGAATCCCATTGCAGCAAAGCCATCCACTATGACCTGCACATTTCCCAGGGTCACTACCCTTGATATCAGCAGATCTTTGATTGCGTGGGCTACTTGCATCACAGCAGCCCCCACAGTAGATTTGCCCACTCCAAATTGATTCCCAACTGACCGGTAGCTGTCTGGCGTTGCAAGCTTCCACAGGGCTATCGCCACTCACTTCTCAACTGTGAGGGCTGCTCTCATCTTGGTATTCATGCGCCTCAGGGCAGAGGAAAGCAAGTCACAAAGTTCCATGAAAGTGCCCTTACGCATGCGAAAGTTTCGCAGCCACTGGGAATCGTCCCAGACCTGCAACACTATGCGGTCCCACCAGTCTGTGCTTGTTTCCCAAGCCCAGAATCGGCGTTCCACAGCATGAACCTGCCCCATTAGCACCATGATGCATGCATTGGCAGGGCCCATGCTTTCAGAGAAATCTGTGTCCATGTCCTGATCACTCACGGGACCGCGCTGACGTCGCCTCCTCGCCCGGTATCGCTCTGCCAGGTTCTGGTGCTGCATATACTGCTGGATAATGCGTGTGGTGTTTAATGTGCTCCTAATTGCCAAAGTGAGCTGAGCGGCCTCCATGCTTGCCTTGGTATGGCGTCCACACAGAAAAAAGGCGCGGAATGATTGTCTGCCGTTGCTCTGACGGAGGGAGGGGCAACTGACGACACGGCTTACAGGGTTGGCTTCAGGGAGCTAAAATCAACAAAGGGGGTAGCTTTACATCAAGGAGTATTTCAGGCAGGACTTCACGGAGGGTTCCAATAAGAAATGGTGCACCTAAGTTATTGTTCTTATTGGAACAAGGAGGTTAGTCTGGCCTCTGATTGATACATGGCTAGATTTACCTCGTTGCACCTTCTCTGTGAGTGACTGCAGTGTGACCTAGAGGAATGAGTCCCCTAGACAGGGGAGGAGGCAAATGAATACAAAACAAATCTGGTCTATTTCTTGTTTTGATCCACTCCATCTATCTTTTACATCTTTGGCTGGCAGCAGACGGTGCAGAAGGACTGCATGTCATCCACATCTCATGGCTGCTCAGCAGAAGATGGTACAGTACGACTGCTAGCCATCCTCATCTCTTGCCTGCCCAGCAGAAGATGGTACAATACGACTGCTAGCAATCCGTATCGCCTGCCTGCTCACCATAAGACGGTTCAATAGGACTGACTGCAGGACTAAAGAGAATGACCTGGTCAAGTCACTCCAAATTTAGTCCCTGCGCCCATGTCTGCCCAGGCGCTCCCAGCTAACGTGGCCAGGAGCACCTCAGACACGACGAGGATGGCTACCAGTCGTACTGCACCATCTGCTGCCAGAAGGCAATGGGTTGCTGCTACTGTGTAGCAATGCCATACCGCGTCTGCCAGCACCCAGGAGACATACGGTGACGGTTACCTGAGCGGGCTCCATGCTTGCCGTGGTATGGCGTCTGCACAAGTAACTCAGGAAAAAAGGCATGAAACGATTGTCTGCCCTTGCTTTCACGGAGGGAGGGAGGGAAGGGGGGCCTGACTATATGTACCCAGAACCACCCGCGACAATGTTTTAGCCCCATCAGGCATTGGGATCTCAACCCAGAATTCCAATGGGCAGCGGAGACTGCGGGAACTGTGGGATAGCTACCCACAGTGCAACACTCCGGAAGTCGACGCTTGCCTCGGTACTGTGGAAGCACTCCGCCGAGTTAATGCACTTAATGCACTTAGAGCATTTTCTGTGGGGACACACACACTCGAATATATAAAACCGATTTCTAAGAAAACGACTTCTATAAATTCGACCTTATTCCGTAGTGTAGACATACCCATCAGTACATGCAGATTTGTTGCTATTTACCCAGAGGAAGTGGACTATGTCGTGCTAGCCAGGCACTTTGCTGATGCCAGGACAATAGAGTGATTGGCACACTAAAAACACACAGATGTGTCTAAGACAAGACCCTAAGTCGGAGTGGGCAAACATTTTGGCCCAAGGGACACATCTGGGTGGGGAAACTGCATCCAGGGCCATGAATGTAGGGCTGGGGCAGGGGGTTGCGATGCTGGAGTGTGTGCGGTGTGCAGGAAGGGGCTCAAGGGGTGGGGGATGCAGGGAGGGGTGTGGAGTGCGGGAGGGGGCTCAAGGCAGGGGGTTGGGGTGCGGGAGGCAGTGCGGGGTGTGGGAGGGGGTGTGCTGTGCAGGAGGGGGCTCAAGGGGGAGGGGGTTGGGGTGCAGGGTGCAGGAGGGGTTCGGGGTGTGGGTTCCGGCCTGGCGCTGCTTACCTTAAGCAGTTCCCCGTTCCTGGCCAATGGGAGCGGTGTGGGACCAGGGCAGGCAGGGAGCCTGCCTTAGCCCCGCGGCACCATGGGGGTGGCAATCCCGCAGGCTGGATCCAAAGCCCTGATGGGCCGGATCACCACCCCTGCCCTACGCCTAAAGAGCTTGCAATCTGTTATGCATATATACAGAGAACATGACTAATGACAACATGAGCAAGATATTCAGGGTGGGAGACAATCAACGTGGTGATAGAACCCAGGGAGAGTATGAGGGGAGGGAAGCTCAGTGGTTTGAGCATTGGCCTGCTAAATCCAGGGTTGTGAGTTCAATCCTTGAGGGGGCCATTTAGGGATCTGGGGCAAAAATTGGGGATTGGTCCTGCTTTGAGCAGGGGGTTGGACTAGATGACCTCCTGAGGGCCCTTCCAACCCTGATATTCTATGATTCTATGAAGCAGCTTGGAGGAGCTGTAAACTTGATCTTAATAAGGGTTCCTGGTGTGCCGAACAATTCAAATACACCCTGGGTAGTGATCATTTGTAGTGTCATGTTGCATTAACGATAACAAGATTGCAGAAGGTCTATGATGCCGTGACATGCTTAATTAGCATTTAGAGGCTTAACAGAACTTAGAATCCTAGAATCGTAGGACTGGGAGGAACCTTTCGAAGTATCAAGTCCAGTCCCCTGCACTCATGCAGTGCAAGAAGATGCCCGAGGAGCAGAGAAGATGCAAGGCCCACTGGAGCTGAGCAGGGCTGGGTGGCTGTGAAGCTCAGAGAACAGCACTCAGAGACGGGGAGTTGCGAGGGGGCTGTGTGGAAATCTGGGATGCTGAGCAGGGATCAAGAGGTCCTACCAGAGGCCGAGCAATGAGAACGGGGAGTGTGTTTGGAGCAAGGGGGGTTTTCACGGTTAACCCTTCGTGATGCAGAAGGCTGAGGACAGGCGAGGGCTCAGGAGGGTGATGACTCTGTTTACAGCTACGACTCCAGTTTCTTTGTTCTGAAAGACACCACAAAATCCCTGGAAATGTAGCTGCGGCCAGCCCCGAACAGGTTGTCCTCGGCCCTGTTTACAGCACTCTCGCTCTCTGGAGGGCCGATTGCTCATTCTCACATGTGACAGGCATTTCAGCTGGAAACTCGACCCCTTCTCAAGCACATGTGACCCTGAGATAAATTATAAATAGACATGTCATAGGAGACAAAGGCAGGAGCCTTTAGGAAAGGAGCAAGAAGCTGAGCTCAGAACGTGGTCCCGTTGAAGAAGCCAGGAGAGAGCTAGGACAGTTTACTGAGAAGCTGCCAACGAGCCAGGAGAAGCCGGCAGTGGGATATAACTTGGAGAGGTCGGCCGGCACAATGGATTACCAGTCCAGCATTATCCGAGACTCAAACCCCATGGAGAACCTGGAGAAGCAGTTGATCTGCCCCATCTGCCTGGAAATGTTCACCAAGCCCGTGGTGATCCTTCCCTGTCAGCACAACCTATGTCGGAAATGTGCCAGTGACATCTTCCAGGTCAGTGCCTTGCAAACGGAGCCTGTGATGTTTAAACAGGCTGCTTCCTGAAGCCTGGCCGCAGGTGGCAATCCTTGGGCAGTTGTGTGTTAAACCTACAGCGCGTTCACAGGGGATTAAACCTCCGAAGCCAATCTGCTTGCGGGAGAACTGAGCGAGGGTGGGAGCTGGGAAGTGGCTGGAATGGCCAGTCTTCCATGTGTGGTCCCTGGCTGGGGATGTTCCAAGGACTGGGGATACCGATGCTGGGTTGGGACAGACCTGATTCTAGGTAGACCAGAAATTCTGGCTCTAAGTGCAGTAGATTGCCCTCTTCTAGGCTGTGCTTGTCCATCAGAGGTGGGTGAGGCTTCTCGCTATGTATGCTGGTACCATCAGGCTAGAGTCACCTCCCCTGGGAAAGAATCCCCTTGACTTCAACGGGAGTTGGATCGGGACCATGGCATCTGAGCCTTGCTTGGCAAATGGCTCCAGAATGGACCCTTCTCCCCTGCTGCAAGAGTCTGCTCTCTCTGCTTAGACGGGGGAGGAGCCAGCTGATAAAACTGACTGCTTGGGCTCCATCTTGCTCCCTCACTTGCTGAGCTGTGGTTAGTGTCAAAGGTTCCCAGTAATAAAGAGAAAGCGGGAGAAAACCAGGCCCGGAGGGTGAAATCAGACCCTGCTTGCTGGAGCGGACTCGAGGGATGCAGGTTCCCCAAAGCCCCATACGGGGCTGGGGGCAGCTGTGCAGGGAGCTGGGGGCTGTCCCAGCTGGTTTCTAATTAACTGTTGGTTCTTGAAATGGACAGAGAGGGCACTTCCCCCATGGGCAGGCTTCTGTTTACTCGTAAGGACAATGGGCAGAATGTCGGGGTCTCAGGTCAAACCCCTCATTGGGAATTTTGCCTCTGCAAAAAAAGAGTCGGCTTCTCAGCTGCCACACCCCTGATGTGCCTGTTCACACCTGTGCATGGTCAACGTAGCCCTCTCCTGCTAGTGCAAGAGGGAAATTCTGATTGGACGGCTTTTTCCCCGCAGGTATAAGCGACCCCAGAAGGTGCAGAGCAGTGGAGAAGTGGGCACTGGGTCAGGACCCTGAGATCTGGTCCATTGATAAACCTTTTAACACCCCCTGGAGCAAATTTTGATTTGAGGATCTCAAAGCATCTTTAAAACGTTAATAAATTAAACCTCACAACATTCCCCTACGCGATAGGGAAATATCATTTACATACTAACATTGCTCTTAAAGCGTTTTCTAAAGGGCAGGGGTGGGTGGGGAGGGGGGTGTCTAAAGCAGAGGTCTAGGACTCAGGACTCCTGGGTTCTATTCCCAGATCTGCCATGCACTTACTGGGTGACCTTGGGCAAATCTCGTTAATCTGGTTTTGCCCCAGCTGTACAATGGAGATGATAATTGCCTCCTTCACTGGGCTTTTGTGACCCTTAATTCACTGATCATAAAGTGTTTAGCGATCCTCTGATGGAAGGTGCTTATATGAATGCAAAGCGTGATGGGCTCTGAGACCCTCTGGTGATGGGCGCATCAGGGATGCATGTTCTGTCCCAGGGGAATGCTGAGGGGAGAGGGTGATGTTTAAATGAGTCCATGTCACTGTCTCCGACAACGCAATGGTGGGTTTTAAGGATGTCTGTGCGCCTGGCGAGACACTGACCTTTGACCTTGTGCTGGTGATATTCGCAGGCTGCTAACCCATACTGGCAGAGCCGGGGAACCACCCTCTCCGGGGGGCGCTTTCGTTGCCCCTCCTGCCGTCATGAAGTGATCCTGGACCGGCATGGAGTCTACGGGCTGCAGCGAAATCTCCTGGTGGAGAACATCATTGACATCTACAAGCAGGAGTACTCCAGGTTAGCCAGGCTCCCCTCTGTCTGCATTGTCCAGTCCCAGTGTTTCTCAGTAGTGGAGGTGGAATGATCTTCCACAGTTTCTCTCTGGTAAGAGCTAATGGGGAAGACTTCCCAGGGATGAAGGATTTTCAATTCCTGTTCTTCCTGGCACTCATCCAGCTCTCCCAGGCAGAGCGCCCTCATGGCCACATTGAAACAGGTATCACACATCCAGCCTGCACTAATCCAGATCATTTCCCCCAGTCCATGTTCATCCAAACCACTGCAAATCAAATGTCACATATTGACCGGACAGTCGTTTGACACCACCAATATTTGATCCCTGGATCCCAAGCTTCACTATTGACCCAAACCTGTGAAAGAAACTTTCCTTTTTCCAGCAGCCAGTCAGTTTGCTTAAGCAAATGAACCAGATAAGTGAGAAGGGCGGGGGGCAATAACAAAGCTTGGTCCTACTGAGTTCCTGGGATCTCCCCCTGCAAAGGAGTGGAGTCAGAGAGAATGGCAGTGCAACATGGTTGGATTTCAAGAGAGCAAATTCTGGGGATTTCAGAAAACTGATGACCAGGGTGGATTTGGAAGAAGCATGACAATTCCCTGGCCTAATTCTGCTTTCACCCCAGTGTAATCAGGAGTCACTCAGTACTGCCAACCCCAGTCAAAAATCTTGTGTCAAGCCTTGAAAAGCCATGAGATGGGCTCAACATTCATGATTTGGGGGGTGGGATGGGGAAATAGATGGTTGGTCTTTGTTATTTGCCTGTTGTGTTCAGAGCTGTTGGAATGCACTCAGCTTTTCTCCACAATCACAAGCCCTAGTCATCTACTGGCAGGGCAGAAGAGTGTTAATAAAAGCCAAGATTCTCATGCCATCTCTTGATTCCAACAGCCGAAACTTTAAGAAAAACACCAGATATTAGCTACATTGAAATCTCACCAGCCTTACACCGCAGCAGAAGACAATCAAGCCCTGGGATTGTAGAAGAAAGCTAGACTTCTATGATTCCTTATTATTTGTGTTACTTTAGCACCCAGAGGTACCAGTCAGAGATCAGGTTCCATTGCGCTGGGCACCGTACAGACGTGAAGTATAAGCTTCACCCCAGACCACATGCAGCCTTCCCCTGAAAAGGAATAATACAAAGAATCAGAAATTGCCACCGGGGCTTCAGCAGGGATTGCTCAGTGGTCTGAAGGGAAGGAAAGGTTCTGTGCTAGTTGGAGAAGTGGGGAGGAGACCAACCAGGAATGTAAAGTCACGGTCAGTTTGTAGGAGAAAAAATAAGGACAGCAGGTTTATAGCTGATTAAAGGGAATACGACCAGGACTTACAGGAGAGAGAAAATAGATCCATTCATAAACAAAGAAGGGTGTGAAATCAGCAATGATTCCAGGGACCTGCTCTTCATTTTTAAAACTTGATCTAAACCAGAAATCGAGAGCGAGAAAGCGTGAATGACCAGGAAGTGATGACTCAGTATGTAGGTGCTGATAACACACGCAGGCAGGGGAATAGGAAAAAGAGAGTATTTATAAGTCAGCAGGTGCAGATATGGATTCCAAAGCCTTAAAGGAATTAACAGATGAATTTATTGAATCACTGGCAATATTATTTGGAAGTCATGGAGACAGAGACAGGTGCTATATGGGGGGCAAATATGGTACCAGTGTTTTTAAAAAGGGGTTGGGGGATGTCTGCTAAATCCAGTTCCAATCGTGAAGTAATGGAGCTAACGCTACGGATAAAGAACAAATCATGCCCAGATCAGTTTGACGGCGCCTTTTAAAAACACGTTGCAGAGAGGAGGGAGTTAATGCAGTAGCTGTTAGTGAAGCATGGGATATCCTGGGCCAGATCCTCAGCTACTGCAAATTGGCATCAATCCATTGCAATCAATGGAGCAGGGCCGATCGACACCAGCTGAGGATCTATCTGGCCCCTTGCCTCAAGCTCCTACTTGAGAAAAGAATTGAGGTTGGCTTGGATATGAGCACTGTTGCACAGATAATAATTGGCCAAATGAGCATAAATGTAGGGCCATGGTAATAGGCTAGGTGATGAGGTGGATCAGCATCAGAAACAATGCCACAGTGATAGGCTTTGTTATTTGCTATAGTGGGTCAGACCCTCTAGCCCAGTGTCCTGTCTCTGAAAGCGGCCAGTACCACAGCGTCAGGGAGAACAGGGCGATTTTGGAGCGATCCACCCGTCTTCCACCCCTGGCTTCTGGTAGTCAGAGGTTAAGGGTCACTCGAGCAGGGGGTCTCATCCTTGATCATCTTGGCTAACAGCCACTGATGGCACTATCCTCCATGAACTTATCCAGTCTCTTTTTTTTTAAACCCAGTTATAGTCTTGGCCATCATAACATCCCCTAGCAATGAGTTCCACAGGTTAACTGTATATGGCATGGAAAAAATACTTCCTTTTGTTTGTATGAAGCCTGCTGCCTATGAATTTCATCAGGTGACCCCTGGTTTTTGTATTGTGGAAAAGGGTAAACGGCATTTCTCTATTCAGTTTTTCCACAACAGTCATGAGTTTATAGACCACTACCATATTCCCCCGCCCCCGATGCTTATTATTATCCTAGTACTTCTTAGCATATGCACAAGATGCCTCAGGTGGCACGTGACCAGGATTCATCACTGAATTTGATCCACTGGTTGGATCATTAGCTTCCCCCACCCCGGGCTGGGCACTGACAGGGAGTGTGACGTGAATGCTGATCCATGCCTCCCATTGTAGTACTTAGAAGCCTCAACCAAGACTGAGTTCCCTCTGAGGCAGGGGAAACAGGCATCAGAGATGGAAAGTGACGTGTCCAAGTTGCAGGGTTGCTACATCTTAGGATTGTATCACAAGTCTTGCATTATTCGGTAGTTTTCTGAGAGGCCCAGCTCCTGGAGCCAGGAGATTACAGGAGACTCTCAGCTTTCATTTATTTTTAAAAAGCGAGTCTCCTTCCTGGTTGCAGAGAAAAGTTTGAAACTGTGACCCCTAAATGCTCAGAACCCAGACAGCCAACAAAAGCACCCCACGTTCTAGTCCAGCGGTTCTCAAACTGTGGGTCGGGACCCCAACATGGGTTGTGGCCCCATTTTAATGGGGTCACCAGGGCTGGCATTAGACTTGCTGGGACCCAGGGCTGAAGCTGAAGCCCGAGCTCCACCATGCGGGGTCAAAGCCTGAGTCCCACTGCCCGGTGACGAAGATCGAGGACTTCAGGCCTGGGTGGTGGGACTCAGGTCACAGGCCCCCAGCCCAGGACAGTGGGGCTCAGACTTTGGCCCCCCAGCCTGGGGCAGCAGGGCTTGGAAGGGCTCAGACTTCAGTCCCCCCACCTCCTGGGGTCATGTAGTAATTTTTGCTGTCAGAAGGGGGTCACCGTGCAGTGAAGTCTGAGAACCCCTGTTCTAGTCTAATGATTTTAAGCCAAACCCGTGACTTTTGGCAGCCTGACTGGTGATTTTTGGCTGCTCTGGGTTCTCCATCCTGAAGTTGGTCCGAGCGACTTTATTTAACTTCTCTTTTAAAGAGCTCTCAGCTGCAGCCACCCTGCCTAAAAAGGGGGGAAAGCAGGTCAAAGTTCCTGGCCAACCGCCTGTGTTTAAATGTACGGTAGGTTTCTGCAGAAGGAAATAAGGAGCCAGCAGCACCAGAGGGTTTGCCTTAAAGAGGACAGAGTGAGCTTTTGCATCATGTGTCTATAATTAGGGTATTCCGCATCATCCTTGAATCCTGGATCTAGCCATTAGTGGCTCAGTAACCCTGATGGACCCAGTGGTTTCCGTGGCCACGGCTGATGGGAGGGGGAAGGTCCCCAAGCTTAGAGGGCCCCCAAAGCTGTCTGTAATGTTCTGAGTAAAGAATATAACAAGGAAGGGGGTGGGGCCCCAGCAAACATGGTGCAAACATGATGCCCCAGCAAACATGATGCACTGGGGTCCCAAATTTCCCTCGACGGGCCTGTCTGTGGTCCCAGTTGCCACACTGGTGTGTGGTGACAGAGTGATGCTTGCTGGAAAGTGGAAGCCGGTGAGAGTTATCTGTTTAAACAGATCTCTGCAGAGAAGCTGGGGATTGATCCTGAGCAGTAAAATTCTCTCCCGGGACGCCTGGACCAGAAATGCTCTCCGTGCTGTGGAGTGAAGGTCCTGGAGGGTTCGCTTGCTGTGATTAAATACAGAGCTCTGCCTGGACAGAGCGAGCTGATCAGAGATCCTGGCACGTACAAGCGCTGGCTCTAAACATTACATCACTGACAAGGGTAACATTAGAGACGGGTTGGGAGTTGATCCAAACTCCACTGTACAAAGTGAAGTCCAGGTTCTGGTCTCCATTACACCACTGTAAATCCAGATTAACTCCACTGAACCCAGTGACTGCCTTGGAGCTAGTCTGGGTTTGCACTGGTGTAACTTAAATCAGGATCTGTCCTTATAAATCAGAAGGCCAGTGCTGGTCGTTCTTCAGCTGTGTAGACCACAGCCCGGTATCTGCTTCCTATCATCGTCTGGTGGGTGTTTCAATCTGTATCTGCCACAGCTCAAATGTGATTAAATGCCACTCAAGGCTGTTTAACCCTGTTCGGTTTCTTGCCGTCTTCAGCAGGCCCCTGAAGAAAGGAAACCACCCCATGTGCAAGGAGCACGAAGACGAGAAGATCAACATCTACTGCTTGACCTGCGAGATCCCCACTTGCTCCATGTGCAAAGTCTTCGGAGCTCACAAAGACTGTGAAGTTGCACCCCTTCAGAACGTCTTCCAAGGGCAAAAGGTACCGAATGTTTTTTGTACACTGTACACTGAGTTCAATGTACAATGCATTCAGTGGGCACTGCTGCTTCCCTCTCCCCGGGGAAAGGAGCCCATCAGCCAGTACTAAACCCTGGCCTGGCCTCAACTAGATGCTCCACAGCGGGGCCAGGGGCTGCAGCTCCTTGACCTTAGCTGAGGTTCACATCCGATCACTTGGAATGTAGATGAGGTCTCCGAGGGGATGGGCTCCTCCTATTTGGCATCTGGGATGTGCTGAGCTGGGCCTTTCAGGAATAGCTTCCGAGGCTGAGCACTGGGGTATTAATAGGGGCTGCCGTCGTGAAGCAGTAACCTGTCTATATTTAGAGTCACTTGAGAGCTGGGGAGCAAGGGCCAGCACCAGTCCCGCAGGGAGCAGTGTCTACAGCTGGAAGCAGACCCATAAGAGCTGAGGTCTTTCCCAGGGTATCTTGGGTGGGATCCATGGATGGCAAGATCTCCCCCAGCATGCACCGGGGCACCCTCCTCCCTGTTGAATGGGGTAGAAACCCAGGAGCCCTAAGCAGACAGATGTCCATTTTTCACTGGAATCCAGACCATTTGGGTAGGTTAGGATGGGCCCTTGTGTCACAAACTCCCAGAGCCAAACCTTCCTCCTTCTCCCCACATGCACTTCCACGGACCATCCTTTCCTGCCGTTCAGGATTCCCTCCCAGCCCCAATGGTAAAGTTCCTTGATCATCTAGTGCCATTGCCCCACCCACCCAACAGGACCAGAGGTGCCCAGCAAAGTCCAGGCTGCCCATCTGGCTCCATCCCCACCACATGGAGACAGTTTTGAGGCTCTGCTTTCTGTGCATCTATTCCCAGCCTTGAGACTGTGTTCCTTCTCTCTAGCCCCATCCTGCAGACGGTGCCAAGGCCCCCCCTTCGCCTACCTCTCCTCTTCCTGAAAAGGGATTAGCCTTCAATGTAGGGGCCCACCGTCCTGTCTGCCCACCAACGCCCTCTCTCCCTCTCAAGACAGCACTACAGGCCTTCACCCGTGCCTGGAAGGGTAAGGGTTAAATCTATTTCTGTTCCCCTCTCACAGATAGAGCTGAGCAACTGCATCTCCATGCTGGTGGCTGGGAACGACAGAGTCCAGACGATCATCAGCCAGCTGGAGGACTCATGCAAAACCACTGAGGTGAGGAATGGGAAAAATGACCGAGCCCTTTGAAATCTGAGTGGCAGAAATGAAATCCAACCCCCAGCAATGTCCTTGAATGGCTAATGCAGGTGTCGGGAGCAGCTTCCCTCTGAGTCCACGTGACTGAGAATCCTGTTTAATTCAATGGGAGGGCTTTTACAAGAAAGAGATGGGGACTGGGGGAGCTAGTAGTTAGAGCCGGCAACTGGGAGGCAAGACTCCTGGGTTCTCTTTCCAGCTCTGAGAGGGGTGCAGGGTCTAATGATTAGAGCAAAGTTTTGAGAGTTGATACTCCTGTGCTTCATTCTCAGCCCTGCCACAAACTCACTGGGCGACACGGGCAAGTCATTTAACCCACCTGTGTCTGTTTCCCCATTAAGATAATCATGCAGCAGGATTCAATTCTTACCCACGTTTCATTGGACACCCCAAATTGTTGTAAAACAAGGAGAATGGCCAGCACCTTGCTCTTAGGATGGGGAGCTCAGAGGCACTTTAGACTATATATATGTGTGCGTATATATACACATACATTCTCCCATGGTGCAAACCGTGACACCACAATGAACAGTAAACAACACACGAGAGCCATTGGCTATCAGTCTTCCTCCATGTTTTGTGGTCTTCACACAGCCATGAGACTCATGCCATCCCATCCAGGCATCCACATCATCGCTCTGGCCCTCAGGTCATATAGCATTTTGCAAAATTTGAGTTAATAAAACTGCAGTTTAATTTAATGATTCTCTGAGATTCTCAGCATGATGGATATGCAAAGCATTACTCTAAAGGGTCCAGTTGGTAAAATAGGGGATGGTCACACTGTGGTCATCATCTGATGTTTGGAATTGGTTAAAGTAATCCTACCAGGCCCCAGGGGGAGGGTATCTGCTGACACTAACAGGAATATTTTGCATTCTGTCTTCCATGTGATGTTCACAAAGCCATTTACAAACCTTTGTTAACTGAGCCTCTCATCTCCCTGTGAAACGGGCGTTATTAGCCTCATTTTTCAGACAGGGAAACTGAGTCACAGCCCTGGTAAAGTGACTTGCCCAGGATTAGCCAGTTGTTATTTCTTGTGTTATGGTCGTGCCAAGGAGTGCCAGGACCACATGGTGCCCGGCGCTGTGCAATCACAGAACAAACAGATGAGCGCTCCCCCAAATAACTTAGTCTTGGGTCAGTGCCGGAGCTGAGGGTAGAAGCCCCGAATCTTGGCTTCCAGTGCCCTGCTCTCACCACCAGGAACATGGCCTCCACTAGTAGGAGGTAAACTGGTTTCCGGTTCCGCTGTTGCTAGTTCCAGTATATTTGTACCATCGGCGAGAGAATCGGGATTGCCACGTGGCAGGGAGCCTCTGGAAACTGCCGTGCCCAGAGAGAAGGGCTAGGTCTGAGTTCCGCTGGGGGCTCCCCGAGATCTGAGCTCTGTGCATTTGTAATCACTGGATGCCTGCGGCGGGGATCGTTCAGTGCGGCTGTGATGCCTCTGGGGGAGATCTGGGAGCGTGCCTGTCCCCTTTGCTTCGAGATGCTCATGCCTTTTGTCCACTGGCAGGAGAACGGCCGGCTGGTGAAGCGGGAGCTGTGCGAGAAGATTAATGCCCTCATTGCAATCCTGGAGGAGAAGAAGAGCGAGCTGCTGGAGAAGGTCACCAAGGAGCAGGAGGAAAAGACTACCTTGGTGCAGGCTCTGATCCAGCAGTACAAAGAGCAGCTGGAGGAATCCACCAAGCTGATGGACACAGCGTTTCAGTCCCTGGAGGAGACAGGAGGGGCCACTTTTCTCACAGTGAGTGGCTCCTCTCCAGCCAAGGGAGGGATGGAGCCTGGATCTAGCAGTGTGGTTTGCTCCTTACACAGATCGTTGGGTCCACCCTCCTGAACCCCACAGGATTCTGCCTCCCAGTCTCCTCCCGTCTCAGCCCAAATCAGCTCTGCCCCCTCACCAACCTTGACCCTCCGCTTCATCCCTTTATTCTCACCAAGGGTCCAGCCTCTGTGTGTCCCTGGGTGGACTGGGTTTCTAGGGAGAACAGTGGGCTTTCAACCCAGCAGGAGGGAATAACCTAGAGTTCCCAAGAGCGGGCTGGCAAGGGTGATCTAACTCTGGCGGAGGGGGCAGAGGCTTGCTAGTCAAAGCCCCCAAATCACAGCCCCGACCCCACTTGGTATGACAAACCCTGCTTAGCACTGGCGACCCGGCACCTGGGGCCAGCTTCATACTAACCTGAACTGCTGCTTTTATCACCTTCTTGGTAACTTGCTACTCACCTTGTTCTTTCCCTCTTCTTTGCTTTCTTCACAGAATGCCAAGCAGCTCATTAAAACGTAAGTCCCCGGGGTTGCATTTTTCAATTACTGCTTCAGTGCCACGGTCTGAGACTCTACAGCAATGTCAAAATCCACCTGAGGATTGTTCCCAGAAATAACGGGGGTTAGCACCCCGACCCCTTCCCAATAGCAGCCCGGGTCCTTTAAAAAGTATCCAGGGGAAAGCAAATTCCGAGCTGCTGTAAAGTTTCTCTGTTACGATCCCCTCTGACCAGCAAGAGACTGGAATAGAATGGCAGGTTCTCGGGCTATTGATAGGGCCCTATTAAATTCACGGCCATGAAAAACGCGTCACAGTCCATGAAATCTGGCCTCCCCCCGTGAAATCTCATCTGTTGTGTGCTTTTACCCTATACTATACAGATTTCACGGGGGGTGACCGGTGTTTCACAGACGAGAGGTCCTGACCCCAAAGGGAGTTGCCGGGGGGTTGCAGGGCCCGGCTCCACAGTCAGCAGCGTGGCAATAATGTACCATGTCCTCCTTACTCCTGCGCTGCGGCTCCTGGCGGCTCTGTCCTCAGAGCTGGGCTCCCAGCCAGCAGCCGCTGCTCTCCAGCTGCCCAGCTCTGAAGGCAGCCCCGCCGCCAGCAGCAGCGCAGAAGTAAGGGTAGCAGAACCAGAACCGCCCCTACAATAACCTTGCCCCCCCCCCCGCCCACGCTCCCACACAGCTCCTTTTTGAGTCAGGACCCCTACAATTATAACACCATGAAATTTCAGGTGTAAATAGCTGAAATCATGACATTTATGACATTTTAAATCCTATGACTGTGAAATGGACCAAAATGGACCGTGAATTTGGTAGGGCCCTAGCAATTGAGCTTCCTGTTGAGCCTGTCTAACTGAGGTGTGTGAACTCCGCAAGAGGGGGCAGTACGATTACTCCAGAGTCACACTGGTGGGTGGATCACATGAGCTCCTACTGGGATATAAAAGAACATTTCTGGGAAGGCTCAGCTGTAGGAGAAAGTTGAGCTGGTTTAACTGAAATGGCTTTTTTAAGCTGAGCTAGTTATGCTGGTGGGAAAGGCTGTGGGGACGCTAATTTCACTTTAGCTTAAACTGATTCCTAATTGATTCAGCTTGAGTTCAATCCAGAATCAGAGTGTCCACACAGGCGGCTGTACCAGTTTACCTAGGCTGGTTTAAAATCACACCTTAGTGAAACAGGCACAACTGGAGACAAGCCCTGGGTAAGGCAGAGTCTGGATAGAGAGGTGCTGTAGGGAATGCAGGACCAGCTGAGCTTCAGGAGAAAGCCAGGGCTTGGGCTTGATGCTGTTAATTGCGTTACCAATAAAGCCAAAAGCCCAGAAAGGGATGAAGTGTGACCTGGAGACAGGGTGTGTATCCTGTTGAACTACACCTGCGTCCAGAGGCCAAAGAGTTCTGCCTTTCCAGCTCCACAGCAGTCCATTTACCCTCCCTCAGCATGCAGGCTCCATGATTGCTGGGAGGTGCCCGGGGATCATCTGAAAGAGGGTGTCTAGAGCAGTCAGCTGGGAATCGCCAGGGATTCGGAAGGCGTTAATACAATGCCCTGTGGCAGAGGTCAAAGGGAGGGTGGGAACATCTCTCGAGCACCTTGTGTGAGAGGGAGGATTTCAGAGAGGGCTTTCCCTGGGTCTTGCTCCCTGGATAATAATCTTTTCCAGCTAGAACATGCAGTCACTCTAGCTGGTAATTCTCTCCTCTGGAGGAACAGCAGGTAAGGAAACAAACCCTATGTCTATCGCCCCCAGAATTGTGGAAGCCTCAAAGGGCGGCCGTCTGGGGAAGATCGAGCAAGGCTTTGAAAATCTGGATTACTTCACCCTAGACCTGGAGCACATAGCAGAAGTCTTGAGAGCCATCGACTTTGGAACAGGTATAATAATATTGCGCCCTTCTTTGGCCCCTCCCATTCGAGCATCTGAAAGCACTTTACAAGCACTAGCGAGTTAAGCCTCACAACCCACAAGGAAACTGAGGCTCGGAGAAGGGAAGTGGTTTGCCCCAGGCCACACAGCAAGTCAGGGTCAAGGATAAGAAACCAGATTTCTTGTCTCCCAGCGCTGTGCTTTACCCACTAGACTCACTTCCCCTCTTCGATAGAGGAGACTGCTCTAACACTTTCAGCTCATTCCAGTTAGTTAGCTGGCAAGATCTGAGGTCCGTTATTCATTTGGGACTTGATCCAACAACACTTGCTGAAGTCGATATATTACCAGAGTCAGTGGACACTGTGCTGGGCCCATGGTTTATAGCAACTGGGAATGCTCCGTCTTGGCACCATACCCATTTACCAGATAGGGAAACTGAGACACAGAGCTGCAGAGTGATCCACCCGAGGCTAGACAATAAGTTACTGGTAAAACTGGGACTAATACCCTCTAGTGCTGCTGACTCCCTGGGGTTCGTACTCAGCCCTAGACTTACATCTTTCTCTCCTACTTCCTAAGAGCATGGACAATATTTTGCTGTGTTTGGAGGTTGCCTTTTATAAGTGGCCTCCTGTGTTGAAAATACAGTTCTGGGGGTGGGGCTTCAGCTTTCACAGAATATCAGGGTTGGAAGGGACCTCAGGAGGTCATCTAAGTCCAACCCCCTGCTCAAAGCAGGACCAATCCCCAATTTTTGCCCCAGATCCCTAAAGGGCCCCCTCAAGGATTGAGCTCACAACCCTGGGTTTAGCAGGCCAATGCTCAAACCACTGAGCTATCCCTCCTCCATTTCTAATTCACCTTACTTTTGCTTGGAGATGAGGAAGAGGAAGAGCTAAATGAGGAAGAAGAAGAAACAGAAGAGGAGGAGTCACAAGAAAGGAAAGTGGATGGTAAGGAAAAAATGCTGTGGGTTTGTGATATGCAGGGATCCTAGAAATTCATTTGCCACGAAGAAACACGGATTTTGCGTTTTTACAGAGAATCTTTAGTTTTTACATTTTGTGAAAAAATAAAAGCATATACAGTAGAACCCCGTTGATCTGAGCCTCCATTATCTGGCTCTCCGTATTAACAGATCTGCGGCTGACAGCCCGAGCCCCACCACCTGGGGCTGAAGGTCTCTGGATTATCCCAATTTTTGATTATCCCATTTGGCCCGGTCCCAGTTAGATCGCCTAAATGGGGTTCCTCTGTACTGTGGCTGCGGAAACTAAAGTTCAGCATTTCATTTTAATCATGGAAATATGTAGATTTTAATGTTTTTTTAATCAGAGAATTTTTGTTTATCACGGAAAGCGAGGGTGTATTAGCAGGAGTGTTGAAAGCAAGACACAAGAAGTAAATCTTCCACTCTGCTCCGCTCTGATTAGGCTTCAACTGGAGTATTGTGTCCAGTTCTGGACGCCACATTTCAGGAAGGATGTGGACAAATTGGAGAGAGTCCAGAGAAGAGCAACAAAAATGATTAAAGGTCTAGAAAACATGACCTAGATGGGAAGATTGAAAAAACTGGGTTTGTTTAGTCTGGAAAAGAGAAGGCTGAGATAACATGACAACAGTTGTCAAGTATGTAAAAGGTTGTTACAAGAAGGAGGAAGAAAAATTGTTGTTCTTAACCTCTGAGGCTAGGACAAGAAGCAATGGGCTTAAATTGCAGCAAGGGCAGTTTAGGTTGGACATTAGCAAAAACTTCCTAACTGTTGGCGTGGTTAAGCACTGGAATAAATTGCCCAAGGAGGTGGTGGAATCTCCATCATGGGGGATTTTTAAGAGCAGGTTGGACAAACACCTCTCAGGGATGGTCTAGATAATTAGTCCTGCCACGAGTGCAGGGGGCTGGACTAGACGACCGCTCGAGGTCCCTTCCAGTCCTATGATTCTGTGAGCCCTGGTGACGAGGGATGAGCAGGACAAGGACTCAGACTATAGTAACAACCCTTCGGAGTTAGGTTAGCGGTCTGGTACCACAGTCACTGGTGTTCCCTTTGCGTGATAATTATCCAAACCCTCATAAACATCATTAAAATGCCTGTGGCCGCGAGGTCTGCTCCCCAGCATTGACTCTCACCAGAGAGAGACAGAAAATGTGTCCACAGCCCCAGGACCTGATCCAACACCGGTTGACATCAATGGGACTAGTCTTCCATTGACTTCAATGGGCTGTGGATCAGGCTTCAGCTGAGCACCCATCTCTCTTAGGAAAGGATTTGTAGTGTATGTTTCATTGAGAGATTTAAAATCTTGCTGGCTCAAACTGATACATCCTAGCTCTGCACTGGAGAAAGCTCCTGCACCCCCATTCAGACTGATGACCCTCTCCCGCTTTCCTTGTGTAATTAATGTATGCCCCACTTCCCCGCCCACCAAGAAGCTGCAAAGGCCTAAGGTAAACAGGACACTAAGGTGAAGAGCAAATAACGTAACTCGAAAGCACGTGTGCATGTTCTCTCTCTGAGGGTCAGGACTGGAGTGGTGTTTTGGAGCCAGCATACCTGGCTTTACTAAGTACCATGGCTCACCTTCAGGATGCACGTGGTGCTGTTCACACATATGGGACAGGTATCCAGGAGCAAAAGGAGAACATATTTAGGGGCTATCACTAGGAGCAATGGGATGCAGCTGAAGGCATTTCCTGACAGCGAGATCTATTTCACAATGGAAGACTCTCCCCAAGGGAAGTGGAGGAAGCCCCCTTAGTGGGGCATGTGCTACCTCAATGCACAGGGAGGCATTTCCCATCGGTCCACATCTCCCAATCTCCTTCTCCCATCAGCGTCACTGAAATTCTTCTCCTCCACCTCTCTTTCAGCACCTCAATAACAGAGCAGAAGCAATTCCCAAGCCAGAAGAAACTCCCCAAGTGCCAAAGAGCTGAGTGATTGGGAGCAATGGGGTGGGGGTAAACGCTCTGACTTCATGGGAGCTACGGGAGGAGTGGGCTGGGGTCCCAGCTGAAGAAGAAAAGGTCGGGCACCACCTGGCCATACGACAGTATTGCTAACTCAGGATGAAAACTTGACCGAAGCACATAGAAGCTCACTTTTATACATGGGTGCAAACTAGAATATTTCATACGTTTTATATTGTTCTATTATTTTGTATATAATTGTAACAGGACTTTGAATTTTGTGTATTTTGAAAAGAAAACTCTTTTGCTAACCAGTTTGTCGTGCCCTGAAGATGTTGACTCTGAGAATTGAAAAGTTTGTTTGCAACCTGTAGGGGATACACTGAGGGGCGTGCCAGACCTCGGCAGACAGAAGTAACTTTAGCTACAAGAAAGGGTTTTGGGGGACTAGAAAGAGGCAGCTGAAGAGAAAGTTCTGCATTGCAATGCATAGTCCTAACTCACAAGAGATTTATTAGGGTTGATGTTGCACTTTGTCACAATAAAGTAGATCTGGTCTTATCTGTGGTTTGTACAAGTGGAAAGTTCTTAGCATGGTTTGACCCCTGGATGAATAATGATCTTTCACACAAGCTGAGTCAATCAGCCACCATTGGCAGAAGGAAACGGGGCTAGTCATAATCCCGGCCACTCATGCACAGCCCTGAAAATATACAGCACGTTTTTTTCAGAAATCCCAGAATGACTTCAGGCCAAGACGTGGAAAATATTTTCACTGTGTTCCCCCACCCTCCTCCTGTTGCCGCCGTGCTGCCCTGCCAGGGGCACCGTTCCCCATGTTCAGTGTGACACACGCACACCTGATCTACTGACTGGTGTACGCAACACCTCACATGCACTCACACACACGATCCAATATCACACACACCCTGGATCTAATGACTGATACACACACACATCCCAGATCTAATCTCTCTCACACACACACTCACACCCCAGTTCCAATATGACACACATACTCCCCAGATCTAATCTCTAATCTCTCTCTCTCTCTCTCACCCCCCCCCCAGATCTGACATCCCCCCAATCTAATATCGCACACACTCATGCCCCAGAGCTAATATGACTGACACACACACCCGATCGCATATGACTCTTTCACACACACACCCCCCAAATCCAATGAGACGTACACTCTTATCTAATATCAACACCCCCCGCACCCCGACCTAATATCCCACACACACACCCCGCAGATCTAATATCGCACACACCCACACACTGCAGATCTGATATCACTCACACACACACACACACACACACACACCCCAGAGCTAATATCGCACATGCACTGAGGTTTTACGATCACAGTTCAGGGTCCCAGGAGAACCGGGGAATTATTCACGCTCATTCTAGCGCTGGGTCCCTGAGTGGGTTCAGCCATGGTGCCCCTCTCTCTCAAAGGGAGGTGCCACCATCCTCCCTGCCCACGGGTTATTGGCTGGGATGTCTGGCTTCTCAGACCCATCCGCTCTTTGCGCGTGCATCGCGAGACACACTGGCTGCAGAAGAGTGGGAAGCAGGGCGGTCTGACAGTCATGGCTAGTGCAAACTGCACAGCTACCCAACATCAATCGTGCAAAGTGTGGGCACGCTACCCATGGATCATGGAGACTGCAGAGCACTGGCCTCCCCAACGACAGCTGCTGCTCATGCCAAGTGCTGACTGTGTCAATTGCAGAAGCATGCCAGCTTCTGACACACCCCAGAGCTGTGACTCCTGCTGGCCACTGAAAATCACAGGTATGCCAACCGCAGAGCATGCCAGCCACTGACCAGGGTAACTACAGAGCCAGTGATCATGCCAAGCACTGGGTCGTACCAAGTACTGTGCTAAAGTTCATGCCCAGCGCAGAGCAAAATGTCTCCAGAACATGCCAGCTCCTGGACATGAAAATGAGGGTTGTGCCAACCCTGGACTATGCCAACCATGCAGCTGCCAGCTACTGCTTATGCAACTACTGGTCATGCCAACTGCAGAGCATGCCAGGCCCTGAAAACCAGGGAGCCCCCTGAACACACCAACCACAGAACTGCCAGCTATTGCTTATGCAGCCACCATTCATGCCAATCACAGAGCATGCCCAGCCATGGCACATCATGCCAGGCTTTGAGAGTGTCAACCCAAGACACCTCCAGCCAGAGCTGATAATGATGCCAAAGCACTGAGCTGGCCAGTCACCTCAGGGCAGGATGCAGAGATAAAGTTTCTTGACTTATGAGGAGAGGCTGAGGGAGCTGGGATTGTTTAGTCTGCAGAAGAGAAGAATGAGGGGGGATTTGATAGCTGCTTTCAACTACCTGCAAGGGGGTTCCAAAGAGGGTGGCTCTAGACTGTTCTCAATGGTAGCAGATGACAGAACGAGGAGTAATGGTCTCAAGTTGCAGTGGGGGAGGTTTAGATTGGATATTAGGAAAAACTTTTTCACTAAGAGGGTGGTGAAACACTGGAATGCGTTACCTAGGGAGGTGGTAGAATCTCCTTCCTTAGAGGTTTTTAAGGTCAGGCTTGACAAAGCCCTGGCTGGGATGATTTAACTGGGAATTGGTCCTGCTTTGAGCAGGGGGTTGGACTAGATGACCTTCTGGGGTCCCTTCCAACCCTGATATTCTATGATTCTATGATTCTATGACACCTTAAATGACTGTTTCTTGGAGCAGCTAGACCTGGAATCCACAAGAGGAGGGGCAACTTTTGATTAAGTCCTCAATGAAGCACAGAATCAGGTCCAAGAGGTGAATATAGCTGGACCACTTGGTAATAGTGACCATAATATAATGAAATTTAACATCCCTGTGGCGGGAAAAACACCACAGTGGCCCAATGCTGTAGCATTTAATTTCAGAAAGGGGGACTACAGAAAAATAAGGAAACAAAATTGTCAGACACATAGATGAACATAATTTGTTGGGGAAGAGTCAACATGGTTTTTGTAAAGGGAAATCATGCCTCACCAATCTACTAGAATTTTTTGTGGGGGGTCAACAAGCATGTGGACAAGGGGGAATCCAGTTGATATAGTGGATTTAGATTTTCAGAAAGCCTTAGACAAGGTCCCTCACCAAAGGCTCTTAAGCATAGTAAGTAGTCATGGGATAAGAGGGAAGGTTCTCTCACGGATTAAAGATTAAAAGATAGGAAACAAAGGGTAGGAACAAATGGTCCATTTTCAGAATGGAGAGAGGTAAATAGTGGTGTCCCCCAGGGGTCTGTACTGGGACCAGTCCTATTCAACATATTCATAAATGATCTGGAAAAACGGGTAAACAGTGAGGTGGCAAAATTTGCAGATGATACGAAACTACTCAAGATAGTTAAGTCCAAAGCAGACTGTGAAGAACTACAAAAGGATCTCTCAAAACTGTGTGATTGGGCAATAAAATGGCAGGTGAAATTCAATGTTGATAAATGCAAAGTAATGCACATTGGAAAACACCATCCCACCTATACATATAAAGTGATGGGGTCTAAATTAGTTGTTACCACTCAAGAAAGAGATCTGGAGTCATTGTGGAGAGTTCTCTGAAAACATCCACTCAATGGGCAGTGGCGTCAAAAAAGTGAACAGAATGTTGGGAATCATTAAGAAAGGGAGAGATATTAGGACAGAAAATATCATGTTGCCTCTATATAAATCCAGTGTACTCCCACACCTTGAATAGTGCATGCTGATTTGGTGGTCCCATCTCAAAAAAGATACATTGGAATTGGAAAAGGTTCAGAAAAGGACAATAAAAATGATTAGGGGTCTGGAACGGCTGCCATATGAGGAGAGAGTAATAAGATTGGGACTTTCAGCTTGGAAAAGAGTCGACTAAGGGGGGATATGATAGAGGTCTATAAAATCATGACTGGTGTGGAGAAAATAAATAAGGAAGTGTTATTCACTCCTTCTCATAACACAAGAATTAGGGGCCATTAATAAATGAATAGGCAGCAGGTTTAAAACAAACAAAAGGAAGTATTTTTTTCACACAACACACAGTCAACCTGTGGAACTCTTTGCCAGAGGATGTTGTGAAGGACAAGATAGGTTCAAAAAAGAACTAGATAAATTTGTAGAGGACAGGTCCATCAATGGCAATTAGCCAGGATGGACAGGAATGGTGTCCCGAGCCTCTGTTTGCCAGAAGCTGGGAATGGACGACAGGGGATGGATCACTTGATGATTCCCTGTTCTGTTCATTCCCTCTGGGGCACCTGGCTTTGGCCACTGTCAGAAGACAGGCTACTGGGCTAGATGGACCTTTGGTCTGACCCAGTATGGCTGTTCTTATGTTCAGTCAAGCCCTCACCACCCTTCCCAGGCCAAAGGAGCTGTCTCTTCTGGGGACCGGGGCAAGGAATCCCTGTGTCTGGAATGCCTGTGTCTACCAGCGCAGATCCTAGAGCAGATCCTACAGCGCAGATCCTAGAACTCCTCCTCCATGATGGAAGAGGAGCTCTAGGATCTGTTTTCTCTAGGGGCTGGGAGGGGAGGCAGAAAAGCAGATGGATGGAGGACCCCAGTCCTGGTGGGGGTGGAGAGAGCAGAGTTGTGGGACCTCAGGTCCTGGTACTGCAGGGAGAGGGAGCCCAAGGCTGGAGAGCTGAAAGGCAAGGAGGACCCTGACGCAGGGGGGTAAGGTCTGGGGGTAGCATTGGAGGACCCCACCCAGTGCTGGGAGAGGGAAGAAAGGGCAGTGGAAGGGAGAGGTGGGGTACTGGGGGGATACCAGTGCTGGGCGACAGGCAAGGGACGATGGAGACTACTGGCTGGCACTCACCTATGCTAGGGGTGAGGGGCCCCCCTGCGCTGGTAGAGGGTCCTTCCGGAAAGGGAAAAGGTCCATCGGAGGCAGAAGGGCAGGGTCAGGGTCAGCCTCCCCTGGCACTAGTGCTTGGGGGCACTAGGACCCTGCGGCAGCAGGCAACTCTGGGAACTGGGCAGAGTGGAGCCAGCTAGGGAGGGCTCGCTCCTTGCTGCTGCCATAGAGACTGAGCCGAACCCGAACCCGGGGGGTGAGTGCGGGGTGCAGGCCTGACCCCTGCTGCTGGCGCCAGGCCTCCTGCTAGTCCCCTGGGCTGCCCTGCCCCCCCCCCCCATGTCCTCCTGAAGCGCCAGGCCCCACAAAGCGTGGGAACTGGCACGGTTGCCCCAGTCTGCCCTATGGATGGGACAGCTCTGGATGGATCTATCCTCCATGAACTTATCTAGTTCTTTTTTGAACCCTTCTACAGTCTTGGCCTTCACAACATCCTCTGGCAAGAAGTTCCCCAGGTTGTCTGTGCAGCTGTGTGAAGAATTCTTAGACCATGGTCCTCCAGTAAACAGACCCAAAGAGCTTGACGTAGAGGGAGATTAAAAACAGCACGTTGGTTCCTGGTGCATCCCCAAGTTACATTAGAGGAGATCACTTATTTATTGAGCAGCATCTGTACAGTTGAGAGAGGAAAGGGGATCTGTGCTCCAGAGTTTACAATCCGGGGCCCTATCCTGCAAAGCTTATAGACACAAGTCATTTTATGCAGGTGAGTTGGTCCTATTGAACTCAACAGATGTTACTTCCATGCATACGTTTTTGCAGGATCAGTGCATTTCAAACACAAGCTACATTGGATGGCTACATGAATATCCCAAAAGCCCTACCACTGTTTCTGTTAGGATTGTCTCTATTAAAAGTGTCACCAGTTTAACTAAACGGGGCCTATTTCCGATCCTCTGTCCGTTCACGTCTCCGAGCGGAGTTCCTCTGGGCGGCGTCCACCGACTCCCTTGACGCCTTTGAGGAGCGGTGGGCGCTGTCCGGGGTTCTCTGCTCGGTGTCCCCGTCCGGTTCCCTTCGTTTGACCCTTTGACCGCACTCCCGTCCCTGTTTTTCATTAGTTGTCCCCCGTAATTAGTTGGCTCCAGGCCCTGTGGATCTCCCCCTTAGGCTGGGGGGGGCTCCTTTCGTAGTGGACGAGCTCCGCCCGCCCACTTCCTGGATCCCAATAGGACCAGTTTAACTAAAGATATGCTGTTAAACTGATTTAGTGAAACCCATGTGGACGCTATTGAATGGATTTAAACCAATTCAAATTCGAGCCCCCTTAGTTTAAACTCTAACCACCTTAATTTAAACAATCTTTAAATTAAATTCAAATCATCTTAATTTAAATCACTTCAATTAAAGGAACCAGGTTCGAAACCAGTTTAAGAGGGTTCACACAGGGATTTGCACTGGTTCAACGAAATCGATTTAAAAGCAGATATGCATTAAAACTGCTCCAAGGTCTAACTCAGTCAAGACTTCCCATTCCCTTTTCCTCCTGGCACTGGGGGCGAAGGTGTGGGGAAGGGGGCTACAGCAGGAACTGGGGCGGGATCGCAGGTGTTTGACACGTGGCTCGGGAGTTTGCTACGCTCCTTGAGTCCAGTTAGCCCCATGGCAGTCTTGCTGCCCGGGCGCCCCGATGCCAGGACAGGTGACCGGCTCAGGGCAGGATGGAGCTGCGGGACCAGCTAGCTTCGCATTCCTGCTGCGGGTCTAGCTCTCAGTTGCTCCGTGGAGTGAGCCAGGCTCCAGCGGGGGCGGGTGGGCGGCGGCAGCTGGACCCATGGCTCACACCGGGATTGGGGACTGGCACGGCGGGAAGGGGGCGACTCGGGGCTGGAGCATGCCAAGGGGGTGCATGGCCAGACCCCCTCCCCCAGGCAGGGCTGGGCCCCGGGGTGAAGCCCCTCGCTGCCCCGGGGGGAGGCGCGCAGCTTCTCCAGGCGCAATGCGCCCCGCGGAGCGCACGGGAGTGGCCAGCCGGGGGTCCCCTCGGCTCCCCGCCGGGCGGGCTGCCGGGGTGCCCGGCCCCCGGGGAGGGAGGCAGCTCTGCAAAGTTTGCAGCCGGCCTGGCCGGAGCTCGCCGCCCCCGCCGGGCCCTTTGCACACGAGTCCCCGGCGCTTCACACGGGCCGCGGCCGGGGCCAGATAAAGAGGCAGCTGCGAGCCCGGGGGGGTGGCTGGAGCAGGGGGACCCTCGCGGAGAGCCAGAGCCGAGCGCGCCCCGGCAGGTGAGGATGGCGCAAGGGGACGGGGAGGAGAAGCGGCACTTGCTGGGGGAGCCCGGAGCCAGGTGAGAGGCGATTTCTCCCCCTTCAGTTACCCCCTCCATGGGGCAATCGTGTAACCCCCCCTCCCTTCTGAGCCTCCTCCCAGTAACAAACCCCAGTCCCCCTTTCCTTCCCCCATAGCACCCTCCCCCTACTCTGTCCCCTGTGTCTCCCCCATCTCTTGCAGGGGATCCCAGTGCTTCCCCCAGCCCAGCTCTGCAGCTCCCCAGGCTGGCCTGTCTCCCCCCTGCACTGTGGGACCCCAGGGAGAGAGCCCAGCCTGGCTGCAGCCTCCTTTCTCCCATTCCAGGCTGCCAGGCCCAGCTCCCCAAAGGTATTTAGGTGCCCAGCTCCCATCAGTGCCAATGGGCATTACGCACTTACCTACGTTTGAGGATCTGGGTTCCAGGGCACCTGCTTCTGGCTCAGCAGGTTCCCTGGCTCTGGTGTCTCTCTACCCGATGTGTGTCTGCCCTTCTGGGGGGAGAGGGTGACTCTGGCACAGAAGGGCTCCCCAGTAATTTAGTCTGGGGGACCAAACCAATCCACTGTCTCCATCTGCTGCCCTTATTGGGAGGAACTTGGAAATGGGGGCTACAGCTGGAATAACTGTGGTTCCTTCAGTGTTAAGGGGGGGGGGGGGAGGAGGGATTGCCTGGCAGGGAATGAGTGATGGGTGGAAGAAGGAAGGGGTAGGGAATCTCCTGCTTTAGAGCTTCCAGTCCTCCCTGGATGGAGGGGAGTTTTCAAGCAGGGGAGACTAGCTAGACTTGGCCCAGGGCTTTCATGAGTGACTGGTGATTTTTAGGGTGCCCAGAATGAGATGCCACCAAGGGGTCTGGCTTTCAGAGGGTGAGTGCTCCAGCACTATCTGAGAATTGGGCGTCTCAAGGTGGGCACCCAAAAATCCCTAGCTTCTCTTGAAAACCCTGGGGCACATTTCCTTTGGGGGGTGGGAAGGGAAGGGCCTTGGGCACAAAGGGGCATCATTTTAATTTCAATTGGAAATCTCTTTCCCCCTTTCAGACCCTCTCCCCGAGTTTCTCAGCCAGCAGTTCCCAAGGGTGATCAGTAACGGTGACTCTCTGTCATTCAGGACCTATCTGAGCATCTCCGAGAAGAACTTTCATAATTCCATGCTCAAGTACATTCCAGACATGTCCTCCATCGAGCTGGGCCTCCCGGGGAACCAGCATTGTCATTCCAACTGGGCTGCTGGCAGCCACTACGATTCCGAAAAGCAGCGGGCTCGAAGGAAACTCTACATCGCATCTGTGATCTGCCTGGTCTTCATGACAGGAGAAGTCATAGGTAAGACGCCAAAGTAGCCTATGTTGTATGGCTTCCTTGGCTGGTAAGAGCCAAGATGCTGGAACAGCTAGATTGGACAAGAGATTTTTCTCCACCTCCTCCCTAAACTGTTATGTGTGGCTATTAAACAGCTGCCACGGTCTGCCCTAGAAGTAGTTGCATTTCATTGTTCAAACAGCTAATCCCAAAAATATAATTGTGTATCTGGGTAAGGGCTTCGTCCCGCAAGGTGGGCACTTGGTAGGATCAAACCTTAGGGCCCTGATCCTAAGCCCATTGAAACTGATGGCAAAAACTGCCAGAGGGGCCCTGGGTTAAAGTGGCAGACACAATGAAAACCCAGGTGAGTATTTTGCAGCAGGCTCCGCTTATAACCAGGAGCCCCTCTGGTCTCAGGAGCCCGCCATCACATGGACTCTGATCTTTCTTCAGGGTTTCCTCGGCACTGGTCGCGTGCCCTGTCTGTGACGGGCATAGGGGCAGCATTGGTGCTCCTGGAGGCTTCCATCCTTTCACTGACTCATTCTTTCTCCTCCACGACTTCAGGGGGATACCTGTCCCACAGCCTGGCCATCATGACAGACGCAGCCCACCTGCTGACGGACTTCGCCAGCATGATGATGAGTCTGTTTTCCCTGTGGATGGCCTCACGGCCGGCTACCAAAACAATGAACTTTGGCTGGCACCGAGCAGGTAACTTGCTGAGTGTATTCCCCTGCAGGGCAGGATATGAAGCCCAGGTGCTCAATGGAAGAACAACACTGGGTGTGGTGACATCTAATAATGCTCCTTTCTGCTGCTGGGTTTATCTGAAAGGAAGGGAGTTTCCTTGGTGTGGGGTTTGCAAAGGCTCTTGAATGGAGAGGGGAGGGAGGGACACTTGCAGAGCAGTGGGGGATGGGGAAGATGTCCAGATCCCACACAAGTCCCATCTGGCCAGTGCAGGCTAAGAACTGGGATCCAACAGACCCAACCCTGCAGAGCACACACCTGAATGCACGGGGGGATCACAGAAATCTGGGTGCAAGCTGTTTGCTAACCCGACTCCCCCGAGCCGGTGAGCCTTGTGATTGTCCCTTTTTACTGCCCCTGTGGATCCACTGTTCCAGGATCGTTGGCACCTCTGGCTCTAAGATCATTAGTTACCCCTGTGGGACCCTACCCCAGCAAACACCCATGCTGAGCCACTGGGCCCTTCTGGCAGCAAGTACTTCCCCATCACGTTGAGTCCAGTTGTAACCAGCCCCGTGGCACTCCTGCTGGAATGGGATGTTCCCCTTTCCTTGTTCTGACCTGGTATTTGGGTACAGTAATTCCCTCCCTCCTTTAAGGGCCACCCCTGTTAACTTCCATCTGAGGGCAACCCGAGAGTTAGCTCATCACTTAGCTGCAGTTCTAACCAGGGGAACAGCTTTGCTGAAGTCAAGGAGAGCCTCCTGCGAAATGCAGCAGCTGAATTATTTCAGCCCACTATCTGCCCAAGGGCGGGGAAACCGCCAACTGCCTTTGCTCTCTACATTCTTACAGAGGCTCTTTAGTGCTGCAGTTGTTAAAGGTCTGTTAGCATTCCCATTGCCAGTCTCCCTTTGTCTGTCTCTTCTCTCTGGCATTTGTGAGATACCCAGTCCCCTTCTCCGCTCTCCATTCCCGGCCATCTCCACGGTGTTTTTCTGCTGTCGTCATCTTGACGTCATTAATTTTTTCCTAACTTTGAGCTAACGCTGTGGAAAGTGCCGGACCACCAGCCTTGCAGACTGAGGCCTGGTCTGTAAATAGATGTTTACAGGCTATCCTATCATATCATATATCAAATAGGCTGTCATGATTTCAGTGCAGGGAGGTGGCATTTAACTGAAATAGTTACATCTGTACCGCTCCGAGCACACACGTAGCTCTCTTGGGGTAAAGGTCCATTAGGCCCTGTCTAAACTCAAAGGTTGTATTGCTTTACCCATCCTGGGATAGTTAAAATGGTATCCGCTTAGTATGGATGCGGTTTTACCCGTATAAAGGTGCTTATCTAGTAAATAGCTCATTTCCATATGGGAAGGTATAATTGCATCCACACCAGCAGCTGTACCAGAGTAACTAGGTTTAAAAAATTACACTTTGGAGTGAAATAAACTGGTACAAAATCTGTGTAGATCAGACCTTGTTCTGGTATAGCTTATGCCCCTTCCCTTACAGGTATAAATGATACAGGGGTACGCACCTTTATACCAGCGTCACTGCATCCACACTAGATGGGGTTGTGTAGCTTTAACTAGACTGGGAGAGTACAGAGGTGCAACTTGTGCCCAGAGAGCTGAATTCAGAGAGGACACGTCAGCTATGTTTCAGAGGGGGGCACAAGGGGAGGGTAAGGTGGTGTGATTGACGAGCCGAGGGGCTGGAGGAAAGGTGTGGATCAGAAGCAACAATGAGGGGGTGACTTAGAATTGTTAAACATAATTAGGACTAGTCCTCCTGCGGAAATTGACCAGTATAGCTAGAGTGGAAGAATCGTTATTCTGCTAGAGCTATGCCAGAATATTTCCCCATGTAAACCAGCCTTTAGGGGTCAATTCTGCACACCCCCCTCCCAGCTCCAGCCCCTATATGCTGCTCCGGTGCTGTATATGGACCATAAAGGAGTTGCAATTTCCCCTGGTGCAGGAGCTGCATAAGGCCAACGGAAGTGGCTCACCACAGACCCCACTCTCAGTCCCTGGCGCTGGGGGAATCTGGGATTCTGTGCAGCCCTGGGGAGGCAGCTGTGAAGCCAAGAAGTCCCTGCATGAGGCTCCGTGGCCGCTGTCCCACAGGGTGGCGAGTGCTGGGTGTCTGGAGGAGGATTTGCTGTGTGTTTCTTGCTCTCTAACCCTGCGTGTGCCGGGCTGTCTCTGCAGAGATCCTGGGGGCTCTGGTCTCAGTGCTGTCGATCTGGGTGGTGACTGGAGTCTTGGTTTATCTGGCCGTGGAGCGTCTGCTCTCAAACAACTATGAGATCGAAGGGGACGCCATGCTCATCACCTCCGCCTGCGCTGTGGCGGTGAATATCATGTACGTCCGGCCGAGTCACTGGCTCTTGGCTCCTCTGAGAACACTCCAAGGCGATGGGGCGGGAAGGGTCATTCATTGCTGGTCAAATTGCAAAGGTTAATCCCTCACACTGGAATGTTTCTTCTGGCCAATCCGAAAGGCCTGCCCGTCCAAACAGGCGATTAATCCGGGGATTAGCGGTCTCCCGAGGCCCGATCCTGCTCCCGTTGGAAGCCCCTGAGAGTCTGGCCGTTGATTTCCACTGGGAGCAGGGGCAGGGCCTTGGTTGGTAGAATGCCAGCAGGGATTTTGCAAGTGAGTTTGGAAGTGGCTGTGAAGGGCTCTGTGCTCCTCTCCCCTCCTTCCCACCCCCGCGCTCCCTGGAGCTAGTGTCCGCTGCACGCGGCTTGCACTAGAATCCAGGGCACCAAGGGGGCTGCGGGGTTCTCAGCTGTCTCCTCGGCCTCTACTGGGAACTACCAGACTGGGGTTCTGTTGACCCAAGCAGTGGGGCATAGGATTGAGGATCTGAGCCTCCCTCTGTGTCAGGGTTCCAGGCCCTCTGTTACTGAGCCAGAGTGACGCAGGCCAGAGGGTCTGTGGTTAGCGCTGTACGTTGCAGTCCGGGTCGGAAGCTGGCAGCGAGAGCAGGGTGGAAACTCGCGCTGCACCCTGCATGGGGAGATGGAGGGGAGGTGGCTTTGCCCCTCTGCAGGCAGGGCTTGTCTCGACTGGTGCAGAAGGCATGGGAGGAGGCCGTGGGCTGAGGTGCCACGCTCCGTGACCTTGCTGCTCCGTCTTTCCCTGAAGAATGGGAGTCGCTCTTCACCAGTCAGGTCATGGGCACAGCCACCACGGCCATAGCCACCGTGGGCACAGCAAGCAGGGGAACACCAGCGTCCAGGCCGCCTTTATCCATGTGGTCGGGGACCTGCTGCAGAGCGTTGGCGTCCTGGTAGCTGCATACATCATATATTTCAAGGTACGGGCTCTGTTGCTAAGAGTGTCTGGGTGCAGAGGGCTGGAAACTCCCCACTGTGCGATGTACGAGGGATCTTTCATTTGTTGTGGCATGGAAGCTGGAGCATGAATCGTGCTGTCCTAGGTGGAGGAAGGAAGAGGTGTGGTCTGAGCACAGGCCACAGGTGTGGTCCGAGCACAGGACTGGGAGCCAGGAACTCTTGCGTTCTTATCTTTGCTCTGCTGGTAATTCCTTCTCTGTCCTTGAGAAAGTCACTTAACCTCTCTGCCTTAGTTTGAATGCCTTGCCCAAGGACACAGAGGAAGTTAGTGGCAGAACACAGATTATATATGAGTTTTTTTTTTTCAATTGCATTTCACTTACTTCACCCACCACAGAAATGCAGCCACCTCTGGAATGGCATGCAGCAGCTGCCTAGCAGCATTGCACAACCATGTAGGATAGAAAGTAAGGAATTATGTGTGAACTTGAAACTTCAGGGGAATGCAGGGATGCAGCTATCCAAGTTGGAACTTAGTGGAGACACTGATGCCTCAGCTCTGTGCTATATGATCCTTATTGTCCACACATGGTCAGGATCTCTGCTTCTCTTCTCATCAGCAAGGAGGCAGAAGGTCCGGTGATGCTACACTAGGGCATTGGGGTCCACACTCAGGCCAGGTCTATACTGAAAATTTTTGTCCGCATAGTAATGTCGCTAAGGGATGTGATTTTATTTGCAACATTACTACGCTGCTCAGAGTTTCACATGTACAATTATGCTGCCAAAAAATGCTTGTGTCAGGATCTCTTATGCACTTTTTTTGACACTATAAATTGCTTCTACACTAGAATCATAGAAGATCAGGGCTGGAAGGGACCTCAGGAGGTCATCTAGTCCAACCCCCTGCTCAAAGCAGGACCAATCCCCAACTAAATCATCCCAGCCAGGGCTTTGTCAAGCCTGACCTTAAAAACTTCTAAGGAAGGAGAGTCCACCACCTCCCTAGCTAACCCATTCCAGTGTTTTACCAGCCTCCTAGTGAAAAAGTTTTTCCTCATATCCAACCTAAACCGCCCCCACTGCAACTTGAGACCATTGCTCCTTGTTCTGTCATCTGGTACCAGTGAGAACAGTCTAGATCCCTCCTCTTTGGAACCCCCTTGCAGGTAGTTGAAAGCAGCTATCAAATCCCCCCTCATTCCTCTCTTCTGCAGACTAAATAATCCCAGTTCCCTCTCCTCATAAGTCATGTGCTCCAGCCCCCTAATCATTTTTGTTGCCCTCTGCTGGACACTTTCCTATACCAGCAAACCTTTACTCAGAGGAAATAGTGCAGCATTTTGAATTATTGGCACCTGGATGTTCCCTGGAGGCCTCCCATCCAAGCAGTGACCAGGCTGCACCTCTGCTTAGCTTGTGATCTGTTCAGCTGTCACAACACACAGTACAATTGCAGATGAAAAATGGAATTTTCGTTTGGCATGAAGCTGAGTAGCTCAGGAAGGAAACCACTGAGCATTGTGTAATGAGATTACGTGGAGTCTGAGGGCCATTGTTTGAATATGAGGCATTTGTGAGCTTTACATTAAATATACTGAGTAACTGCTTTCCTCCTCCCACCAGCCAGAGTACAAATACGTAGACCCCATCTGTACCTTCCTGTTCTCAATCCTGGTCCTTGGAACCACACTCACCATCCTCCGGGATGTCGTCCTTGTTCTGATGGAAGGTAAGGAGCTCCACAGAGCAGGGTAGTTAACCCAGTCCCGCCCCTGTGGTATGTTCTCCTGTGGGTTACAGGGTACCTCCCTTTCCTGCTGATGTGGGGCTCTGACCCTGTGTGCTTCTTGCTGTCTTGAAGGTACCCCAAAAGGGGTGGACTTCAACAACGTGAAGGAGATCTTGCTGTCCATCAATGGTGTGAAAGCCCTTCACAGCCTCCACATCTGGGCCCTGACTGTCTCGCACCCAGTGCTGTCAGTCCATATAGCTATCAGTAAGTATCTACCCTGCCTGCCCATTAGAGAGACAAGGTGGGGGAGGGAATATCTTTTACTGGACCAACTCCTGCTGGTGAAAGAGATGAGCCTTTGAGCTGACACAGACCTGAAGAAGAGCTGGAAGGCTCGTCTCTTTCACCAGCAGGAGTTGGTCCACTAAAAGATGCCACTTCAGCCATTTGTCTGTCTAACATCCTGGGACCAACCCGGCCACAGCAACACGGCACACATTTAGGACCTGGTAGAAGTGCTCCCGTCGCTTCGGTGGCATTGGATCGGACCCTGGGGGTAGAGCAGCGTGCTCCAAGAAGATGCGCTTTGGAGGCGTCAAGCGCTCTTGGCAGAAAAGCTGTTGGACATGGAGGATCATGGGAGATTCCTCAATGCTGCACTGGCTTTGCCTGGTTTTGTGTCCAGCTCAGAGCTCTGCTTAGGTTCACCCAGAAGCTCATGATCCTTTAGTACAAAATTGGGGCCCTTTTTTTTTTTTTTGGTGGCTTTGCACAAGTTTCCATCCCAAGAGACCTTTGTGCTTTGGGTGGGTTTTGCATAGGTCTCGCTTAGATAAGAGAATGTGATTCCCTGCACCCCCCAGATTATACAGTTTAAGACCCTGATCCTGCAAACTGATTGGCCTAGGCAGTCCCGACTGGACTCCGGGTAGTGACTGTGTCCTGAAAAAAATCACTTTTAGCTTTCTTTATTTTTATTTAAAGCCAGAAGGGACCATGGTGGTCCTCTCCTCTGACCCCCTGTATGATGCAGCAGCTAGCCTTTCACCCAGCGATTCCTGTCACTTGTGACTGAGCTGGAGCACTGTTATCTGTTGGCGAGACGATAGCTCTATCTGGGTCTATGGATGTAGTGCACCCTGGCAGGCTCAAAGGCCAAGTTTTTACCCCACTACGTGACCTCTCCAGCTTCCATGCTTGTGTTGGTTCCAGATGAAAACACCGACGCACAGACAATCTTGAAGGAGGCTAGTTCCCAACTGCAAGGGGCGTTCAACTTCCACACCACCACCATCCAGATCGAGAACTACTCTGAGGACATGAGAGACTGCCGGGAGTGCCAGAGCCCCTCCGACTGAGCGCCTCTCTGCACGGGGCGGGGGAATCGGTGACCGACTGTGGACCAACAGTCCTGGAAACGCTGCGACCTCAGAGCTCCTTTGCCGCCTCCCCAAACAAGGACGTGCTGTGGTCAAGTGGCCGTTCGGAGGCAGCAGGGTGCCAGTCCCTGGGGCATTGGGATGAGGTGATATGACCGTGTTCTCCCCTGCGCTGTGTTTGAGAGACAGTGACATTTTCTTTTCTTTGCTTTTCTTTTTATTTCACTTTCATCCCATCCCAAACAGGGAGCATCACTTTTAATATTCTGAAAATAAAGCAGATTAAACGATTCTGTCCCTCTGGCTTCATGCTCTGTGTGGGAGAGCCTTGCACTCTTCAGCGTGCTCTCGACTGCTTGGTTTGCCATAGGAGCAGCGGGAACGTCTAGTCTGATCCAGGGGCGCCATTTCACATTTTGGGGGCGGTGCAACATAGGCACCTGAGAACTCTAGGTTTTTTGCCGCTAACAACTTAGAAATTAGCTGACGGGAACACTGTATCTAATTTCTATATAAAGAAAGAAAAACATATATATACAAACGCCACCTAAAGCCATATTTTAAGTGTATATGTAAGTTTAGAACAATCAGGAGATAATACAGCAAGATATTCCCAATCCCAAGCCTTCAGGTATCAGTTTTGGAGCCTTAACGTAGATATCAGAAACACACGTGTATACTTTGTACACTCTCTTTAGTAGAGATAAATAAAATCTGCTTACTTTCTGTAACAGGCACTGTTACTGCCATTACCTACTCTATTTTAGTCGATTGTTTTTCACTCCACTAAAAACACAATTTTACTTAATTTTAACTGCACTTTTTAGCCCAAGCCCTGTGAGCCCAAGTCAGCTGACAAGGGCCAGCCAGCAGCCCTGTTACAGGTCATTAATTTCAGTGTAGCCCTACCTTAAGGCATAGCTAATGATCTCCACCAGAATAAACCCAGACCCCAGTTACATTGCTTCCCCCAAAACCAGTTGTCCCTCTCCATTTTCTTTCCCCTGCAAACTTCCACTTCAAAACCAACAGCTCTAAAAGGCCCCCCTAGAAAGCACTGCAAACAGGGACAGATGTCTGCAAGCCATCGCTGAGAGCAAAAGCCTTCCAGTCCCCGCTCTGTTGCTTCCCCCCAGCCGACAGATGTGCATACAACCCCCAGCTCTACATGAGCCCAGCTCATGTGATGCTGCTGCAGGCAGCTGTTGGCTTTTTGACCTTGCTAGGAATTCGAGCAGCCCCATTCCCCCTGAATGAGGAAGACCTGCGTGCTTCACGAGCCTCTGCACCCTTCCCCATTTTTTGCACCCGTCAGTCACTTGCACACGCTACCGGAGGGAGAGTCGCTGGGGGCCTTACGCAGAACTGGCAGTCTTACACATTTCCTGCAAGATTCTCTGCCTGGGTAAGCAATGGCATCGACAGCCAAATGCTAAGGAAGTGAAACCTGATGGATGGATGGGAAGTGATTATTTTTCAAATGCTGAACACTGAGAGACAGAAAAATAAATTCCCGCTCTTAATAAAAGGGGCGGGGGGAACATAATCACATTTGGGCTTGGGCTGGAACCCTAGGCTCTGAAACCCCATGCGGGTCTCTTGCTGAGTCCAGGCTCCAGCCCTAGCCTGAATGGCTACGCTGGAATTTCTAGCCCCACAGACCAAGTCAGTTGCCCTGGGCTCCAGGACTCCATGCTGTGGGGTTTTTATTGCCGTGTCAACCCGCCCTTAGAGGCACAGCCCTGACAAGTGGGTGCTGCGTTACCCCAGTGGGCCCTGCAGGGGGCACTAGAGAGACCAGCTGCAGCCAGGCTGGTGCCTTTGGGTCTCCACGCAGGTGAGGGGGAAGTTTCAGCCCCACCAACCCCAACGGTGCAAACCTCACGGGTCAGGCCCCATCCTGCCTTCATCGGCACTTATGACAGCTCCTTCCCCCACCCTTCCCCCGCCCAGCCAGGTTTTAACAGCTCACACCTGTTGACGAAGATTGCCCGTGACCATGCGGAGCAGAAAGGAGGAGCAGGGCGGGGGGGGAGGGGGGATAACTGACTTTGGGATGATGGATGCTTTCAGCAGCTCATCTCTGCTACGCTGCTTTTGCTAGACTCAAAGAAACTGAACATGGCTCCGCTGCGAGCTTCCTCACAGCAGTGCCGCGTGAAGGCCAGCAACAGCCAGTGAGGTGCGTTGCAGCCAGTGGCAGGAAGGGTATGAACAGTGCAATGGGTTGGTTGCCTCTGGTCAGTCACTAGTGGCAGGCGCTGGCAGAAAGATCCATCAGGTCAGTTCCTTGATGCCCAAGTGACAGATTGATTTAGGGCAGGCCGGGCATCGACATGTTTGGAGTTATGGGTGCTCAGCACCGTCTAGATGGAGCTAAGCCCCCGCAGGGAGAGGGAGCCTGTGCCCATAGGCATGTTTTATGGGCAACGAGGCCTGCTCCCTTGCACGAATGATTGTCCCAGGATTATTTACGGTGCCGCTCGCAGTGCGGCTTGGAAATAAAACCAGGGTTATTTATGCAGCCGCGGTGGAGTGATATTTACGACACAGAGGTTACGAGCCACCCTCTTTATGAAATAATCACTCCTGACGGGCTTGGCTTCCCATTGTTTATAGACTGCTCAGAACGTTTTTATGGCTCTCTCGGGCAATGGGTGGAGCTGTCATTTTTCAAAGCAGCAAAGGCAAGGAAAGCCCTGGCCTTAATGACTCTGCTAGAGAAACCGCTTTCACCTTGTCGGGCCAGATCCTCAGCTGCAGTAAATCAGCGTAGCTTCACAAGGGCCTGGCTGGTGTAAATCAGCTTAGCAGCACTGCAGACAGTGCGCTCCATCCATTTATACCTGCTGAAGATCTGGTCCTGTCTGTAGGAATCTCCATTCATTTCTCACAGTCAGGCTGACCTCACCCGAGGGTTTTAATAGGTTTGTGAGTCAAATGGGTCAGTGTCAGATGTGGATTTTGAGCAACCTTCCCAAGCTAAGAAGACTGGGCTTGGTTAGGACTTGACTGGGAGACTTAAAAACAAGTACACTTATACAGAAAATTACTTGATATTAACTAATTAATCTTCACACACATCAGTTATGAATGAGCTATTACTGTCCCCATTTTACAGATGGAGAAACTGAGGCACAGCAAGGCACCATGACTTCCCAAGATCACCCAGCAGCTGTCCTGGGACTAGAACCTAGGTATCACTGGTCCTAGTCCTGAGCTCCACTAGGCAACACTGTCTTGCTAGGTAGCCAGCCATCCTGACCATTCGTAGCTATTTACACAGTCCTGGACCCCTTCTACAAGAATTACAGGATGTTAACTCCCGTGCCCTGGCTAAATTCCAATTTGGGCATCTGCCTCCCTAAAAGCTTGCCAACAATTTAAGCTGGAAGTGGTATTCTTCACTTCCCTCATCAAAATCTTGTGTGCCATTGGTGTGTGTTGCTCAATTACCGCTGCATTCCACCCCAGAGGAGGCTGCATTTCAGTGGTGGGTGAGGCAATTCCCGTTTGTGGAACCTGGCAGAGGAGAGGGATAAAGGCGAGATATTTGTATCATGGGGACGCAATTAAAGGCTGAATGATCAGAAATACGCTGTGGGAGCCCTGTAGCTTTCACAACATGTTCAGCTATTTCCTTCAGATCACCCCAGCTGAAATTCCAGTGGGAAATCCACCGTCAGGATTTCTTTATGACTTCATTGTCTCCATCCAGCCTCGCTCCAGCTTTATTTATAAGCATCATTTTCTGAGCCCATAATCCTGAGAACCTTAACCAAAGCACTTCTGGAGACCCCGGCAGCAACCTAACTGCCTCCTCGGCACATTGCTTCAAAAGCAGCTGCTCTGTCTCATTTATCTTCTTGTTTGAGGCTGGTCCAAATTCATGTTTATGGCTGTTTAATTAGGAGCTAATGACTTCCGTTTGGCCTTTCTTTCTTTCTCTGCCATTGACAGGTTCTGCTCAGCAAGCGCTCAGGTTGTCGGTTTCTTCGCTAATAATGCTGCCTTTGTTCAGCTCAGAAACTGAACAATATGACTCTGCTGCGAACTTCCCCACAGCAGTGCCACAAGAATTTTGGCAACAGCTGCTGCAGTGCTTTAACAGCATGAATTTCTGCACAACGGTGCCCTGTCTTGCTGAGTCCACGGTCCCGCATGAGTTCTTTTTAGGCCAAAGCACACAGAGCTAACCCTTTGTGCTCATGTAACCATGATAGACCCTGGTCGTCAGTGGGTGGGATTGAACCTGGGACCTCTGGAGCTTAGTGCATGAGCCAAAAGCCAACTGGTGGTTAGCTAATCAAACTTGAGGCCCCACAATACCTCTCTGAGCAGAACCCATCATCTGCATGTCCCCTGGAATGGTGGTTGAAGGTAAGGAAGTATAGCGAGGGAAAAGTAGCTTTTACCAATGGGAAACTGAGGCACAGAGCGGCCAAGGCCTATGTTCTCAAAAGCATCTGCTAACTTGGTGTCCATTTGCCAAGCACCCAACTTGTAACACGAGGGCCTGAGCTGCAGGACCCACTACTCCCCTTAGATTCAACAGGATTTGGGGTGCTCGACACAAGGTGAGACTCAGGCTTGAGGGTCTCAAGCTGGGCACCCATAATTAGGCCTATATTTTTTAAAAGGGCTCACTAAGCGACTTCGCCATGGTCACAAAGGCCAAAGCCTCAAAGTTATGTGCGGGAGGGATAGCTCAGTGGTTTGAGCATTGGCCTGCTAAACCCACCGCTGTGAGTTCAATCCTTGAGGGGGCCATTTAGGGATCTGGGGCAAAAACTGGGGATTGATCCTGCTTTGAGCAGGGGGTTGGACTAGATGACCTCCTGAGGTCCCTTCCAGCCCTGAGATTCTATGATTCGATGTGAGGTACCGGAATACCTTGGGCCAAAGCGAGCCTGAGTTAAGAAGAGAAGCCAGGCGTTCTGCCTCACTGTTCCCTGCTCTGATTACTCAACAGCTTTCCCTGCTAGATCTGGAAGTAGAAGCCAGGTGTCCTGGTTCCCATTGCACGGCTTTGCTTAATACAGAATGCTGCTAGGAGGCGTTTTAGGGGAACACGTAGAAACGATACAGGCTTGGAGGTAATTGCTTTGCCCCGCCGAGAGCCTGAGCTAAGTTTCCATCAGGAAGAACAATAAAGTCCCTCCTGAGTGCACACGATTGCCGTGCGAGGTGATTTAACCCCACGAGCCTTACACTAGTGCTGCTGTGTTGAGCAGAACATGCCTGGTAGCCATTGTTGCCAACCCTAGCGATTTTAATCAGAAATCACATGACAGTTGATGTTTGTCTTAAAGCCCCTGCTCCTGGAGTCAGGTGATTATGTGAGACTCTTGGCTTTCACTGGGAATAAAAAAGTACGTTTTTAGCTCTCCTGGTTGCAGAGAAAACCTGTAAAAATGTGACCCCCTAAATGTTCCATCATCCCAAGGCAAAGGAAAAAATGCACCATTTACTACTTTTTTACCTCTCGGGCTTAAAAATCATCTCTCGTAATTTTGGTGGCCTGATTCATGATTTTTGACCTCGTGGGTTGGCAAGAACAGGTAGACAAGGCGAGTCACAGACACAGGAGCTTTCTAGACATCTCCCTGGGCCCTTAGGTGGCACATCCAGAACCGGACACAATAGTTGTTCTGAGGCACATCCGACTGGACCCACGGTTATTTTTATCTGAGGACAATAACCAGTTTTGTCTGCTGATGGGAGGATGACTGGGCTTCATTCTCAGCCTTGTGCTGAGTCTGAGCTGTTCAATGCATGGGTATAAAACAGACCCTTGATGCTTATTCCAGATTAAATGAGTTTGGATTCATGGAAGATCAAACTCCTAACAGGGCAGGAAACATTACAACAGCTCCCCAGTGTGAGTATCATGGACAGGTGCTGACCCCTAGCGGCAGCAGAGGGAGGGATGATCCCTGGATTGTGTTTCCGCACTTCCACAGGACCCTATTTCTGCTCCTGTATTTCTGGTGAGTTGAAATAGGGATTGTGGCTGCCACCAGGACAATCAATGGAATATACATTCAAACCCAGCTGAGACTCCAGAGGCAGGTCAAGAAATGGAAGCGCCCAGCATCCCTGGAAACCTTTATTTGTACTGGTAAAACCCAATAAAGACAGAAATTCCTTCCAGTATCTCGCCAGCTACCGTTAATGTGAGCGTGTCCCGCTTAGAGCCCAGCATTAGGGAGGTCTAAGCAAGGAACGTTGCCCCAGGCCCCACTGGGATTCCCGTTCGCGTGGCTGTAACGGCGGCTAGATCAGTAACGTTAAAGTCTGTAGCACTGGAATCCCAGCTCAGTCTGGTATCCTCGGAGCATGGGAATAATGCGGCCAGGACAGTGGCTGCCTCCTTTCCAGCTTTGCTTCCCAAGGGCTCCGCTGGGCTCTCCCTGGCGCTAGGGTTTCTCTAAGTGCCGGTACTTCTTACGCAACACGGACACCTGGTCCTTGAACAGCACGGGGTCCAGGCGGAGCTGCGAGTGCACCAGCGGCATGTAGCCAAACCAGGCTGCGAACTGGTTGAGGCAGTCCTGGCGCTGGGAGAACCGCAGGTTCCCGCTGGAGACGGCCGCGCTCTTAGACCTCTGCGGGGCGCAAGAGGAGAAGAGAGTGCTCAGGGCTATTGCACAGACTTAGGGACTTACCCTGCTCCCAAGAAGACAATGGTGGTTTTGCCATTGATTTCAGCAGGACAAGGAGCAGACCCTAAATTAGAGGCATTTGACCCCGTAGCTCATTCGTCAGCCCCCAAGGAGGGAGAGGGGAAGCCATCAAAACCACAGAAGGAGGTAGACGGAGCACTGTGATCAGAACACATGGGCGAGCGAACCGCAGGCAACGAGAGAGGAGAAGTGGAGGTGCAGGAGCTAAGGGGCTGATAGCTCAGAGGGAGAGCTGGGAGTTTCCACGGCTTTCCCTTCTCCACCTACATCATAGGTTGGCCCTGAACAAGCCAGAGAACCAGGCACTCCCCAGCTCTCTGAGAGATCCCACCCCGAGCAATGAACCCCCTGGGGGGAGCCATGTTGCAGCTGCTCCTGTTATTCGTTGTAGGGGATGTGGCCTAAGACCAGGACCCGGAGGAAAGCAGAAGCAGTGGCCAGTGGGGTCGCCCTCTGATAGGAGCCTTTCCCAGAATGCCTTTCCTGGGGCTGGCCCTTTAAATCTGGGAGAAACAAGCTGCTGCGGCTCTAGGGGGAACGTTTTGCACCTAACAGTTACAATCTGCACCTCCTGCCCATCTGGTAAGTATATGTCTTTTATTTTGCTGTCTTGGCCTGAGGGGACTGTCCATCTCCAGTTCCTTCCCCCTCCCTCTGCCCTACAGGGCACAGCAGTCTCTGAGCTGAGCTGGGACTGGTTCCTCCAGGATGCACACAGCCTGCCTGCCGCCAGCCCTGTGCTCTGCACGTGGCCGCTGCCCCAGGAGGAGGGCTCTGAAGGGACTTGGCTGGGCGGCATGGTGGGAAGCAGACCGAGCTCTCTGCGGGTGCTGGAAGGGGCTAAGCCCTGAGGACGTAAAGGAAATATTTAGGGTGGCCCCTGGGCATATGGCACTGAGCAGCAGCGAGAGGTTAATACGTAAGGCCTGGATGTTTTAGGCTATTGGGAAACATTGCCTAGTGGTGAGCTCTACCAGGGTGCGGGATGGCTTCCCTCGGGGACAAGGCAGCTCTGTTGCTTAAGTCATTAAGGACTGAACAGGGCAGGGCACGGGGGCCCAGGGAGCAGGACCCATCCGCACTGTCCGAGGGGGCCCAAGAGAACCCTAACTTTGAGGATTCTATGCTCCTCCTCCTCCCCCCGCCATGCCTGGTACGCTCCTGTCTCGGTGGCGCCCCAAAGCACCACTCTCAGCTCCCTACCTCCTGGTGCTGCTTCTTCTGGGTCACTTTGATGGGAGGTAGCTTGGTGACGGCAGACACTAGGAAGTTCATCAGGATGTCTTCACAGTTGGAGAGCTGATCGATCAGGCTCCTCAGGCTGGCAGGCAGGTAATTGGTGAAGAGGCTGTGATAATACCTGGCGGGGGGGGGGGGGCGAGCAAGGCAGAGACTGTGATAATATCTGCGGCGGGGGTGGGGGGGGGAGACGGGAGGGGTGTCTCAAAGAGCTTGAGCCTGCTGGACCTGCTTGTACATTTCCGCTGTGCTTGGCTTTGCCACCAAGGGACCATCCCGTTCCCCAAGGCTGGGGGTGGCCAGAGCATGGGCCAAAGGCCTCCTACAGTCACAGTGCAAGTCCCGGCAGCTCTCTCCTTCCACATGGCGCCACAGGCCGGGGTGGAGACAGGCCCTGTCCTTGCTCTGTGTTCCTTGCCTCTCCTCTGTTTCAGAGGACTTTCCCCAGCCACGGATGCTCAGGCTAATGCACCGGCCACTTGGCTGGGCAGCTTCATCCATGGCATGGATGAAGGCTGCTCTTTGTGAGCTGAAAGCAGGAGACCCACGTTCTCCTCCCACCCTCGACCCTCAGGCCATGACTTTCTAAAACGGGCACCAGTCGAAGCGCTCCTGGATGCACAGGGCTGGGTGCTCAGCACTCCCTGCATCCCGGCCACTTCTTCAGGTCCCTGCCTATGGATTTAGGGAGCTACCTTTAGCCTCCTCTTTTTCAAAAGCTTGGCCTAGGTCTCCCTCCCTGTCCTGGTGTCCAAATGGAGGTTCATAGAATCATAGAATATCAGGGTTGGAAGGGACCTCAGGAGGCCATCTAGTCCAACCCCCTGCTCAAAGCAGGACCAAAACAGGTTAGCCCTACTGAACTCCTTCCCGGGGCATGGGGCTCGATTAGTCCGTTACTACATTGCAGGACCACTTCCAGCACATGGCCAGGCCGGGCCCCGTTGTCCTGGACGCTGCACAGACACGTAGCAAATGGCAGCCACCGTCTCAGTCGAGGGTAAGTGCTTTGAGATCCTCAGCTGGAAGGTGCTATCTAACCCCAGGCCTGTTATGACTGAAGCCTCCATGTCTGGGCTATAGACAGTTCCTACCACTGGGTGGCTTCAAGCTAGTTCATCTTCCAGTGGAGCTTTTGGGTGGAAGAACAGAGCCCTCCAGCGTTCACTCTCCCTGGGACCCTCAGGCCGGAAGTTCTGGCGAAGGTGCTTTACCTGTGATAGAACGCAGCTGCGGTGAGAACCATGGAGAACTCATTGGTCCACTTGGAGGTGTAGCCCCACTGGCTCTGGTTGGAATCCCAGAAGTGACTCCGCATGGGGAACCCAACGATGCGGTCAGGGAAACTCCTCCACACCACAAAGGCAAAGTCAACCTGGGGAGCCAGACGGAGAGAGGTCACCGCCAGGGCAGGGCCGATTAGCAGCAGATCTGGAGACAAACGCCTCCATCATTTGGAGGAGAACACTGCGGAGAGCAGAACTACCCTGGCTAGGACAGAGCCCATCTGGATTTGACCCACTCGATCTTTACCACCATCGCTACTCTCTGCGAAGAAAGGGCACGTCTTCAAAACATCCTCAGTACCTCTCCGAGCCTCGACACCTTGTGCCATGCAACCTGCACCTCCCTACTCCCTTTAAGGACATGGATCCTCTCCCCCAAGCCACACCCCAACCAGCTAAGAACAGAAACGCAATGCCTCAATCCTCGCCTGCAAGCCAGGCTGCCTGCTGCCATGTGATCCTGCCGGATCACACGCGGTAAGCACCCTTGGGCCAGGCGTGTACTTGGGTGGAGGGCCTGCCGGGCACAGCCAGGTGTCTCAGCGAGAGACGTGGGTGATTCAGCAGGTGGCATGCTGCCATGTGGGTTTTTCCTGGAGGTCTCTTATTCAAGTACTCAGCCAGCCCAGCCCTGCTTAGCCTGGGAGATCTGGTGCCCCAGCGTGGTAAGTGCCAATGACCCGGCGGGGGGTGTTGTGCTGGAGAGATGTAAAGCAGAGCTTCTGGCTGCTCAGGGGCCGGGGCACTTTTTGTAAGAGGGGGGCATTAACCCCAACGTCCTGGCCAGATTCTAGCTTGATTATTATTACAGGGTCTATTCCCACCATAGTTTATTTGCCCCTCCTGCCCTCAACTCGGGCCTGATCCTGCGATGCTGAGCATTCTTTGGAGGCCCTGGGAGTTGAGGGCACTCGGCACATCACACGGTCTGTAGAGTTGCTGTGCCCTGTTGAACTCCTGCCACGTTCCAGCCGAGAGGTGGCTGCACTTTCCATGGTGCTCTGGGTACAGAGGCGGATTATGGTTTTGTGGGGCCCTGAGCCCCACCCATTCTGCCTGCAGTCCCACCCCACCCCCTACCCCATGGGGTCAGAGCACTGGTTGGGCTGGCAGAGCCAGACAGGGCAGGAACACTGGGTGGGCAGAGTGAGTTGGGGCACGGGGGCGCTCATTTTTCCAGGGTCCCCCGGTTGGCTGGAGCCACTCGGGATAGGCCCCGTTGGCCCAGTGGCTAATCCGTGGACAGCTTGTGAAGCCCCTTGAGACCCTGCTCTCCCACAAGGCATCTTTATCTAGGTCCCTCCAGCCCCGGGTCTCACCTCGCTGGTTGACAGGCTGGTGTGTTCATCCAGGCTCAGCACCGCATCCGTCCCGATGGCCGAGTACGGGAAGAAACGGTCGCTTACCTGGAATGAGAGGGAACAGCAGAGTCAGGAAGGGGGCCAGAGCCCCTTCCGTCCCTTCCCCATCCCATGGAGAGCGCAGGCTAGTGCAGAGCAGCAGGCACCTGCCGCTGAGTCCCGGCTGGGCCACCGCTGAGCCGCTCCCTGATGCAGAAATCTGGGCTGAGGTTCTTTGGCCGCACGTTCCCCGGCTGCACGTTCCCCTGGCCCTTGGGAGGGCCGGGCTGCCACAGCACGGAGAGCAGCAGCCCCACCGTGCACTGGGGGGTGCATAGCCCGTTCACAGCCCTCCCTGTCCCGCCCGAGAAATCCCGGGACGGCAGGCCCACAAACAAACCAACCCGGTGACTGCTTACTTTCCGCCGGCCGTGAATGACTGTCAAAGGCACTGCTGTCTGGGGCCATTTCCCCCTCGGTGGGGGAGGCTTCTCGCAGCTCCACAGGACTAGGATCTAAAACCAAAGCCAAGGGCGCCTAGGTCAGCACATGTGGGTGGCTCTGTGTGTCTGGGAGGGGGCGGGAGGGTGTGCCCCAAACCCACAGCCTCCCAGTCCTCCCACCCAGCTGGAAAGTTCAAGCCTGGCTCACAGCTACCACCCTCGCTTTAATCAAACAAACCCAGGCGTCACTAGGGGCCCGACCGCTCACCTGTGGCTGCTTTTAACTTCTACTTGCTATGCAAATAGCTTCTAATTGGAGCCTGGAAGTACTCTCCCAGCTCGAAATTAAAAATCGTAATGCCAAGGCTGGATGCTCCTGCCCGGGGCTGCGGGCATGGGGCGAGGTCTAGTTAAAGAGGGTGATTAATAAAGGTACATAAAACTCTTCCCTCTCCCATCCCTTTGCCCCAGATAAACCCTTTGGGTCTGATTTTCAGAGTTGCTGGGGCCAGCTCCAGAACTGGTGTCACTCCATTGGAGTCACTGGGCCCGAATCCCCCAGCTGGCATAAATCAGTGTCACACCATAGGTGTCCGTGGGTCAGATCCGCACATGGGGAGATTCGGCATCGCTCCATTGAAATCAGTTGGGCCAGATCCTCCACAGGTGTAAATTAGCATTGCTCCGTCGGTGCGAATGGAGCTATGCTGACTTCCGCCAGCTGTGGGCTGACTTTCTGGTGGAGGTTCGGGGGCTCAGCACCCCTGCTGATCTACCAGGGTCTTTCCGTGGCTTTCTGGGTCTCTATGTGCCATTGTCAGAAGTGGGTCTAAGGCACCATGGCCCCAGATCCAATGCCTGCTGGAGTCAATGGGGGCCCTTCCAGTCAATTCAGTGGGAGAGGGGTTCAGATCCAATCCAAATGTTCCCAAAGCCCAGGGGTACCTGGTTCGGGCCTGTCTCTAGTTCTAACAGGGAGAACAAAGCAGTAGCTTGGGCCTTCGCCTTCTCTTCCGCAGCGTTAGAACCCAGGAGCATGGCTGGGGGGGGGGGGGGGGTTAACCTTTGCCCCTGACCTGGGCGCAGTGCTGGGATCTGGAGACAGTCTGGATGAGCTTGAGGATGGGCTGGGAGAGGGAGACCACAGGGGAGACGGCCCGGATGAAAGCTGTGAACTTGCCAGAGGGACTGGACCCTGAAAAGGGAGAGATCGGATCAGTCAGGGGTTCCCAAGGGAAGCGCCAGGGCACACCCGGGGTGGGCGGAGGGAGCGGTTCCTACCGTGCTGCAGGTGGTAGAAAGGGAAGTCACCGAGGTGGGTGGAATACTCCGGCAGAGCCAGCAGCCCCCCAGGCAGGGTGTTCCACAAGAACTTGGGGCGGGATTCTCGACGAACTATCCGATCCTTTATTATCTGGTGGGAGATAGAGACTGCTTTCATCACCCTAGCAGCAAGCAGGCGCATCAAGCCAGCAGTGCTCAGCAGAGGAGACAACATCCAGTTGCAAACCCGGGGCTGGGGAAATGCAACCCAGGCCCCCCAACGTCACCCAAACAAAGGGTGTGCTGCAGCACGGCAGGACCTGGCTGGCCAGGGAGTTGTGCAAACAGAGTGGGGGGGGGGTTGATTTGGGGAGGGAGGGATCATACCCCTGAGTTTTTGCCCTGAGATTCAAATCAGCATGAAACTGATTCAAATCCACCACAATTTGCCCGACTTTGTCACTGAATTTTGCCTGGCTTCCATCTGAAACCATCCCTCAGTCCTGAAAGTTGGGGTGGTGGGTGGGGTCCTGCTTATATTGTACAGTGGTCAATGCATAAATCCCTGATTCTCTTGCCGCACCAGCTTTACCCCAGGCTAACGGCACTGACTTCAGTAGCGTTCCTCTTGATTTACACCAGTGAGTGGAAGCAGAATACAGGCTAAATGCGTAACTAGGAGATGGGCTGAAACCCAGATGGGCTCTAGAACTGAACTGCTAGATCTCCCATCTCTATCCTGAGATGAACAAGCCCCTCCAGGATTTCAGAGCACTTTGGATCCAGATGCTGAGCCCTTTGCTCATGCTGCCCCACTGACTTCAATGGGGTGGGCTGGCAACTCCCCAAGAGTACAAAATCTGGCCCTGGACCTCGCTCCCTATTTATAGCAATGAGCAGACCTCAGAAAGTCGAGCTTTTGGTTTGGCTGAGCGGCCAAACGTTCTGCTTCGAACTATCTCAGCCTTGCTGAGCAGCAACAACAGGGCTGGAAATGGCAGAAAACCAGACTTCCTGGCACTTCCTTCTTCCGACCCAACCGGAATAACTGGGAGACGCGGCCTCCCTGCGGCCCATGCTGGCAGGCTGCTCAGAAATGACGGTGACAGACAGATGTCAAACTCTTTTCTGTTTATCGGCGGGGGTTGAGCCCTGGATCTTGACACGATCGCGCACTTCTCCTTTCTGATGGGAGGCTTTGTGTAAAAGATAACGCTGAGTCTGGGTCTTGCTCCCAAAGGGGAAATGCCATTCGAAAGACTCACAGCCTGACAGCTTTGCTGTGTGTGAATTTAGCATTGGGCAGAGGGGTGGCATGGATAGCCCCTGGGGCCTGAAGGCCTCTGTTATCATTGTTACTATGACTATTTGATTTAGCTGGGGATTGGGCCCGCTTTGAGCAGGGGATTGAGGTCCCTCCCAACCCTGATATTCAATGACTATTATATTTATGTACTGTGCTGTGGTAGCACCTAGGAGCACCAGGACCCTGGTCTGCTAGGCACTGTACAAACAGAACGAAATATATCCCCTGCCTCAAAGAGCTCACCGTGCAAGTGTGAGCTAAGAGATAACAGGGGGAGAAAGACAGAGAGGAGGGAGCATTGAACAGTTCAAGGAAACAATGAGATGTTGGCCAGCGATCTCAGCCCACCAGTTGCCTCACCATAGGGCAAAGGCAGGGCAAGCTTCCCCCGCCCTGCCCTGCCTGTGGGCAGGGGCTTGTTGGGATAGATAAGAGAGCACCAGGATTCCAAATTCATCCCTGGTGCAACATAGAAGATTAAGGTTGGAAGAGACCTCAGGAGGTCATCTAGTCCAACCCCCTGCAGTGGAGTTACACTGAGGATGACTTTGGCCCTGGGTCTGCTTGAGTTCCTGGCCTTGCTGAGATCATCAGTTTTTGGGATGGTCTCTCTGGAGTGGCAACCTGTCCACTGGGAGCTGCGCTGAGACCCCCCCAGGCTCATTTCACAGGTGCCGCTGAAGAGCCAGCAGATAGTCAATTTTGGTCATAACTGAGCTGGGTGAGATTTGAACCTGTGGTCTTGAGGGGAGGAGAACAGGGTAAAGGCAAAGAGGGAGACAAGAGAAGGAAGCTTGGTACATAATGAGCTAGAGAACCTATTTCTTTACTGGCTTATCCACAGCCATCCAGCGATGCCTGAAAGGAAGAGAGTGGTCTCTCTGCAGACAAAGGGCTAATGGCCCATGTTCCGCTCCAGGGAGAAACTGGGTTAGAAGCCAACCATGGGGCAGAGCTGGGAAGCCCTGGTAGATGCTGTGCGGCAGCTGGCTTCCTGTGGTCAAGGCATCCTGCTTATCATGTCCAGTTAAAGTCTTTTCTTTCCATTGAGTGACTCAGGAAAATGTGAGTTCGAGTGCCCAGAGTGGAGACAGTAGGGATTTGAATTGCCCTGAAGCCAGAAGGCAACAGGTCCGTGGGCAACATCTGTTATTGTCCCCTTCCACTTAGCTGAACAAATTCATCTTTCTGTCCAATCACAGCTGTTAACACAGGGACCAGAGCTCTGAGCCTTTCCCAGCCCTATGCAGAAAAGTCCACCAAAATATTGCCCAATGAGGCTGACACAGGCTCACGCTCCTCTTGTAGAGCTAGGCAAGCCCATCAGCCAGCACCCCTGCCCCACACCCCACAGCACCCTGCTGGGAGAGGCTGGGACTGGAGTAGCTAGGCACTCCCCCACAACCAGCACTCCTGCCCCATTCCCTACAGTGCCCCCTAGTGGCTGGCACTGTCGTAGCGATACATTTCCCATCCGTCTACTCACTCCTGCACTGAGCTGGTGCCAATCCCTCTGCCCTGATCTGCTCTCTCCCCCTACGGGATGGAGACAGGGTGGGATTTGCCACCACCCTGTTGTTGTTGGTCCCAGCTGTTGCTGCTGCTGCTTGCCTGTTTAAAAAAACCCAAACTACGTGGAACGGTCACCGAGGGAGCTGCTGTGGGAGAGATACCAGAAGCTTGTGGCTCACCTCAAGGGTGGTTTGCACTATTTTCTCCACGGAGGAGAAATATGCTTCCCACAGGAACTGGGTTTGCTGCTGGAACGCCAGGATCTTGTCACTGGGGATACAGCGAACGGTGGAAGGAATCTGAGCAGGACAAAAACCACGGAAGCGGGGAGGCAGAGAGAGGGGACGGGGTTAGTAAGGTTTATGCAGCCAGGCAAAGTGTCTCCTTCTTATTGTGGCACTGGGGAGCCAGGCCCTAACCCTGGCCAGAGGGTTAAAAACATTTTAAGCAAAACCAGGCCTCGATCCAGCCACCCCACCACCCCCAGTGGAGCAGGTGTGGGGGAGTGGGTAGGTGGATCTTTGGCTTCTCCCCCTCAGCGTGCCAGCCAGCACAGCTGAGTTGTCCTGGGGCTCACTGGAACTTGCTGCTGGTATAGGCCAGTAGCAAATTATTACACACCCAAAGCAAGGGGGAAGGGGTTTGTTCCTCCCAGGGCTACTCCTGGCAGGAGGAAGCTTAAATGCCAGCCGTTGCTCAGACTGAGCCTAAAGGTACAATCTAGCCTTTAATGTTCTGTGCAGATGTGCACAGCAGGCTTGTTTATATAGGGCCTACTCAAATCCACTGTTTTGCGCTGACAAGGGCACAAGCCAGGCACCATTTTCCATCACCTGCAGGCAATGCCTTTTGCAGCAAAGAGCGAGTTTCTCTGGTGTCCCCTCAGGCCTTTGATTAACACCTCTCTAGCTCTCTCCCTTAAGCCGCCCCTGTGGGGTGTTAATGAGCCTTCCAGTCCTGCCTGCCCTCCCCCGAAGTCAATAGCAAACTTCAGTGGGAGCAGCGCGGGCTCTAAGCCAGCTGTGGGAGGGTGAGGCAGGACACATCTGCCGCGGGAGATAGGGGACAAGGTTTGGGAGAGGGGACGACTGGTCGGCCAATTTCTGATGGCTGGCTGCCCTGTCCGGCTCTGTTGCAGCCGTCGGCTAATGGGTGATCCACCCGTCCACCACCAGAACAGGGAGATCCGATGGCCAGTAATTCTCCGGTGCTGTGAGTGAAAGGCACTTCACACCATGGCACTGTCTGCTGTGCCACCCTGTGCCAGGCGCTGCGTTACCTGCAGGAGGAGCCTCTCGTCCCCGACAATGGCCGATTTACTCCAGTCGATCACTTCGGAGAATGGCAGCTCCCAGCCGTTACTGAGCAGCACTGGGATGCAAGCAGCCTGGATGGATGAGAAACAGCAGACAACCGCGCTCATGAGACCCAGGCCAGTCAGCCTTGTACCCACCAGCTCAGGGGCCGACAGCCCAGCCGCTGGGTCTGACAGGGGTGGGGGAAACAGGAGGCCTGAGGGAGGCGCACAGCAGCTGGCTAGTGGTATTGGAAGCCCAAATAATTTCTAGAGAGCCCCCTTTCAAAGACTGCTTTCGTCCAAGACCTAGGAGCATTAACCCTGCTCACGGCCAGCCCGAGGCAGGCATGATTTCCTCAGGGACCCTCCTGATGGCTGCTTCTCTACCAAGGGAATAGACAGGAAGGGCTAGCGGCAGAGGGAGGGGATGGGGGTGGGGGAGTGGAGGGTGTCAGGGAAGGGGATGGAAGTGGGAGAGGAGAAGATGGGTAGAAGGAGCGAAGAAGAAGGAGGAGGGGGAAGGGGCACTGATCTCTGAGGAGCAGAATTGGAGACGTTGAGATAAGTGTGTGGGGTGGGGGAAGGCTCAGGCTCTTGCCCTGCTTCTCTCTCTCCATTCTCAGAGGCTCCTGTGCCCTGGGATTGGGGTGAGGAGGGAAATTCACGGACTGACTACAGACATTTCCCGCTGTCTTGCCCGCAGTGGTACCTGCAGCGCTTCCAGGAAGCGGAAGGAGCCCAGCCGCCTGCCGCGGGGGATGATGCAGAAGGTGGAGTTGTGCAGCAACTCCTGATAGTCAAACCTGGGAACAAAATGCAGCTCTGGTTAGAAACCTGTGGTTAGAGCTCTCTTTTCCTTCCATGTGCCACAAAGCTCCCCCACCCGCCTTGTCGACTTAAGTGTCCTCAGCGCTGTTCTTGTATTTCAGTGGCAAGACCTCGAGGATTCATATACGTCACTCCTAGAACAGAGGTGGTCACAAATAGCATGCAGGGGTCCTCTCCGTCACAAATCTGAGCACAAATACCAAAGTGCTGTTGCCAGGGAGCACCTCCGCCTCCAGAATTGACTCCAGTTGGAGAGACTAAGGCAGGGAGCACCCTCCCCGCTGCTTGCTACAGCTGCTTGCTACAGCTCCCCCAGAAAGAAACATCATCACAAAGCACAACACAGCGGTTTCTTCCAAGACTAAACGCTTGTCTGCCAAAAAAAAAGAAACTTGTAAGACTACGTGTAACAGCACCATGGTTGACCACTGCCATAGTAATATGAAGGGGCATTAATGAGATGGTTACATTTATTTAGGATGAAAATGTTTGGCACCATGCTGGTCTTTTGGACACTGTTGAATAGGGAGCAGTCGATAATGTGCCATCTACCAGCCGGGTGTCATGTAGCGGAGATGCTTTGGGGCCACAAAGATCTCTTTTAGAGGCGTGCCAGCCAGCATCACATGCAGCTGGTTCACTGGCTGGAGCCGATGACCTCAGTGTGGTGACAGCACAAATGCTGTAAATAAATACTCAGAAACCAAAGCCAAGAAAGGCATTACATTATTATGATTGTATTACCATAGCTCCTGGGTGCCCCAGTGATGAGCCAGAACCCCAGTGCGCTAGGCGCTGGACAAACAGACGGTCCCTGCCTCAAAGCTCACAACCTAAATCCCATTCTTATCCCCAGAGAGGGCTGCCTCGGAAAGCTTAATATGCCTTAGTGTTTGTCAAACCCTCAGGATTCCCCCCTCCATGCACCCACGCACAAAGCCACTATCATCGTCCCCAGTTGACAAAGGGGGAAGCTGAGACAGAGGTAGAACTAAGTGACTTGCCCAAGGCTAAAGAGAGGTGTCAGTGTCTGAGCTGGGATGAGAACCCAGGTGTTCCTGGGTCTCAGTGTGTTTAGATCCTCCGGCAAGGCGGCCTGTGATCATCCAGGCATATGACCACAGCATGTTGGAGAGGAGATGGTTGTGTGGAAAAAGCATTGGTGTGAAACTCAGAGGAGCTTGATTTAGTGGCTGGCTCCTCCATTGGCTCGCAGGTGACTGCAGGCAGGTCTGTGCCTCTGTTTTCCATCTGTGAAATGGGGCTAATGAGACTTCCCTACCAACCAGGGGTGTTGTGAGGTTAAATGCATCAGTGCTTGTGAAGTGCTCAGACACCCTGGTGTCGGGGGCTGTGATAAATGAAGGGGGTTCCCTTTTATGAACACCCAGCCAGCCAGTTAGCTATAAAATCCCTGTTAGTAGCTGTTCTCTATTTGCTTTACCTGTAAAGGATTAAAAAAAGTCCATAGGTAAAAGAAAGGGAGTGGGCACCTGACCAAAAGAGCCAATGAGAAGGCTAGAACTTTTTAAAATTGGGGAAAAACTTCCCCTTTGTGTCTGTTGTTGTGTCTGGGAAGAGGGGAACTGTGAGAAGCTTGGGCCAGGTATGAAATCATCAGAATCATACCTAGAAACTGCTTATTTGAAAACTCAGCTATGTAGGTCGATCAGGAAATGTCTAGGAAGACGCGATCAGGTTTATTTCTTATGGCTAGTGGACTCCTCTGTGCTAACCCCAGATGCTTTTGTTTGCTTGTAACCTTCAAGCTGAACCCCCAAGAAAGCTAGTTTCAGTGCTTAATTTTTGGAAATTGCTCCTTTAAAATCTAGCAATAGCCTGAGTTTTCAAATGTATTTCTTTCTTTTTGTTTTTAATAAAATTTACCTTTTTTAAGAACAGAATTTGAATTTTTGTGTGTTAAGAGGTTTGTGCACGTTTTTTAATTAGCTGGTGGTAACAGCTGATTTCCTTTGTTTTCTTTCTCAGCTCTTCCCCGGAGTGGGGGTGAAAGGGCTTGAGGGTACCCCACAGGAAGGAATTCCCAGGAGCGCCTTCCTGGGTCCTAAAAGGGGTCTTTTGCACTTGGGTGGTGGCAGCATCTACCCATCCAAGGTCAGAGAAAAGCTGTAACCTTGGAAGTTTAATACAAGCCTGGAGTGGCCGGTATTAATTTTTAGACTCCTTGCGGGCCCCCACCTTCTGCACTCAGAGTGCCAGAGTGGGGAATTAGCCTTGACGGGGGCCGAGTGACCAGAAGTGACCTATTGTGCCTATCTCAGCTGTATGTTACTTTAGACAGGGGCTGCGGAGTCCCATTTAAAGTGGCAGGGAGCACAGATTTTCCTCTGCCGCCTGACCTGCCACCGGCCCATGAGCCCCTACACCCACCCCCTCTACATTTGAATGAGCGGCATTGCCACCTGGTGCACAGGGGCACAGGGTCACTCTGGTTTGGCCCAGCCAAAAAGTGCCCTCTCCCACCCCAGCCCTGCAGCCTATGGCATGGGTTCTCCACCGGGGGGCTGTCAACCCTCCCTTCCTTTTAGCTAGATTTAACAGGGAGGTCCTGTCACAGTCTGGAAAGCTTTGAGAACCCAGCCCCCCAAGGACCACCTGCCAATGGAATGCCCCCTGCAACAAGGGTTGCAGAAAGGATGGCATTGAAGCCACTTACACTGGCTATATGCACTCTTGGGAATGCCCACCCCTCCATGCCCGGAAAATCCCTAGAAGGGGAGAGAGTCCAGAACTCTCATCAGACATCAGCGTCACTTGGGCTGTGTTTTAAGAACCGGTTTGTAGTTGTTTGATTTTGTGTGGTGAAGAGTCGGTCGAAGATCAGCCTTGGAGACTGAAGTACTTTATGTTTCCACAGAACAAGCACAATATGAGCTGCATCAGGCCAGTTTCCACACACACACACCCCGCTACCAGCATGCCTCAGCTCTGAGCTGGAAACAGACCACCCTTTGGGGATAAAAGGGGAGTTCAGTTTTCATGGTCAGATCAGTCCTCAGCGTCACCCCCGAGCCTGCCAACCAGAGGGGGGCAATTAGTGCCAAATGCCAGGGTGGTTTCTGTGGTGTGGAGGTTGTGGTGAGTTTTTACACTGGAGCGTTTGACTCGGATCACATCGCCTCCAGCAATGAGCAGATGCATGCAGAAAGCCAGCCTGGTAGCATCCGCCTGTTTAAACCCCAACCAGTCTTGGTTGTACGGTTATCACCATTACACAAACAATGGCCCGGCCAATTGAAGCCTAGAGTTTAGGTTTGTAAAGCCTAATATTAATGCAAATGGTTTCATGAAGTTTGATTTTTTTTAAATACCAATGAAAACAATATTTTGTCTAAGCTAAACATTCCTCTGCTATGTTGGCAACCCAGCCGACCCTGCAGCCTCGTGCTCCTGAAAGTGCAATTGACTTAAACCGGAGTGCAGCTGACCAGGCTGTTTCCACAGTCCAAACTGAGTAAAATGCAAACAGCAAAGAACTGGAATCCATTGATCAAAGTAAATCCAATTAGTACAAATTCTCTCAATTTCCATAATCTCTGGTGTCACTGAGAGCACAAGTGATAGTACTCGTATTTCTTAAACCCTTCTAAGTTACTCTTGGAGCCCAAAATACTGGGCCAGATTTTCTGCTGTGCTGAGTTTCCAGTCAGTGCAGTGGGTGGTATAGTTGATTACTGTAATCAACTCCCTGATTCTCCGTTGGGCCCTGTGAGCTGCCATAGGTTAGAGCAGCCTGGGGGCTGCTCTAATTTGCACCATCTGGCAACAGTCCTCAGGGGCCAACAGAGTGCCTGCATGGTATTGGAGCCAACTACACTGGTTCTTTGCCCACAAGGGAGTTCCTGCCCCCTGTGCCAGGAGAATCCCCAGCAGGGGTGAGAGGGCCAAATCCTGTCTTCTCTGTGTCACCATGGCTACATGCTGGGTTGGAGTAGGTGCAGTTCCTCTGACCCTCTATCTCTTGTGATGTTTTTAGCAGAACCATGCTCAGGGCCCGATCCTGCAAGGTGACTATCTAATACAGGCCAACAGGGTTGAGGCCATTCAGTCCCTCTCAGGAGACACTCAGCAACTTCCAGGTTCAGGCTCGTCAAGTGGCATCAGCCCCTAAGGGAACTTCCAAGTCCCACCCTATTTAAACCAGACTCTGCTCATCTTTCCTAATTCTCTCAGCGTTGTCCTGAGTTTCTCTCCTTCCCAGCCCTGTTCCCACAGAGAGCCCTCAGATCTGGACTGTGATATTACAGACCTCAAAGAAAGGTGAGCCCTTCTTCTTCCATGTGATGCTGAATCCCGGGAAGCTGCTCACCCAACGAGCGTACGCCAACAAGCTGAGTTGTGAGGCGTGATACATGAGGAAACGATAGAAGACATTTGTCAAGCAGGAGGGGATCATTTATCAGAGGGTCCTGATCTCAGTGAGCCACAGGAAAGCATGATCCTCAGTGTGATGTACAACTCTTTGCAAAGTGTGGTCCTGGTCCATGATTTGGGGGAACAGGGGGCTAACACAGTATAAAAAATAATAACGCTGTGTAGAAAGGGAGATGTGGCCTGCACGCAGAGGGGCCAGAGGCACCAGGGACAGCATCACACAGCTGTCCTGTTGGCTGCTACTGAGAAAAGTTCAGACTGTAACTTGCCCTGCCTGCATGCACAGAGAAGAGGGACTCAAGGGTCCCTCTTTGCCCCCCTGTGCCAGCTGCAATACTGTACCTGTGGGACAAGGACATGGGGAGTCTGTGCTGCCAGTGGCTCCAGACCCCCGTTCCTAACCAGCTGGGGGTCAGAAGCAGGCGTGGCTTCAGGGCACCCCACCCCCACGGTGCAGTGGAAGGGACGAGACACACAGCAGAGGGGAGCGTGTTTGACTTCTCCACATCCTGAAGGGGAAGGGGCCGGGACGGCTCCTCTGCTGGCTCCTGCCCTTTGCCGCTGCTTCCTGGAGGGCAGCCGTGTTTGTAAAATGTAAATTTTAGGCCGCATTTTTTTATCTTAGGGATGCTGGGAATCCCAATCCTTGTTTTGTGACTGGAGGACTAGCGGTAGATATGCCCAATGGCCTGTGATGGGATGTTAGATGGGGTGGGATCTGAATTACTACAGAGAATTCTTTCCTGGGTGTCTGGCTGGTGAGTCTTGCCCACATGCTCAGAGTTTAGCTACTCACCACATTTGGGGTCGGGAAGGAATTTTCCCCCAGGGCAGATTGGCAGAGCCCCTGGGGGTTTTTCGCCTTCCTCTGCAGCATGGGGCACGGGTCACTTGCTGGAGGATTCTCTGCCCCTTGAAGTCTTTAAACCACGATTTGAGGACTTCAATAGCTCAGACATAAGTTAGGGGTTTGTTGCAGAAGTAGGTGGGTGAGATTCTGTGGCCTGCGTTGTGCAGGAGGTCAGACTAGATGATCATAATGGTCCCTCCTGACCTTAAAGTCTATGATTCTGTGATTCTATGACTTCAGCAACACCCCCGAAAGGCAGACAGGATGCGAGCTCACTGTGGGCCAACGTGCTTGGTCACACCCATCACCTTTAATAATACCATGATAACAGTGCCGAGAGGCCCAGCTGAAATCATGGCCCTATTGGGCCAGACGCTGCAGCACACAGGAAGCCAGAGTCCCTGTCCCAAAGAACTCAGAGGAAAGAGACAAGAACAAGGAAGAGTTATGAGTAAAGCTGGATGGGAAGTTTTTGATGAAATGTTTTTTTCATTGGAAAATGCCACTTCATTCAGAAGGTTTCTCAGGTCCAGGATGGAATTGGGGGGGTGGGAGAGCAAGAGCACCACCCCAGAATAGCTACTTGGTCAGGGCAGTTGCCTGGAATGTGGGAAACCCAGATTACTTGTACCTCAACCTTCTGCATCCGAGGGAGTGCCCTAACCTCCAGGCAACTGGCTATTCTGGGGTGGCGCTCACTCGCTCTCATTAATTTTGTGAAAAATTTCAAAATGTTTTCCCTCTGCCACGGAACTAAAACAAAAGTCAAAACCTCAAATTTTGTTGTGAAACAGAATGTCTTGTTTCTGACCGACCCTGCTTATCAGCCCATGTTCCAGGGGGGAAACTGAGGCACAGGGAGACTCAACAACCAGCCCAAAGTGACACCAGGAGTCTGTAGGAAAGCCAGGGAATTGACTCCAGATCTCCCAAGTGCCAGTCCATAGGACGGCCCTTCCACTCAGAGGGGAACATCAGAGGAGTGACTCTGGATTACAGCAGTGTAAAGCGGCGAGATCAGAATGAGGCCCGTTATACACCTCACAGCCTCATGCCACCGGGCGTACTTAACCTTCGCAGACAGAGCCATGCGGGACACATTGTTAAGCAGATGCAGCCAGGCAGAGATCTCAGCACAGCCCTGTTCACAGAGCCATGCGCTCCCCTCCCAGAGCCCCGTGTACAGGGGCACAATGCAGCTTTCTGCTGGGTGGGCCCTGGGAGCGTTCCTGACAGGACAGCCCCATAAAGCAAGGTGGTTTCTCTGCCCCCTGCACGTGGAGATGCCTAGATCGGGAATGAACACGCGTCCGAGCTGAGTTTTCTTGCAAACTGGGCACGTGCTCCTGGGCACGTGCTCCTGACTCTGTTCCCCACTCCAAGGACTCAGACTCGGAGCCAGGAGTGGGACCCAGTACATGGGCCCCTGGGTCGGTGGGAGGTGCAGCGTGGCATGGGGAGGAATGGGGGCCTGCCAGCTGCCTGCTGGGTGGGCGGGGCTGCCTGCCTGGGCAGGGTGATCTAAGGCACAGAGCGGAAGATGAGTTAATTCTGGGGGGTGGCAGAGTGTCTAGGGCAAACGCAGCTTTGGAGGAAGAGCGTTTCTGGAGAGGGCAGCAGGAAGGAGGCCAGAACTCAGGCTGGTCCAGGCCCTGTTTATTCTGATGACATTTCTTTACACGGCACGGCCTGCCTGGAACAAAACTACCCCAGGGGCTCCCTCGTCCCACCCCGATCCCACTTCTCACACCCCAGGTTAAATACCCCCCTCCCTGCAAACTCACCTTCCAGTGCTCCCCCACTCCTCCGCCCCCCTTTCCTTACAGTCACTCCCCACCCCCGTCAATCAGCCGAGCCGGACTCTGCCTGCTTATCCTGGTGTGAATCGAAAGGCACCCCCTGACTTCAGCGGAGTTACCTTCCGGGTGACTTGTACCCGGGCATAACCCCAAGCAGAAGCTGCCCCATGTGAGAGCTGGCACGGCAGCAGCGAGGAGGGGAGGAGAGATTCCGTCTGAGGATACTGGGGAAAAAAAATCCCTTTGTCCCAGGATATTTAATGTCCACGTAAGGGCGGAGGCAGAATTGGGGGATCCCTGCTCCTCTCAAGCCCAAGGCAAAACCCTCATTGCTTTTGATGAAGGCAGCAGGCCTCTCCTCAGACCTCGCTGGCTCACGTCTCATGTAAGACCCTCCACCCGCCTCGAGCAAGCTGGGAGCCGACTGTGGGTGTTCCAAGGCGTCTAGGTATTTCCAGCCTGCTGCTTCCGTCTCCCAAGCCTTCCCCCGGTCGCTGTTTCTCTTGGATCCTCATGTATGAGTCCCAGGCTCGTCAGCCTCTTGTCCGCTCTCTCTGCGTGCTCACTTCCCTGCGAGCCCTGGCAAAGGTAAAGAACTTCCCCAGCATGGTCCGCCTCCCCCAACCCCGGCTAATTCCTTGGAGGCCGAAGGCCGATGCCTCTCCAGGTGACTCCCCCTTCATTAATGTGCCTGAAGTGCCCTGGTTTGAGGGTGACTGTTTCCCCTTCAGTGTTTCATTCTCCAAAGCTCAGCCCCTCGCTATGAAAGAGGTTTCTGTGCAGCTGACCTGTGAGAGGCACATTCATGGCTGGGTCCCTGCAACCGCACCGGAAAATCCAGTATTTATGTTCCTTTTGGACAGACCCACCTTTCTGTTTCTTCTCTAAGCTCCACCAACAAGGAGGGAAGGGGCAGAAAGAACAAGGAGCCACTATTTCCCGGGCTGCGCCGAGCTCAGCTCCTGGTAGCTTGGGAAGGGGGGGAATACACCTCTGGCATGTAACATCCAGGGGTGTGTTGGATTGGAAGGGTTCTATGGGACCGACTCAAGGACCTGCTCTAGCCTAGCCAGAAAAGGGCTGTGCTCCTGCTTAGGGGATCAGCAAAGACATCACACCCGTCTGAGCAGTCCACATGTCATGACATCACACTCACACCAGCACTGCATCGAATGATGTCACACCCAGCTGAGCATTCCATGGGGATGACATCACATGCAGCAATGATGTCACACCCATCTGAGCATTCCACAGGGATGACATCACACCCACACCAACGTTGCATAGAATGATATCACACCCAGCTGAGAATTCCATAGGGATGACATCGCACATAGCAATGATGTCACACCCATCTGAGCATTCCACAGGAATGACATCACACCCACCCTAGCACTACATAACAATGATGTCACAACCATCAAGAATTCCACTGCGACATCATGCCTGCCCTAGCATTGCCCAGCAATGATGGTGCACCCACCCAAGCATTGTGTGCTGATGCTATGCTCCACCCTGAGAATTGGATGACAGTGATGTCATGCTACTAACTGAAGCATTTCATGGTGATATGACACTTGCTCAAATATTAGGGGATGATGTCACAGTGGCCTGCACAATAGGTAGTGATGACAGCACACTGGCCTCAAAATAATGTATCCCTGTCTTACCCAAGCCAGAATAAACAAGTCAATGCTCTCTCGCTCTCTCACACACACACACAATCAGACCTTTTTCAGTTACGCCGCTGTGTTATCCCAGGTCTCACTGCAGGATCTGAGCAAATCACACACCAAGGTGGCTTGTTCCACCACTCCTGTTACACTTGCACCAGTGACCCCCCACCATCACCTTCAGTCTCCCGCGTCCCTGGAAATCCCCACCGTCTTTCCCTGCCCCTTCCTAGGACCCCATTCTTCCCACTCAGGCCCTGTCCACTCTGTAGCTGACCCCAGATTCTCACGTTGCTGGCTGGGCTCGAGTGTGGGCAGGGCTATTTTGAGCCCTCTACGCTCCCCACGCTATAGATCAGAAGGGTGGATTGAGGCTCCATCCCGGCTGGGCGAGTGTAGGTTTCAGCTCACTGAGCTAGCAAACAGCATTGCTGTCTGCATTCACTGAACCGTGCTGGGATAACCCTGTTCAAGCACGCTGCCCAGAAACCAGCATTATCTCTGCCGTGCTCACAAGCAGCAGGGCTGAAAGATTCCCCATCCCTCCCCAAGTCCTGCTGGGGCCGTCCCTTTGCCTGAGAGCACTGGGCAAGCACCAAGACATTGCCCTGACTTTGCAGCAGCTTGGTGATTTGGTGCAGCGGCAGAGAACGCCCCGTGGCTGGTCCTCGCTGCCTTTGCCCCAGCAGACTGCATGAGAAACGGCTCCAGGCTGGAGGGCCTCCAGCTCCTACTGCGGCTGCCAGTGCTTTACCCGGTGTTCTCATGCCACTCGCGTCGAACAGTCCCAGCACTGGCAAGCCCAGCAGTCTGCTCCTCTTGGCCTGGCTTGTGGGTTTGGCTGGAGCCTTGCTCAGGGAGGTTTTCCAACCCTGATCAACAGTTTGCTTTCTTTAAATCCATATGGCCCTGAGCTGCCTTTTGGATTGCAGCCAAGGGAAAGTCACTGGGTCCTGTCAAGGCTCCTGTCTCAGTGACGCACAGAGCCCTGGATGGATCCAACGCCTCTGAGCTCTGAAGGAGTTTGGAGCCACCTCCCAACATTGGGTCTGTCTGTGCAGCAATCGCAGGGAGTGACTGCAGCGTGAGTAGATGGACCCGAACTCGCTTCAATCTAGCCAGCCCGGGTACCAGAGCATGAAGCCACAGCTGCCTCTGCTTCACCCTGGGCTGCCCCGCGAGCAATCACCCGGGGCTCTGGGCAGGTTTGTCCCACCTGCACTGAAGCGCACTCGGCCATGGCTTCACCACACCGGGACTCGAAGTGGCTACATTAAAGCTAGCTCTGGAATGTCAGCCCAAGCTGTCATTACATCCTGTGATTGCAGCACAGACCATAGGCACGGACTTTTATTGGTGTTCAACCCCGCTACACCATGAGGTCCCACCCCCACTCTGCCCCCTCCTCCAAGGCCCTGACCTCACTCTGTCTCTTCCTGCCCCTGCTCCACCTCCCCCCCCAAGGCCCCTGGCTTGCACATGGCTTCTCCACCCTCCCCCAAGCACCTCCCACCAGCCGCAGAACAGCTGATTGGCGGTGCCACGGAACAGCTGTGGCTGGTGGGTGCTGAGCACCCACTGTTTTTTTCCACGGGGTGCTTGAGCCCCGGAGCACCCACGGAGTCCGCACCTCCAGTATAGACATACCTTTTGTTGCTAGCCCTTATGGGTGATGTCACAAGGATGACTGGCCCCTTTAAGGGGAGATGGGGCCAGCCACACCTGTGTCATAATTATTTTGCTGCTTCCCAGCCTGAGGGGGTGGGGTGAAATAGGGTCAGGTGATAGCTTAAGGGACAGCTGGGCCTTATAAAAGGACTGAGGGAGCAAAGTCTGGGTATTAGCACTGCAGAAGGCTCTGAGCTACGTAGGGGCTGTAGGATGCCAGATGCGAGCCGAGCCGAGCCGAGCCGAGCCCCGGGAGGTAAGCAGGCCATGGTCTGAGAACACCAGGACTCTGGCAAAACCGGGCTTGGGGGCGGTGTGCTCCATACCAGAGCAGGGGAAAGACTCACAGAGGGCCCTAAAAGCGTTTGGTCCCAGCGCTGAAGACCCACAAGGACCTTTTTGTTTGTTGGGGCTGTTTTTTAGGTGGCTCTGTGCTCCCTGGGAGGAAGTTTGGGGTGTTTGCAACTTGGCTGGAGGGCTAAGCCACAGCTCCAGCTCTGAGCTGTGTGTGGAGAGCCAAGAAAAGCTGCTTTGGGGAAGGAAGTTGAGGCAGGGAACGCTGGCAGGACCATTCTCGCCCAGCAGGCGTGATACAGGGCAGGGAGACTTTCAAAGTCACGGAAGTGACTTAAGTGCACAAGTCCCCCTGAAAGCCACACTAGTGCATCTGAAAATCCCCCCTACCTGTATAACAGGCCTGAGCTCCCCTCCAGATACCCCATAACTTAGGATTCAAAGACCCCATGGGAATTTGGAAGCCTGGCTGCTGTGCACCTTTTCCTGGGGGACCCAATAGGGCTGCAGGTGTTCTCTGCACACCCTGTTCAGCTTGGAACCGTACAGCCAGGCAGGCTTTCACAGACCCAGAACGCCCCACCCCGACACAGCGGAGGAGCGCTTCCCTCTGACAGCCCAATCCATTTCACTCATTTAAATCTGCATCAGCCTAACCCTTCCCCGCTGATGGCTCCTGTCAGCGGGTCCCAAGCACGTTCTGCAGGCAGCTGGCTGGATTTGGTAAATTAGCCCCAGCTGGGAGTTGATGTATTGACAGCATAAAGTTTATGAACAAAAACCACCTCCAGGGAATTCAGCCAGACTCCTCGGATAGATGCTGAAAACCCCATTGGCTCATTTCAGCTCATTAACAACCCTGTTCTTACTCGCGCTACCTGCAGAGATGGAGGGTAACTTAAAATAGGCTCTCAACAAAAATCCCATTCCCATGAAATGTCATTAGCAAAGGCCAAGGTCGGTGCTTTCTCTGCTGATTGCTCCCCTCTGTTCTGCTACAGCTCCCAAGCCAGGGCGAAGGACCGCTACAGCCTCGGGAGCGAGAGTCTCTCTCAAACCCCCGGATGCATCTCTGGGCTTGCAGCTACTTTCCCTCGTTGAATGCTGGGACTTATGTGGCAAACTGGCTATGTTATGACCTGGGCCAGTTGCACCCGTGTCCTTCGGGAGCTGCTCCATTGAAACGATCCCAGTGTAACTAAAAGCCGAATCCAGCCGGCTCCCCAATTCTGATCGCTTGTGTTAGAAGAAATGTCAGTGCTGCCCTTATACGCCGGTGTGGGTGACAAGTTCATTACTGAGCTCAAGGCAAGTTCCAGTGTAAATACTGACGTGCCCAGTGGCGTTTCTGCCCAGTTCCCTGCGAACACCAGGCATGATTTTTGAGGCCCTATTTTAATTCACTTGGGCCAAATGCTCCACTGCCTGAAGTCAACCAAGTCACAAGGAATCTCGGGGTTATGTCTGCATGGCCATGGAGCTGTGGCAGGCCTGGGTCAGCTGACTCTGGCTCGTGGCACTAGAAAATGGCAGCGTAGATATTTGGGGATCGGGCCGGAGCCCACAAGAGTGGGGGAGTCTCCGAGCCCAGGCTCGGCACAAGCCCAAATGTCTTCACTGCTGTGTTTAAGCTCAGGTTGAGTCAGCTGCTCCAGGCTCTAAGACGCAGTGCTGTGGGGTTTTACCACTGTGTAGACACACCCTGGGGAAGCACAGAGGGAGCCGTATCCCCTTCACAGAGGGTTTGGTGTCCCATTAATGCCCCTTTCAAGACAGCAGCAGAAGTCGCGTCTTCTCGCTCCAGCCCCGTCCCAATGATTCTGCAGCAGGTGCGCCTCTGCTCAGCACACAGTCTGTCCCCTTGTGTCCACGCTACACCCACTCCCCGCTTGGCAGGGCGCTGCTCTCCATGACCCCCGTGTGAATCAGAATGACCCCACTACAGTCTCTCCAAAGAGGAGCTGAGACCAGGAACTGGCTATTTAAAGAGATGCTAATGCCAGGCTGGTGAAAGATGCTGGCCTAACAGCCCTGGAGGGCTCCTCAGAGCAGAAGCAGGTGCTCCGCACCCCGCCGATGTGCCTTGGCTCAACTGTGGGGCTGAGCGGGGAGTTCAGTTTCCATGGCGTGCGTGGCCCCAAGGCCTGGGCTGCCAACAACGCAGCCACTTAGCGCCCCTTGTTCTGGCGGTGGCTTGGTGGTGATGATTGTTCAGATGAAACTGGCTTGCATCTTACATTTCCGTTCCAATAGGCCACTAACCAGCTATCCGAGGGCAATGACTTTTGGCTGCTGCGGAGGGGGACGGGATTTGAACCAGTGAGCTGGGGGTGAAGGCTGTGTAGACGGAAGGATGAGCTTGGGGTTAAGGCTCTCAGGTGGGGCTTATGAGGGCTGGGTTCCAATCCCAGTGCAGCCCCAGACTCCCCCAAGAGGGGCAAATCATTTAATCACAGTTCCCCACCTGTGAAGCAGGACTAATACAGCCCTGAGATAAATCACCCATGTTTGTCAGGTGCCCACCCACTGTGGGGATGGAGCCCCTGGATGTAGAGTGCCGTTCCTTCTCGCCCTGCCGCCTGGACCCAGTAATCCACAGGCCGGTAGCAGTGGCTAGTACCCGCTGCTTCAGGTGGAAAGTTCTCTGTAGGTGCCAGCGATTACCTTTCAGACGGAGCCTATCACCGAACTTGTTTACAAGGCTACAAAAGTGAAACTCTCTTCCCTCCCTCCCCCCAAAAAATGATTGAAGCTTAAATGCCAGCCGCAGTCTGTTCGGGCAGGGCTGCTTCTCTCAACTCCGCTGCTGGCGCCTCCGGGGGAAAATCCTAATTAGCTGGTAAATAAAACCAATCAAAGCGCTGCCCTTGGATCCTGTTCCTCTTTCAGATCCTAAAACAAGCTGGCAACGTTCATTGCACTGAAAATCTGAAGAACTCGGTGGAATTAAAATTTTGAATGAAATGACAAAAAAAGTTTCCCTTTTGTTCAAAGTTTTTCATAGGAAAATATTTCTAGCCCTATTATTCGCCTGGCAGTAATGCCTCCATCAAAGCCAGGGCCTCATCATGTTAGGTGCTGTACAAACACACCGTCAGAGACAGTCCCTCCCCTGACGAGTTTGCAATCTAAATGGATACAACGGACAATGACATGAAGAGCATAGAGCAAGTCTGTAGCAGAACTGGGATTAGAACCCAGCTGTCCTGTCCCCTAGGCCACTGTGCTAGCCATCAGACCAGTGGTTTTCAACCTTTTTTCATTTGCTGACCCCTAAAACATTTTGAATGGAGGTGCAGACCCTTTTGGAAATCTTAGACATAGAATATCAGGGTTGGAAGGGACCTCAGGAGGTCATCTAGTCCAACCCCATGCTCAAAGCAGGGCCAATCCCCAATTTTTGCCCCAGATCCCTAAGTGGCCCCCTCAAAGATTGTTCTCACAACCCTGGGTTTAGCAGGCCAAGGCTCAAACCACTGAGCTATCCCTCCCCCCCACCCTCCAACATGGTCAGGTTGAAAACCACTGCTTTGGGCCATACTCTTTCCTAATGTTTTTTTAAAACCCTCAAAGGAGGAGAGTTCAAGCTTGCGATTCTAGCGATTGCAAGGTGTTTTGCCGCTGAAAAGGAATGACCCCAACAAAGGTGACATTTCAGCTCGATGAGGAAAGGGCACTGGGCATGAAACAGCTGTTGCTATAAACATGCAAGAGCCAGGGCGATTTCTGTAAGACGTGGCATCCAAACTGAATGTTCTGCCATTGCCATGCTTTCAATTTGTGGCATAACTCAAGATCCAGGGGCTCCGTGAGTCTCCAGAGAAGCAGCAGCCAGCTCTGGCCACTGCTGAATTTTAACCAGAGATGGCCTGAAAGGAACCCAGATTCTTTCTCTGCACTCTCAGAGCCCCAGGAGACTGGGACCGAGGAGACTGCAGCCTGTGGTTTACGTAGCCAGATTAAGAAGTAAAAAAATTTCCCCTTCCAGAAACATGCAACTAACTTCAGGCCCCGGCTTCAGCAAAGCAGCAGGGAAGAGGGGGTCTAAGTTTCACTTGGAAGCGCCAGGAAGGAAAGTGGCAACTTAGGAGTTGGCTGTTACCCTCATTCCCATCCTGCTGGGAATTTATACCATGGAAAGAAGAGAGAAGGGGAGATCTCATGCTTCTACAGGGCCAGAGAAAAAGGGGTATTTGTACCGAGAGAGAGAGCGGGAAAGGGGGGTGTTTTCAGGGCTGTCAGAGGTCAGCCTTATCAGCCAGGGAAATGAGAAAGTGGCAGCCGATGCTGGCAGGGCTGAGGCCTTATGGAAACACTTTGCTCTTGACGTTCTGTGGTTTCTGAGCAATAATATCCTCAGTGCTTCCCTGTTTTCGTACAACCCGAGGGACATAAACTCTCTGATCTCTGTTCATCCGCTCCTGTCATTCAGAAGCAAAACAGCAGGTCTGGGATGAGGGGCCAGGGGGTGACGACGGTGGGTTTCACTAATGGGATCGAGAAGAGCTTTTCCAAAAAGCGTCGGGGGGGGGGGGGTTTGGTGTGTTGTTTTTTTTTTTTTTTTTAAACCAGCGTTCTTCCTGCAGCAGAACAAAGATGCTACAAGACGTGCTTTATCAGGGCACAGAACCTGTTTGTGCAGGCAATTCCCTGCGGCAGAGGGGAGCCTGAGCTGCTTGCAAGCCCTTCCTCTGCTTGGAGCGTAATCTGGAAGGAGGCAGGTTACATGATACATGCAGTAACATGCATGTGTTACATGCAGTTGGAAAGTTAGAGCCAGGCAGCTTGTTGCCATGCTAGGCCCATGTTTCCCCTGCTAACAACAGAGCAGCCACTTATCTAGTCTCGCTTCGCTTCCAGGGTGAAAGGGGAAATACTCCAGACCTCTAGAGTAGGAGACTGAACCAGGAACGGGAGTGAGGGTCTGGTACAGCCCTCTCCGGCCTCTGGGAGCAAGAGGACTGGGCCTGGGTTGTTAGTTCTGAGCCAGTCTCACCAAATTTGGGGAGATGGGTGGGGTGTCCTTGATGTCACTAAAAGAAAGCCAAATGGGAGGGACCGAGGATTACTGACTAGCACCCCAGATTGGGATTCAGCTAACCTGGGATCTGTTCCCTACTCTACTACTGACTGACGGCATGACCAGGGGAAACTTGCTTCATCTCCACGTCCCCTCCCACCTATTAAGACTGTAAATTCTCCAGGTCAGGGACTGTCTCTGCACAGCACCCAGCACAACGGGGCGCTGAGCAAGGTTAGGGTTACTAGGCCCCCCTATAATGGTGGTGATCTGCTTTTGATCTCAGCCTCCTCAAAGATTTGGGGGTGTTTAGAGATGGAGTTCTGGCTTGGCTGCATCCTTACCATGTGCACATTCCATATGAATTCTAGGCACTATCCACTCACCTGGAAGAGATCTCTTTCCCCCCCCGCCCCGCCCCGCTTTGAGGAAAGCCCATATTCTTCTCATCTTACTGATGGAGAAACTGAGGCAGGAAGCGGGTTAGTGGCTTGTTCACAATTACATCAGTGCCACAGCTGAGCAAAGGACCCAGGTCTCCTTGTGCCTTTAAGACCATTGCGGGATCAGTGGTTGCAATGAAATGTGCTTGGCTAGCTAATGAGAACAACATCGATGCCAACAGAAGAAGTACCTTGCAGCCCAAGAGCTGGAGCACTTTACAAAGGTGGGTGGCCAGGTACCATTATCCTCGCAGTTCAGATGGGGAAAACGAGGCCCTGCGAGGGTCCTCATCGCTTATTAGTAGAGGAGCACCCAAAACGCACCGGGTGCTATACAGGGATCTGGGATGGCCTGGCCTGTGCCCTGGAATGCTTCCATTCTCACCATCCCCCCAAGTCAGTGGCAGAGGCGAGTGTTAGGCATGGTGGTTGGGCTGCTTGCCTAGGACTTGGGTTCAAGTCCCTTTGCCATAGCTTTGCTGCGTGACCTTGGGCAAGTCACTTTGCTCTGTTCTATCGTCCCCGTTGTACACTGCCCTAGCTCACAAGGGTGTGGCAAGGAGAAATACATTAAAGACGGTGAGGTGCCCAGACACCATGGTAATAACGGGGGCCAGATGAGTACGTGAGCTAGAGGAGAACCCAGGTGCTAGGCGCTAGCCCAGGCTGGCTGTCTCAGCATTAGTATTTTTCATCCTACCTGAACAATTACTGGGGGCTCTAGGGGTGTGAGGGCCTCCAAACGTTCTCCGAGCAGCTGCTGAGATCACGACGACCAAGCACTCCAAGTGTTTCCTGGGAATCGTGCGAACGGGAGCACTCTACTTGTTTCTCTGCTCTGGGCTCATAGCTTTGGGGAAGGAGGACTGCTCTCACATAAGCCCATCCACATGCAGCAAGAGGCAGCTTGGGCGCTCCCCCACCAGGCAAAGTGGGCTCAATCACCTCTCCAGTGGTTTGACAGCCCCGTGGCGCCAGCCGCAGAACGGTTCTTGGTGGGGTTTTGTGCGAGAGGAGAGGAGAGGCTTTGCACAGAGGTGAGGTGGCTGTAGGCAATGGAGCCTTGAGTTGCTAATTCTTCCCACTCACTCCCCTGCCTCGCAGCTCTCCTGTAGGTGAAACCACCGGCTGCTTTAGCAGGGCTCCCATAAGCTCCTCCTTTCCCCTGTGCTGTGCTCCTGCTTGCTTGGCAGCCAGTCAGTGCTGCTCCATACAGGTAACGGAACGAGGGCCAGAGCAAAGGGCAGGATGGAACCCTGCTCTTCTAGGTGAACGTCTGATTGTCCCAGGGTGGGTGACTGATCCCTTTAAGCGGGTGTCAGGGCCCGGTCTGCCCACGAAGAGCTTCTTTAAAGACAACCAGCCCATCTCAGGCCACCTCTAAGCAATGAGCTGCCAGCCAGCTGCTTAGGCAGTTAATTGACTAATGAGCACCTGGCCTGATAAAAGGCTACCAGAGGCCAGTTGGAGGAAGATGCCCTTTGAGAGAAGATCCCTGAGACTGTAGGCCTGGTAACCTCTCCAAGCTGATGGGTGAAAGGATTCCTGGATGTGAGGCCTGGTTAGGGTGACCAGGTGTCCGGTCAAAATGGGACCCTGGCGGCTCCGGTCCACACTGCTGACTGGATCGTTAAAGGTCCAGTCAGTGGTGCTGCAGCGCTATGGCAGGCTAGTCCCTACCTGTCCTGGGGCACCGCACTGCGCCCTGGAAGTGACCAGCAGGTCCACCTCCTAGGCAGGGGGGCCCCGGGCCCCTGTGCTCTGCTCCTGCCCTGAGCACCAGCTCCACACTCCCATTGGCTGGGAACTGGCCAATGGGAGCTGGGGGGCGGTGCCTGCGGGCAAGAGCAGCGTGTGCATAGCCTCCTGCCCCTCCTCCTCCTCCACTAGCACCAGACGTGCTGCCCACTTCCAGTGCGTGTGCAACGTAGTGTCAAAGTATCTGGGCGTTACACTGGACCGGAGTTTGACCTTTCAACGGCACCTCGAGAACACCCGCAATAAGGTCAGGTCTCGTGTCGCGCTTACCAGAAAACTGGAGGGAACATCATCAGTCCACTGACCTTACGAACTGCAGCAATTGCCTTGATATATCCTGCAGCTGAATATTGCGTGCCAGTGTGATCTCACAGCAGCCACACAACTCCTGGGCACTCAACTCAATAATGTCATGCGCATAGTGTCGGGGTGCTCAAATCGACTCCAGTCAACTGGCTCCCAGTCCTATTGCGCATCCAGCCTCCATAGATTAGAAGAGCTGCCCAGACATCTCTCTTTCTCCACTAGGTCACTGCAAACGTGAGGATCCTGCTGTACCATGACCTGCAGAACCCACCCAAGGTGAGATTAAAATCCCACAACCATTTATGGAACTGTATCAAGACCCTTACTCCCAACTTCAACGCTGAGGCTCTGTGGAGAGTCACATGGAGCATTTCGACCGTTCAAAAACCACTCATCGTTGATCCTGTTGAGAAACCACCAGGTTTTGATTTGTGCAGATTGACTAGTGCAGATTGAATCGCATCAGGACGTCTCATGGGAGATGTGGACAAACCCTCTTTAAATGGAAAACAAGGCAAACACCTGTATGCGACAGTGGTCACCAGTCACAAACGATGGAGCACATCATATCTGAGTGTCCCCTTCGTTCTTTTGCCGTGGCCCTGCAGGACGTTCACCAGCTCACTGCTGCAGCAATGTGCTGGCTATCAAACTTAGATATAAATTTGTAGCTGTTGCTACCTACCCAAGCTATACGAAAGAAGAAGAAGAACCGGAGAAATGCTTTCTTTGTAGATGATGGATGAACCCCTGAGGTTTTATTATAGTGGGGTAAGTGTCTGTAACGAGGACCACACGTACATTTCTAAGACGTAAAACCTAAAACAATTCTTGGTAAACCACGGAACCTGCTCAAGGAAGATCTCTCCAACCCGACACCACACGATTCCAGGCCCAAGGTTTACCATCATGCTAGGAGGTGTTCAGATGAGGGGTAAGAGGAGTCTAAGGTTTGGTCTACACTTAAAAATTACATCTATGTCGCTACATCCCTCAGGGCTGGGAAAGATTTTGCACCCCAAGCGCCGTAGCTAGGTTGTCGTAACCCCCTGGTGAAGACACAGCTAGGTGGGCGGAAGGATTCTTCTACTGACCCTATTAATGGCCAGATTTTCAAAGATTTATATAGAGATTTTCAAAAGCACCTAAGCACCTAACTTCCATTGATTTCAATGAGGGGCATCTGAATATGCCACGAAAATCCCACCTTTAAGTGTCTCTGTACCTTTAAAAATCCAGCCCCAAGGGCCCAGATCACTTGTGAAAATGGGACTTAGGTTCCTAAGTCACACAGTCACCCTAGATCAGGGATGGGCAGCTGAGGCGGGCTGCATCCAGCTTGCTAGAGCGTTTTATTTGGCCCGCCAACCGGACGAGGCAGAGGGGAGGAGGCTGCCAGCAGGGAGAAGAGAACGGTGAGAGGTGGCTCTTCCTGCCCGCCTGGGGGCAGTGAGGGGGCAGCTTCCCAGTCTCACTCTGGGATGGCCCTGGGGGATGGCACCTGCTCAGAAGGTACCGAATAGCGGGGGGGGGCCTCTGGCAGGGGGCACAGACTCATCTGCCTTAGGGATTATGGTCGGGCAGGTGGATGCCACAGGGCGCGGTGGGTCAATGCAGGACTCGCTGCTCTGGCATGTGTTCTTGCAGCAGCAGTAGCCGCCAGGGCAAGCTGCCCCAGGACAGCAAAGGCGGCTTCTTCCTTGACCCCCAAAGGGTTCTGTGGATTTTGTGGCCTTCTGTTACCTTAAAGCTGCCCATCCCTGGCTGATTATCCCCCGTACGTAACTTCATTCAAATTAGGGGGACCAGATGTTCCGATTTTATAGAGACAGCCTTGATATTTGGGTTTTTTTCTTATATAGGCGCCTATTACCCCCCACCCCCATCCTGATTTTTCACACTTGCTATCAGGTCACCCTAATTCAAATGTCTAATTAAGGGCCTGAGGCTCCTTTGCGCATCTCTGGGAGCCTAAGGATGCCTTTGAGTAGGTGCAAATTACACTTGATTACTCCTCTACGCTGCCGGAGAGGTGTAAAGGGGCCTTAGCATGACTCAGAATCTGGCCCTGTGGGTTTTGGAGAAAACCCTCAGAATCAAAAGAGACACAGACACGAGTGGGAAAATCTGAGATCTCATTGCTAGTTGATGTAGCCAGTTGAGGTCAACCCTATATACCTTCCATCTGGGCTTTACCATGGCTGGCTACATCAAGGTAAAATACAGCACCTGTCTCCACTGGGCTTTTACATCGAGTTCACTGTCTCGCTATCAAAGAAATGCATCTGAGACCACTTGCCCCTACAGACCAAACATACATTCCCACAGCCATTTCCTGCGGTGACAGCCAGGGTGTTTGCCCCTCCCTTGTACCGATCAGTGGGTTGTGAGAGCTGGGCTGAGAGTCATTTCTGCCATGCTTACAGAGGTGGGAATGAATTTCACACCTGTCTGGGTGCCCCTCGGCTGCAGATAAAGGACCTTAGTGCCTCCAGGAGCTGACAATCAGAGCCAATTATAACCGGACTGACCTGCCGTGACATTAAAATGCCCAGCAGAGCTCATCTGGTCCTGGCAGGATGGTGATTTTGCATGGCTATGTGTGGCTGATGTGGAAAGATCACTATTTTACAGCTCTGGAGGTGATAATCTGTTGGCCCTAACAATCAAACGAGCAGTTGCCCAGATTAACCCTTATTACCCAATTCGACTGTATTTTCATGTACAAAATACAAAAGGAATAACACATCTCCCATTGAGAGTCTGCGGACAGTAAATTCTAATAGGCTCAATAACTGGAAAGTGTTTTTTTTCCTCCCATATCTCCCCTTTGCCTTGTTTTTCTGACCACATTACATTTTCTTCTCATTAAAGGCCATGAGTCACAGATTTTAGTTCATCCACTTTCAAGCACCAGGTTAATGAAGCTGTTCTACGCCGATGGTCTGGGGCAGGCAGCTGCTCAATAAACCAAAACAGGTTAAGAACCCAGTGCTGCCTTGGTGAGTTAAGATTTGTTTGCAGAAACATTGGTGCTGATACCATGAGAAAATTGAACTGAAACTGCCATGGATGGACCCATTCTTGTGGGAGGGTTTCAGCCTGGCCCCCTGACCTCAGTGGGAGTTTGGCTGCTGGTTTCAGTGAGATCGGGACTGAGGGCTGAGAGTTCATGGATGGGCCACAGGTGTGCTTCGGGACGCACCTGTGCGCTCTGTGACCACTCTTGGGGAGCCCTGCTGAAAATGACAGGCCAAAACGTCCACCGTCTGCCAGTGGAGGGATAGCTTTAGGGGGGGAGGGATAGCTCAGTGGTTTGAGCATTGGCCTGCTAAACCCAGGGTTGTGTGTTCAATCCTTGAGGGGGCCATTTAGGGATGTGGGGCAAAAATTGGGGATTGGCCCTGCTTTGAGCAGGGGGTTGGACTAGATGACCTCCTGAGGCCCCTTCCAACCCTGATATTCTATGAATGCCAAGAGACCAACAGTGCTCTAGCCCTGCCTGCAGAGGGAGCTGCGCAGGGTGGGGAGGGAGCCCAATAGAAGATTTCCAAGCAGCTATGGGGCATCCACAAGAGACATGCTGGTTTCTGTGGCTGTCACGTCACATGGCCACTGTCCTGGTGGGAGTCCATGCAGAGCCCACCATGCCCCTGCACTGGGTATAGACTGCTATGAGTGTCACCAGACACAGCCTCCCCTTCCCCGGAGACTGAGTGTGCTGGGTCCAAAGTACAGCCATCTCTACTAGCGCAGACCTCACGAGCCCTGGAGCGGGACTCCAGCCCTCACCTTGGGAAGAGCGAATGCTGGGCCGTCAGCCCAGCCCTGGCTCTTGTTTTTAATCAGTGTTTTCTTCCTGTAGCTGGAGATTACCAGCTCCTGATTTGATACCGCCTGCCTCCTCAAGCAGCACAGCCGGCCCAGTGCGTGTCCTGCCTAGATCTAATGGAAGTGATATTTTCATTAAACGCCATATGGCGACTGTTACTAATATCCTGGTTTCTGCAGGTGGCTGGGCAGAAGGTACGTAAATCTGGTACATTTCTCTTTTCCAAGGGGCCAGCTGCCAGGGAAGTGTTATCAAGCCTTGTGCCTAGGACAGGCTAGCAGTAATGAGACGCGTTTTATCTTCACTGAGTACTTAACTACTCAATAGCAACCCCCCAGCATCCAGTGATCCCAGACCCCCCGACCCCGATGTCACCCAGTTACCCCCAGATACAGCCAGCAATGATCATGCTCATATGTCCAGGCCATCATGTGAGCAGTAGCCTTAGAGTTTATGGGGCACCAAGCTGCTGAGGGGCACTGAGGAATAGGGCTTTTGAGGACGGGCCCTTGGCTTCCCTGCACTTCCAATCCTACAGCTAGTTAGGACACTGTACAATAACCAAGGGGGATGGAGAGGGACCCTGGAGAAGCTGACTGCTGACTGCCAGGATTTTAGGGTTACTATCTGCATTTAACACATGGGGAAACTGAGGCAGGGAGCCATTAAGTGACTTGCCCAGGGTCACAGAGGAGTGTGTCAGAGCCACGATTAGGATTCGGGAGTTCCTGGCTCCCACGTCAGCATGCAGCCTGCTAGATCATGCCTCTCTCACCGCTCTTCCTCACAAGCCTCACAAGATTAGCCTCCAAAGAGTTTTTTAGGCTCACTCAAACCAGGGCTCACAAGGCATGTACTGATGTTACATCAGCCAGAGGGGCAGCCCGGCGCTTTCCAGCACTCACGTGCGAGCAAAGGCCCATTTTAATTCTTGACGCCGATGATCTGCGGGTGTTTAATGAATCTGTGCTACGGACAGTGTCTCTTTTCAGAGGACAGCGTCGTCGCATTCCCAGCTCAGACAAGACGATTGCTCATCTTCCCTTCGTAATGGTCCTGGCCTCATCTCAGCTGCTCATGCAAAGATACCCTAGTATGCAAAATGCATTGCCAGGCGCAGTTATGTGTAATGTGCTGGGCGGGGAGGGGTGGTATCAGGGTGAGGCCGTTTTCATTAAGCAATTTTGTTAGCATTGTTACAGGAGCAAAATTCCACTGGCGTCAACCTGCCTGTTCCCACCCATCCCCGCACGGGGAAGGATATTTTAACAAGGTGAGTGCAATAGAACTGATTACTGAGAAGCAAGGATGGTCTGGCTGCTAGTCAAAGACAAGGGGACTGGGAAGCGGGAAAGCTGGGGTTTGTTGCCTGCTCTGGGCAAGCAAACATGGCTTCAAAGGCCACATAAACGTGTGTGTGAATGGTGGCTGGGGAGGTTGGGCCAAACCATGTGTAAGGACACGCGGTAAGCATGCAGCACAGACATACCCCTGTTTTACCTTGGAGGACTCCTGCTGACGTCTGTGGGCATGGAAGATGGTAGGGATTGATTGAACCCTACATTTTTCAAAGCAGTGGGTCAACAGGGGTGCTCCCACAATCCCTTTTTAAATGGCCACGAATTTGCAGTACCCAACCTCGGCCACCTGGGACCTGACTTTAAGAATCACTGAACCCTCTCCCCACTCTCCCCCAGGCCCACTGGAGTCCACGCAGACTGCGGGGGCCCTGCACCTTTGAAAATCAGGCCCAAGGGGTGTCAAGTTGGACACCCAGAACTGAGGCGTATCAGATGAGGCCACTTTGGCCAGTGTAGTCCTTGACCTCTGTTAATCAGCTGTAAAATGGTTGCAAGCCTCACATTCCAGGTAGGCATGAATTCACTGATCACAGAAATGGAGCGCTGGAAGAGACCTCCGAAGGTCATGGAGATCCATTCATCCACCCTGAGGCAGGATCAAGTACATCTAGATCATCCCTGACAGGTGTTTAACCTGTTCTTAAAAACCAACATTTATCCCCACCAGCTAAAGGGCAAAGACCGTTTTTTTTTGTTTTTGTTTTTTTTTTTAAAGAGAGGAGTGAAGTAATTCCAGTGAAGTGCTCTGAAGTCCTCAGGTGGAAGGTACTAGAGAAATACAGTGTGTTAGGGGAACCTGATTCTCCTTTCCAGTAGGCGTAAATTACACTGATGTCCACTTTAAGGCCCATTTACACTGGCAGAGTGGTGTAAAGGAGCTTTGGTGTAAAAGAAACCAGGTCTGTAACGTTTTCATCCCCTCCCTGCCACCCCTTCTACCTGGGCTAATTGGCTGCCACGATGATTTTGCAAGGCAGTGCCCAGAGAGTTGGCAAAGTGCCAGGAGAGCCTTTGGGATTAAAGCGCTGCATAAAGGCAAATTATTGTTGTTAACAGAAATACTTACGCATTATGGGTCCAGTATTGTCCTGCCGAGACAGTAGCAACTTGTGAACATGTTTGTGCCGTCACTGTCTTTCAATGAGGATCAGAAAGGCTAGGGTAGGATTAACTCGATACAGCTGTGATTGAAATAAAGCTCAATCAATCATTTCTCCCAGGGCCTTCTCCCATGTTGCCTGTTTCGTTCAGGAGGCTGCAAAATGTTTGTCTTTCTTTATGTACATTGTTTTTCCCAGGTGGTTTTTGTTCTGTTTTTTGAAAGGATCTGGTTTGGGTTAAATTGGGTTTGATCCCGCAGAGCGCGGAGTGGTGCCTAAAAGGTGCTGCACCCCCACAGCGACCGACGGAAGTTGGTGGGGGATGCTCAGGATTGGGCCCTAACTTTGCACATCACGAAGGTCCGGGGTGGTGCTGCCCCAATGAGCCTTCACCCAGTGGGCTGGCAAATCTGTGCCAAACGGGGGCTGGCCCACAGGCACGGATAGGGTTTCCAGCTGCTCCCCTGGCCTTGTGCCTCCTTTGAAAATCTGGCCCTCCATATCAATGTGAAGATTTCACTTGCTCTGCTTTGCAAGTGTCCGTGCATGATCACATGGGCACTTGGCATTCACATAGGGCCTGCTGCGGCAGTTGAAATGAATAGAAGTCTGGCCCTGTAAGGAGTGCAGGATCGAGCCCACAGCTCAGCGGAGTCCTAGGATGGCTGTTGGATAACCCTGTTAAATAATGTAACTCTTAGACATTCCTCCCACGCTCAGCCCTTCATCCTTCCAGGGTAGATCTGCATTCGGTTCCAGGCAGCTTACTGGGTGCAGATCTTTCCAATGAAACCTTTAAAAACCAAGCTTCCATTTGCTCTACATGGACTTTAAAGATCCCAGGGCGCTTTTCAGAGGAGCAGGGGGGTTGCCTCAGCTTTCTTAGTCAAAATCTCCCCTTTCCCTCACATTGTATCACTAGGTGACCCTTGCGGTCCCTTCTAACTACTATGATCCTATGATTTCTTCTGGATTGACACCAGAATCTGGCCCACTGTTCGGGAGGACTCAGGGAGGAAGGGTGCAATGCAAATGTCAATTCTTAACCTTGCCAGTTCTTAAAAGTGTGCAGCACAGCAAGGGTTACTGTTGGCTAGGGAAATAGGAAATGTATCAAAGTTTTCTACCTTCTACCCATTCTCAGAGCCCTTTGTCACCTTGATCCCAGCTATGGAGTGAACCCTTCCACTCCATCCCATATGTCAGTCTGCCAGTCGGCCAGGTGCTCCCCAATTAAGTCTAATTCCATCCTCTGTTCAATGTAAATCTTCTTGTGCTTGCAAACCATTTTACTGGATTACTTGAGTATGGGGAGGGGAAGGCATTTCACTTTCCAAAGCTCCTTCTGGTGAAGATCTGACCTTGGTCCTGTCCGAACGGTGATTTTTCTCTTTCTGTACTAACCGTACCACTTCTAAGATGCCTTTCATCTGAGGATCTCAACGTGCCCTGCTCAGACTAATGAATTAAGCCCCTATGAAACAGGGAAATACTACCCACATTTTGTAGTCAGGTGCTTAATGTGGCTGAAAAGCAGGCCTGCATATGCGTTTGACATAGCTTGGCCTAAAAGAACTGCCTCGGATCGGTGATAGTCATAAACAGAACCCAGGAGTCCTGGGTCAAGATTTTTAAACAGCAGATGCCTAAAGCCAACTTCCTAAGTTCACGTTTAGATGCACAAATAAGTGGCCTAGTTTTTTCAAAAGGACTGAGTGCCCAGCAGCTCCCCCTGAAAACAGCTGGGGCTCAGTGCTTGGTGAGATAATAGAATCTCAGGGTTGGAAGGGACCTCAGGAGGTCATCTAGTCCAACCCCCTCTCAGAGCAGGACCAATCCCCAATTTTTGCCCCCAATCCCTAAATGGCCCCCTCAAGGATTGAATTCACAACCCTGGGTTTAGCAGGCCAATGCTCAAACCACTGAGTTATCCCTGCCCACCCCCTATTTAGGCCTGCCCCCATTTAGGCCTCATCCAGGTGCCTAAATATGGACTAACCTTAGGCACCCAGGCCCAGATCCTCACAGGTATTTAGGTGCCTAAAGCCCACTGAAATCAATGGCAGTTGGCACCTAAATACCTTTTGGGAATCTGGGCACCCAGTCTGTAAATGGGGGCCTGCGTGACTTGCCCAGTGTGTTAGGAACAGAACCCAGGAGTCTGAGCTTACTGTTCTCAGGAAGGAACCAGAAACAACTCCCTTCCTTCACTGGGACATTCACATCAATGCCATATTACTCTTTTGGCCTGTGTCCCAGCTTCCGGCGGCCTCTGCACAAACGTTCGGACTCCTGCTCTCATAAGCCTCTCCCCAAACCAACGCACGTTAGCTGCTACCCACGTGCACGCTCTCCTTCTTGTACCGAGGACGCTTCCTGCCGGGCTGGCATTTTAATTCCTGGGGAACTGTTCCCTTTGTGATGGATGAGACATGAAGAGCGCCTGGCCTCTGACAGGAGGTGAAATCCAGCAGGTGGCCGGGTAGTTAAACTAATACACCGTTTATTTTAATTCTCGGGATAGCAATTACTGGGCTAGAACCACATTTAGCGCTCCAGGGCAAGGGGTGTTTTAATTATGCACGAGGCAGAGCTCTCCAGGCTGACAATGCCTCTGTCACGTGCACAAGAAATAAACCCTTGCTTTGTCTCTTGGGAGTACGAGGGATCCTGAAATGAAATAGTTGCAGAGAGAGACGCTCGCCGGAGGTGGAGGACACAGACGGGCTCAGAGAGGGTGAGTACCTAAACCTCCTGTGACTCAGGATCATAGTATCGCAGGGTTGGCAGGGACCTCAGGAGGTCATCCAGTCCAACCCCCTGCTCGAAGCAGGGCCAATCCCCAATTTTTGCCCCACATACCTAAATGGCCCCCTCAAGGATTGAACTCACAACCCTGGGTTTAGCAGGCCCATGCTCAAACCACTGAGCTGTCCCCTGATCTTCAGGAACATCCGCACTTTGAGCTGCGGGTCTGATTCCCAGCACGAAGCGACCTATCCAAGCAGCGGGGGCGGGGGGCTACCCCCCCTAGGATGTGCCTGTCCGAGACCACAGGTATCCTCAAAGGCATCCCGACCCCAGCCCCTGGAAGACAGATCGGGAAACGCACATCAGGGAATGACCTGTCCTGATTCTCCCTAAGCTCCCTGACACAAACACCCTTGACTTGATTGTGATCTCACGTGCACTGGTGCAAATCCATTGACTGCAATGAGGTTCTCGTGAGCACCGTCTGTGTTCAGAGAGGGAAAAACCATTCCTTCCTTCTGATTCTCAACCGGGCTTGGCAGTGGGTCCAGGCTGCTCCCATTCCCTTCTGAGTGGGAGGCTTCACCAGTCATTTCTAGACCCTGGGCCAAATCCTGGCCCGGGCTGTGCTGCTGCAAGGCCCCAGGGCACACCCTCAGGGAGTGTTATTGCTCCTGTTTTACAGAGGGGAAAAATGAGGCAGAGAGGGAGATTGTGGCAGAGGCAGGAACAGGGAGACCCAGCCCTGTCCAGTCACAGCACCCCCTTTCCCATGGGACCCCTTCATGGCAACTCTCCATATCCACTTGCAGGCTCTCAGGGCCTTGGTCATGCTTTACTCCATTGTAGTGAGTTCTCCTTTTCTGGGCCCCTTTCCCTTCTAGTCTCTTCCACGCAAGAATCCTGATCAGGGCTGCCCTGTGCTCCATGGTCCTGTTTCTCAGCGAGGGCTGCTTTCCTCTTTCCCTCTGCCATGCCAAGCCGCAGGACCTGGTAGCCTCACCAGGATGCACTGCTCCGGGGACCTGATGTGGCAGCTCTTGCCACCCGCTTGGCGGGCAGGATCTGACGCCGCCCTGGACATCTCTGCCGTTCTGACCCATCCACGATCTCCTCTCACCAGTCCGCACGAGACCTGGGAGGCTGGGTTTCTGGTAGCTTTCCAGTTAACAGAATCGGTCGCCTCAGCCCTCTGAGCCACACAGGGAAAGGCCCCCCATGGGGGCAGGCTACGGAGAGGCCTTCACGGAGTTCCTGCTTCAGCCACTGCGTCCTGCGAGGCGGGCGAGACTGCCAGGGGCCTTTGGAATTCTGATGGATCTTTTCTCATTTCCCTGGCTCCTCGGAGTCTCCCTGCAGCCCCTGATAATCTGCTCCACCTGATGACACACGCAGGCCACATATTAACCTCCCGCTACCTCCTAATGCCAGCGGCCGACGATGGCTCTAATGCTGTTGCCCTGAGAGGCCTTTCCTGTTGATCCGATCTCCCTGCGAGACGGAGATATTATGAATCTATTATGGGGCTGCTGAAGGGCATCTGTCGCTGAGCAGAGACGAGCAAAGACAGAAAGCCTTGGTGGGTTCTGGAGAGACCCATCCTCTCCGCCCGTGTTGGTGCCAGGCCTCATGTTCTCAGTGAGCGCTGCCTTCTACCCATCGTCAAAAGAAGCTAGAGCACTAGCAAGTGCCTGCTTCCCAGACTAGCTGCCTTCACCCGGATCTGGACAAGACCCACCTTTCAGCCTGGGAGGTAGCTCAGTGCCTTAAGGCCTGTTCCCGCCTTGGCATCTTCTGAGGCTGCCAACAAAGGGGGCTCTGATGTGGAGACTTGGCCACTAGGGAGAGCTTGGCAGCAATTAAGGTGCCAGCCTGAGACTCACAAGGCCTGGGTGTGATCCCCAGCTCTGCCACAGACTCCCTGGGTGACCTTGGGCAAGTCACTTCCTCCCTCTCTGCCTCAGTTTCCCATCTGTACAATGGGAATAACAGCACTGCCTTGCCTTACAGGGTTGTATGAAGATAAACACATGACAGATCAGGAGCTGCTTGGACATGACAGTGATGGGAGCCGTGTGAGTCCTACAGCTAGGAAGCTCACCAGCCCTCGGACGGTTATGGGCTTTATCCCTACCAACCAGTGATCTAGAGGCAAAGGAAGGCACTCTATCCTGTGCCCATGGCAGCCAACCCCCAGAATCGTTGTTGTGAACCCAGTCACTACTTGAATGCGAGATCCTCAGTGTCTGAAAAAGCCAGTAGCCTTATTAAACCTTAGCTAGAGTCGGCTCGAGGAACTAATGATCTTTAGTTAATGAAACCATATTGAACAGACCTTTAAAAAATACCAACATGTATATCTTCCCCAGGGCTTTGCAGCCATAGTGTGGCCCCTGGGAGCTGCCACTACCAAGACTCCTATGATCTGACAAGCACCAACCGTCCCCTCCCCTTGGGGAAGAGAGCAGAGAATGAATGGGACCTCCCACCCCCACAAAAAAAAACTCTTCCCAGTGCTGCACTAAAGGATATAATTGCTGCGGACGGGCGGAGCCATCCCTGGGATGTGCAAACCTAGTGACGCTGTTATGATCCATAATGACACCCCGACCCCGGCTGGAGGAGTTAGTTCAAGAGGCTAGGTGTGCAGTTTGGGATGGCGATACTCCCTGGATGCACCTCGTCAAACCCTACCAAGGCTGTCTCAGCCCTTCTGCCTTGGGAGGTAGCTATACTGAGTCCCATGCACCTTACTGTGTGAGGGTCTTTCAGACGAACCTTGAGAACTGAGCTGGCAAAGGTCAAAGGTCCCCAGGCTATTTCTGAGAGAGGATAGGGGGTCTTTAACCAGCGTTTTCCCTCCCCCCAGCACTGCATGGCACACTGGGTGCTGCCCCCCGCCTCAGAGGTGGCTGTGTTTCTGGTGTGCTGTACGTATAGGGTTTCATCCCGGGCTAGCTTTGTCATTGGCTTCAACGAGAGCAGGAGCCGACCAACGCAACTGCTACCTAGGTGGGCTCAAGTGTCCGAGTTTGGCATTCAGTTAGATTGTGTGGAAGGTGCTGGGCAGGATTTCAGGGCAAGGAAAGGGGAGGAAATGAAAGTCCAGAGGGGCCCCACTCATTAGGACTCTGTGCAGAGCCCCGTGACCTCTACTAGGTGCTGCTCAGAGTGGCATTGAGATACTCCAGAGGAAGCCATTGCATCCATCCCGTCTCAGCCATCTAAGGTGCCCCAGCAAGGGCATGGAGAGGAGGCGTCATGGGGAGCCGGGTGAGGGTTTAGAGAAGCAGCATAGCAAAGGCAGAGATGGAGGCAAAGCAAAAGGATGTGGGGAGGCTAGAGAGAGAGAGAGCGTAGCAAGGGGACCACTGCAGGGATGCTACCAAGAGCCACTGAGAGTAGCATGATGTGGGGACACCCTGACGGACGGTGCATGGAGAGAACACAGACAGGGAAGAGCAGTGCAGGGAACATGGTCAGTGCAGATGTTTGTTGGGGACCCAGAGCGCCAGCTCGGTGGATGAGGTACCTTCAGACTGCAAAGCCGGGTCTAGATGAGAGTTACCCACCCCTGGGACAGACATGGCCTCTCAAACCTCTGGAGCTGATCTGAAGCTACCCACAGCTGGGGCAGGCGCATCCTGGGATCCATCGCACACTTTGACCTGCACTGCTGTAGTGGTCAACCAGCGCCAGAAGTCTGTTTCCTATGTGCCTGGCTGCCTGTGGAGTATAAAATGCCCACTCGAATCTACTGGGCAGAGTTTCATCCCTTATATTTAAAACTAGAGGCATCAGGACTTCTGACTGAACAACTCCCACTGGGATCCCTAGTGATGGAGTATAAAAGTAAGGGGACAAAACAGTCCTTATTCTCCTCTCATCATTCCACTATGTCTAATGACTCCCTCTGCTGGGTCTCATCTTGCTAACTGATAGCAACGGGCTTGAACCGAAACCCTGAATCGGAGTGCGTACACACATTGACCGTCAGGAAAGTGACTCGTTGACAACCATCATCAATAACAGCTCAGAGGAAAATTAAAATGCAGGAATTGCCGGACTGGAGCAGACCAGGGGTCCATCTCATTCAAAAGCCTGTCTCCAACGGGGACCAGCACCACTGTGGGGCCAAGAAACTCCAAAGTGAACAATTATAGAATTGCCTGCCCGCAGGGGGAGTCTACCTAACCACCACCATCGGTTAGTGGGTGGCTCATGCCCTGGAGCCAATCTCGCCTCACCTGAATGTTCCTGCTGCTGGAACCCTTCGGTCAGTGATCATTTGCAGTCACAAGAATGCCCGGTGGCACTGAGCTGAGCCTGACGCCACAACATGGCCCTGCTGGAAAATCCCACTTGAACCAGTGCACGCTCAGCTACAGCCCTTCAAGGAACCGAGCGGCTCCGGAGAGATGCTAAGCGCTCTCAATGTAAAGTCAATGGGACACGTCGCTGTTCAGCACCGCTCAGGATCAGACTCTATGGCTGCGTCTACATTGCAAAAAAACCCACCCCAGAAACATGGCAACGAGTCTCAGAGCCCAGGGCTACAGACTCGAGCTCCCGCTATGACATCTAAGGTGCGGATGTTTCCGTTTGGGCTAAGGCAGGCTCTAGACTCGCTTCCCTGGCTGGGTTTCAGAGCCCCGGCTCCAGCCTGAGCGGGAACGTCTAGGCTGCTATTTGTAGTACCATTGCATGAGCCCGAGTCTGTAGACCCGGGCTCTGAGACTCACTGCTGCTAGGGGCGTTGGGTTTTTTTGGCAGTGTAGACGCACCTACGGGTACAGCGGCACTCAAGCTGAAGGTGGAATTTCCAGCTTGGGTAGCCAGATGCACACAGGACAGACCAGCCGCCCGAGTAAGTCCCTAGTGTCCCGGGCAAGACTGTACTTGGGGCAGCTAGCCATCCTGCTGCCTTCCCCCCCACGGCTATGCTTCTATATTTAGCCGCGAGGTCAATTAAAGGTAGCACACGTGTGTCTAGCTGAGTTGGTAATAACACCTCCAGCTTGAGTGTAGATGTGATCTTAGTGAGTAAAGACGCTAACAACCACGGCATTGCAACAGCTCAGCAGTAATCCCCGTCATTACCAAACTGAGAAGTCCTGCCTAGAATCAGTATTCCAATAAAACAACCTCTCCACCAGCCAAGGCACTGCTATGGGCCAAGGGCCGAAAGCCTGGATCCAGATTTCAAGCACCACCACGTTAGGGGGTGTTCAGCTCTGAGGGTTTAGTCTGGGCTCAGCTCCAATGAAAATATTTATGCTGGGGCGGGGGACGAGGGGAGCAAGTATCATTCCTCTCTGCTGGAATTCTGGAAAAAAGCAAATCTCCTATTAGAGGGGCAGCTGTGCTGATCGCAGATAAGAGCAGCTCTCACTAGATTATTTGAACTTTAATACAGAACAGGCACGCCCTGCATTTCACTTCCCATCACGGAAATTAAGCAGTGATTTATACAGCAGGATGGGAAGGGGGAAGATGACTAGAGAAATTACCCCTGTCTGTTATGTGACTCGAAATGTTCAGGGCCAGATCTTCAGCTGGTGTAAATCATCACAGCCAATGAAGCAATGGCCATTTACATCAGCGGAGGATTTGATTCTCAGCCAGGAGAGACCTCTTTTCCTCCCTTCTTCCTCTGTCTTTGCATTTTCATTGGCTAACTACATTCCAGTGCACTATTTATCTTGGTCCAGAGCCTCGGCTCGTGTGGAGTTTCCTCCATCCCCTAGGGATTTCACCCATAAATCACATCTCAACATCAGTAATGATTGGAGTACATCTTAACATCAGTAATGACTTACTTTTCATAGTCAGAGTTATCCTTGTCACAGCGTGTGTCCTTGTGTTTCTCCCAGTCTTTGCCATGTCTGCAGGTGGTCAGGGAGATGATATCCTTGCCATTATGGATATGGTGTAATGCATTCCTGGTGTCAGAACCAATGCCAGTCAGGTACCTTTTCCCTTTAAAAGCCAACTTGTACTTCTTCTTAGGAGGCACAGAATTCTGGTACAGCCAGCCCCTCTCTCCACCCTTCTGAGGATGCTCCTTCGAAAACAAAGGGATGGAGATATCAAAGCCAGGCCTGAAGTTCTCAACATAAAAACTTGCCTTGGCCAGGATGGCCTGTCCAATGTCAAAGCCCAGATCCTCTGTGTAATTCGGCCAGGTGCCTGAGTAAAGATTAAATATCAGATGGTTTCGGCCGTCGTTCCATAGAGGGAAACCTTGGATTTTATCGTTGATGTTGTGAACGTACTGGATGGAGAGATGATCCCTATCCAAAGTATCAATATTTAGGATAAAGAGGCAGGCTTCTTCTGGGTTGGAGGTGTAGTATCGGGAATCCTCAATGGATGTGATTATTTTGAGGTAACTTTCTGACACTGGGTCCTCTCTCTCCATGGGGTAGACAAAGACCTTGAAACCATGTTTCTCACACCTCGAAAAATCAAAGCAAGTTTCCATGCGGCACCTGCTGTGCTTATAGATGTTCATTCTTGACTCCCTTCTGACTTTGGCAGATTGTTTGTGGGGGCCTCCATCACTCTGAAGTTCTTCGGGATCTGCAAAGCTCTTGAGGAGGGACCTGTCCGTCCAGCGGGGCCAGTTCTTCAGCACTGTGGCTTTCTTTCTGGAGAGGAAGGCCAGGCGTCTTAGTTGGTCTCCTCCAAAGAAGAAAAGCAGAAGCCAAGAGGCAAAGAAAGTTATGAAAATGTATTTCTTCCTGGTCTGCATATGTTCATCTGGGACCCTGACTCCTCATTTGAACCAGGAGGAGGTGAACTTAATCAGCAGGTAGATTCAGAAAGGAAGATCATTCCAGTGGACTCCGTTCGCAATCCAAAGTCCACTAGCCAATGGCAGCTTCCGAACTGGAGTGGGAGCAATTCGGAGCATGTGTTTTGTATCCTGTCTTTTTCAGGACTTCGGAGCACTGTATTAATCTGTAGGCTCTTCCAGCATTTCCAGCTCCACACACTTCAAATTGGACTCTTGTTGCTTTTCTTATTTAAAATCTGTTCTCCTCCCATGGAGATTTAATAGCAAAGCTTCCCTAGCACCATTCGGTTCTGTACCCTTCAATTTCTTGACGCCGTACAAGATTTCCAAACTGTCTGATTCTGTCTTCTATAATGCAATATTTATTTCAGCATGAAATTGTGTTAAGCAATGATCATTTTTCTACCACTGCTTGGCCTGGCTCTTAAACCCCTGGAGAAAAAGGTTACACCATTCCTTTCTCTTGGGTTAATACTCTGTGTCATTTTAATCAGCTCCCCCACACTTCACTGTTTTAGTTTAGATGTAGGATTTTTTGCCCCAGTCCCTTCAGACTTCTCTATGTATCAAAAGTTTATACTTTCCTGCAGGCAGCAGATAAATGTCTCTCTGAGTGGCTCACTCTAATGCTCTCATTTAGAAATCTTTTCCTTTCCACTTCTGACAGCTTTTAATCTCAGTCTCCCCTTTACCTTCAATGGTCCATAGATAGAGATCACCACTTCCTCTGCCATTGAAGAGCTTCAAGAGAGCAGCCGGGGCTCCAATCTGCTATCCTTCGATTGATCTGTCTGTGGAGCTTTGACTTCTAGCTTCTTGCTGTGTTTGGGGAGCATTTCCAGTTAAAGAGATCGCAGTGCTGAAGGCATGTCCCCATGCCCTTTCCACAGATGATCAAAGCAGCTCTTGGTCACTAATTGATCAGAGTTATACTGACATCCTCAGCCTCATTAGAGTCTTTGGAGGTCTTTTAGGAGTAAGCTCTCTGCACTTTCTGCCTGTTATTAAGCTCTCTCTTTCTCTTTATCCCCTTTGGTTAGCCCTTTCTCTCTGAGTGGAGAGTTATTTCTGTATGTGTATGGGGTTTTTTTTTACCTCCCACTTCTCTGGGTGGATGAAGAACTATGCTCTCTCACCTTACCTTCTGTAATTAGCCCCCTCTACCTCTGTGTGCATGTATGGCATGTACATATTTATACAGAACATGTCCTAGTTACTGTACCTAGTCACCTTTCTCTCTGCCTGCCTATTTTCTCTCTGTTTCCGTGTCGTCCTCTCTAATCCATGATTAATTTCTTCTTGCTCTCCACTCACTTCCTCTTCTCTCACTCTCTATTAAACTACATTTATATCTTTTTCTCCCCAATCCTCTATTTTTTCTCTTGCTGACTACTTATCCTGCTCTCTTTCTGGGTATGTATCTGGCTTGATCGCCTTTCGGTCTCTCAGGACTTCTATGTTGGTCTCTTTCTCTGTGTGTGTCTATCTTGAGCTCTCTCTCTCTCTATTTATTTTTATTTCCATTTTCTTTCTGAGCCCCCCTGTGCTTCTTTCTAGCTGCCTATCTGGGGTCTAGTCATCCGTCCCTCTACTTCTCTCTCTGGCTCTCTCCCTCTCAGCCTGCCAAGCAGCAGCTGTCACACAGCGTTCTAATGCCACTTTCACAACCTTCCATCCCGGCCCCGCCCACTCGTCTCTCATTCGTCCCCCAACCCCTCAGGGGGCGGGGCTTCTACTTAACTCCTTCCTAACCGAGCCGCAAAAGAGGGGAGGGGCCTGGAAAGGTCCTGGGCTTGCGCTCCGATTGGCTGTTAGGCGCCCGCCCGCAAGAAGGGGATCTGCGGGGCTGCGTGTGCGGCGAATCCCAAGGCAGGGGGGGTCTTCTCTGCTCCTGTCTCATCCCGTCCCAATGGGGGTGCAGCCGCCCCCCCCCAGTAGGAGCCTGGGAGGGGAGCCTAAGCCTGACAAAGGCACTGTGTTGGTAGGGACTCGGGAGAGAGCCTATAAATCGCCCCCCACCACACACGCACCGGCTAGTCGTAACAGGGATTCATATATAGGGGGAATCCAGGTGCACCCCTTACAGTGATGTGATTGGCCCAGGGAAGTGCCAGGGGGATCTTCTCTCCATCCCCCCGAGCCAGCATGGAATCAGACCTGGCTTTATTTAGAGAGAAAGCTAAATAACCCCCACCACCTCCTAGGTGACTTAACAGTGATTTGCTTGTAAGGGGGATTTTCCCCACGCCCTGCCACCAAAGAATCCTGGCAGCGATTTATTCCCAGAATCGGATGAGCAGGAAAAATTCACACACCCCTGGCATCTTCTTAGCCGTTCATTGTAGGCAGGAAGAGGGAAAATATCCCGCATGGCCTCTGAGTATTGAGAGCAGAGATCTGGTTTTAGAGGAGAAGCAGGGAAGTCCCCATAAGATGTCATTTATCAGGGAGGGAGAATGCCAGGAAATCCAACCTTCTTCCCCCCACCCCATTGCCGTCACCACACAGACACTCCTGTAGCCTTGTCAGCGATTTCTTTGCGCTCCCCTCAGCCAGCCACTGTGCCAGCAATTCAGTTTCCCTTTTGGAGCCTGATGCTGATTACAGAGCTCTGGGCACAGCAGGAGGGAGAAAGAATCAGCTCTCATACTTTCTGGAAAATGATTATTTAGAGATAGGAGCCCTGAAAGCACTGGGCCGAGTAAACTCCATTGAATTCAGTGCACCTGATTCTCCTATCTGACCAAGGTGATGTCATTGACCTCAATGGAGTTGATCCAGATTTGCCCCGGTGTACATGAGAGGAGATGCAGGCCCGGGGCTGTGTTTAACATACTAAATTCTCTGCTGATCAACTCATAATAACGTTTCTTTGGTTCAGTGTTGTCATTTGGATTCCCACAAAATCCCGCTGGGCCAGAGGGATCAATTCTGGTTTACACCGGCTTGGGGAGCTGCCTTCCTGACTGGAAAGTAATTTGATGACAGACCCCCAGTGGTGTCTCACCAGGTTTTCCTAAAGTCAAGGTAGCAGCACCTTGTTTGTTATGTGGGAGCACCAGTGTTCCTCGCAGACTTTAACTGGGAAGAAGCAGACTCTAGTGAGCGTCAGGACCCCTGGGCTATTTTCCCAGGTGTGTCACTGACACGTTAACCTTTAACCCACCTTAACCTCAGTTTCCTCATAGATACCATGCATATATATTTAATACCTACTGTCGCCGCCTGCCTCACAGGGCAGTTGTGAGAATTAATATTTGGAAAGTGCCTTAAGAGTGTAGCCTACAGGGAGAGGTATTTACAAGGGTGTAAGTTAAGGCAGTAATGTAATAAGCCTACAAGAACTTAGCTAAACAAGGCATAAGGCTCAAAACCCTTAGCATAAGCAGCTAACCAGGAGTAAGATATCACAAAATAGGATGGTATAATGACTAAACTGCTGGCAGGTAACCACAAGATGCTAGTTTATACCAGCCTGGGATATTTTACATTAGGAACATGAGCAGATGCCTGACCACAAGCGTGCCGTGGTAACCGAGGTATGTGCTGAGAAGCTTGAGTGCAAAGGCCTAGTAAACTGAGGGAGAAGGGCACCCCACCACTACTAGGGAATGGACCGACAAATCAGGGGAAAGGGCTGAACTCTCTACCGAATGTGCCTTAGGCAGAATGACATCAGCATTATAAACACGTTCTAACAGTTGTGTCCCAGCCTGTATGCCTTGGGAGATGTAACTCTTGGGAGATGCCAGGATGATGACCACTTGTGGTGATGATGTTAAGGATGAGGATGACGGACACTTCGGGTCCTTTTGCAAGGGATGGAGGAGGATGTGGATGCTCAGACACACATGCTGTGTGATTTCTATCTGCCTTGCTGGGTTTGGGTCTTTATTAATTGTGTTAATAAGACAATTGCAGATTCAGAAGGTTTTTCCTAAGTGTGAGTGTGGCAACCGTGCAGGACAGCGAGGTTCCCAGCTAACCAGTAATTCTAATAATGCTGGGCCTGACCTTGGGACAAGGACCCACCAAACTTCCATGTCTTAATTGGTTTCAGAGGAGCAGCCGTGTTAGTCTGTATCCGCAAAAAGAAAAGGAGGACTCGTGGCACTTTAGAGACTAGCAAATTTATTTGAGCATAAGCTTATGAAAGCTTATGCTCAAATAAATTTGTTAGTCTCTAAGGTGCCACGAGTCCTCCTTTTCTTTTCATGTCTTAATTGGGAATTCTTAAGAAATACACAGTCAATAGATCAGGGAACAAGATCCTGAGATGAAAGAGAATCCCCTCCCATCTCTTTCCTGGGCTCCGATGATCACAGTCTTCCATGCCCTTCTGTCCTTTTTACTAATTCCCTTCTCCCCCTCTTCCCAGTCTTCCAGCGCCTTGCAAAGCTTCACAGGATCTGGAATTCAATCTGCCACTGTCTTTGCAGGCTGTAGGCTAGTTTCCTGGATGTTAGTTTCCCAGATCTAGATTCTGCTGTCTATGTCTGTGAAGTCAATGGGATTATCTTGCTGGGGCGTGCAGAATTTGGCCCCTGGCCTATAGGGAAAGTGTGAGGGCAGGGACTGTGCAGGTATCCCAAACACCAATGATGATGGCCTGGTTTTCAAAGGCCCTGAGCACCTGCAGCTCCCATTTACTTCAGCGAGGCTTCAAAAGCTCAGTACTTCCGAAAGATCGTGGAGTGTCCCTGCAATCCCAGTGTCACTACATCTCCTGGTTTCTAGCTCCAGATCCTGGGTCCCTGGCGCTACTCACTCCCTGTCGTGTCCTCTGTTCCTCCTTATCCTTTCAACCAGTGATCGTCCCATGCCCTTTCCCCAATCAAATCTTTGCCATCCAGCTGCCTAGCTGCCCCCGCACCTCTTGCTGCAAGCACTCTGAGTGGGCTCCAGGCTCCCATCCCCTGCTCCTGCCTTTCTCATCAGTCTGTTTCCATATCATTAATCTCCACTCTTTGCTCCTATTCGCCTTCTTAATCCTTCTTATTCTCATTTTCTTCTCAAGCCTCCCTGCCTGGCAAGTCCCTTTATGAATGGCTGCTAGGGTCACACCGGTCACAGTGGGGATTTTCCTTTGTAAGGGAGACCGGCTGATACCAAGATGATTCAAGGATCGTGCCGCACCCTCTGCGACTTCTGCCTCCACCTGACTGGGTTGAAAGGCTTGTGTTATAATCGGGGGATGGGGAGGTCTTTCATCATTGATTCGATGGCACACAGGCTAGCTTGTGAGAGCTGGATGGCTCAGGGCATTAGTTGTGGGCTACTGAACCTTTCGCTTTCGCAGTCTGTGCCAGCAGGGACACACACTCTACCGGCTGAGGCTGTTCCGTGCCATGAGTGAGATGAAGTGGAAGGTCTCAGTCCGGTTCCTAATAGAGAGGTATTCACTTGGCAACTGGCATTAATTGCCCCCCTTCCCATCTTGCCCTGGTTCCCGGTGTCAGCAGCGGCCAAGGATGGGCTGGGCCATGAAGAATGAATTCCCCTCTTGCCCTGAGATGTGGGGTCACTCCAGAACCAGGTGAAGGCACCTTGGCAGCATGGCATGGGGGCAGTTTGCCCTGCCACTGCCTGGGCTGTACCTGTTCGGGGTATAAACTCAGAGCCATGGTCTCCAGGGCTGTGAAGCCAGCATCCTTCATGAGCATGAAATTCTCTTGAAAGAGAAACTGCAGAGCAAAGATGTTTGTTTTTTTTTATTTCGTGCCCTTTACTGCTCCTTTGAAGTTCACCTTTAAAAAAACAAACCAAACCCTCCCTGCATGTTGGATGGATCTGAGCTCAGCACATGGGAAGTTGCAGCTCTTCAGAGTCTGGGAGAAAACGAGCAGGACTGTTGTACTTCTAAGGGCTGCTCCTGCTCCGTCTGAAGTCAGTGGGACAATTGCTGCTGATTTCAATGAGTGCAAGAATGAGCCCATGACACACGTCAAACCCTGGCATTCACTGAACAATGATGTTTATGTGAAGCAGCCCTTATTTGTAATGGTATGAAGAAGAGACTACTTTGATAACCCGCTGATTTCCTCAGCTTCTAACAAAAGCACTAAAGGGAAATAATCTAACAGTTTGGAAATGCATGTTTCACGTTGCCTAGCAGTAAGCCAGGGTCTGGAAAGTACCTGGGAGTCCTTCCTGTCTCTGCCACTGACTATACATGTGACCTTCAACAAATTACTTCACCTCACTGTGACTCAGTTTCCCCAGCTATTAAATGGGAATAATATGTCCCTCACAGTGGAGTTGTGGGCCTTAATTAATGTTTGCAAGGAGCTTTGAGATCCTGTAAGGGAAGGTAACAAAGGAATGCTGATTATTAGTAGTCCAACCACATATAAACCCACATTTTAGGTAAGTACGAGAGAACAGATAAACCACACAATAGGAAGGGATTATTGAGCAAACACTTGGTTTAGCCTAATACATTAATTATTTTTATAATTGTTGTTTGTATTACAATAGACCTGGCCCCAGCTGAGAATGGGGACTGCTGTGCTAGGATCTGTACAAACACATAGGAAGAGAGTGTCAGGCCTGCCTGCCCCAGTGAATTCACAGATAGATCTCTGACCCCACGGCACCTCCATGCTGTACAAAAAAAATGGAATGACATTCACAGACTTGCCACAATCCAACTTGCATGGGAGTAAATCTGGGCACAGCTGGGTTGATGGGCATCAGGGCTCACTGCAATAAAGAAGTGGGACAGGAAAGACTCGGCTGGAAACAATGGATTGGAAAGCAAGGCAATTGTCCAGGTGGCAGAGTGATGCAGACCAGGAGGGCAGGTGTGATCTCTCTGCTGGCATTAAGGTACAGTGAGTCCAGCTTCCATCCTTAGGACTGTAAGTCAGGGGCCCATTTCACATTTGGGTGCTAAATAGGTACCTTCCAATGAATCATGAGAAATTCTGGGTGTTCAGCACCTCTCAGGGTCAGTTCCTCTGGCAAGCTCTGTCCCCATGTGTTTGTCCACATATGGAACCAGGTAACCCATCTTAGTGGCCCAGATCTGGAAACTCTGGCCCAAGGGGCCAAATCTTAGATCCTTGAAATCAATGGACTCTGCCATTCAAAGGGAATAGGGTTTGGCCCACATCTACACACAGTGCAGGCCACAGAATTCCACAGTGTAGCCTGTGACTGTGTTTTTAATACAGATGCAGCACCCAGAGACTACAGGTCCCATTGTGCAATGCTCCATCTTGGCTTAGCCACTTGGATTAAGCTGAAGCTTTGCATGCTGGGATCAGTAGTCTTTAGAGCCCAACATCTGGATTAAAAATAAATGCAGGTCCAATCTGCTGCCTTTTGGGCAGATTAAGGGTGGGATTTTCAGAAACATTTAAGGGGTTTAGAAGCACAAATCCCACTGAAAGTCAGGGGGACTTGTGCTCCTATATCCCTGGAAAATCAATCCCTAAGTAATTAGTCCATCCCTTGAGCTCCTGGCTAGTCACAGTCACATCCTGGAGCCCCTCTGCTCTCCAGAGACCAGGGCTGCTCCTAACACCCCTGCTACATTTGAGCTGTTTTAAAGATACAAGGAAACTGACCTCATCGCTTCCTTTGAAGTACGAGATGTAAATGACACCATCAGGATTTTATTTAACAGTGTTTTGGAAGTGCTGTGTTTGATGTCTATAAAATATTGAAAGGAATCCAAAGCCAAGTTTGTACTTGGGTAATTTTATTCTCCTGCAAGTGCATTGCACAAAAAAAAAAAAAAAAAAAAAAAAAAGCTAAAGCTGTCTTTTAAGTAATAATATCCCTTTTACGTATAAAAGGGATTCCTTTCTGACTCAGATGGCAGGAGCCTGCATCTTTGGAGCACCACATTGCTTTTGACACCTATTTGGGAGTGAACAGGGGTTCACAGGGGTGAACAGATCACGGCTTCTTGAAAACTCCAGAGGAAAAGAAGCTCCATCATGGAAGGAGCTGCCATCACCTGTTGACAAGCAAGGGGAAACAAGGGAATAGGCCAGGCCTCATTTGCATTTCTATTAGATGGCAGTTTGGGGGTGTTTTGATCAAATTTCAATTAAGTTTTAATTTGGGGGGGGAATTAAATGTTGTTATCCCTGTCAAGGAGGAAAAGGGGCAAGGGGATGGCACCCATAGTGCATGAGGAAGGGGTCACCCTAACCTAAATCACAGTCAGGCATGGTTGGGTACCAGAGCCTGGCTAAACTTAACAAAAGATAGTAGGAAGATGGTTGCTGCTTTCTGTGGGGAGTGCTTTCTTCATGGTAAGATTGCTATTTCTAGATGCATAGCATAGAGCAAAGGCTGTATTTCAGTATGTGTAATAAATTGTGTAGGGGATGAGTCTAAGGTGGTTTGGGTGCAAACCTCAGAGAGCTACGTTCCAACTGAGGACTCTGGTGTCAGCCTTCCTACCCAGCATGAAAGCTGTCCTCACTTCAGCTGGGGTAGGTGGTAGGGTACGGCAGCCCCTGGAGTACCTAAGCAACACTTCCCTTCAGGGCTGGAGATGGACCTGCCTGGATTTTAGACTCCAACAAGCCTGGATGACAAACTGTAAATGAATCACAGAATATCAGTGTTGGAAGGGACCTCAGGAGATCATCTAGTCCAGCCCCCTGGTCAAAGCAGAACCAATCCCCAACTAAGTGGAGCAGCCTGGAGGAGGGCAGGGGCTAGTGCTGGAAGGAACGTGTTGCCTGTTTACTCCCTTGCAACTGTGAGAGGAGGCCTGAAGTTAAGACTATTGCCAGGGCACCTGGGGGGGGGGGGTCTTTGGGGGAGTCCGTCCTGCCCAATAGCAAGTGTTGATTTGTTAATTGCTGGCTTTCCCAAGTTTACTCTGTGTCCCCTTCCCCCACAAGTTTGCTTTGCTTGAACCCCCTGGACTCAGTGCTTGTGAGTGGGGAAGTATTGCCAGGGAAGCTAATTTAGTTTTCTAAGTGGGGGCTTGAGCCAGTGTTATTCCAGGTCTCAGAATCCCTAGATGATCACTGAACCTGGATCCTTTTACTGCCAACAACACCTGCAGAAAGGTTATGTAACTAACAATACTGGTCTATATAAAGCAGTCCAACCTGTGTGTGAAGGTGTGACTGGGGTCCCAACGGGGAGCTAGCTGTGGTCACTCAATTAGGGTAAACTGCAAAGAATGGGGCAGCCAATCCCCCTAAAGCTCTGGATATTCCAATACTTAGATTCAGCAAGCCAGCATCAAACAGCTTCTTTATTACCTTACTGGTTAGTCAGAAGTCCAGACAACACAGTTCCCTTAAAGTGATCCAGCCTCAGGCCTCCATCCAGGTACACATGTCAAATATGATGAAAATTTCTGTAAATTTTATTTCGTCACATAAAAGAATAGGTTCTACCAATCCCAAAAGATCGGACACATGACCTCCCAGGTTAATGAATGTTTCAGATCGTACCCAAATACACGCTACAGCCAATTCTTATTAACTAAACTAAAATGTATTAAAAAACAAAAGAGAGTCTGGTTAAAAGATCGATATACATACAGACATGAGTTCAATTCATTGAGGTTCAGATTCATAGCAGAGACCGTGAGCTTTGTAGTTGCAAAGAGTTCCTTCAGAATTCAGTTCATAGTCAAATGTCCAAATCTTATATTCCGGGCATACCAGCATAACTGGGACCTCAGTCTTACTACTCAAACTTCCCCTGATGAGGTCTAAGCAGATCTGAGATGACAGGGATCTTTTATACAAGGATCTTTTATACAATTTCATGTCCTCTTTGACAAGTTGGGATTTCCTCCAGGAACAAAAGGTGATTAGGATGACTTTGAAGGAGGTCCATCACCAATACTTAGCAATATGAATTAACATAAGGCCATTTGCTTGTTCCTCTACCATTCACAGTACATTTCAAAGAGAGATGAATACCGAGATATCCCATGTTTACAATTCATTTAAACACTAGGATGTTCTTTTGACCTCTAAAGTATCAGAATACAGCATAGACAGGGACCGTTAATTGTGGACCCTACTCATACATATGTAAATACACAAAAACACAAACATTATCTCCCTACATGTCTCTTGCGGGTAATTTATTTTGCAGGATGTTTAACCCTTTCTAGTCATGCGTCACAGAAGGCCTAAATTGTAATATGGGCCCTTATATACTATGACAGTATGCTCATGTATAGGGTAATGTGTAGGAACTTAGAGGCCTCTACTTTCAGGAACTGCTTGGAAAGAGAAGCCTGTATATGTGGAGGAAGGAATAAAGCCTGAATGCTGCACCATCCTGCCTCTTCTTTGGCTAGAACACTGAACAGAAGTGACTTGCCAAAGGTCACACAGGCAGAGCAGAATTAAGAACTGACCCTGGCTGTCTAGAGTCCTCGTTTAGAGCCTTAGCCACAAAACTCTCCTTCCTCTCTGTGAGCACTCTGTATAACCTGTTCAAGCAAAAAGAGACAGAGCCCAACTAATTACTGTAACAAATTTAATTAGAGAAGATGGTGGGGGGAAATGTCATTAGAAAGAGATGGAGTCAGTCAGCATGGTCTTTCCCTGCAGGAAAAATGTTTAATTCTAGCAAGAATATAAAGTCATTTTGCATTTGCAGATAGGGAGTCATTAAAAACACGGCCAGATTCTCAGGTGGTGTAAATCAATGTATTGACTTCAGTGGAGTTGTGCTGATTTACACCTGCTGAGGATATTTGGGGGCTCTGCTCAAATCTTGGTCCAGCTTTCCCAAAAGCATTCTCCCACCTCTGTCTCCCAAGCCCATAGATAGCTACATAGATATAGCTAATTGGGTCAAGATGCGGGGGCATTACCAGGTCTCTGGTGAACCGGGGGTGAACCTCGTTTTAGTGCCCCTTTTTCCCCTTGCCTGGGGGCCCCAGAAAGGGATATATATATTGGATAACCAGCAAAGGAAGAGTCCTCATCAGCATTGTTTCACCCCTAACAAACTTAAGTGACGTGTGGTTAGTGTTAATGTATTGATTTCAAAACCCATGCTGATCAAATATCTATCTAGCCCCTGTGGCAGTTTTATTTGTAAGGAGGCTCGTTTCTAGCATCTGCTGGAAAGAGATGGGGTTTCAAACGGAAGACGAAAGTCACAATAAGCTGTGTGCGCAACAATACTCACGGTCAGTGCTCCAGAACACAAAGATAAAATAGCACGGGAGTCAGATCCATCTCCTGGAGCCCTTTGCTAACAGTACTTTGAAGTGATGGAGGATTTCCGGTGCGGGAGGGGCTTGTTTGGTTTCATTAGAACATGAGCAGACAGGGATATCGGGAATCTGAGGTGTCGCCCATCACCTGGTCTCTCTCCCTCCCTTCCGCTCTCTTTCTCTGACTGGAATCTCTGCCCCACTTAGTTCTGCTCATGATCTGATAATTCCATTCTCTATGAGATCACAGCCTTCACCATGGTAACGCAATTGACCTGATTTGTAGAGAAGTTACATTGGCATCCTTGCCAGTTGGCACCATGCCGTTATCAAACCGTTATCAATATTTTAAGTGCCATCTTAAAAACAAAAAGGCTAAACTGGTTTTCAAAACCCCAATGTGTGTAGGAAATCAAACCAATAGCCGAGGCCTGATTCTCCTTCCTCTTACACCCCGTTAGCTTAGCTGAGCTATAGTAGAAGTGAGATCAATGTGGTATTTTGGAAACAGGTTAAAAATGACCAGCTTTGTCCTGTCTAGTTTTTAATGGTGGAAACTGCAGGTTTCCCACTTGGGGGACCATTCCACAGTCTAACAGATCTTGTTACTTCTCAGGAAATGTTTCCTGACAACCAGCTTTAATTTCCCTTTTGCTTGCTTTCATCCTATTGCTCATAGCTGGAGACCCGCAACTAGGAAACCTCTCAGCCCCTGCACTTTAGGAAGGGGCAGCTTTCTCCTTTCTTTAGCACCTCAGCTCCTTGCTGGCAGGTTTCCAGCCCCCCTGCAACAGGACCTAACAGCTTCCAGGAGTCTCCTCATCGGAGCTGCCAGGCAGAATGTCCTCCAGCTACATACTCAGCATTGCCAACTATGTAGCTGCTGAGTGGAAGGTGGGTTTCCATGGCACAGACAGAAGCCCAATTAGCACTGAGTGTCACTATCGTCAGATAATGTCCAAAAGTCTCACTGGAAAGAGGATAGATGTCAAAGATCCACATAGATTTTTTACTGTCCCTTGTGTCTCTCTACAGATCAGATGAGAAGCCAGAGCCTGGCCTGGCTTCTGTAATCAATGAATCCCAGTCAGTAGCCCAATCTAAACTGGCATCTGCCTTGGCACTTAAATCTCGTTATTGTGCCTGAAGATCACGTGCCGTAAAGGGACCAGAATGCATGTGTTGAAGTTAATCCTTTTAAGGAAAGTGCTTGTAAATGCCAAAGGATCCCTTATGTGGGTGAAATGTGAGCAGCAGCATAAACACAAAGAAAGACCCCCCTCCAATGCACTCCACTCCGGGCAGGGGGACCAGGAGCTGGGCAGGGAACACTGGTTCAGCATTGACTTACAGGGAAGAGGGCCACCTCCTGAGTCCCCAACCCCACTCCCTTCAGCACCAATCCTGGCAGCTCCCCCATCCCAGACCAGGAGTCAGGGAGATTAGTTAGGGCTGCTTGACATTTCTTAGTCAACCTTTTTTTCCAATGAAAAATGGAGTTTCAGCGAAACAGCAACCTCATCAAGGTTTTCATCCAAACAGTGAAATCCCCAAATGTTTCCGTTTGGGGGCTTGTTTGTTTTTATGAAAACCTGAAAAAAAGTCAACAAAAAGGGGAAATTTTCATTGATTTTTCCCCCCCCCAGGGAAAAAAATATAATTTGCCACATAGCTCGAGGGCTGTGTTTGTAAAGCCGGGGGGATCAATCCCAGCACACGGGGAAGGGCTGTGAACACACAGGGTGGGTGCAGGTTTGTGTTCTGTGTTTGTACAGCGCCTAGCACAATGGGACGCAGGTCCATGGCTGGGGCTCCCAGTCACTGCGGTAATACAAATAATAACAATAAAGGCATTATCGATATCAAATCTGTATATAGACACACACACACACACACACACAAACTGATTCCTCATGGGAGATTTTGCTGCAGATTGAACTCTGATAGATTCAATACTGGCTGCTCAGCCAAAGTGCAGAAGGGTCAACCGCAGCAAGCACCCTTCTGTCTCCTACCCGTACAGAAAGGATCAATTCCATTGCCCTTGTGCTTAGAAACCAACTGGGGACAACACAAAATCCCCTCCCCTGGCCATGGAATAAATATGTAAAAAACTGCAGAGGCTGATTTAATCAAGAGCAGGGAGAAGAGAAGCCGCCCTGGGACTGGCTGATTAGAGAAGGGAGTCATTCTGGGCAAAAGTGAGATGAGGCCTTGAACAAATCTGCAACATTTTCAATCATTTCTCCTCTCCTGTGCACTAAACTCATTTCATCCTGCCAGCTTTATGGTGCTGAGAATGATCTATAGCGACACCGCATTACTTTGGTGTGTACCAGCCACATAAATACTTGCTGCGAAGGGAAGGGGCGGGGGGGAAACCAGCAGCTGGGGAAAGAGAAGAAAGCAGGGAATGTTACAAAACTGCAGAGGCCAGCATCCCAGCGCCCTGCTCTCCCCTCCCCCAATGTGCTGTTCCCTTCCTTGGCCCTAACACTCTGCTCTGCACCCCAGCACCTTGCCACGCACCCCCAGCTCTCTGTAGCCCTCTGCTCCGCGCACTAGTTCTTTGCTCCCAACCCTCAACTCTCCGTTCCCATTCATCTCCACACCCTGAGCTTTCCATCCCTCTGCTCTCTCCCCCAGCTTCCCCTCTGACCCTCCCCAGAGCTTTCATACACCTTCTATCCCCACCCTTCCTGCTCTCTATTCCCCTTCTGCCACCACCCCCCACCCCAGCTCTGTACTTGCTGCCTGTCTCCTTCACTTATCCTTCTATCCCCGCATTGTAACTGCAACCTCCTCTCCAGTTCCTATGGCCCGAGGACCCTTGCCTGCCAGGCCCACTCCCCCCTGGCTTGCAACACCCTTGCAGAGGAGAGGGAGCGCCGTCTAGTGCTTAGAGCTCACAACTGGGAATCCAGACACCTGGGTTCTGTTCTTAGTTCTGCTTCTGAGTCACTGGTTGACCTTAGGCAAGTTGCTTCCCCTCTCCGTGACTCGGTTTCTCCATCTGTGAACTAGGGATGATAGCACTGTCCTGCCTCACTGAAGCCATGTGTGGCTTCATTAATAACTGGCTCATGTACTTGCTGCTTTGGGTCAGATCTCTTCTTCGCTCTCCCCTACCCCATAACTGGGGCCACCCAGACCCTCCTCAGAGACTAGGGCACAGAGCTGATGCCTTGTGCTCCGTTAGAAGGCTTAGCCTGTTTCAGAAACTATCAGAGACTGTGGCAAAGAAGCAGCCGTCTTCAAAATAATTTGACCAGGCCCGGCGAAGCCCAGCAGACAGAGCCCTGTTCTTAGGCCCATGCAGGGAAATGTATAAACAAAGGTGTGACCTGGAGAGGCGCCCTGGGGAGTGGTGAATTCAGAGGAGAGTGGAGGGGGGCATTCTTGAGCGCATGAATGCGGCCGCCTGTTTACAAAGTGACTCCCGAACACACGCGCCTGTGTACACAGCTCTGAGCTTGCGTCTGCGTTCTGGGCTCGTTATCAGAGCAGGAAGGTCATATGAAAGACTCTGCTTTGGCATTCATAAACACGGGCTTTTCCATCCCGGCCAAGGATGCGGGGCTGCCCTGGGGTGCCCAGAGCTGTGCTCTAATCCAGCCCAAAATCACTTCCTCTCGCCATGCCTCAGTTTCTCCATCTGCCGAACAAGGGAAGACCAAACTTCTCTCCGTCCTTGCGGGGTGTTGTGAGGCTTCAGGAATTAAGGAGGAGAGAAGTCCTTTGAAGCTGGGTGTGCTGACAGGTGTCCTAATTAAAGCTTCTCCCTAAGCCCAGACACATTCTTCTGGGATGGCTAAAAAGTTTGGTTTTATTTAGATCATTTTACCATTTGTTTTATACACACAATGCACAAGGGTGTGGACACACACCAGTGTGCACACACACACAGACACATTCACGCACCATCCTGACAAAATAAAAACCAAAGGCTCTGAGCCTCTTGTCGCTTACGCTTGCGTGCAAACCCCCTGAAGTCCGCACACTTACACAGGCAGAAACCCAGAGGAGGTGGGGCAGAATCAGGCCCTATCCATTGCTATTGAATCAACTGGCCCCCACAACACAGACCGCTCCCCAACATTACCAGCCCCAGAGGAAGAGCTAGGTGAAACTGACAAGTTAGAAGGCTGCTCAGAGCCGGTTCCCAGCAGCTGGTAAAGATCACAATGTGTGTGGTCCTCCAGGCACCCCACCTTCCCCTACACACACACACACACGATAATGCCAACCCAAACCCACACACAAATGCCTCTTGCACATGAGCTGAAGAGGGAGAGAACTGCAGAGCTAAGGGGTGCCCACCAAGAAAGCCCTGGGGATAGAGAGCAAACGCATCTGGACCAACGCTTCCCAGATTACTGAGCTGAGTGTGAGCCACGGGGATGCAATCATTCTGACATGGTGAGAAACGGGGCTTTGGGGGTTTCCCGTCCTCTCCCATCCCCAACAGGAAAAAGGAGAGAAAAGGGCAGCCTGAGGGACCCAGTGACTCGGGTTCCCCTGTAAGTGACAATGGGTGGGGGACAATGGCCTCACAGGCCACTCCCAACCCGCCCTTCTCTAGCTGTATGTTTCTGGCTCCCTCCCTGCAATTTCTGCCTTTGGGGCTCAGCTGAGCCCCACAATCCTTTTGCACTTCCCAGCTGCAAAGAATTCTGGGAGACGCCAGGCACCTGCTGCACGGGGCGCAGAAGCAGAGTTGGCTTTTGGGAGGCAGAATGACGCAGTCCAGAGGTTGCTGTGCTCGGGGGGGGGGGGGGAGGGGAGGGGAGGGGATTGGAAGGAAGCTGAGAGGGAAAGGTTGGAGTTCCAGACACTGTCATCCCATCAGACACCCATGCTCGGCCCTGGCCAAAAGCCGGGAGGTGTATGCAGCTGGCATTGTGAGCCACTCTAGAGCTGCCAGGGTAAGGGAGGCCTGGACTTGCTGGCCGCGTACAAGCCAGTCACGTCTTCTGGGCACGTTTCTCTAAACATCCTGCCAGGAGCTGTGTGTGCTTTGCAGGTTTGGGCTGGCTTCTCCCCTCGTGACTCCCGTGCCCTGCCCTGGTGCCTCCCCAGACTTTCAGCTGGCTGCATACCAGCGGTGCAGGAATCAGATGGGAGAGTCACCCTCCACCCTGCACACGCCTTAGCCTGAAACTCCACCTGAGCGGGAGCCGGCTCAGTCAGAATAAGGCCCTTAGGGTTTGGCTACCTAGACTGGCAGGCACTGGCTCCTGAGCCTGCTAAGCTAGCAGGGACTGAGCCTGCTTTGTACTCGCAGGACCTGTGAGCCGGCACTGGATGGTTCAGGATATTGGTAATGGACTATGGAGATCTGTCACCTATAAGTCCATTTCAATCCAGCCTGGGCTGGCGACAACTGACCGTTGTCCTCTCTGATGACCTATGTGACGTGAGCTGGTGGATCTCAGGCCTGGTGTCTCAGACCCCATCGCGCCCCCCTCCCCTTCCCCCCCCCAGTCCTTACTCGCTCTCGACTGGCAGCCTGAATAAACCTTGGTACCCTAACTCCCCTTTCACCCCTAGGGGTCAGGCCTGAGGCACATTGGCTGAGCACTGTCGGGAAGACACCATGGTGAGCGTTGAGACACTACGGGGATGGACAGCAGTATAAAACCTCGAGAAACGATTTCTTCTTATTTGTATTCTGTTAGCACCTCAGAGCCCCCAACCTGGACCAAGAATCTGTGGGGTTGGGTGTTGTACAGGCACAGAACAAAGAGCTGGCCCCTGCCCCAAAGAGCCAACAAGATGAGAGACACCAGGTGGATACAGCCAGAGGGACGGGGGAGCACCAGGAAACAATGAGACAATACTGGTCAGGGTGGGGACTGGACTGAAACTCATCCAGTCAGTTCCCCTAGACTGCTACACAACTTAGCAGCAGCGAGGGACTAGGATTCTGGACCTACCCGGCTCCTCATGTCCAGTGTTTATAGGTTACCCCAGAAACCAGTGACACTGGCCCTTAAGCAGCAAGAGAAACACTTGGGAGACCCAGAGCAATCCCACCCCCACGCTCCCTGCATCCCCATCCTCAGGCTCTGTCATCAGCCCAGTCTGAATAGGCTACGACAGCCCCGTTCCCTCTCTCTGGATTCTGGGGGCCTGGTTCTCGGCTAAGGCCCTTTTATGCTGGGTTGCACCCTCTCAGCCCCACACAGAGGGTGTAGGACTGCAAGAACATCAGCCCTACTCCCACCCCCTGGCAGAGGGGGCAGACTAAGGGCATGTCCAGAGCACACTGCACTATAGCCAGGGACCATGTGAAGCAGAGCATAAGTTAGAGCAGCCTTGAAGCTACTCTAACTTACAGCAGGGGCCTGGCAGACCCCTGTTTGATCCCAGAGCACAAGGGGCCACATCCTCAGATGATCTAAACCAACATTGCTCTAGTGAAATCAGTGGCCCTACAGCCACACAGCTGAGGAAACGGTCCAGGGAGCCCAAAGGGGACTTAAAGCCACCTTAACTTGCTGCCCAGAAACTGGGTGTCTGAGAATCAGGCTGTTGGGTTCTATTCCTGGCTCCACCACTGATGCGCGGTCTGACCTTGGCCAAATCGTCCCGTGCCTCAGTTTCCCCACCTGTAAAACTGGACCAGTGCTGCTCCTAAAGTGCTTTGAGAAGGTTCTCAGATGAAAGGCAACACTGTATCTAAGCACAAGGCACAATGCGTTACTATTGATGCTGTAGGCTGCTGACCCCCTTGCCAACCTCTGGGATCAAAGACCCCCACAGTTTTTTCCAGGAAGAGACCAAACCTAGACAAAGTGAGGTTAAACAGTTAACCACTCTGAGGGGCTCCGTAACTGTTTTCACCACTGTGGCGATTTATTCTCAGCCTCCTAGTGTGAACATCCCAAAGGGAGGCTGCCTGTAATTAACAGCCTGTTTTCCAAAGCAAGGGCACTGTGATTTATTTTTCATAAACTGGTCTCCAGAGAGCCAAGCAGCTCTCATTAGTAAACATTCATTTCAGTCTGCCCTTTATGTACATGTTCCCGTGCAATGATTCATTCTGGAACCCTGTTTGCTCCAGGAAAAACAGCAGCCATGTCTGTATGGAGCTGGAACCCCTCCTAACACCTGGGAGCTGGAGGTCTAGAGTGTGGTCTAGAGTAGGGGGCTGGGTGGGAGACAGGAATCCTGAATTATCTTCCCACCTCAAGGAGAGAGGTCCAGAGTTTAGCACAGGGACTGAGAGCCAACATTCCTGGGTTCTAGACTCTGTTCTGGGAGGGAGTGTGATCTAGTAGTCAAAGCAGGGGTGGACTTGGAGAAGGAACACCCAGTCCTGCCACTGACTGGCTGTACAGCCTGGACTCAACCTCCCTCTGCACCTCAGTTCCCCCATGATTATAGTAATGCTTGTGTACATCAGAGTGGGGTGGGGAGGCTTAATGAATTAACAAGGAAAGATTAAAGCCAGCAAGCTACATATGTCTTGTTAGGTTGTCAGTGGCTCTCAACCTTTCCAGGCTAACTGCACCTCTTGCAGGAGTCTGATTTGTCTTTTGTACCCCCAAGTTTCACCTCACTTAAAAACTACTTGCTTACAAAATCAGACCTAAAAATACAAGAGTGTCCCAGCACATTATTACTGACAAATTGCTAACTTTCTCATTTGTACCATAGAATTATAAAATAAATCAACTGGAATATAATCTTGTGCAGAATCTGACTGTCACGTGGGCCAAATGAATACAGCGAGCAGACTGGATCCAGGTATGTGACATCCCTTGTCTACACGCATCTGAAGGGATTAATTGCCAGGGAGGGAGAGGCATTATCGAGCATGGCACAAAGAGGTATTAGTAGGGGTAAGTGATTCAAGTGAAGAAAGGGAACATTTAAGATGAATATTAGGTAAAAATTGACAGTAAAATCTGTTCAGCTGTGTGACCAGCTCTCCAGGGAAGGGGTGGGAGCCCCATCACTTGAGTCATTTAAAACCAGAATGGACAGAGCCCTGGAGAGCAGACTGGGGGGAACAATCCTGAATTGGCCAGACGGACCTAACGTGCCTTCTCCATCTCTAATCTCTGTGACCCTGATCCTGCGATGTGCTAAACACCCTGAACTCCTGTTGAACCCACAGCCAGGGGCAGGTGCCGCTTTCTAATGGGCATGTTTAAAAGACTAGTTGTGGGGACTGAGGGCACCCTTGGACCTATATGTAGTGGGGGAAGAATCTAGCTCAGTGTATGCAAAATGATTTGAGATCCTTGCATGAAATGCACTGTAGAGCACAGTGAATTATTAAATATTAGTTATGATTTTATTACTTAGACTACGTGTTACTTAGGGTGACCAGACAGCAAGTGTGAAAAATTGGGACGGGGTGGCAGATAATAGGCACCTATATAAGACAAAGCCCCAAATATTGGGGCTGTCCCACTCCCTATAAAATCGGGACATCTGGTCACCCTAGAGTTACTAACCCTTTCCAAACCTTGCCCTGCTATCATGAGCCCGGCCTGCAGGGACCACCTGTGCCAGGGACACAGTTCAGTTTCCATGACCCATTCAAGTTTTGGCTTCTTTGCTGGGACACCTAACAAGGGAGTTATTAGTGATTTTTTTATTTTTTTTTTAATGAGGGCACCTGTCCACCAGGAAGTAGACTGAGGCCAATCAGTTAATTCCAATCCCCAGAACAGCCATCAGATGGTAGCTACATTCATCAACCACTACCATAATAGTCCGAATTCCACCTCTTTCTATGTCTAGCATGTCTCTCTCTTCATTTGCTTTGGCTACCAGACCCCATACAGGTTCATCGAATCATCCCCTGCAATACACCTCCCACTCATACCACCATTCACCACAGGCCAAAGGGGCTTATGCAATATGAGTCACATGGCAAATACCCAGTGCACTGATCTGATCCTTGCTATGCTGTCTCTGGCCGAGTTTACACAAATGGCAAAGTAGAAATGACACCATAAAAGCCAAAGAAGGAAAAGACCAAGTAGGCTCAGCCCCCCCGGTACCTTAGCAGGAATGTGCTACGGTATGGGTTCATTGTGGGGGTGTGACACTCAGGCAGGGCTGTGAACAGACACTAGGGGATCACCAACTCCCTGGCCTTCCCACATTACTAACCGGGGAGGTGGCCTTAGCAAGATCCCAGTAGATGGGTGTGGAGTCCCAAGATGGGATCCCACAAAGTGTGTTCTCTCCAGAGCTGGTTTAAATGTACCCATGCAATTGACGATGAATCTGCAGTCCAGAGCTTCTCAGGGCCAGGAAGTATTTCCTGATAATCGGCCTAAATTTCCTCCTCTTAATTTCAGCCTCTTACTCACAGCAGGACACTTCCCCTTCAGTTTCTGGTTGCTCCGTTTCATCCCGTTACTGCTAGTCACACCCCCATGTACCACCCCGAACAATCCCCCTCCTACCGTGGAGTCTACACCCTTCCCATACTTTCAGACTCCCCCACTCCCTGATGGGCATTTCTGTGCACCAGTTACCATGGTCATTGCTATTGTTGTTTGTTAATTATTTGCATTATGAACCCCAGCCAAGGATCAGGGACCCCAGAGAGCTCACAAATCTACATGTCAGGTTGAATGCAACAGATGGATGAACCAGACAAACAGGGTGGGGATGGGGAGATGGGAGGCCAAGATAACAATAAAACAAACAGAGTTTTGCAGAAATGCAGAAGACACAGCTCGCTGCTTGCCTAACCAGTCCAGACAGGAGTGATTTGTAGATAGCACAGCACAAGTCGGTTTTAAGAAGGGATTTAAGAGAGGATAAGGTGGCAGCTTTACGTGTGTATAATTCTTTAAATCAAGATTGGATGTCTTTCTAAAAAACATGATTCAACTCAGTTACAAGATAGGGGCCTGGTGCAGGACTAATGGGGTGAAGTTTGATGGCCCCTGTTACGCAAGAGATCAGACAGGATGATCATAATGGTCCTTTCTGGCCTTAAAAATCTATGAATAATAATGCTGTGCTGTTATTGTATTAACAGTCGTGGGTGGTTGCGTTTTCTGCACCTTTCCTTTTTAAAAGGCCAGATTCACAAACGTTTAGGGTTAAAACTTTACAAGTTTGAAATGTCCTCTGCAAAGTGACTGCACTAAATTCTTTGGGGTGATATCTAACGTAATGGGGCACAATCACTGACTGAGCCCATAAGTAAGATAAATACTAAATAATCAGAATAACGATAATCAATGAAGGTCGCTACCAAGAACTAACCTACGCTCTGCACTATACAACTCTGCGTTGGTCTGTGTTCATGCTGTTTATTGTGGCACAATTTGAGCTGCAAAATGAAATTTATTAATTAGCTGGAAAGAGCAGGCTAAGTTCGGGCTAAGCTGCCATCAGTGTCCATGATTTTAATTAAGTCCAAAATGTAATTATCTTGACTAGTTTTACCATCTTTCATATGATGACTCTATTATGTGCTCTGGTTAACTGTGGGCTAAGCATTTTCTGCACACACACACACACAAAATGAATCCAACAGAGGCTGCCAAATGAGAAAATGGATCCCAGATGCACAGAGTGAGTTTGCTGGGGTTTTGCACAGCTCCTTACTGCTAGAAGCTGAAAACCTGGGCTGGTTTTCAAAAATCATTTTAATTTATTTGTGTCTTCCACTCCCACTGGGTTTGGCCACGTTCAGGCTGTTAAAATAGAGGGATGTGGGCTCAAAATATTGTCTCAGATCATAAAAATCAGAGCTGGAAATGAAGGGATTAGGTCATCACCCCCAAAATGCCCAAGGTAGTCAGTCTAGAGCTGAAGATAGATTCTGTGGTTTGAGCCCCTTTCTGCTGTTCCCTCAAATGAACAGTTTCTCAGTAAAGACAAAAATGCTAAGCAAAGTAAACATATATAAACCTTCCCTGTCAGTCACTGGGTCTCCGGAACCAGCCAAAGGGCCAGGAAATTCCAGCTGCATACTCATTCTCAGTGACATCAATGCAATACCTCTGGGCATACAGGCATTCCAATCCCACATGCCGTCTGTAGTTATGGGGAGAACCCTTTCAGACAAAGAGCCCGATCTGTGATTCACCCACCTGCCGAGTAGAACTACAGGGTCAAGCTCAGTTTGGCCAAGTCTATAGTAACTTGATAAAGAGCCCCAGGCTGTGGAGGAAAGCAGTAAAAGCAGGTAGAGTTGAGAGGGGGCTCAGAAAGGGGGAGCAGTGGCTTCCCAATTTTGAGACCACAGAGATAATTTTGTATTTAGGAACATGAAGTGGGAAAGGAGAAGGTTGGGGTGTGGGTGGGAGAGTTCTCCCTTATATATACAAACAATGTAACTGTTCTTGCAATTGTGCCCCAAAATGAACCATGCAAAAGGCTGATGCTAAAAGTTCTGACCTCAGCTTTGATCCCTTTATTCAGCCCTGAGCTAGAACTATGATTATGATCATTTCTGAAGCGCCATAGAAGTCCTGTGAACTTTACACACAGGCAAAGACCAGGCACTGAGGAGCTTATGGTCTGCTTAAGGCAGACACAGTGAGAGATCTGGTAGTCACAATGGTAAGTGATGAAAAGAGACTTGAAAAGAGATTTCAAGGAGGATGGGAGAGGAAGAGCAGTTGGTGCATGAAAAGCAGGGTCCAAGCCTGGGGGAAAGCCCCAAGTACCAAAAGAGCCCCAAGTATCAAAAACAGACTCCAAGGAGAGACTGCTGAATTGGAATTAATTTGCAAACTGGATACAATTAACTTAGGCTTGAATAAAGACTGGGAGTGGATGGGTCATTGCACAAAGTAAAACTATTTCCCCATGTTTATTCCCCATCCCCCACTGTTCCTCAGACGTTCTTGTCAACTGCTGGAAATGACCCACCATGATTATCACTACAAAAGGTTCCCCCCCTCCCCGCACCCCGCTCTCCTGCTGGTAATAGCTCACCTTAAGTGATCACTCTCCTTACAGTGTGTATGGTAACACCCATTGTTTCATGTTCTCTGTGTATATAAATCTCCCCACTGTATTTTCCTGAAATCCAACGAAGTGAGCTGTAGCTCACGAAAGCTTATGCTCAAATAACTTTGTTAGTCTCTAAGGTGCCACAAGTCCTCCTTTTCTTTTTGCAAGTACCCTAGAGTTTAGGGAGAAATCTCTCGACAAAAGGTTTTTACTAGTACACACAGCACATTGTGGGCCACATTTTTTAAAGGCGCTCCTAACCAGGCCATATTTGGAAACATGTCTGCACACCTGGACCCTCAGTGTCTCAATGTGCAAGACCATTTGGTAACAGTACATGCAAATAGGGACTCAAGCTCAGCTAACCAATTCACACACCCTTTGCCTGTCCCAAAGGCCTTTGCACATATTACAGGTCAGGCTAGGAAGCGCTTTGAGAACATGGCCCTTGGTGCCTGCACTAGGCTGGTGCCCTCTTAACTAGTGCCATGGCACCTAGAAACCCGGGTAGCAGAGATCCACAGGTGAGAAGCAGATAGACATCTTAGTATCATTGTCATTCGCTAGCCCAGACTTTGGCATGCAAAGATCTCTGGGAGTTGTAGTGAAAAGAGGAGAGGAAGAGGTGGAGAATACATAAATAGCTGGGAATTGTGGCTCTGGTACCCTTGATGAGGGCAGGGGTCCATGCATCCCACTCTGACGGTTTTAGGACTGCAGAAGATATGGCCTGCAGCAATGAATTCTGGGAGTCGCAGTCCTGAGGTCTCTGTGCCTTACAGAACCCTGGGGCTTGTAGTCCTGTGGGTTGGGTGAGGACCAGTTCCCTGGAGCTAAGAACTATATTCCTGGGCGGTGGGATTCCAGGAGTCCTATTTCCCAGCCTTATGCTCTAACCCATTCACTCGCTGTCCCTGCCCCCTGTATGAGAGGTAGTGAAAACAGAGGAAACTCCCTGGAGTAGAGAGCTCTGGGAGTTGTAGTGCTGGGGGGGGGGGACAGTCCAGGCCGCGGGGAGCTCTGGGAGTTGTAGTGCTGGGGGGAGGGGACAGTCCAGCCACAGGGAGCTCTGGGAGTTGTAGTGCTGGGGGGGGGGGCAGTCCAGGCCGCGGGGAGCTCTGGGAGTTGTAATGCTGGGGGGGGACAGTCCAGGCCGCGGGGAGCTCTGGGAGTTGTAGTGCTGGGGGGGGGAGACAGTCCAGGCCGCGGGGAGCTCTGGGAGTTGTAGTGCTGGGGGGGGGACAGTCCAGGCCGCGGGGAGCTCTGGGAGTTGTAGTGCTGGGGGGGGGAGACAGTCCAGGCCGCGGGGAGCTCTGGGAGTTGTAGTGCTGGGGGGGGAGACAGTCCAGGCCGCGGGGAGCTCTGGGAGTTGTAGTGCTGGGGGGGGGCAGTCCAGGCCGCGGGGAGCTCTGGGAGTTGTAGTGCTGGGGGGGGGGAGACAGTCCAGGCCGCGGGGAGCTCTGGGAGTTGTAGTGCTGGGGGGGGGGAGACAGTCCAGGCCGCGGGGAGCTCTGGGAGTTGTAGTACTGGGGGGGGCAGTCCAGGCCGCGGGGAGCTCTGGGAGTTGTAGTGCTGGGGGGGAGACAGTCCAGGCCGCGGGGAGCTCTGGGAGTTGTAGTGCTGGGGGGGGGAGACAGTCCAGGCCGCGGGGAGCTCTGGGAGTTGTAGTGCTGGGGGGGCAGTCCAGGCCGCGGGGAGCTCTGGGAGTTGTAGTGCTGGGGGGGAGACAGTCCAGGCCGCGGGGAGCTCTGGGAGTTGTAGTGCTGAGCTTCGGGACCCTTCACACTGGGCGTGGCAATGACACTACATGTCCCAGGAGGCATCGGGGCGGGGGGCGGCCGCGTCTTTCCGTGGGGCGGCGGGAGCCCAGGTGGGTGCTGGCGCTGTAGTTCCGGCCTGGGTGGCCCTGGTAGCCCCGCGCCCCGAACCATCCCTCTCAGGCCGGGCGCGCCCCCTGCTGCTTCCGCTGAGCTCCCGGGGGCGGCGGAGGGACCAAGCGAGGGGGCAGCTCCCGCTCCCCCCCCCCGCGTCTGTGGGGGCCGGTTGTCCGGGGGGGCCGCTGTCGGGGGGAGAGAGGGAGCCGGGCTGGGGTCAGAGGTCTGGCTGGAGGGTGACACAGGTGGGGGGGCGTGAAGGGGGGCAGGTGTGGGGCAGCCAGCAAGAGCCAGTGGGGCGGGGCACACGGGACTGGGGGGAGAGTGGGACGGAGGGAGGAAGCAGGGCCGGGGGCTGTGGGGGGCTGCCTGTGGCCGTGCTGAAGTTCCGATTCCAGCTGTCTGGGTGGTCTTGGGCAAGTCACTGTCCTGCTTGGTGCCTCAGTTTCCCCACCTGTCATATTGGGATAATATTTCCCTGCCTTGTAGGTTGGCATCAGCACCCTAAGAGCCTGGCATAGAAGGTCTTATATAAAGAGCCAAGTGTTATCACTCAGGTATTGCTCTTGTGAAGCTCCCAGAATCAGAAAATCTCACTCATGTCGCTCAATTTAAAAGAAAAAAGCAAGCCTGCGTTGTCACCCTTTGCCTCCTGTTCTAGTCCCGCAGTCTGAGTCACAGAACCCCATTGTCCCGACCCTAGCATGTTACAGATGTCCAGATGGTGTGAGGTTAATCTCTTAAAAAGCATGCGAGAGGCGACTGCCACAATAAACAGCAGCCAGGGCAGGACATTGGTTGGTGTAAAGTGTTCTGTAAGTTCGGTTTCAAGAAGCACCTGAGCTAATACTCCAACAAAAAGCACTTTCACAAGAGCTGCTGCCCTGCCAAGCCACCAGAATGCGCAAGCTGTGCTTGGCTGAGTGAAGAGGGATCAGCGCAGAGCGGGGCTTTGCCTGGTCCTGGCTGCAGGTCAAATCCTGCTGTAATGTTAGCCATTGTTACAAGCAGCCTTGAAGACAGTGCAGCGGTCTCCTAAGGAAAGTGGTGAACGCCCCTTTGCTTGGAGACTGGACAAAGTGCTAGAAAATACACGATGGGGAACAGTTGTGCACCGCTCCGTGGGAGTTAGGCACCATGGCCCAGGCCCTGAAAGGCGCCTAGCTCCCATGGAAATCAATAAGAGTTAAGCTCCTAAACACTTTTGAGGACTTGAGCACTAGTCATCTTTGTGAAGCCTGCTTAGTGTCTATGTACATCTTTAGGAACCTTTCAAAATCTGGCTCTTTTAGATACTACAGTGATGGATAGGAGTCTTTTCCATCTCTAATCTCTGTAGCTGTAGGATTAAATAATAATACCGTACTTTGCACTTGCATTTCCTTTCATTGGAGGAGCTCAAAGCACTTTCCAGAGGTGAATCATGGAGAAAAATGATTTAGCTGCCGTCACACCGTGAGTCAGAGACTGAAACCCAGAGTCCTGTCTCCCAGTGCCCTGCTGGAACAATACGTTCATTTTGCCCCTGCAGCCCATAATCATTCTGGGAGTCAAAAGGCAGCTTCCTTGCACTGCCCTGGTCCCACTGGGTTGTGGCATAGGCCTTCTGATAAAATCTTGCTTACTCTTCTGCTCTCTCTGCCTGATGGCTAAGCTCGCCAGCCAGTGTTCTGCAGCTCTCAAAGTCAAGTAGGTTAGGCTTTGGTTGGAGGTTTTGCTCAACAGGAAACAGATGAAGGAAGTGAGATGAACTGGCTCTGTTTCACCAGCCATTGGGCGAAACAGTTCTAACACTGCAGCCTCCTCTCTCCCTTTCTAGGCACTGTCTCCCGCTCAGGAAGGCATGGGGGGAGTGCAGTCCCTCGGGCTGCCCCCAGGGAAAGGACCTCACCAAGTGGGCTGCACGGATGTGATGGTGGGCCGCAACCGGAAGGTACGGTCATGAGCGCTGCTAGCTCTCGGGGTTTTGCTTCTCATTAGTTGTGCCACCGTGAAACAGAGGATCAGCGGGTAGGAAGGCAATGGTGTTTCCAGCTATTGGATTATTTGTTTTGCTGGAACTGATCTTGCAGCAAGCCCTGTAAATGCAGCCTGTGGGGTACTTGAGATTGCCTGCTGTGTGACTCAGGGTCACTCTGAAGACTGGCTGGGGTGAGGCATGTGAGCAAGGAGATTACAGCTGCAGATTTCCTGCTGACCCAACTGGATTCTTGGTCTCTCCTTAAACTGAATTTTGTGTTTGGACACTTGAACAAAGGAATATAAAACTGGAAGGGAGCTCCTGGGTCACTGAGTCTCATCTCCTGCTATAGAAGCCAATCCCTTCATGTTATCCCCTTCGTAAACTGACCAAGCTGCATCTTAAAACTAGTTAGTTTTGACATTGCACATGTCTCCAGTTGTTATTTACTAAGCATGACTCTGTGCTTGGTACTGTACAAGATGTGGAAGTAAAGAGTGTCCCAGCCTCAGTCTGAGTTCTTGTATGCATTGAGAATTTGCCCCTGTTCGAGCAGTCACTGGCCAGCCATTGATGTAGTAGCATCTGAGCACAGAGAAGGAAAGCCAGAATTTGCACCAGCTAAGCCCAGCTTGAACAGAGGGCAAGCTTAGGGTGAGCTCAGCTGCTGCAAATCAGAGCTTTCCTAGTCTCTTCTCGGGGTTTGCACCACAGCTGGAATCAGGGCCCATTCCCAATGTAACAAGGCCTGAGATGCAGAGTAAACAGGACATGCTGGGCAACCTGGGGACAGAGCTGCTTTGAGATGTGTTTAAATTGCCATAATGAACTTACTTCTTGTTGGCATCACAGAAGTGAATAATTATAGTTTATCTGTTTTACGGTAGCACCCATAGGCACCAGTGAAGGGTCAGGGCCCCCATGTGCTCATTGCTGTACAGCCACATTACAACATAGTCTCTTCCCCTACAGCTTACTGTGTAATTTTCAGATCAAATATGCAAGTTAGTTTAACCAACAGAGGGAGGAAGAACAAAGGTCATATCGAGAAGATTGCCTGGCGACACAGTCCAGCGAGGGCACAATTTGAGTCCAATTCAGCTGAACGTTAGGGATTTTTTATATATAACAAAACTCCTCTGCCTTTGCTGATAATACAAGTCCAGTGGAGTTGAGGAAGGGCAGGCAATATAACCCGGCTGAATACACGTGGATTTGTGAGCACAGAGAGAAATCAGCTGTCTTACCGTCAGCTTCTCAACCTGGACTATAGTAGTCCTACTGCCTCACTATAACAACATGGAATAGGATGGATTTGAATGGTGGGGTGCCCTGATGACCTGACAGAGGAGGTTGTTCCATGCATAAGGCGCAACGTGGAAGCAGTCCCGGAGAAGGATGTGAATGCCGGCTGCAGTAACGTAGGCAGAAGATGATCAGGGCACACGGAAAGTGGTGGGTTGGCTGGTCTGGGTTCTAGAACCAGCACGGTCAATTGGGCAGCCTAGTGTTCTAGGTCCCGGTTCTGCGGGATGGGGCACTAACTCCTGAGAGGAAGAATACCTATTTTCTCCTCCCATTATTTGTTCCTTTTCCTTCCTTCCCACCCACCCACTCCGATCCACTCTCTCCATTTTCTGTCCACACTCCTCCTGTATGTTCCCTTTCCATTCCGTCTGTTCCTTCTCCCCTGCGCCTTCTGCTCAGTGGGGGCTCTGTGCAAATAGCTCCAGCCCTATTGGAGCTTATCCCTCTGCCTGTAGCGTGAGCAGAGTGAGGAGAGGAGTGGATCCGGCCTTCTGGGAGCTGTGTGAATCAGCCCCCCTAACTTACTGACAGCATAGCCAAAGAACAGGGATAGAGGCACATGCTAGATGAGGATCACCTGGTTTGACGTCTGTATTGAGGGTGTGGGCTGCATGCGGGAGTGAAGGATGGATGCGGGAGGTCAGAACAGATGATCACAAGGGCCCCTTCTGGTTTTATAATCTGTGACATTCTCTGTTCAGATCTAGGTGGGATGGGGTGTTTCACACGTGTGATATTTGTGCCGCAATCCTCCCTTCTTTTCTTTAGGGGCTTTTCTTCCGGTTGTTTTACCCCTGCCTTCCCCAGGAGGGGGCAGAGCAGCCTCTCTGGATCCCGCGCCGTGAGTACTGCCAAGGGCTGGCCGACTACATCAACTGGAACAGGAAGTGGTGCACCCCTCTGCTCAGTGTGACTTTTGGTGAGAGGACTGATGGCTTCAGATAGATCTCAGCCCCTGGGGGGCTGCCCCAGACTCTCTCTGCCTCCTGGGAGCATGCATGGAGGCAGTTATAACAGCATGCTGTTAGTGCGGTCATAGGAAAACGGCCCCATGCTGCCCCCTTAGCTCCAGAGTCAGAGGAAGCGGTTGGTCTATGTTCTAAGCTAATAAGGCAGCATGATTACAGGTTAGCCACAAGAAAGGGAGAGGACTGGATAATATAACACTATAGTGGATGGTTTAGAGACCACAGCCTCAGGTTTGAACTAACTAGACTCCCTGGAACACCCGGGATCAAATCCCACCAGGGGTCTCTGCAGCAGGTAAAATGCAGACTGTTTAGCTTGCTGCACATGCAGGAGTTTCCAACGAGACGTCCAAAGGCAAGAGCCATGGGGACGGTGGAGCCCCTGGCACTTTCCATTAGTGTGGACGTTTGCTGTGGCATCCAAAATTGCCCTCCCCCGCCATTTGCAGGCTATGTACTGCTTGGCTGCTGTCCTGTTCCTCAGAGGTAGCTGCATTTCAGCAGGATGACAAAGCGCTTTGGGATGGAGGGTGCCTTAGAAATGTTCTCTGGGCTACAGAAAATTGCGAGGGCTTGGGAAGATGCTCAGTCCTCTCCCACTCAATTTCCTGTTGTTCCCTTGGTACAGAAGGTTACATGAGGCTGGAAGGGGGTCAGGATTCTGAAGAACCCAAGAACAAACGAGAGCGTGGGGGATGCCCCGCAACTGCAGGAGTCAGAGCTGTAACCCTCTGACAACTTGGCTCACTCCACTCACATCTGTCACTTCTTCCTTCAGGGTCCTACAGAGTTCCAGTGAGCTGGAACGGGCCTTTTAAGTCATGTGGCAGCAGGTACCCGCTGATCATATTCTCCCATGGCCTGGGAGCCTTTCGGTAAGAGTCGCGGCCTCACTTCCCACACCCCTGGCGTATTCTGTCTATGAGGCTGCCTCTCTTATAACGCTAACAGAACTTTCAGCTGGTCTGCACTGTCAGCAAGGGGCTGGTTTAAATGCACGCAGCCAACAGGCTGAGGTTAGGACTTGTCAGTCATTTCTGCCAAGGGATTGGCTAAAAAGTTTCCTGCTCCCCAAGATTCCCCACCAAGCAAGTCTCTTGTCATTGTTTTAGGAAGTGACTGGAATGCTGGTGAAAGATGCCAGGCTTGCAGCTCTGGAGACAGGAGTTCTGTGCACAGAGCAGGGGCAGGGCAAGCTGCCTCCATGTTGCTCGGCCAATGGGCCAGATCCTTCACTGGTGTAAATCAGCATTTGCAGTGGAGTTCTGCCCGTTTACATCAACGGAGAATCTGGCCCGAAGTATCTTACCTCTGTTTTAGAGGGACCATTTCTAGGGCAAAGAGCAGCGCTTAGTTTTTATGGCCAATTCCATCTTCAGCACCTGTCCTGGGACAGCCAAGAGTGGGAGTCAGTTGTGATGATGGCTTTTGCGGCGTGGACACACCTCCCACAAGCAGCTGGCTGGAGGCCCACACCAGTTTGTTTCACACTAGACAGCCAGCAGATGATAATCCCCTTTGGCCCATTTCTCTGGATTTAAATTGATGACCTAGAGGTGAAAGGCTCCCAGTCCCATTACAGCCCTCCTCCCTCCCCAACAGCAAATCCCTTATAAAAGCCAAGGACCAGGATATACAATGGCATTGTCAGCAAAAACTCCGCTCTTGTAGGATGAATCCCTGTGATCCCCGGCTGTCAGAGCCACTGACGTCTGCTGTAAATCTATGTTTAATACCGTGCCAATAGCTTAGAACCTTATGCTAGACGTAAAAAGTCATCCCTAGTTACTGCATATATAAACATGGATGCTAGGGACAGCAAAATCCTATTAGATCATCTCACACCTCTTGCTGGGCAGTGGAAACTGGATCCCTACTGTGTATTTCCTAGTGCTTTGTCCAGTCTAGTTTTAAATGATTCAAGCAATGGGGCTTCCACCATTTCCCTTAAGAGACTATTTCACAGTCTAATAGATCTCTGGGGTAGGCAGCTTTTCCGTACATTCAGCCACTGCACAAACAGTGGTTCTGTATCTGGCTTTATTAGTAATAATAACACTTGGCATTTTTCATCTTCAGAGCACTTTACAAATGTTACCCCATCCTCACAAACGGGTGGTATTCTGCCCGTTTTACAGATGCGGAAACCAAGTCACGAGCCTCTCTGTGCCCCCATTATCAGAAGTGCCGAGCACCTGCAGCCCCTGCTGAGATCAATGGAAGCGGTGTGTGCTCAGCACCTTTTGAAAACGGGCCATTGTGGCTTTGCCAAATCCTAGAGATGAAGTCAATGTCAGAGCTGGGATTAGAACCCAGGAGTCCCTCACTCCCGTGGCTGGGCTCAGATTATGACTCTCTCGCTCTTCAACAGGGAGACTTGCAGCAAAACTTGTGTAGGAGCGGAGCAAGTCCTGGAGGTGCTGAGTGCCTTGGACTTCTGCTGAGTCTAGTGGGGGTGGAGGGTGCTCAGCATCTCTGAGAGCCAGAGGATCGAGCCCTCATTCTGCTTTCCCTTTGCATCCTCATGTTTTCAGAACCGTTTACTCGGCTGTCTGTGCAGAAATGGCCTCCCGTGGCTTTCTGGTGATGGTGCTGGAGCACAGGTGAGTGGCAACCCCCTTTGGAACAGCATGATGTCGTCTGTTTCCTGGTGGTCACCCACCCTCTCCCCTAGTATATTTTGTTTTCTGGTTGATCATTATTTCAGCAGACTTGTGATATGAATTCTCCTCCTAGTGTTATACCAATAAAATAAAAACCAGCAGGATCTTATTAAAGGGGAAAAGGCAAAATGCCACATTTATTGTGAATACGGAAAGAATCATAGTAAGCAGTTAGTTATAGCTATAACATTCCATTCAATTTCATATTTATTCACACATTCATTCATACACACACATACACAGATTCTGCAAGGTTGTTGTTATAGTTACCAGCCTTAGAGTTGCTCATGCCAAGCCACTGGCCAGGTGGCCTGGACATGAGGAGGGAGCAGGGCCTTGTCAGATGCTCATCTGATGCTTGGCAGAATCAGACCCCAAAGTTCTCACTTTCTAGAGTCCATTTTTATAGGAATTTCTTCCTATGCCAGTCTATGGGGATTTCTTCATCATGCTGTTACTGAATCAATCAGCAGATAGCACATTCCTGACAGCTCCTTGCTGCCAGATGTTATCTTGTTTTCTGGTTCTCCCATCCTTGAGGCTGTTGGGTGGATTCCAGTCTGCCCTCCGGGGGTCCTCTGGTTCTTTCCACTTGACGCCTTCTTCAGCTGATGGACACTGGATTCTTAGGCTGGCACCTCCCTGATCATTCAGTTATTATCCACACCAAGCATCCATCCACATCCATCCTCTATCTCTATTTTAATCACAATTGTTAATAAAGCGAGATGAATACAACAAAAGGGCGGGGAGTCTCTGGGTGCTGTTTCTGTTGTTACAGAGTATTGCTTTGAGTCTCTCTCTGTGGGAGTAGTTGTTGTTACAAAGAATTACTTTGAGAACAGACTCTGTCTTAGAATGTACTAACACAATTAGCTTGCAAGTTTCACACAGAGAGGGTGCAAGTTTCACACAGAGAGGGTGCAAGTTTCACACAGAGAGGGAGAGAAACAGTACCAAAACCCAAGAGACCTCTTAATTAGTAATACCCTGGAATTTAAACTATGGGGAATCAAACTCATTTGTGATTTTAATACGGAACTTCTTTAATATGATCCAACACTAGGACTCATGAGCAGTCTCTGATTTTCTTTGAATGGGAGCATTCAGAAGCTGAATCGAATGCTAAATATTCCCCTTTCCCTTGCATGCCTCATGTTTCCGATGCATGGCTGCTGCTCAGTGATTTAACTTCACTATCCTGTTATTCCCGCAGAGACCATTCTGCCTGTACAACTTACTTTTGCAAGGCAGAGGCTGGGGGGTCCGATTCCCTGGAGGCTGCGCTGCAGGAGGAATGGATCCCGTTTCGAAGGATCCAAGAAGGGCAGAAGGAATTTCATTTTCGAAACCCACAGGTAATGACTGGAAGGCAGGGAAGGGCTGTTTTTAGGATGGAGGTGGCCGAACCAATTTGGGGAGGGGCAAAATCCATCACACCTGAATTCCGGGCCAGTCTAAGGCGTACGCACGATGGGCATGTGCCTAGGGCCTCAGTTGCCAGTGTCACATGATGATCCCAGAATCTCTCTTTTCATTTAAAAAAAGAAATGCCATCACGGTTGCAAAGAAAAGCTTGAAAATGCTAAGTCAGTGCAATGGAGGTAGTGAAGTCTGCAGACGGTCTCCAGCTGAGGGAGGAGCACGTGTTTTATGAACATTTTCTGTTTTCACATCACTTTGGAAGAGAACCAGAGAGGAAGTTGTCTGGCCTTTTACCCACCACTAGAGCAAACCACACCGTTGCTCCAGGGTGGGAGGAGCCTGCCGCAGCAGAGGGCAGTATGGGGCAAGGGCTGTATGGGGGTCTGCCCAGGGTTTTGGATAACTTTACTCTTCTTGCTTTGCCCATACCTGTCTCCATTTCTGGAACTGAACCTAAAGTTGAACCTGTTTTGTAGATGCTGAACCATTTGGTTAACTAGTTTGCCTTTCACACTTTTATAGGCCTCTTTGTGTCTGAGTTCAGGGCAAGGCAGAAAGCAGCCCGCCTGGTTTTGCTGTATTTCCTGCCTCACTGGAAACAGAAAATTGCCTGAATACTCTCGAGCACCAGCTCAGTTCTGCAGCCTAAAGAGGCTGAGCTAAGCTTCAGATGAGTCTCCAAATATCCAGGTGCTTATCAGCACTCTGATTTCTAACTTTTTATGAGGTTCGTCCCATTGCTGTTTTGGACAGGACATAAAAAATCCAATTGCCTGCTCACCCCAGCCAAGTAGAAAAGTCCCCTAGTAAGTGAGGGGCCTAAACTCTCAATTTCTGCTGAGTTTAAAAGGACAATGGCAACTTGAAATGTAGCCTGTTTTAAAAAAACTGGATTAACTGTGGTTTCTGGTGCTGCCCCTGAGACCCCTGCCAGTGTTTGTGGTTTTAAAACCATATTTTTCTGTCCTTTGTCATTGTAGAAAAATCCATACAAACAAGGGCAGCAGGCTGACTATACATAGGAAAATATGAACTGTGATGTCCAATGTCCAGAATAAGCAAACTGGGGAAAAAGCAACTTGCAGTAGGTCTCTTCTTCCCCCCTGCCACCCATCTCAGTTATAGAAATCTTTGGTTTTACTTGTAACAAGTTTTTAAACTAAGTTTAGACAGATTTTTGTTTTATTTTGTTTTAAAGTTGATGGTCTCCCTTTAAACATGCACGTTAAATAAATTCTTTGCCTTTCTGCAAGTGGAGAACACCTTCCATACGTGACCCCCAATGCAGGACTTTCTTCCTGAGTCTGCAGACAGACCACTCCTGTGCTGCTGGAGCTCAAACAGGGGCAGAGTGAAATTGACAAAGACTCTGGTCTGTTTTGTTGCTGTTACAACCCTTTGGGCAGCCCTGAAATGCTCAAAAAACAGGTCAGTTTTACTCAGCTGCAGCGGGAGAGACAGGCACTGAATTTATTCATTATGGAGGAAGACCCAGATATGGAGGGTGGTGTAGTGTTATGGAGATACGCCCACTCACACTGTTTGAGGTAGCCAGGATGCTGAGGAACGGAAGGAAGAGCAGATCCAGCTTCTCCAACCTATTTCTCTCTTCCAACAGCCTGAAGGAGGCTGGGTCTCAAGAGAGCTTCAAAATACCTACTAACAGAGGCTAATATAATACCGGCCAATTGGGAAGAGACTTTCCAGAGTGCATGTATTTTTGGTGGCACACTGGGATCTATGGCAATGTGATCCATTAGATCCTCGCTGTGACCCAGTGTGTTAAAACCTCATCAGATTATTTAGGAATATCTTTTGCAACTATTACAAAAAATGGAGTCCTTGAGCAGGGTCCAGGGACAGCACCTCAGTAGGAATCCCAGCGATCATCTTCTTCCCAGCAGCTGGGGGGGCCAGGGGTGGGGGGAGCGGGGTTTCTCATTAGGCGTTTGGACCTGTTTGGGGAAAGTCTCTCTCTATCTTTCATATTGGCCTCTGGCTGGTAGGTTCGGCCATGGTGGATCCAGTGAGCAAAACACATTCTGTCCTCTGAGTACCCTCCTTACTTATTGGTATAGTGGAAATGTTTTGCTTATCTTCAGCAGTTTGTGGTATTAAATTAACTGGATTTTAAGAAGCTTTTCCAATACATTTATAGTGATTTCCCTTGGGAACCTCTTGCGGTGTCTATATTTTCCTCCACATTTGTCTCCACATTCGCGGTGATCCAAGAAAGGCAGTGTGGTTTAAAGCCTGAGACCGGAGTTGGGACTCCTGAATTCTATTCCTGCTGCTAACTCACCCAATGGCCTTGGGCAAGTCTCTGAGGGCCTGATTTTATGCTCTGTTAAAGCACTACAAATCAGGAGTAACCCTATTGAGCTCAGTGGAGTTACACAGAGGTAAAAGTGGTATAAATCAGAGGAGAATCCTTCCCTTTAATCTTTCCATGTGTGCATGCAAGGGGTATGACACGTACTGACCTCACCTGGTGTAATGAGACTTACTAATCTTTGCAAGTCACTGTGATGTGCTTAGACAAAGGGCGTCTTGGCAGAGCACATTATTATTCTATATTATCATCATCCCTGTGTTGATGCTTGATCAGTGTGAAGGAAAGAAGAGGTTGAATTAACCAGGGACGCTTTCGTTACAGGTTCATCAAAGAGCAAACGAGTGTGTGCGAGGGCTCAGGCTGGTGAAGGACATCAACAGCGGCAAAGCTGTCACCAATGTCTTGCACAAAGGGTTTGATCTGTCTGCACTGAAGGTATTTCCAGCCAACTCTTCAGTTGCAGCCGAGAGACATTTTGGTGCAGGGCAGTTTGTGAAGGGATTCACTGGAACCCGTGCAGGGTTGCCTTCCAAGCTGGCCAGTTGTTTTAATCTGATTTCCTACCAGCAATAGCAGCAGCCTCTCCTCCACCCAACACCTTTCTTTCGTTGCCCCTGCAGGTGGTGTTACTGGCAGGAACGGGCCTGGTTCTGTGAAATTTGCAGATTGCCCTCCTGGAATTGGAGGCGTGGGGGCCGAAAATGCAGAACCAGAATCCTTTAAGCCCCTGATTCATTTTCCCTTTTGTCCTGTCCCACCACTGCACCCCCTCGTTTCCTTTTTATCTCCTCTGTCACCTTCTCCGCTGTCTTATTTTTCTCCTCCTCCTTCCCTTTTCTCTTTCTGTCCCCTTTAACTGCACCCCTTCCATATTCTCCCCATTTTTTCTCCTTCCTTTCTTCTCACTATCCTCTTCTTTCTTTCCCCCCTCTTTATTATTTTGTTTATGTATATTTTAGGGGAGCCGGCTATATATATTTTAGGAGACTCAGATCCCTCCAGGGCCCAACAGTGCTGCTCCTGGACTGGCAAGAGAAGGTGTTCTTTAGTGACTAAGTACTGCTCTTCCCTTCAGCCTCCCATTCCAGGGCTTAGCACTGAGCCTCTTATAAATACTAACTGCATCTGCTGCTTGGGGACTTGCGCTGTGGTGCCTCTTGTTGCAGAATTGTGTACCAGCACATTCATTCTATGGGCTGGTCGACGCTGAAAATGTACATCGGCGTAGCTACGTCTCTCCGGGGTGTGAAAAATCCACACCCCGGAGAGACGTAGCTATGCCACCCTAACCCCCGGTGTAGACAGTGCTAGGTTGAGAGAGGAGTTCTTCCATCAACCTAGCTACCTTCTCTCGGGGAGGTAGAGTGTCTACAGCGATGCTGCTATGGCATTTTAAGAGTAGACATACCCTAAAGCCTGGTCTACATGAAAAGGTTAGGTCAACACAGGGGAAAAATCCACACCCCTGAGCAACATATTGAACCTGCTAGGTCAATAGACAAATTCTCCCTCCCACCAGCCTAGCTGCTGCCCCCTGGGGAAGTGGCTTACCTACGCTGATGGGAGAACCCCTCCTGTCAGCATAGGTATTATCTACAACTGCAAATGCAGCATTTCAAGCGTAGACGAGCCCTTCATGTTTTTATTTTCCACCCATCGTCTCTGTTGTGCTGTCTGAATATGGCCACTGCACTGATCCTCAGGGCCATGCATGACAAGCGACTCAAGTGTCACCAAACGCTGCAGGAGATCCCCATGTGTTTTCAGAACACAGTGGAGCTAGTAATGCTGTGTCCCCAGGCTCCTTAGGACAAAGAATGTGGCTAAGATCAGTGGCTTGTAGCAAGGATGGCTGAGCTTATCAGCCTGTAGCTCAAATAGGGAAGGTGTTGGTTCAGAATGTAATAGGAACTCGCTGGTAAATGAGGGTTCCAAATCCGAGACGCACCGTGGTCTGGGAGCTGAGAACTCCTGTGTTCTGTTTCTAGCAGTGCCATAGACTTACTGTGTAACCTTAGGGAAATCACTTACCTGCTCCGTGCCTCGGTTTCCTCATCTGTAAAATGGGGATAATACATCCCTGCCTCAGAGAGATGTGGAACTTCATGAGTCACCCCTAAGATGACCTTACTCCCTCCAACATCTACTCCCCTGGCAAATGCAGCTTAGAGTCTCTGTAGCAAGCTGGCTTTTCCTGAGGTCACTACTTCCCCAGCAGGAGCTTTGTGCAGTGCGGTTTGGGGACTCGCCTCTTTACAGTTTTTCTCCTTTTTGCAGGAGAGTGTGGATTTGACTAAAGTCGCTGTAATGGGCCACTCTTTCGGAGGAGCGACAGCAATTCTAGCCCTTGCTAAAGAAGCCCATTTTAAGTGAGTATCGGACAGATGCTGCTTTTAAACTAATAGTAAAACTTGAAGCAAGAACTCTCCACCAGCTTGGGAGTGGGGGATGCATTTATAGAAACGGGCCAGATGTGAATAGAAGACTTTAGATACCAGAAGAATTCCCTGTTGTCTTCCATCCTGCTGCAGATGCGCCATTGCTCTTGATGCCTGGATGTTCCCTTTGAAAAATGATCTCTACCCCAAGGTGACCAAGCCGGTGCTTTTTATCAACACAGAGAAATTCCAGACTCCAGAAAGTGTCGCCAAAATGAAGAGACTCCGCTCCAGAAACAGGCAGACCAAGATCATAACCATCCTGTAAGTCCGCACTCTTTGTCTGGGCAGTGTGGGGCAGCGGCAGAGCAATGGCCTGGGAGCCAGGAGTGCTCATCCTGGCTCTGCTATTGACCTGCTGGGTGACCTTGGGCAGGTCACGTCCCTGCTCTGTGTCTCAGTTTCCCCATCTTTAAAATGGGGGTAGTGCTATTTATGATCCCTTGTAAAGTGATTTGACATTTCCAGATGAAAAGTGCTGTATACGAGCCAACGGTTACTATTATACCGCTGCGTGAACAATCCCAGAACACTGCTCACTCTGTGCCAAGTTTTACTGTCCCACTCATGTGCAGCAACCTTTGTCTGCATCTGCTTTGGACTTCTTGTCCTCACCTTCAGAGCCATGCTCCTGCTGACAGCTCAGCTCGTGTTTCCTTCGCCCCTGTCCCCCATGCCCAGTCCTCACTCTGACTCCCCTTTCTCCCATGTTCAGCTCTCTGTCTTTTGCTACCCCCTTTGCCTCCCTTTTCTCTTTCACCAAGAAACCTTCCTACAGATTCCTCCTCAACCTCCAACACCAGCACCTTCCCCACACTGATCTGCCCTCCGACAGGACCTCTTCCTCCTTTGGCTTTCCTTTAATTTGCAGGCTGTTTGTCTCAGTTAGATGGGCAGCTGTTCAGGCTTGGATCTTGTCTTATGTGCTTACAGAGAGCTGTGTGCATTTATATGGCCTGTGGAAAATACCACTGAGTGATGCATGAGTCAGGGTGGGCAGTGGATTGTGTTACTTAGGCTTTGTCTACGCTGGGGCTGAAATCCTGTTCCCATTCAAGTCAATGGCAAAGCACCCATGGGACCCAGATTTCACCCTAGGTGGTTTTGAGAGATCTCCCAGCAGTGACTGCACTGGTGATTAGTGACCATAGTGAAGACAGAGCTCACATGGCCACTGGCATTTTTACCACCATGCTGTCTAGCTGTATCGTGAGCAGGGTCAGATGATTCCTGATGCACCATCTGTGTCTACAGTGGGAGATTCCCAAACCCAATGTAGACCCAACCCAGGGCTGTAAAGCTAGCAAGAGCAAGTCGTCGATGAGAGCTTTTCATCCCTGTCTCCAAAGGACTCGTTTCCTTCTCCCTTCTCCAGGGGATCTGTGCATCAGAGTCAGACTGACTTCACTTTTCTGGCTGGGAATCTCCTGAACAGAGTGTTCCAGACCAGAGGAACCCTGGACCCATACACAGGCTTGGACATCACCAACAGGGCGGCGCTTGCTTTCCTGCAGAAACATCTTGGTACGACGCTAGGCAGAAAAAATCTTTTTCGTTGGGATGGTGCAATGGGTCCGTCTGTCTGCCCAGACATCTGAGCTGAGGCTCTCGCCTCCTTGGCCAGGAGGGGCTGATAGTTTGGAGGAGGCGATGCTTGCAGAAGGATTTCTGTCCGGCTTGGGTGATGACCATGCTAGCCAATGTGTGGGCTTGGTGTTCTGTGGAGAGCTTCATTCCTGCCCTATACACAGAGCTGGCCAAGATTCTGAAGAGCGTAGTGGGGGTGTAGTGACCTGTCTTGTGCTGTGTTAGGCAGGGACCTTCTTCTATGGTTAGTGCCAGATTTAAAGGCAAAACCATGAGCTTTGCCTTAGCAACGCCACCTGGTCTAGTGGCCTTGGTATGGGGCTGGAAGCAAAGCACTGCTGGCTCGCAGCTGCTCACTTTGTGAATGGGGGAAAATCAATTCCCCTCCATTCGTGCCTCAGTTTCCCCATGTACAGATGGCAATAATGATACTGCCTTACTTCACAGGGGTGTCTGCAAAGCCCACGGCCTAGGCCACACCAAACACTTAGCCAACTGAGGGACTCCCCTCTGGAAGAATCCTGCTGTGTGGGCAAGCCACAAGAATGCCAGATGACGGATGTGGGGAAGTGGGTGGGGGTTCATTAAAAATCAAACACCACCCCCACATCTGCAGAGTCTGTTTGCTGTGTTATGACAATGCCCTGTAAAATGGGCTTAGCACAGGTCCCTCAGCTTTCTCTGACAAAGCAAAGCCAAGTGCATTTGGCTAGGTTAGCCTCGTGATCTATGGGAAGAGCTACACACATATACTAATGCTCATCAACTCCTGCCATTGTCTAGCACAGCTAATGGGGCCAGGGGCCTCTCTCTTGTAATGCATGTTGCTGAGCCTTGCCAGCAGTGTAGTAATCATGGAGTAATCCTCTCGTCATCTCTCTTCCCCAATTAGAGCTGGAGGAAGATTTTGATCAGTGGAATAATCTCCTGGAAGGCATTGGTGACTCAGTGATTCCAGAGGCGCCTCTCTGCATCTCCAGCCTTTAGAGACACTGTCTGCTGGTCCGTCCGCATGGATGTTAGGCATCCTACATACCAGGAAGATAGTAGTTTCCCCTTAAATGAGCAACTCCAATAACTGCAAAAGACACATGTAAATCATGCAGCTGCTGATGGAATCCAGAGACATGGAGCCCTCACTAGTCCAGAATTCATGCTGGAACTGGAAGACTAGAGGCCCTGACTGGTCAAGGGTTGACCATGGAACCCAGAGAGTGGGCCCTCCTCTGGTCTAGAACTCACCACGGAGAACAGACTGGGGCGCCTGGCTGCTCTAGAACTGATTTTGGAACCAGAAAACTGATGCCTTATTGGACAGAAGCAGATGTGGGGTGTGGCTTAGTGGCCCCATTTTAACAGGTCCCAAACCTTTCTCTCTGCCCCTTCAAATCCCTCCTCTAAATACATTTTTTCCCAGAAGTCCTTCACACATGAGACCTGCCTTGGTCCCCTCTGACTCCTGCCAGCACCCCATGCACTTTGTTGTCTACACCTGAACTACATTGCCCTAGTTTCAGACAATGGAGGGAAAATCTCTCCCCTTGTGTTAAACTCTCAGAAGCCCCTCCTGTGAATTACCTGAGGTACTTATGCTGCTGTAGTAATTATGTCAGTCAAAATGGTATTGTCTGTAAAATGGTGCATATATTGGAAACTGTATTTTCTTCTCTCTTAAATGTGCATTAAATGAAGATGGAGAATATTGTTCCTAACGCATATCTAAGCTTTCTCTTTTTTGTTTTGTTTTTATCATAGGAGAGGCGGTACTGTCCAGTGGATAGGGCACTAGATTGGTACTGAGACCTGGGTTCTGTTCCTGGCATGGCTACTGGTTTGGGGGAGGGATAGCTCAGTGGTTTGAGCATTGGCCTACTACACCCAGGGTTGTGAGTTCAATCCTTGAGGGGGCCATTTAGGGAACTGGGGCAAAAATTGGGGATTGGTCCTGCTTTGAGCAGGGGGTTGGACTAGATGACCTCCTGAGGTCCCTTCCAACCCTGATATTCTATGATATCTATGATAAGTCACTTCACTTTTCTGTGCCTCAATTTCCCCTTCTATAAAATGGGAATAATATTAATTGATTGTAAAATGCTTTGCGATCTGTGGATGAAACATGCCTTAGAAGAGCAAGGTTCCAACAACCTTCCATGCAAAGAGAATTGGTCATAGAGCCCAGAGAGTGGCCTTGTCATTAGTGAGGTTCCCAGTCTTTTAGCTCAGTTGTACCCCATCAATAGACCATTCTCCAGTTCTATCAGCCAAGGTCCCTTTCTCTGATTCAGGAGTGGTTTCTAAGCTGCCCTGGAGTGTAGGCTACTGTTGCCAAAATCTAGTTTTTTGATGGTATGAGCCAAAACTCCAAGGGGAGGGAGAGCATGTCGACAAATAGAAAGCAGGGAGTGACGTTGCTTTCAGGCCCGACAGAGAAGCTCTTCACAGTGGCAAGGGAAGGGGCTCATCAGTCAGCCAAAGTCTGGTGTGCCGGTAGTGCGCCACACAGCAGGGGTTGGGAATTTCTAGGGGAAAATTCACAAGGGATAAGGATGGATACCTATTGTTCTGTATTTGATGATGGAACCCACATCTTACCTGCAGGTACAAAGCCTACTGTAATGGGGCCCTGCTCTCCGATTTGGGCCTGTAGATGCTGTCACAGTGCAAATAGTAACAACCCTGATTTGTCGGAGGCAAGAGCAGGCGGCGGCCCGGTAGCCATCTTGGCATCCTAGAGATTCTTGAGTGGGGATGAAGAGTTCTTTAGCTGGAGTACAGACCTACTTCAGTGAAGGCCATCGGAACCAGCACAAAGGACAGAGCACAATGGGCTAGAATCTTGGTTTCCCCAAAAGTGAAGGTGAAGAAAACCTCTGCTTTCCCAGAGGATGTACTGAGGGTCACAATCACCGCCCGTAAGTCCAAAATGTAAGATTTGTTTCACAAAAATGAGGGGAGAGATGCCGGGCTGGGGTGGGGGGAGTTAAAGAACCCTAACAGGAAACCAATCCGTTTCCATTCTTTTAATTTCACTCAGAACATTTTTGTTTATCTTACAATTGAAATGTTTCCCTTCTGCCTTGGAAATCCAACAGCAAAGGGATTGCGGGGGAGAAGGGGGTAAATGAAAAGGGAAATTGATTATAAACAGAAAGGGAAACCTAGTTTTGCTGCCCACCCTGAGGGAAATATAAAATCAAACCGCCTGGGTGGTGAGAAGCTAGTAACTGAAAGAATTTTTAAAAAAATACATAATCTAGAGTGTGAGCGGGGAGAGAGGAGCAATGGATTTTTTTGAAATACAAAGGGTCAGATCCTTGTCTCATGGCTGCATTAAGCCAATGGAGCTGTGCTGATTTACACCCACTGAGGATCTTGCCCAAGTTTTTTACCCTGACGAGGCAGCGGTTAGCTCTGGGTGTTCATTGGCATGCTCCCCGTGCATGCTGCTTTTGCATAGGTTTTAAATATTTAGGGCCATAATGTGCCATTCGTTTTTAAGGACAACTCCCCATTGACGCCAGCGTGTAGCTCTGCCTCGAGATGGATGGGGCCGTGAACAATGTCACCCCTCGCTTCTCTACTTTATGATTTAGTGGAGGTGATATACAGCCTGGCGATTATATGACATTAATGATCCTTCCTTCTTCCTTCCAGAGGAGCCTGCTGCAGGCAGCTGCTTAAGGTGCTGAATTTGGAAACCCAGTTTCCTTTGGGGATAAAAGTGGTGTGTGTGGACAGACTCTGCTCATGTTACTTTCCCCCAAGAGATGGCTGCTGAACAGTGAGCAACATGATTCCAGTGCATATAAAGCCAGCAAAGCGCTCTGGGACCCTTTGTGATGAAAGGTGCAATGAAAATGTACCGTGTTGTTTTTCCTCCTCCTCCCTCTCTTGGAATGAGCGAGGAGTTTATGTAACCATGTATTGGCCATTTCCCTGCCTGTTAACGGACACCCACACTACAGCCTGGCAGCAGCAGTCGGCTTGGGTGGGGAGAGCGGCTGTTACGTGCTGATAGAACCAAAGCCTTGAGCAGTATGAAGCATCTCCAACTCTCATAGAGTTTAGCCGGGGTCCAAGGTGCTTAGTACTGCTCCAAATTTGCCCGGGAAGGGATTGTCTTTTGGTTCTGTGTGGCAGGGAGACTAAGGGCTTAAGATTCCCATTAACTTGAATGGCCTTTCGACCAGATCCCAAGAGCCTTATCTCCCATTGACCTCAGTGGGACTTGAAAACCGCCAGCACCTCTGAAGATCTAGCCCTAAGGCAGTCTGGTATCCAGCTGCAGAACTGACCCAGATCATCTTAAACAGCCAGCGTCCTTTATTTTTTTCTTGACCCATTCCCACGATCTGCCAGAGACTTGTCACACCCTAGGACTGGGTCAGGTTGCAATGTTCCAGAGAATCCCAGGGCCGTTCTACAGAGAGCAGGGACCTCAGGGCCCACAAAGCGGGTGGGTGGGAACGCCAGGGCTAACTGGGGAGTTCTCTCCAGTTTGAAATGAATTGCTTTGGGGAGCTAATTGGTGAGGAGACTGTAATGAGGAAAAGCCTCTTTTTAACAGCGAGTGATGGTCCCTGGTGCAGAAGTGAAGTTCCATTTCCTCCCTCAATTGACATTGGGCGGGATTTGTTCTGACGGTTACATGGAGTGCAGAGAACAGTTCACGTCCAATCCATCTCCAGCGATGCACCACCCGGAAGAGCTATTAATTATGCAAGACTCTCATGTAAGGGCTTTTGGGGGAGGCGTCTTGGACTGGGAGGGGGGAATGAGCATGTTTCACTCAGAAGGTGACTTTGAAACACATTGACCCTTCGGTTCCCAGCGCACTGCTTGGGTCACAGTGGATACAGCGTCAAGGGTGGGATAGGTTTCAGAGTAACAGCCGTGTTAGTCTCTATTTGCAAAAAGAAAAGGAGGAGTTGTGGCACCTTAGAGATTAACCAATTTATTTGAGCATAAGCTTTCGTGAGCTACAGCTCACTTCATTGGATGCGTACTGTGGAAAGTGTAGAAGATCTTATTATATACACACAAAGCATGAAAAAATACCTCCTCCTTCACTCACACCCCACTCCTGATCCTCTCTAGCTACATGCTAGTTCTAAATTTTGTTGAGCTCTAGTGCCTTGGGATGCAGCTTGTGTGGAAGATGCTGCACAAAAAACAAGTATTATCTGGCATGAAGTGAAGCCATTTTCTCTCTCTTGATGGGTTGATTGGCTTGCTTCTCCTCCAGGCCCAAGAGGTTTCTTCGCTCCAGTGAAAGGGGGTAAGACAGCTCTGCCGAACTTAGCACCTTCGGCACCTACGTTTGCCCTGAGGAGCAGATGCATGTTCAGTGGCATCTGTTAGGAGCATCTTCCCATGTTACAGGCATGGCCAATCATAAGAGGTGAGAACCCCAGGGGCCTTTTTTCAAATGAGCTTATTTTGCACTGAGGCCTTGTTTGTACTTGACTGATGGGGCTTATGCAGCTACGTGGTAAGGAAGGAGTTAATGGGGGCACCAGGAAATCCGCTTCAGCCGGAGCGATTCTAGTGCCTATATAACCATTCCCCTCCCTGAGAAGAGGCTGGCAGGGGAGATGGAGTTGCAGGAGGGGTTACAGCAAGCTGGAGTTAGCTGTTGAGGAATCCTTCCTCTTGCCTAGAAAGGAGGTCATCTGCTTAGTTCCTAGCCTGGCTGGAGGAACTGACTGAGGCAGGCATCCTTGGAACTGGTGGTTGCCTTACGCTGGGTTGGGTCAAGCCTGTTTCCTTGACGTACACCATTCACAAGCAGCCAGCTCTTTTCTTAAAAGGATAGTACCGATGGGGTACGTGGCCAGCTCTTTGGAACCCCCACAGTAAGAACAGCCCCAGCTCAGCTCTCGTTGGCCAGCCTGGACTGACAAGGGCAAGGCGGGATTTGCACCACGGCCCAGTTGGCTCAATCTGTGTAAAACCCAGTTTGTCCTTATCTACACTTCGAGGTCAGCCCCAGTCCAGTTACACTGACTGCTGAGTCAGGACTATTCAAGGCCTCCAGAATGGGCATGGGCATATCCAGAACAGGACCCGGGTACAGGAGAGATTTTTCTAACCACCCCCTAGTTTGTGACTACAGCCCCATTATGTCGCCCTTCCTCCAGGCTAAACCCCCAACAAGCCCACTTGCCTAGTTAGTGCTCAGCCCTTTGCTTGCCAGGGAGGGCTCTGTACACCTCCCCATCCTTGCACTGCAGCAAGCCTTGGCTCTTTGCCTTTTCATCCCCACTCCAGCGGAACTGACTGTAAAGCCGATGGTGAAATACAGCAGAATCAATAACAGGCCATAAGGAGCAGGTGTAGAAACGTGCTCCTGGGATGAATGCTCTCTGTGTGAAAGAGAGAGAGAGTGCGACTCCGTTAATGGCTAGGGGTGGGGGGCGTTGGGGGACACACACAGTTAGACTGGTGGCTGAGAGGGGCAAGGCTGGCCTGGATCTGTGCTGAGTAGATGCATTGAATCTCCCGTACACATTTTTGGAGGGTGCAGGGAAGGGAAACCCTCCCCACGCATCCAGCCCCCTATCCCCATCCCTCCATACTTCTGCCTGATGAGCTGTGCAGTACAACCTGCATCCAGTAGTCAGGGCCTCCCTACCCCCCATTCTAGCTGTCTGAACCTCCCAAGCCCCCAAACCTCACCAGCCACTAGAACCCTCTTACGTTCCTATTGGATCATATTAAAGAAGTTCTGTATTAAAATCACAAATGAGTTTGATTCCCCAGAGTTTAAATTCCAGGGTATTACTAATGAAGAGGTCTCTTGGTTTTTGGTGCTGTTTCTCTCCCTCTATGTGTGAAACTTGCAAGCTGCTAATTGTGTTAGTGCGTTCTAAGACAGAGTCTGTTCTCAAAGCAATTCACAGAGAGAGAGACTCAAAGCAATACTCGAACAACAGAAACAGCACCCAGAGACTCCCCGCCCTTTTGTTGTATTAACAATTGTGATTAAAATAGCGATAGAGGATGTATGTGGATGGATGCTTGGTGTGGATAATAACTGAATGATCAGGGAGGTGCCAGCCTAAGAATCCAGTGTCCATCGGCTGAAGAAGGCGTCAAGTGGAAATAACCAGACGACCCCCCCCCCCCCGGAGGGCAGACTGGAATCCACCCAACAGCCTCAAGGATGGGAGAACCAAAGAACAAGATAACATCTTGGAGCCGTCAGGAATGTGCTATCTGCTGATTGATTCAGCAACAGCATGATGAAGCAATTCCCATAGACTGGCATAGGAAGAAATTCCTATAAAAATAGACTCTAAAAAGTGAGAACTTTGGGGGTCTGATTCTGCAAACCAACTTCCAGGAGCATCAGATGAGCATCTGACAAGGCCCTGCTCCCTCCTCATGTCCAGGCCACCTGGCCAGTGACTTGGCATGAGCAACTCTAAGGCTGGTAACTATGATAACAACCTTGCAGAACCTGTGTGTGTGGGTGTGTGTATGTGTGTGGGTTTGTGTTTGTATGAATGAATGTGTGAATAAATATGAGATTGAATGGAATGTTATAGCTATAACTAACTGCTTACTATGATTCTTTCTGTATTCACAATAAATGTGGTATTTTGCCTTTTTCCCTTTAATAAGATCCTGCTGGTTTTTATTTTATTGGTACAACATTCCCCTGATGACAAGCATCGCTGACCCACTCAGCTGCCCAACCATCCAACTCCCCGGACATGAACTACTGCAGTCATGGAAGTCAGACCCCAACACCTACCCCAAGTCATAAGAACGGCCATACTGGGTCAGACCAAAGGTCCATCTAGTCCAGTATCCTGTCTTCTTACAGTGGCCAATGCCAGGTGCCCCAGAGGGAATGAACAGAACAGGGAATTATCAAGTGATCCATTCCCTATTGTCTTAACAAAAAGTTCTCCCAAACCTAGGGCCAGAGTAATGCTGAGGATTATAATTAACAGTAGGCCCCAATGGAGCCAAAGCCTATTGGAAAGACCCCATTAACTTCAACAGGCTTTGGATCAGACCCCCTAGGCCTCACACCTCTCTGCTGTAGAAACTAATGTAGAAAGGAGCTTATCCGATCTAACTACCATGCCATTTCTAGTGTGCCCATCACCATGCCTGGGAAATCTATCTAGATGGCTCAAACAATTCACCAGGACAGTTAAAGATCAAGGGAATGACCTGCATGTTATTTAAGTGCATCTATTATCCTGACACTTGAAAAGTTCTAGACAGCCTAGGCCCGCAGCGTTCAGGTAGTGGGTGTTTCATAGGGCAGGGTTACCTTCTGAACTAAAAGCTGTGTGTCACAGAGTCCCCGGGCGATGCTCTGGAACTGCTCCCTACGAAGCCAGGCAGGACTCTGGGGAAGTCTCCTCTCTGCGAGCAGACTGTCTTCAGGACACACAGCTCACCCGGCTTCCACCTTCCTGGGTCTGACCTCGGAGCATTCAGCATCCTCTGCCCCTCCGTGCGCTTCCCCCAGCGAGTCCGCCCAGGCGGGCTCCTGGGGAAGCCAGAGGGTCCTGCACCCCAACTCCGCAGTCAGACATGACTCTCAGCCAGCCAGTAAAACAAGGTTTATTAGACGACAGGAACATGGTCTAAAACAGAGCTTGTAGGTGCAGAGAACAGGACCCCTCAGCCGGGTCCATTTGGCAGGGGCAGTGAGCCAGACAACCACGTCTGCACTTCACTCCATGTCCCCAGCCAGCCCCAAACTCAAACTCTCTCCAGCCCCCACCTCCTCTGGGCTTTGTCCCTTTCCTCAGCCAGGAGGGCACCTGATTCCTTTGTTCCCCAACCCTTTAGCTCTCACCTTGCAGGGGGGAAGGGACCAGGCCATCAGTTGCCAGGAAACAGGGTGTCGGCCATTCTCTGTGTCCAGACCCCTGCACACACCTGCCCTCTAGGGCTCTGCAACAATCATACACCCTTATCCCACCACCTAGATACTTGAGAACTGCATAGGGGAAACTGAGGCACCCCCACAATATTCAGATCATAGAATATCAGGGTTGGAAGGGACCTCAGGAGGTCATCTAGTCCAACCCCCTGCTCAAAGCAGGACCAATCCCCAATTTTTGCCCCAGATCCCTAAATGGCCCCCTACAAGGATTGAACTCACAACTCTGGGTTTAGCAGGCCAATGCTCAAACCACTGAACTAATATTCAGAGGAAACATTAAGAACAGTCCCGCTTCGTCACAGTGTGGAAGGTGCATCTCATTTTTCAGAGCTCCCCAGGGGCCTGAAGTACTCCTGCTAATACAGACATTCATTAGCTGATGCATTTTACAAGAGGACTAGTGGATGAAGATGATGATTGAATTGTGCTTCATTGTGTGGCAAGGAGAAGCGTGTCTCTGAGGGCAAAAATCCTGAAGGCCAATGAAATCAAACCAGGAGAAAAGGTAAAATGGTCCAACAGCCCAGAGCCTTTTGGGCAGAGTATTTTGCTTTGATTAATGCTTTATTCCCAAACCTTTGTTTTCCCTCCAAGGTAGCCTTGAATTTTAATTTGGCCGCCATCAGTCAGTTATTAGACAGATGCTTGCATTCACATTTCAGCCTCCGATAAATCGAATGATTGCAGACAATACAACAGAACTGTGTGCGCAGCTGCTGTGTGGAGGGAGGTACCCTCTAGAGATGTCTAGTGGTTAGAGCTAGGAGATTGGGTGACAAGGAGATTTGGATTCTATCCTTGATTCTGCTGCCGTCTCCCCTGTGGCCTTGGGTAAGCTACTGAACTGCTCTGTGTCTCAGTTCCCCCACCTGTACAATATAGATGACTTCCCCACCTGCGCAAGGTGTTTGGAGATCGGCTGCTGGAAGATGCTATGTAATATCAAAGTATTATTATTATTTGATTTTAGTATGAATTTACCACTAGAATTAGGTGTTGGACTGATAACTCCAAAGACTGAAGCCCTCTGCGTATCCACAAACCAGGTACAGCAAGCCGTCTTACTCCACTCCGCCCTGCCAGTGAGCCTTAACCCTTCCTTAGGGGAAACGCCTCAAGGAGGAAAAGCTTAGTTCAGATGGTCCCATTGGAAGAAGAGTAAAGTGCAAGGGTTCATCCCATCTTTGATTCCTCTGCTGAGAAAGCCAGCAACATGAAAAAATCCATGCCCGCTGTAGTGATGGGGTTTATGCTACATTCACCTACCCCATCAGAAATGGGCGGTGACCCACTAACTTTTTTCACGCCAGTCACTGCAGGGTCGTCGGCTCTTGGTCGTTGCTGCGGTGGGCCTGGAGCCATGTTTTATTCTCCCTACAGCACAGAGATTTTTACATTCCTTGGTGCGTTTGTTTATTTAGGGCCTGCTCCAAAGCCCTACAAAACTGCCATTGGCATCCATAGGCATTGGATCAGGCCCTTAAAACCAGTATGTTCAGTGCGGATAAACATCCCTGGTGTGCAGAGGCTCCTTACAGGGTCAGCACTAGCAGATCCGATTGCAGGAGTGGGGCCAAAGCTAGTCCTCACCCCAAAGACCTTGTGGGCGCACCTGTGTAATAGATGCAGCTTTGGAATTAGCTTCCGGTTAAACTAGGCATTTAAAAATGATTTCTGATCTGTTTTAATATTCAAACAAGCAGCTTTTAAAAAAGTGGCCCATTTAGATTCGCCTCAGAGTCTCATTTAAGACATCACTCAGCTGTGAATGGAATAAATTTTTTTTTAAGCCCTGGCTTATCTTTGCCGAGCAATTTCAGCCCCCAACCTATGCTAACTTCAAAGGCATCTCACAGCAGCTGCTGTGACTTGGGCTGCAGCTGAAATCTGAGTGTCAGCACAGACTAGATACTGAAGGTCTTAATATCCTAACCTCTGGTATCTTGTACTCCTTCCCCCAGCCTGAGAAACCCCTTGAGCCTTGTCAGATCACTCGATATAGAATTCACACACACACACCCAGTAAATTGTATCTACCAGCCAGTGCCCGCAACAGAATCCTCTGTTTCTTTGGAAGCTTAATTCTTTATAAAAGAGAAACGAGGCGAACATTTACTCACCTGAAGGTTCCCTGTTGATTTCAATAAAATAAATTGAAATATATGTTCAAACATCCCTTGAATTGTCTTTTGGGGAGAGGGTTGGTTTTTTTTTTTAAAGACAAGACTTTCTCTGAGGTCTGGATTAAGCACAATGTATGAAGGCCCTGATACTGCAAACTGATCTGAGCGGATGCCCATGCAAATCCCAACTAGCTCCAAAGGGGCTCCATGCAAGTGTATTTGCATGGATCAGATTGCGTGAATGGGGCCCGTTTGGACAAACATGCAGCATTATGTCGCCTAATTAAAAACAATGCAGAATCCCTTAAAGAACTTCCCAGAGCGGAATTCCTCATTCTCTGTTTAATGATTATAAACTGGGTTTTATATTGATTTTTACCACAGCATCAAAGCCTTGGAAAATCACACAGAGGTGAAGATAAGAGAAAATCTAGTTTATTGATATCTGTATCAAATCCATGGTCATCTATTGTACGAGCTTCCCTGTTCTCACTAGGCTACACACCCTGGACACTTGGAATATCAGAGCATCACCAGGGGATAGAACTCAGATCCTTCTTTCCCAAAAAGAGCAAGTTTCTACCACTTGCGTTAAAGGAGAATCTCTCTTAGCTCTAAGCAGTAAAAGGCCTATGACACACAGGTGGGCAGCACAGATCCCATCCAGTGACGCCCATATACTAGCCAGTTTTTTGCAATACAGTGTCATAGCCACTACAATCAGCCACAATGCACTTAGCCTCTGTCCCCAGGGCTTCTATCTCAAGAAGAGCTGGCAGAGCATTCTGAGTGATAGACTGTGAGATTCACTCCAGATTTAGGGCCTCTAGGGCCCGGATCTGGTAGCCTTCACAATGTAGCCAACTTGGCACCAGTCCCTTACTTTAGAATCCTAGGGGTGAGTAGGTTCTCTTTACATTTCATAGGATCAGCTGAGGCTAAAATAATCCAAAAACGTTTATTATTATTGCATTATTTATTTATTAGTTTTACACTATGGCTGAGAGGCCTCAGCTGAGATTGGCGTTCCAGGGTGCTAGGGCACTTGTGCACGCTGTAAAAGACAGACCCTTCCCCAGAGAGCTTGTAATCTGAAATAGACAAGATAGAGGGTGGTGGGGAGGGGAAACAGACGCAGAGAGATGAAATGACTTGCCCTGTGTCACACAGCAGGGCAGTGACAGCTGGGAATAGAACCTAGCTCACTCGAGTCCCCACCCAGTGCTTTCCCCCATGTTAGGAGGCACACACTAAACCCAGTTAGTGGCCCCCAATCCTCCCTAAAATCTTGGATGGCACTGGGGAAACTTAGCTTCATCTTAGCCTTATGCACACAGCCTTGGTGATCATAGGCCTGCAAACGTACAAGGTTCAAAGCCCTGCCGGATTGTCTTCCCCACCTGGCCAATTTGTCCGGCCGTCCATTTAATTAAAAAAGGGGGTGGACGCGGCTTCGTGCCCCTGCCTCCCCTCCCCTCCGCATCTCTCTGTCCTGAAGGGAGGCAGCACGGCCGATACTGGCTGGCCAGCATTTTATTCCGAGAGTAAAGCAGCTTCGTACAGGTCAGCGAGGTGATTCCTGAAAGTGGCTGAGCTGCCAAACCCCAGGCTGAGGAGAAGGGAAAGTTAATTAGGTCTTTTTTTTTTTTTTTAATGGAAACATGATCGGCCACTCACCATGCGACCTGCTCCTGGCCATCTGCTACTGGAGACGGACAAATCTGGCCAGGGAAAAGCCGAGGCCCCTGGCCCACCAGGCTGGGATGGGGCGGGAGGGGGCTGAGACCTAGGTCCAGGCCCCAGTGGATGGGTCCTTTGCCCCGGTTGCTATAGAGACAGACAGGCAGCAGCTGCAGGAGGAGGAGGAGGGATGGCAGTGGCAGCCCAAGCTGCTGCCACCACAGGCAGATCAGATGGTATGGGATTGCCCCAAACCGACAGCGTCAGACGCTAGCCTGCCCCCTGCATGATGTGCAGCTTTCAGACCAAAAGAGAAATATGCCTTCTGGGCCCCAGTGCCCTGGGAGTTGACAGCGTGGCATCTCTTGGGCTCCCCCAGCATCCCCTGCACTGACGCCCCAAGATGTCAGTCCTGTTGATTAATGCAGCAGAGGACAGCGGGAAGGTACATTGTAGTGTGATACGGAAACGTCAGGGCTCTCCAGCTGTGCTCACTTGACTAAGAAGGATTTTTTTTTTTAAAATGTCTCTTTCAAATACACAGAAAAAACATTAATTATGGGCCCAATTCTGCAAAGCACAGAACAGATTCAATTCCTACCGCTCAGGCTTGGTGCCCAGTTGAGTGCCACTGGGAAAGGTCTGGGGTTGCATCTTAAAATACGTACGTTGAGGGCAGAACCCGATTTGAATTTCATAGGTTGTCTATATTTTATGCAAAGGAAGCACTCACATTCATGCTATGCTATGCAGAACCATGTAAATGCCTTTCTGGATGATTTATATGAATGTACAGTAGCAGTATGCTGTGTGACAGGGTTGGGCTAGATGGCTATAGGAGAGTAATAGAAGGCAGATATATTAGCCCCAGGCTAAATAGGTCCCTTTTCCCTGGATAAGGTAACAGGGAAGGTTCCAGAACAATCAGGAACCTTCTGGAGACAATTAAGACAGGCTGATTAGAACACCTGCAGCCAATCAAGAAGCTGCTAGAATCAATTAAGGCAGGCTAATCAGGGCACCTGGGTTTTACAAAGGAGCTCACTTCAGTTTGTGGTGTGTGTGTGAGGAGCTGGGAGCAAGAGGCACTAGGAGCTGAGAGTGAGAACGTGGACTGTTGGAGGACTGAGGTGTACAAGCGTTATCAGACACCAGGAGAAAGGTCCTATGGTGAGGCTAAAGAAGGTGTTGGGAGGAGGCCATGGGGAAGTAACCCAGGGAGTTGTAGCTTTCACACACCTGTTCCAGGAGTCACTCTAGACAGCTGCATTCCACAGGGCCCTGGGCTGGAACCCGGAGTAGAGGGCGAGCCCGGGTTCCCCCCAAATCCTCCCAACTCCTGGTCAGACACAGGAGGAGTCGACCTGGACTGTGAATTCAGAAAAACGGCCAAGCTGAGGGCTGCCGTGAAGCTCCAAGGGGAGCAAATCCACCAATAAGCGCAAGACCCACCAAGGTAGAGCAGGAACTTTGTCACAGCTGATATATTCCATGCAACATTTCTATCTGCTAGGTAAGGATCTCAAGATATGACAGTGCTCCTTGCCTAAGGTTGCATTTGTTTGTATATTTTTACAGTATTTGTAGACTCCTGTGTTTATTTTTGCATCGATCTATTAAATGTTCAATTTAAAAAAAATCAAACTTAGTAATAAACAAAGTGAGATCTGGATATATTGTTTCCAGACTGTTATTGTTTTAAATAATTCTAGTTAAGATATATACTGAAGTCAACCCAAGAACTGAACAATTTAGAGAGAGAATTTTGGGTGGGAACAAGAGGGAAATTTACTATATTTTAAAACAAACGTTAAAGTATAAAATCATATCTTTAAAACACCTTACACTCAGGATTACAACTGAAAACATTTTAAAGATCAAATGTACTTTCCGCAGGTTGTACTGTTTAATTATTTTATATTAGGCCAACGAAAACAGATATCCATTTCACCGTTCTTTATAGTCAGCTTCTCGTCGATTTACTTAAATGGCCAAGCTGTCTGAGACAAGCCCAACTTTTCATTCTGCAGTTATACAGCACCTAGCACATTGAGAGTCATGGTCCCTGAATAGACTCCTTGATGCTAGTGCAATACGTGTAACAATAAGTTCATTTTCTGGTTCTTCTTCACTACCACAGTGCAGCAGTGTAGGGGTTCTTAGGTTACGTAAAGGCTTGTTTTCACAAATCTGATATTGCCCCAATTTCACCTTGCCTTGTCTGCTTTGACCAAGTCAGACACGTCAGTACTTTAAACAATTCTGCTCCTCACATCACAGATCTTTCCGGCAAAAAAAAGCAAATTGTCTTACCAATTGGTTGTCCACCAATTTTGCATGTGAAATAGCTTTGAGACCCAGGGGTCTAGGCCATTTACTTTAATTGGAGTTGACTCAATCTAAGGTCTTTTCTGCCATTTCAGATCAATAATGTGAATGATCTTACTTACCAGGAATATACCTTTAAGAGGGTTTCCAGCTAAAAACCCCTCCCATTATTGCAACGTAAATTTCTGTCTTGAAAGGGAAGTGGCATTTTTAAAGGTATCATGCCGAGAAAATATTAATAATACAATGGGTTTTCTGAGCTTCTTCTACTTCTGAACCCATCTTTTGAATCCCAGAGTCTAATTAGGGACTGGGGAATAATTAGTGCTACACCAAACGTCTTTATTTCATTTCATTTCATTTTCAAAGAGCCAGAGCAAATGTCTTACGGGAACCTTCTTTCTCTGTTGAATATTTTATGGCTTCTGTATGCATTGCTATTCTCTGTGTTGTCAAATTCACCTTGTCTCCTTTGCTCCGCATCCCAGGTGAAGTGGGAGACTCTGACACTCTTGAAATCTAATTAGTGCACCTCAAGTCGGCTAAGAAAAAAACTTTATCTCCTCTCTTCTCTTCCTTCTGTTCCGTTATTGAGAGAGCCTTGCAAGCCCAGTGGTCATCTCTGAACCTTCAGCAGTTGGTTATTCAGGGGCTTCCTTGACAAGCGAAGTGCTCGGGATGAAATTCAGCCAGGGTGCAGAGAGCTGGTGTAAGTCCCTGCATATCTCCTAAGATCAGGACTAGAGTGACAGGGGGAGTAGCCAAGAAAGGGAAGGGGGGGCCTTCCTCTGTACTCTGTGCTCTCAGTGAAAGGGGATCTCCATGCCAGCTTTGCATTGGCTAGCACAATGGTTGAGGACGGTTGGGGCCACAAAATCTGTGACTATGTAGAATCTCATATAGATTGGCGTAGCTGACCGTAGAGCCCAGTTACTTAGGAGTTATGTGGAGGGTTTGAATTTCATCCAGAGAGAAAACCATAGAGTTCAGTCTTAAGGTGAATATGAGAACAAGCAGGATCCTACTGTGACTATATAACGTACAGGGACTTTCTGTCAGTAGCCATTTCTGGGGGCCAGAAAGTGTTGAAAAGGCAGTAGAGTATTTTCATAAAATCCTAAATGTACTGTTCTATTCTGTTCAATATAGGTTTTTATACCATCCTCCATAGCATCTGAGCACCTTCCAACACTGCATTAAGCAACAGCTGTCACGTGATTTTTTTTTTTATGAAGGGTAAGAAATTTCAGGATCATGGTGCCCATATATTATAATAATAATTAATTTGCATTTATATATCTTTTGTCACCGACATGGTCCCCCTCTGAGTTAATGAGGTGCTATTACTATCCTTGTTTTATGGGGGAATAAAGAGAAGCACACAAAAGGTTGAGTGGGTTTCCAACAGGCACACGGCAAGTCTGTGGCTGAACTGGGTCCAGAACCCTAACTCCCCAGCTACTGCTCTAACCAGGGCCATATCCAAGAGTATTGACTGCCTTACGGCCAAAGGCAAAATTTAATCCTAAAGAAAGCATTTCATTACTAATACTCATGTTTTCAGCATAAAGATACCAAATAGTCTCAAAAAACTAAGAAAGAAATAAGCTAATATTAATATATACATAAGCAAATAGATCCTGATTAGCATATACAGATCGTTTCCAAACTATTTCTGTTTCACCGATTGAAGAACTCTCTCTGAGTGGGAATCACGCCTTGAAAGTCTTGTTTGAAAGTCTTAGTTTTTGGCAAATTCTGCAGATTCTTTGATTTCTTTATCTGGTGCAGGATGATAGTCTGGAATGTATGTTATCCAAAGATTTCAATGTGCTTTCCAAATATTAATTAACTCTCTCAATACCCTCGTGAGCTACCCTAAGTAAGTATTATTATAACCATTGTGCCAATGGGTAAACTGAGGTATGGGGAGATTTGAGGCCCAGATTCTCAAAGTTAAGAGCCCAACTTCTGTTGATTTTAATGGGAGTTGTTAGGCTGACGTGAGCCTAAGTGAATTGCTCAAGGTCAACATAGCAAGTCAGTGGCAGAGCTGGGAAGAAAATCCTGACTTTAGTCCCCTGCTCTAACCAGGCCGCCTCTCTCTAACTTCAGGTGCTGAATCTCTTTTAGCTCCCATGTCTTTCTTAGCAGGCGACCATATTAAAAATCATTAAAAATTAAAGATCATTTTAAGACCAGCTATAATAATACATCAGAAAGCATGTACTGGATTTCTATTCTGAAATCAACAAACATTCCTAGTTCAAACAACGAGGAGTCCTTGTGGCACTTTAGAGACTAACACATTTATTTGGGCATAAGCTTTCATAGGCTATAACCCACTTCATCAGAGTGGAACTCCCATCTTTTCATGTGCTGTGTATTTATACCTGCTGCTGTATTTTCCACCCCATGCATGGGCTACCCTTCTGATTCCTAGTTCAGACACAGTTACTAATATGTCCAAATGTAGAAAATATCTGCCATTGACATTACTTACAAAGGCACTTTAAGGCATTCTCTGCATAACGAACCATATATCTGTCAGTCCATCTACCACGGACACTGTAAGGATGGCAATTTAATACTCAAGAAGTGCATTTTCTTGTTGGAGATTAAATGTTTTGGCAAGTTAAAGGCGCTGCCGTGGGCTGAGCTGTCGCCTAATTATGTCAGTCTCTTTGTGGGATGTTTTGATAAGTACATCACAGGAGCATTTTAATCTTCATGCTAAATCTGATCACTGTGTCCTAATTCCATGTACAAACAGTCCTCCAGCTGAGACCTTGAAACATATAAGAATACAAATTGCAGTTACCAGTTACAGGAAAAACCTAACTATTTTAATACAGTCTTTTATGCTTTCAGACAAATTTTGAGGAGAGGCCCCGTTGTCCAGTGGGCAAGGTACAGGACTGGGAGTCAGGAGACATGGATTCTTTTTGCTAGCTCTGCCACTGACCTGATGTGTCCCCTTGGGCAAGTCACACAATGTCTCAGTTTCTTCATGGGGTACTTACCTTCCTTTTTAAAAGTACGTTGAGACCCTTAGATTATAAATGCTAAATATTATTAGTGCACCTGAGGCAGTGCCCAAGTAAATTGCCTCGAAATATTTTGTATTTATGTTACATTTATAATTCGAGGATCTCAAAGAGCTTTACAAGCATTAATTGATTCTGTGAAGTAGGTAAGTGTAATGATGTCCATTTTCAGGCTGAAGTCAATGGTCACACAGCACAGTGATTTCAATGGGACTCAGGCACCTAACTTGCTTAGGTGCTTTTGAAAATCCCACTAGCTGCTTCTGGGCATCTTTAGATACCTAAACACCTTTGAAAATCTGGCCCCAGGGGTTTTTATGCTTCACAGGTTGATTGGTGGGGAAATGAAGGGCCCGATCCTGCCAGGAACTAAGTGCCAAGTGCAGAGATGTCTGAACACCCATTATAATGACTCATTGAGGGGCCTGATCCTCGGTGGGGCTGAGCACCCTCAACTCGCCTGGAAGACAAAGAGCCTGCTCCTGCTTCCATTGAATCCATGAGAGTTCAGGTGTTCAATAAACATCTGAGGGGCCTTGTTTGTACTGGGAATTAGCCCCAGTCTCAGCAATCAGTGGCCAGTTACTGCTGTAGCTGCACTGGTACAAACACCCAGATCAGACCAGGAAAGCTTTGATTTGCGTGAGTGGAGCTGAGCCTGGTTTCAAGCAGCTGCAGCTACCCTTGGGGTGACCTTGGTTGCTAGCCACCAGTTGCTGAAATCAAATCTTATCCCCAGTATAAACAAGGCCATCGACACCTTTCTGCATCCTGCAATGTCCTCCTCAGGCTGTGCCATTGTCCTTTCTTGCTGCCAAGATGCACATATTCGTTAGCTGATTTGGTTAGAGTTAGGCTTGAAAGAGCATATTCACTCTTGAGCCGTGATTTTTGGTAGTTTACAGTGTTCAGAAACTATGACCTTTCATTGGAAATTTCTCTTCCGAAAGGCGAACTTTTTTGGAAAGCTTGACATAAATGGAAAGATTGTTCTTATTTGCAAGGAATCCTGCAACCAAAAGCTGCTGGCATGTACTGAGCTCAAGAGGAATCTGCTTGGTCTCCCACTAGCAATGCCTATAAACAATGGTCTAATGCAAATTAAATGCCTGACTTTCCTATACTGCATTTTCCCTGGGAGATCCCCAGCCAAGCAGTGACAAAGCCCAGCCCCAGACAAACAAGTGGGTTTTATGAAACTTAAAATCGCTTCTGAGGGGAGACCAAAAATGAGACATTTTATCCCAAAAGGTAAATGTTTGAGAATGCTGTAAGAAATTGGAAATACATGTTGAATATTATATTTTTTTTTTGTATTACGGTAGGGCCAAAGAATCCACTGAGATCAGGGTTCTACTGTGTTGGTGTTGTCCGCACACATATAGTTAAAGATAGTTCTAGCCCAAACAGAGTACTGTTTAAATAAACAAGGCAGACAAAGGGTTGGCAGGCAAAGAGAGGTGAAGTCATTTGCCCAATGTGACGCAGAAGGAAATAGGCAGAACTGGGCCCTAGCCACTGGACAATGCTGCCTCTAAATTTTAGAGGTTATATAGGAAAGGCATCTGAGCTTTAAAGGAAAAATAATTAGTCTCAGACCTTTTTTTTATTTTTAGTTCTTTACTATGTGCAAACAAGCCAAGAAGATGTATAGAATCTGGGCCCAGAGTCTGGCCACAAGTAACTGGCAGTGGGATCCAACCCCGTTTCCCTTTTGCAGGAGGTACAGATGACATTTCTTCATGTCTCTGCTGAGGGTCTGGCACCAGGAAGTGACAGGAATGCCAATCAAAACCCACAAACCCAGGAAGTCATTGACCCTGTGACTCTTGAGATCACCCCATGACAAGCTCCCTTTTGTTACTAAAAGGCTTTAAAATACAAGCACCTAACACACTGTTGAAATCATATGGATAATAATAATTAATACATAATAATAAAAGAACACTTGATTTAGGAATGACAAGCTCTCAGCAGGTCAACGACATTCCAAACAATATTTAAAGCAGTGTAATCACAGCACTTAAGATATTTCTTTTATTTCAAAATGATCAGTATGTATATATATTTTATAACTAGCCCCTTGGCTGCTGTTTCTTGCTGCACTGTAACATGTGGCTGCTAGCATTTAGAGTGATCCACCCTGTCGATGGGGCAGCACCTGCCCTGTTTCTCCCAGTATACCAGGTCTGTTACTGAATGGTTAAGCAGATGGACCCTCTTTCAAAACTGAAACATTACACTAGCCACTAGAGCCTAAAATCAGCTCTAAAATACTGCTTAAAAATGGCTCTTGCTATGCTGAGCTAGCCGATCCAGCTGAAAACCTAGTTCTAACAGCTCTGCTGCTGGATGCTGTTTCCATGGAAATAGACGTTAGATCAGCACACACACACACACACACAAAAACAGAGCAAGTGTTTAAAATAATTTGTGTTTTGAAAGCTTTATAATTTTCTGTCACAATATTAACCTACCTTAATGTGTGTAAAATCCTTGTTTTTTTAAAGTATGCACAACAGGGGTGGATCCCCTTAATAAAACCTTCTTATTTCAATACTACAGATACAAAGCCTTTGAAATAAAGAGCTTGGCTCATAACACATTAAGGCTGCTCTACCCCGGTCATTTACCTCTCATGCATATTGACTTTTGATGCAATTTAAATGAGTGGATCACAAAAATTATCAAGGGAATCATATTGAAATAATTTTTAAAGAACACACTAAAACCCAGCTAGTTCATTCAAAGTTCGTCTGGGAATGAACCACTTAGCTATGCTTAGTAATTCAATACCTCAGAACCAGAATTGTTCATAATGTACCCCAGAACACAAATAGGGATGGTTCTTAAAGCAGCCTACATGAACGTAATTATAAAATAATCATTATGGATGAAGAAATCGGACTAGCTGGCTGGTGGCATGGCTGCAGGGGTTTCCAGTGTAACTGCACAAATCCAAGTGTACTGTATGTAACAAAAACCATCAATGAAGGCTGTATGCTGTTCTTTAACTGTATTGTACCCTGATAATATTTACCTCCTTCACAGGCATGTGTGGCTTAGGGGAAGCTTCAGCAAAGCACGTTGAGTCCTTTGGCTAAAAGATACTGTCGAAGTGCAAAGGATTTATCATATTATACTACCTCTTGGTACTTTTAGATTGTAAATGGTTTTGGGGGTGCATGTTTCACTCTGTATCAGAGGGGTAGCTGTGTTAGTCTGTATCCACAAAACCAACAAGGAATCTGGTGGCAGCTTACAGACTAATAGATTTATTTGGGCATAAGCTTTCCTGGGTAAAAACCCCACTTCTTCAGACTCCATGCATCGTGGCTTTGTTACCCATGAAAGCTTATGCCCAAATAAATCTGTTAGTCTTTAAGGTGCCACCAGACTCCTCCTTGCTTTTGTTTCCCTCTGATTTCTCTTTCCTATATTTCACTGGCATTGAAGTAACAGGTACATGTATGGCTTCCTACAAATGACAGCACATGTCATATAATAATTAGCCCTTTTGTGGCATCTCCCATGAAGGTTTCTCAAAGCATTTCACATACATTAGTGAATGAAGCTGGACTACTCCCCTCTGAATTAGGTATTCATTATCATAAATCCCAGCCCAACGGGCAAGGCACAAAAAGGGCACGTTGCTGTGCTGAGACCCCCTTTTCAATGGGTCAGAGCAGCCTCAGTTCCCACTGACTTCCCTGCTCCTCAGGCAGGCATCTGGTTGCAGCACCCCGGGGGGAAGCTGAGGTCTCTCAGCACCTTGTAGCCTTGATCTGGCCCTGCCCCGAGCTCTTTCCGCCTGAAAGATGGACAAAGCCCCAGACAGCCTGGGAGCCCCAGCGCTGGGCAGAGCCTTCCTGCTGCTGCCCTGCAAGGGCTGGGGCTCGCACGTGCCTGGGAATTTGGGATCCTCCCGGGGCAAGTGGGTTTCGGGGGCCGCTGGGAGGGACGGAGCCTTGGCACAGCGTTAGCCCAGGCAGAGGCAGGGGTGGGAGCAGGAGACAAAGGGAGTCCCGTTATCCCCATTTCACACGTGGGGACGGTGAGGCCGAGGCGGGGGGCGCGTGCCGCAGCGCGTGGAGGAGCCGAGCGGGGGCAGACCCTGGCCTCCTGCCCCCAGCCCCTGCTGTCCCCAGCACCTTCACCCGCCCCGGGTCCGGCCCCGGCCCTCCCGCACTGGCCCCCCACGCCCTGTTTTGGGGACTACAGCTCCCACGATGCACCAGGCGCAGGGGGCACGCGAGCCCCCTCCCCCCCCCGCTGGGCGACACGTGCCGCCGCTCTCGGCCAATGGGGGCGGGGCGGGGCTGGTCACGTGCCATTGTTTGGCGCTTTTGTGAGCAGCTGGTCGGTTAAGCGCTGAGTGTGGCCAGCCGCGCGGACGGAGCAGGTGGGCGAGCGGAGCGAGGTGCGGGGGAGGGGGAGACAGAACAGAGGGCGCTTAGCAGAGGCGCGGGGAAGCAGCGGGTCGGTGCCCGCGAGGGCGCCCACGAGGGCGGGTGCCCGTGGGCGGCGGTCGCGGGAGGCCCCCCCCCCTCGGTGCGGATCGGCGCTGGAGGGGATGGTCGGGGTTAATGCGGGGGGAGGGGGGCGCTGTGTTCGCCACAGCGCGGAATTGGTCAGCCTCCGTCAGGGACCGCGGCCGCTTTGGGGCGAGGCGGCGGCGGCGGCGGCTCCGCGCTTTCCCCGGGTGAAGGGAGCGGCCGGTCCCCCACAGCGGTGCCGCGGCGCAGAGGGAGCGGGGCTGACAAAGAGGACAGGGCTGCGGGAGACAATGAGCTGGGGGACGGGGCGGGGCGCGTCCCCTCCCTGCGCCTGGGGCTCCATTGTCCCCGCCGCCGTGTGGGCGGGGGGCCCGGGGCGGTTCCCGACGGAGGGGGAGAGGGGTGGGCTCAGGCAGCGGCGGTTGTCCCCGATCCCCTCCCTCCCTCCTCTGACAGGGCCCCGGCTTTGTTCGCGGGGAAGGGGGCGGTGCCCAGCCAGCTCGGCCGCCCTCGAGGCCTTAGCGGGGAGCGGGGCCGCCTCGCTGCGAGGTGAGGGGCGCGGAAGGGACCGAATCCGGCTCGCAGGGCAGGGGCCGAGCCGGGGGAGGCTCCCCGGAGGAAGGGGCTGCCGCCTGAGGAGCTTTGGCGCGCGAAAGGCGGGGGCCCGTGTCAGGTGAAACGGGCGGGAGGGGTGGCTGGGGAGGGGGTACCCAGGTGCCCGGATGTTACAGTTAGCGCCGCCCCCTCCCCTTAGCCCCTGCGCGCGCTCTCCAGCGGTTTGAATTCGGTGCTGCTCGAAACGCGCGTGCCGAGGGAGGGGCTTCAAGAGAGCTCGCTTCTGAGTGGCTATGTGGGGCATCTGCCTGCCCCGTCCGGGGCATCTCATTGGGCCAATTAGGGAGCCGGTCCTGGCCCCGCCCCATGAGCTATAGCCTGTCCCAAGCACTGTCTGGAGATTACTCTACCTGGGGGGTCAGCTCTTCACTCTGCCCCCCACAGCCCCGCTTACCCACAATAGCCAGACTGTTCTACCATTACTCTTCCAGAGCCCCACCCGTCTGTTCTGCCTCCAAAGGGGGCGCCCCTCCCTACTATTCCAGGCTTACAGTCCTTGCCCCTCTGTAGCTATTGTTCTGGTTCTAATCTTTGCTATTTAACAATCCAGCTGTTCATAGTTGTCTCGCTTACCTCAACTAGCAGTCATGCTTTTGTGGTTTTGCAATGATCTCTGCTCTTATTTTAGTGAGGCTGTCATAATCTGGCATTAAGGAAAATGGTTCAACTGTCTTATCTTTAAAAGTGCAGAGTATCATGTAGTGCTTTTCATCTAATGGCTTCTAAATAACCATTCTAAACAGAGTCAACATCAGTGGGACTGTACCCATTTTTGTACATGAGTAAATGGAGGCACTTGTAGCTGGCCTGTATCCATTGGATCCTCTGGATAGAATGCAGGACTGGAACTCAAATCTGAGTTTTCTATTCCTGGCTCTGTTACTGCACTGCTGGGTCCTTGGGTAAGTCAGTTCCCCCTCTGTGCCTCCACTTCCCCATTAAAATGGGGATAATGATGCGAATACGGACTAACACGGCTGCTACTCTGAAACTGATAATGATACTGTTCACCTTTGTAAAGTGCTTTGAGATCGATGGGTGGAAAATGACCCTAAGAGCTAAGTGTTACAAAATGGTTATGCTCCAAGCATGCTGTATAATGTGGCTTGGTGTCTCTTCAGTAGATGGGTATCAGTCATAGCGTAAAAACAAGGGAAATTTGATCCTATTCGCACAAGAACAACCAAACTTAAAGTATCTTGAGAGACAGCTGTCTAATGACTAGTTGTCTCATTGTAGTCTTAAATATGGTGTTGACTAAGCCTAAATTGTCACTGCAATTCTCTGAAACTTGGAATAGGCTGCAGTCCTGAATCTACTTCCTTTGGACTATAGTGCCACCCCTGAAATTTAAAATCTATTACTTTCCTCAGTTTATGAAATGACTTAATCTTTGGTGGAAAAAAGCAGGATTAGTAGCCCTTTGTGGGGACAGAGAAATTATTGGACTAAACACTTACTTTGTGGCACTTGCAATTTAGAAGTGCAAACAAGGTCCGAAAATATTCGGATCAACTGGGCCTAGAGGCACTGAAATAGCAGAAACTTCTCCAACTGCCTAGATTGGCCACAAACTCTTAAATCATAGGGTTAGAAGGGACCGCAAGGTCATCCGGTTGTAGTAATTAATGCCTCTTCAGTATTCTCTTATTGTAACACACAGTGATTTTTGATTGGTGTTGCATTCTGCTGTGTAAAACAATTTTTTTAACTCTTATGGTTGTCTACTCAAAGAATTAATGACTATTTATTAATTACTTAGGGGTTCCACTGATTGGAGTCTTTCCAGAGCACATTTCTGGTGTCTACCTTCTTAGTCATGGCTTCTTCTGGTATGTAATGTGTTAAGAACACTTTATGGAATATTCCTGTATTGTATCTTCTCAATCACTTGTAAATGTTTTGAATAAATGGGAAGTTCCTTCACTACCCTAATTTTGATGTTAAATAAGCAGTAAGCAAAGTACTATTTTACTGTCTCTTAATGCAGGGGTTAGAAAACTTTAAATTAAATGCATGTGAAAACACACAAAGCTTTGTCTGCTAACAGATAGCATTAGATTAACTGAAAGCCATCTGGTATGGTTGATGAAAGTGACTATAAAATGTGCATGTGATGCCCTAAATCCTATAAGAAGACAAAGTCAGTTCTGCAGGAGTTTAGAAGCCATTTGTGCTCTGTCCTGAGAAACATAGTCTGAAGTTCTGGAAGAAAGGCTGGCCTGCTGGCTAAAGGGCGTTGGAAGACCAGGGTTCAATGCCTGGCTTTACCACAGCTTTCTGTGAGACCTTGGGCAAGTTATTTAATCTTGGTCCTTTAGTTCTCCATCTATAAAGTGGGGATACTTGCCTATCTAACTAGGATGTTGAGGATAAATTAATGTGTAAAGATGCACAGATACTGTTGTGGCTATGTGACTTAAGAAACAAATGTATTGTTGGCTTATGCGGCTGCTTTAAATAGGCTAATCTGCTCATTTTAAACTCTGTCTTCATTAAACAGCTGTGTTATCTAAGTCTAAGAATCATGTGTAATGAACCAAAGTCAACACTTAAGTTGGCTCCAAGTACCGATGTGTCTTGTCATTCTCTTAGATATTCAGGTGAAGGAGCTGGAAAAGCGTGCATCTGGGCAGGCATTTGAGCTGATACTTAGTCCTCCTTCAAAAGAAGCAGTCCCGGAATTTCCCCTCTCCCCTCCAAAGAAGAAGGATCTTTCACTGGAAGAAATTCAGAAAAAGTTGGAAGCTGCAGAAGAGAGACGTAAGGTAAATCCAAAGTAACAGTAGCTTAAAAGGCCAGTCAGGTAAAGCTCACTTTTAAAAAAACCAACAAAAACCCCTTTCTGATAAATCTAATATTGCAGGACTTTCAGTCTTAATATAGGTTTCAGAGTAACAGCCGTGTTAGTCTGTATTTGCAAAAAGAAAAGGAGTACTTGTGGCACCTTAGAGACTAACCAATTTATTTGAGCATAAGCTTTAGTGAGCTACAGCTCACTTCATCAGATTCATCCAATGAAGTGAGCTGTAGCTCACGAAAGCTTATGCTCAAATAAATTGGTTAGTCTCTAAGGTGCCACAAGTACTCCTTTTCTTTTAGTCTTAATATAGGCACTTGTTAGTTTGGACAACCAGCTAGCTACTCACATGCTAGCATAGCGCTGCAAAAGAGCAGGAGATTGTTTGCTTGTTAAATGGCTTGCAGTAGAATTTCTAAAGCTCTTACTCATTTGTATTAAATATATCTGCAAGACCTGAACTTCATTCCCAAAGTGACCCTTCAGGAGGTTGCCCCAAACACGGGGGTAGTGGGACATACAATAGGGAGAGAGACTGCTACTCTGTGATCTCCTAAAGTTTACTGAAAGGTTGTCTTCCTTCTAATTCTTCCTCCTACCTCTTACTTCATGGGGAAAGTCTTGGACTCCTCCCAGAAAAATCTGGCTATTGGTAAATCTCCGAAACACTCCTAATACAAAGTCCATGGTTGAAAGTTGGACTAGACATGGCACCTGCTGTTGAGACATGGCTTCAAATTCCTAATTATTATAAATAGGAGGGCCACAAATGTGAAGGCTTTTTAACATAAACGTAATATTTGAGTTGCATAGTCTCTAGTGTCTATGGCTTCATGTTAAGACGTACGGTGACTGGAGGAGGATAGAATCATCCAGAAAACTTGGCAGCAATGTACCCTTTTTCTTTCAGAAGCTATCTAGTTTACTAGATTCTTATACTTAACTGCAAGAACTTATTTTCTTGTGTACTCAACTATGATGGAATCTGGGCAAGTAGAGAAGGAAGGCATTGGGGATTTGTGCCTGATGTGTTAAGACTACAGTCACAAATGAAATCGGCAGTAGAAAATGTTGTCTCCAATGTAGACAAATTAGGTACCTTGCTATATAGTTCATCTGTCTTGTGTCTAAACATACGTGGTCTATCTTGTTAGTCTCATGAAGCAGAAGTCTTGAAGCAATTAGCTGAGAAACGAGAGCATGAAAAAGAAGTGCTTCAGAAAGCAATTGAAGAAAATAATAACTTCAGCAAAATGGCAGAAGAGAAGCTGACCCACAAAATGGAAGCTAACAAAGAAAACAGAGAGGCACAAATGGCTGCTAAACTGGAGCGCTTGAGGGAGAAAGTAGGTGTCGAGTTCTAATTCCCACTTGGGAAGAACTCTTGTATGTTCTTTTCTATGCTCACTAGCTAAACATAACCTACTAATGGCAGAGTGGGGTAATTCTCTAATTAGATATCTGGAGGTCTGGGGGGTATCTTTTGGTCAGTCTCCACACTAAAGAGGATTATATATCTTATTAAATCCCCAAAAGACGTATAGTAATTCTCTTGGGAAGAGGGACTGGAGGGAATTTTCATGCACTTTAAAAAAGGAAGTAAGAAGTCACTGATCTTCAAAACTTTCAGTGGCGTATGCTACAATTCACCCTGTCATTTGGGGATCAGGTGTGAAGGTGGAATCAGAAGATTTGGCAGCTGAAGTGTAGACCTGAGTGCTGCTACAAACTTAGAGTCTTGGTTTCTTTAGTAGACTAATTCAAACAACTAATTGCTCAATCACCTTTGCTTTCTTCAGGACAAGCATATTGAAGAAGTACGAAAGAACAAAGAAGGCAAAGAACCTGGTGAGAACGAAACTGACTGACCTTCATTCTGGAAAATGACTCTCCCCCTCCCCTAAATATCCAAAGACTGTATTGGCCAGTGGGTTTTTTTGTTGAATTTCTAGAAAACTGATGTAGAGCTGTATAGTTAGATCCAAACTGTACACTTGCTTTGGGGACTAAAGGGGAGATCTTACATGTTTCACTTTTTCTAAAGTGTTGTCTTTCCAGTGTAGCTATCTTGTTGCATCCTTTTCTACTCCAGTGAGCTTGCTACTGGGCTGATGGCTAGTACTGTATAAGCTCTGTAAGACATGTTTGTGAAAGGAATATGTAGTATACTATTCCATGCTGAATATCTGTTACACTTCAAAATCTGACTGTCCCAGTCTTATAAGATACTACTGTAACTGAGTGACTTAATAAAGCTGCACAGTGCTATTATCACAAGTGAATTATTTCTGGAACTAATATGACAATACATTTTAAAAAATCCAACTTTTATAGATGACTGTGTCTAAAACAGACTGTCTTTAACATTAGAAAGAAAAGCCTGAAGCAGCACTCTTTCTTACACCCAGCTACTGGATATACTGTATAGCATCCTTTTTCCCTAGAGCAGTCTTCATTGTTTTAATCTTACAATAAGAGCTTTGTTGTGGCACCTCAGCAGTTGTCAGCTGTTACGGTTCTTGTTTAAACAATTCAGAACCACCTCCCTCGGGATGTTGACACTTCAACAAATAAATCCTTGTTACCACATGACTTATCTGACTTGTTATGTTAAAAACAACTTTTTCTGGAAACACTAAGTGAGCAATCCAAGTGTCACCATGCAGCTTTTTGGAGAGACTTCAGGGGAAATAGTGACTTCAAACTTGATGCAGTTCTTGCACTTCCCTAATCAAATGACAGAGGTTTAAATTTAAAAATGGGCATATTATCAAGACTTCCAGTACTTTCCATGTACATCAACTGTGGTACAGTGCAATCTACACCTATTACCAATTAAGAGGAGCTACACTTTGTGAGCAAAAAATAGCTTATTCTAACTCAAACAGTAGTTAGAGCTTAAGGGAGAGAGAGGAACACAACTCCCATCGCTGTCATTACAAAATAGTCCCCCAAAACTCTACTTCCTTAATTACTGTTATCATATGTTGTCCCTATTTAACTCAATTCATGCGAGTCTAACTGGAGACAGGCCATTATTTCACTTAATGTCACTCAACTCAGTAGCTTTCCTTCCAAAGTGAAAGACTCTAGAAGGAGTCTTGTAGACACTTATGAATGTATACTGCTAATTATGAGGAAAAGAAATAACTGCAAATTGCCTATGTAAGTAGCTATACGACCATAAAGTCTCCAACCTAGACATAGGTAGGATTCATTCTTAAAGTGAGCCCTGTTACTCAGACTTGTGTTATAATCTGTCCCAGAGAACTTTTCTAGCTAAATACAGGAGTACCCATTGAATGGCTTGACACCATATACACTTACCACTGAAGCTTGTAAGAGGCAAGGTACCAAACATGAGACAGCTCATGCCTGACTTCCAGAGGCACTGAGCACTAACAGCTCCCACTGACTTCATCTGGAATTTGGGATGGTCAGCACTGCTAAAACAGCTCTGAGGGCTCAAAATTGGACACTGTTTAATTTGTTGCTCTTATTGCAACAGTTACTTCACAATCCAGCTCCACTTCATGGGAATAAAAGTCCCAGGGCATCTGATGTCCTGAGGATGGTGTGATGGCTGAGCCAGGCTTCTAGGGTTTTTAAATTACTGACCTGAATTCCAAGCTGCTCCTCCAGTTTTCTGGGGGCTGTTAATATGGAAGCCTTGTTTCTGCAGGTCCTTACATACCATGTGGAGTGTTTTTATTTGGTGTTCGTACAGTATCTAGAACAGTGAGACCCCTGGTCCGTGACTGGGGCTCCTCCTAGCTGCTACCTGTGTAATGACAGATCTGATCAGATCAAGAATCTATTCTGCATATTTAGTCCAAGTATCGTGGGGTGCTACTCCATCAAAGGGAGACAGGACAGAAGCAGAGGCAAAGTGACTTTTCTGAGATCACACAGCAGTGCCAATCAGAAATGAACCATAGATTTGGCAACTACCAGTCCAGTGCATCTCTCCTGAAATACACGGTGCTGCATTTAAACCATTCCTGTGAAAAAAGTTAGAGGCTCCCAAAGTATTCATCACATTGATTTTGTCTCACCTAGGGAAAAAGCCCAGCCCTGTCAGCACCCTAGTGCCATGCTGTGAAGAAGAGCACCACCCACTAAAACCTTGACATTATTCCTGTAGTAGGTTGCCAGATGGGCCCTGGAGCCCTGTCTAAAGATCTGGTCATGCCTAACCCAGATCCTGTTATATCCAAAAGGAACAACACAAAGGGGATATGGCTGAACTGGTCTCCTTCCATCTTTTTGAAGAAGGAGACTGGTGGAAGAAAAGGGTCTTAAAAGAAGGGTAATAAAGGAATTTGAGGAAGGAGGGACCCAGGAATTGCAAGGATGACACAGCAAGTGAGGGGAAAAGTGAAGTAATGGATTACAGGGAGAGATAGGATGGAACAGATAAGATGAGGCGAGAGAAAGGGAATAGACATCTAGAAAAAGTGAAAGGCTGGACAGCCTGTAAAGAGCACTAGGCTTTGTTAAAACAGACAAATTCAAGTTAGAATTCACAGTGAGGGTGACTGACCATGGGAACCAATTACAAAGGGAAGGTGCCTTCTCCATCTCTTGATGTCTTCAGCTCAAGATGCTGCCTGTCTGCAAGATATGCTTTAGCCAAACCCAAGTTACTGGGCTTATTACAGGTGTAACTGAAAATTAATTGCCTCTAGTATACAGGAGGTTATGCTAGATGATTTAATGCTCTCTTCTGGCCTTAACATCTATGAAACTACAAAGCTATATAATAATTCTTGGGTCCATATTAGAAGAATTGTGGCTTGGAAAGTGGGAAAAGGCTGTGAAACAAGGCTGTGATATGGTTTTTATTGGATTAACTATGAAAATTAATATAGCCAGTATTATAAAATCCCATGTTTTTTTATGCTGCCCTCATATTTTCAGTTTTCAATATACCACAGATTTTTGCAGTGATGATGTCCAACTACATCATAGAGATTGTCAGGGGACGCTAGACGTTTGGCATCTGAGTAGGGGATATTTGGGGTTGACGCCTTCACTGGTATGGATGACAATTTGGGATTGCAGAATAAACACATTAGCTGGATGTTTTTGCTATGTCATCTTTATGTTTTAGAGTTAACTCATTTCAGATGAACAGGCCAGTTCACACCTCTTTCAGGTATTGTTACAAATTATCTGCAGACTCTGGAAGATGTCACTGCATTGATATAGGCCCTAGGGCTTGTCTACACGGAGAAGCTATTGCAAAATAAGGTAGGATGTGAATTTAAAACATGATAGTTATTCCACACTAGTTCCAAACGTATACGCTCTTAGACAGGCTTGTCTAAACTGCAACGTTGTCAACAAAACTTTTGTCTTTCATGGGTACTTAAAAAAGCCCCCCTGCGAAAGATAAAAAGTTTTGCCGACATAAGTGGCAGTGTGAACGTGGCTTTGTCGGCAGGAGTGCTCTCCTGCCGACAAAGCTAACGCCGCTGGCGGGGCTGGAAGTATTTTGTCGGCAAAAGTGCCGACAAAATATCGACAGAGAGCATTCGCACACGCTGACTTTCAATGACAAGCCTGACAAGTGTTGACACAGCCTTGTTGCTAAAAGCTGCGTAGTGTAGACAAGCCCTTATTCCACACTGAGTGATTTCTGCATATTTAGCTTATTGCACTTGCAAAGTGATTTAAGCTAAACTATATAAAGGCACTCACTGCAGAATAAGCATCCACATGGGGAGGTAGTACAAAATAGCTACTGCAGCCTATTTCCCTATGTAGATAAGCCTTTATTCTGTTCAAGTTTTCAGGGTTATGTTTGCAATAATGAGTGCTACAAAGACAATTTTTTTTAAAATGCAAGTTCAGATTCTGGAGCACAATTGTGCATCAAGGGGTGAATTCCATAGCCACCGAATCATGGATTACATAGAGGCTCTAGCTATGATTTAGAGAGCCCCAAATGGTCTGCAATCCAGTTGGAAAGATCTGTGTTCCTTTATAAATGGCTTTGACATACTTGCTATTGTTCCTACCGCTCAAGGACAGATGGCTGAGTATTCTTCATTGAGGATATTGCAGGAACCTTTTTTTGGCCATTTCCCTAGAGCAGTGGTTCTCAACCAGAGGTCTTCCAGGGGGTACATCAACTCATCTAGATATTTGCCTAGTTTATAAAAAGCACTGGCAAAATCAGTACAAACTAAAATTTGGTACAGACTATGACTTGTTTATACTGCTCTCTATACACTGAAATGTAAGTACAACATTTATATTCCAGTTGATTTATGACTATATGGTAACAATTGGAAAGCAATTTTTCAGTAATAGTGTGCTGGGACACTTTTGTATTTTTAGGTCTGATTTTGTAAGCAAGTAGTTTTTAAGTGAGGTTAAACTTGGGGGTACGTAAGACAAATCAGACTACTGAAAGGGGTACAGTAGCCTGGAAAGCTTGAGAATCACTGCCCTAGAGCCTGCATTTGGCAAGCTTCAGGTCAGAATGTAAGAATTACCTGTCTAGACTGGCTTTTGACTGACTTTTAGATTATTTTAAAGGTGACTTGTGAAGGGGGGAAAAAGGGGGTTGTATCTTGTTTTGCCTCTTTATGATGTATAAAGAAGACCTAGAAGGAGTTTTTTCCTAATAGAAATAGAAATCCAGGTTCTGTCTGCACTGGGTGAATCTTGTATGATTGGAGATCTGGTGAAATTATAAGTCTAGAGAGTGAAAGCTGAGCAAATGAGAAGGGAAGGAATTTTTAATCATACTTTTAAAGCATTTTTTTCAAACATAACACCTATTTAACTCCCAACCCTTCAAGGTAAGTTAAGGTGTTTCAGTGTAAAATACACATCCTCTGAGGCATGAAATACATTTTCTGCCAACCCCAGAGAAGACCAGACTTGACATTCCTGATACTTCCAAAGTCAAGAAACAGAAACTCAGCTCTTTATCCATCTTAAAGAAGCAAAAAAAGATGCACAAGCCAAATTTTTAAAGATTCTCTGTGGGTCACTTTTCACATCCTCCATGACCTGCGTTTATTTTGAAGGTCTTGTGTTTTATTGATGGTTTTTAATGGTACCCAAATGCACTGGGTACTTCTAACACCCTGATCTTGCAGATACTGACAAATGTCAATAGTCACTAAAGTGTTTTTCATGGCAGAAACAGGTTGGGTATCGAGATGAAATGGTCTGAAATAAGGAGAGCTGAGAGGCCATTTGGGGATGAATTCAGATCAGAGATACAGCAGTCTGATTGCACTGATCCCTGTCTCCTGTTCGATAAAACTGACACCAAACCACGAAGAATCAGAAGACAAAACAATAGAAGAACCTTTGTCAACTCCTGTGTCACCTGAAGTTTCTTCTCTAACATTAGTGAGTTAAACCTCACAACCCACTTGTGTGATATTACTGAGCCTATTTTATAGATGGAATGCCTGGTAATATGGGTACAAATAGCACTGTGTCATGAAAATAGCAGGGAATTTGCAGGAAAGTGCTATGCTGAGATTCACATCATAGAGCTATATTTTATTGAGGAACCGGTGCAGAAAGGCAGGTGTCCCTGGGAATGGGCCTATTTAAATCTTGATCTGAAGCTACACCAGTGTGATTGGATGTTGATCGCCATGTAAAGATAATGGTCATATATTTGAATCAATAAATATTTTAAAACCCAGTGAAAAGAGTTTGCACAACATACTGGGCTCCAGAAAAGCCACCACTGTAACATGATAGCTCAGCTGGGCTGGGAAATGTGGGAAGATTGCCAAGGTTTTCAGAAGGATCCAGACGGGTTGCCATTGGAGAGGGTGTGAGAAGTGTGTGTTCATGTGGAAGGCAGGTGCCCCTCACTAGACTTTGGAGCTGCCTGCTTGAAAACAAAGAGGTGTCAATAGAGCGACCTAAGCAGTAATAATGCAATGGTCACTTCGTTTTCATGTTTTAGAGGGGTAGCCGTGTTAGTCTGTATCAGGAAAAACAATGAGGGGTCCTTATGGCACCTTAGAGACTAACAAATTTATTTGGGCATAAACTTTCCTGGCTAGAACCCACTTCATCGGATGCATAGAGTGGAAATTACAGTAGCAGGTATAAATACACAGCACATGAAAAGATGGCAGTTGCCTTACCAAGTGGGATGTCAGTCTAAGGAGGCAATTCAATTAACAGTAGGAGAGCAAGGCAGGAAAAATCCTACTGTTAACTGAATTATTTCATTAGACTGACCTCCCACTTGGTAAGGCAACTCCCAACTTTTCATGTGCTGTGTATTTATACCTTCTACTGTATTTTCCACTCCATGCATCTGTTGAAGTGGGTTCTAGCCCGGAAAGTTTATGCCCAAATAAATTTGTTAGTCTCTAAGGTGCCACAAGGACCCCTCATTGTTTTTTCGTTTTCATGCAGAAAATACAGGCTGATGGAGCTGCTAGCCATGGGCAGAGGGGAAAGTTCAAGGATCTTAAATCCTCTCCCCATCCTGCAAAATGTAAATACTCTGAATTCTAGAAATGCCCCTAATCCCCCACGCCTGATCAAGGCAGATTTTGGACAGGGTCACCCTGAGGCTGGGATTAAAGCTGCTGGTTTTAAAATAACTTCTTAGGGAAATTAATGTCCCAGCAAGAAAAGGGAGAGCTGCAGGGGTCGGCTCTTCCCCGCAACCCCCCCTCCACCCTCAGCTCCCGGCATCTCCCTCTCTTTGCTGCCCCATTGCGCCCCGCGCAGCAGGCTGCCCCAGCGGCAGGTCTCCACGGCCTCCAGATGGCGCAGCTCCCTCGCTGCAGCTCCTCGGCCCCCGGGTTGCAGCGGCGCAGGCGTCCCTGCCAGCTGGGTGGGGCAGGGAAGCAGATGACGGCCGCTGCAGAGGGGCGGCCCGGCCGGACTGGGGATCGCCTCCCTCCCCTCTGTCTCCCAGGTGCCACTGGGACCAGGGTGGGGCAGAGCCAGGAGCATCAGACAGGGGCCGAGGGAATTCGAGCTTCGCAGGTACCTGAGCGGGACAAGGGAGGGACTGAGCTGTTTGGGGGTGCCAGGAGCGCACGATTCTGGGGACCCCTGAGAACTAGGAGTAGCCTAGGTACTCCCTTGCGCCGGGCACCTCTGAGATCCTTGTTTGCTTGGGGAGCCAGTATACGGGGTACTTCCCTAACACTACGAACCTCTGAGATCCCCATAGCCTTTAAGCCTAATACCAAGGATCTCTAGGGGACACCCTGGGGCATCCTTCACGGCAGGAATCTGCAGGGGACCCCAATACTTAAAAACTTAGGGCACTAGAAAATGGGGTACCCTGCGTGGAAACCCTAATAGCTACAGATCTCTCGGGTACCTGGAGACTGATGGGGAGCCCTGGTACTGCATACTCCTGGGGGGACCCTAATCCTATAGATCCTAATATTAGGAAATTCTCAGAAACCCTAGTACCCTGAGCCTTTTGGGGGCCCCTAATATATGGCACATCAAGGGACCCTGGTATCTGGAGGCTAGAGTTTGCTCTCAGTTATGTGGCTGAATGCCTATTGACTTGAGTGGAGCTATCCTGGATTTACACTGGCAGAATTTGGTCCTTGAGCTTTAGGGGAGTCTGCTACCTGTACATAGCTGGGTCCTGCTGATGCAGTCCCAGCAACCAAGTCCAAAAAAATCACAGCTCTGTTTTGGATCAGTTTCTGCCTGTCTGAGGAAAGTTTTTCAGAACTTTGAGAAATAAGATAAAAATTCAATTGAGGTGAAATTGATCCCTACAGGGCACACTGAGTTTAATCCAGCAATTGAAGTGAGTTTTGCTGATCCTGCCCCAGTTTAAAAGAAACCACATAGTGACTGACATTTAAAATATACCAAATTTTATTTATGCTTTTAACAGGATGTTTACGTTTGTACACAAGCAAATACACATGTAAACATTTAGGGCCAGATGCTGCAAACTTTACATTAAGTAGCACTCTATGAGACTTCCGATGTAAGTGCTACTCAACATGAGTCAGGGATACCTTGTGGGAGAGTTAGTTTATGGCACTGGAGATGCCTGGGTATTTGGTGCAGTACTGTTAAAATCTAGTTAGGTACGTAGATGTTCTTGATTCAGAGTGTAAATGAGACTAGTATTTTCCTAGGTACTGTACAGGGCCCTTATTGTTTCTTTGCTCCCACTATGTTGTAAGGAAGTTCACTAGTGAAAGATTAGTGCTGCTCAAACCAGTCTCGGGGCTGCCTGATTTAAGCTGTTTTCTGTTTCCTATTTTCTGTTTTGTTTGGCCACATGGAAGGTCACTCTGTGAATGATATATTTCCTTGCTACTGTTAAGACTCTGAATCAGAGGTGGTGCTAACCTACAGGAATATTTTTGGGTCCCTTTTCACCACCCCCACTAAAAATACTATGTGCATTATTTCCACAAACCAAAAAATATACCAACACATACTCATACACTTGTGGTAACAAGTCCACGTTAAGGGTACTTTGGGTGTAATACTAAATCAGGGAACTCTTGAGCTGCTGGGGGCCTAAGTAAATACTTAGTCTGCTTATGCCTAGCAAGCTTACCACTGCTTCAAATGCATATTTCTCTATTGCCTTGTAGATTCTGGAGCAGTGTCTCCTAAAATGTAGCAAACTGGGGCCTTAGCTTTACTGGGCATTTTCTCCGATTCCAACAATTGATGAACCAACCACCCATCCACCAATATAGCTCGGAGCTGGATAAGCACCGCCCATGCAAATCGTGGCTTTCCTTGTCTCCACCTGGGGTTTGCACTGGTGTGCAGCTATGCTGACAGCAGGAATCAGGACATATTCTCAGTGCAGACGAGGCTTGAGGTTTTTACCAAACCATGGAAGATTTTCTATCACTTAATGTATGTGACCAACAATGTGTTTGAGTCAGGAACCACGTGTGCAGCTGCCTTCTTGCCCATGCCTTCCCCAGCAGGGATCAGGATGGTTTCTGTTCTTTTTGTTGAGGATTAGTTGGAGTGTAGAAGAAGTTGGTGATTACTTTCCATTGTCACCCTCCCCATTCTGGTGATTCCCATCAGGAGGAGAAGAGGGTGGCAGGAGCAATTTGGAGGCTGCCTCCCAAAGAGTTTTCTGTCTCGTACCCTGGAATTCTTTTATATAATGTGATTTCAGCACTAATCAGAGCTGCACAGAGCAGGAAATATTATTTTGTCCTCAAGCCTATTTTTTTCAATATCACAGTGTGTTCTAGTGGTCCCAACCACGAGTTGGATCTCATTGTGCTAATTGCTGTACAAACCTAGAATAACAGTCCTTGCATCAAGGATTTTACAATCTAAATAATCTTCTAGACAGACAGTGGGGGAAAGGGATGCAGTGTAGAAGCAGAGCACTAAGCAATCTTTTTGTCTGAATGCGTGTGGTTCATCTTCAGATATCAGCACGGGGGGGGGCATGTATCTGCTCTGTCTATTTTGATATAGAGGTAATGATAGCAGGTCGTTAATAATAATAATTAATAATAAATAATGCCCCTAACCTTGTCTAAGGGTACATTTACCCTGTGACAAAAGACCTGTGTCATGGCCACAGCTGGCCCAGGTCAGCTGACAGGGCTCAGGCTGAGAGGCTATAAAATTGCAGTGTAGATGTTCAGGCTCAAGCCTAGGCTCTGAGACCCCCAAGAGTGAGGAGGGTCTTAGAGCCAGGGGTCCAGCAAGAGCCCAAATGTCTATACTGCAGTTTTTAGTCAGCTGTCCTGGGTTTAGGGTTGCCAGCCCTCCAGGATTGTCCTGAAGTCTCAGGGGATTAATCTTTAATTATAAATAATGTCATGTGATGAAAACTCCAGGAATTCATCCAACCAAAGTTGGCAACCCTATTGGGCTAGGAGATTCGGTGCTGTGTGTTTTTTATCACAGTGTAGCTGTACCCTGAGCTGTTCCAATGGCTTTGTCATAAATATAAAGGGAAGGGTAAACACCTTTAAAATCCCTCCTGGCTAGAGAAAAAACCCTTTCACCTGTAAAGGGTTAATAAGCTAGGATAACCTTGCTGGCATCTGACCACAATGACCAATGAGGAGACAAGATACTTTCAAAGCTGGAGTGGGGGAGAAACAAAGGGTCTGGGTCTGTCTGTGTGATACTTTTGCTGGGGACAGCACAGGAATGGAGTCTTAGAACTTAGTAAGTAATCTAGCAAGATATGCGTTAGATTCTGTTTGTTTAAATGGCTGATAAAATAAGCTGTGCTGAATGGAATGGATATTCCTGTTTTTGTGTCTTTTTGTAACTTAAGGTTTTGCCTAGAGGGATTCTCTATGTTTTGAATCTGATTACCCTGTAAGGTATCTACCATCCTGATTTTACAGAGATGATTCTTTTTTACTTTTTCTTCTATTAAAATTCTTCTTTTAAGAAACTGAATGCTCTTTTCATTGTTCTTAAGATCCAAGGGTTTGGGTCTGTGGTCACCTATGCAAATTGGTGAGGATTTTTATCAAACCTTCCCCAGAAAAAGGGGGTAAGATTTGGGAGGATTTTGGGGGGAAAGACGTTTCCAGATGAACTCTTTCCTAATAATAATAATATCGGTGTTAGATGTTTGGTGGTGGCAGCGAAAGTCCAAGGGCAAAGGGTAAAATAGTTTGTACCTTGGGGAAGTTTTAACCTAAGCTGGTAAAAGTAAGCTTAGGAGGTTTTCATGCAGGTCCCCACATCTGTACACTAGCGTTCAGAGTGGGGAAGGAACCTTGACAGGGTTCATGTCTGAAATGTAAGAGTTAATCTAAAGCGCCCAGTTGCACAGAGCCTGGAATGGGGTTTGAACTTTGTGTTTAAACAAGGCTTTAGCAAATAGAGTTAGGGTAAACACATTTAAAAAAAAACCAAGAACGTTCTAGCCTAGAACAGGGTCATCTTAATACACTTGCAAGGCCAGTGTGAATGTGGTAAAAGGAGCCCAAAAGTTTGGTTTTTGTCTCTTCAGAGACAGTAGTTTCTGAGTAGAATGCAACTACATAACAGTTTGCTCCCACAGAATGTGTTAGGGAATCTAAATGATGTGTTTAGAGTATTTGTGTTTTGTAACCCCTGCTCCAATGGGGTCAAACTTGCTTGTGACCTCTAGGCCCTGCTGTAATACAAATAATAGTGTTTAAACCCAAATCAAAAAACCCTCCATGCTACTTTTCATTCTTCATTTATTGTAAATGTCGGGAGACCATTATCTCTGATAAGCAGATCTACCAAGATTTAAAAACAAACAAATGAACCCTACATGTTGATCCCCAGTAATGCTGCTTTTAAAACTAACTAAACTTTCCTTTCTTCTCTTCATGAAGGTTCGCTTGCTTGGCAGCAATTGAGTGTACTGGTCTCCTTGTCATGGCAACCATTGTCCCGGAAAAACTTACTCGCCTTTTCATTAATGTGCAGCAGCTTTGGCAGGTCCCCAGGCTGCTGGAAACGGCATTCCCCTCGCCTCCCTGCACCGTGGGTACCTCAGATGTGCCTAAGGTCTTCTGGAAACCCTACATTCACACCGGCTACAGACCCCTCAACCGGACCTGGAAGTATTACTTCTTGACGCTTTTCCAGCCGCACAACGAAGCTGTCAACGTCTGGACTCACCTCGTGGCTGCACTAATCCTGCTGTTGAGGTTCCAACGTCTTTCCCAGACAGTGGATTTTGTGAGCGATCCTCATGCCCATCCCCTGTTCATCATTGCCATTGCTTCTATCACCTACCTAACCTTCAGCACCCTGGCTCACCTCCTCCAAGCCAAATCAGAGGTCTGGCATTATAGCTTCTTTTTCATGGACTATGTGGGAGTAGCCATTTACCAGTACAGCAGTGCCTTGGTGCATTACTACTATGCCATTGAGCCAGACTGGCATGCAAGGATCATGGGGTTTTACATGCCGGGGGCTGCTTTGCTAGCTTGGTTATCGTGTGCAGGTTCCTGTTATGCTAAATATAGGTACCATCAGCTTCCCCGCCATCTGAGCAGGGTGTGTCAGGAAATGCCCTTGGGCCTGGCGTATGCTCTAGACATTAGCCCAGTAATTCACCGGCTCTACACTGTTCAGCCCTCCGAGCAGGCAGATCCAGCCCTTTTATACCACAAATGCCAGGTGCTGTTTTTCCTTATCGGTGCTTTTTTCTTCTCGTACCCTTATCCAGAGAAATGGTTTCCAGGGAAATGTCATTTCTTTGGGCAGGGGCATCAGATCTTCCACGTGTTTCTGGTGCTGTGCACCCTAGCCCAGGTGCAGGCGGTGGCTCTGGACTATGAGTCAAGGAGGGAGATCTACACCAATCTGCATGGTAACCAGACTCGCAATTTCTCTGCCCTGTGCTTCTTCACCGTAGCCTGCTGCCTCCTCACTGCCGCTTACATGACCAGCAAAGTGAAGTGCAAACTGAATTGCAAAGGAGAATGAAAGCTGTGGAGAGGAAGCTCCTGATCTTTCCCATCCTGGCTGTTTGAGGGGATGCCACCATAACAATCTGGATTCAAATCTGGCTATGGACAAGTGTAAAGTGTGATGGAATGCTTGGAAATGTGCTATTGTTAAGTGATCTGCAAAGGGAAAATGCTGGAAGTTTGTGCTCTTTTGGATTTTTTATGATGGATAAAGAAGACCTGGAAAGGTGTATGTGTGTATAAGTGTTAAACCGGTTTCTTTTTCTGCTGATTTTCTGCCTTCGAAATTCCGGTGCTGTCTTTAAAAGACCTCAATGAAGAGGGAGTAACGCTCTCTTTGCTAAATATGCATCCCGCTGCCCCGACATCTAAGGGCTGAGAAAGCTGACTTGCACAACTGAGATCTAGGTCTAGCAAAACCAGGAGTGGTCAATTCTAATATTTCTCAGGCAGAAGTTAAGACAGAAAAAACAAGTCCAGCTTGTCTTTACATGTCGCAAAGCAAAGCAAACAAGGGGACAAGACAGACATTTTTTTTCTATTCAGGTCACTTTATATAGCACAGGAACTTTACACGGCACTTTACACACAGAGAAAGACATGTGGCCTGCCCTTATAATCTAAATAAGACAAGATACACTGAAGACAAGGCCCTATCAGGAGGGGGGAGGAGGTTATCAGTGATGAAGAGGAGAAGGGAGGAAGGATAGCTGGAAGAAATGGGTTTCTAGGCGGGATCTGAAGGAGGAGAGAGGCCAGTAGGCCACTGAGAAGAGGGAAATTTTGTCTTTACTGCCCCTGTACCCCTAAAAGTTCCCTCTGTTGCCACCACGGGTTCAGTTCCATTGCAGGTAGCAATAATGAGAATCCCTGGTGTTTTAACCACCGTGTCTTGCAGACCTGATCCGGGTGATAAAACCACTGGCAGCTAGTCTCTACTACAGCTGTCGGCACTGTCGTTACACCAGCATTGGCAAGAGTGGTAAAGAGAGACGCTCTCGTAAACGTAGCCAGAGTCCTGGACGTTCTAGAACAGGTTTGAAAGTCGCTGTGCTTGAACAAAAAGCTTCAGAGAGAAACCGCAGAACTAAAATTCATTTGCAGATTTAACACCATTAATTTGGGCTTGAATAGGGACTGGGAATGGCTGGCTCTTTACAAAAGCAGCTTTGCCTCTCCTGGAATTGACACCTCCTCGTCCACTGTTGGGAGTGGACACCATCCACCCTGATCGAATTGGCCCTGTCAGCACTGGGTCTCCATTTGTGAGGTAACTCCCTTCTCTTCATGTGCCAGTATATTTATGTCTGCGTCTGTAATTTTCACTCCATGCATCTGAAGAAGTGGGGTTTTTACCCACAAAAGCTTATGCTCAAATAAATCTGTTAGTCTTTAAGGGCCACTGACTCCTTGTTGCTTTTGTGGATACGGACTATCACGGCTACCCCCTGATACTTGATAGCCAGAGTGTGCCCCAGGCATAGGGGCGGCATGAATGCAGAGGTGAATCTGCGGGTGGGAAAAGGAGCAGAAGGAAGGGGACCTGCAAGCAGTGAGAGATAGGTGGGGGCAAAAGCGCCAATGAAAGTGAGTGCTCACACCCCCTCCCCGAATCTGCGCCCCAGCCCGGCCTCTTCCCCCAGCGTGCTGCGTTCCTCCTCCTCGCCCCTCCCTCCCAGCGCTTGCCTTGAGAAACAGGTGTTTTGCAGTGCAAGTGCTGGGAGGGGGAGGGGGGAGGAAGCAGGATGTGGCGGCCCACTCAGGGGAGGAGGCAGAGGTGAGCTGGGGTGGGGGGGGCGGGTTGGGGAGCTGCTGGTGGGTGCAGAGCACCCACCAATTTTTCCCCGCGGGTGCTTCAGCCCCAGAGCACCCACGGAGTCGGCGCCTATGGGTGGGGGGCGAGATTGGTGAGTACAAGGAGCCTGGATTCGATGTGGCAAGAGATGGGAAAGATTCAAGATGGGGGGCCTGGACTGAAGCAGCTGGGATGTGGGTGGAGGGCAGGAAGATGACTTTAGCAGCAGTTTTTGGGACAGACTAAGGAGGAGAAGATGATTGTGTTCAAAGGCAGGGGGATTCAGCTTGGGGTGAGTGCTGCAGCAGCTGGGTTAATGAAAAAGGGCCGATGTTAAGGAAGCAGTGATTGAGATTTAGCAAGAATTTGGCTGTGGAGGAGAAAGAAAGCTGAGGCAAAGATGATCCAAGATTCTGGCCTGGGAGGTGGGGTGAACAGAAAAGTTTTAAAACAACTGATCTGAACCTAGACTTAATTTTGGTTCTAAAATTGGTTCCAGGACCTGAGCTCATTCCACCTCCTCCCCCCGGGTTTCCCTTTCCTCTGCTGCCCTCAGTGATTTAGACTAAGGCCTTGCCCACAGTGGCGAAATTGACCATGTCCTGAAATTGCTTTCTCACTCTGTCCAGTCTGAAAGGGTTTCAGGAACCTGGTTACTTCGGCTGCTCCTGGTGATGGTTTTCAATAATCATGATAAAAAATAAAAAAAGTTCTGCCCTGTCTAAGCTGGGCAGCAGAAGCCAGCAAAGCAGGTTCTCCTGAAACCATTTTTGAGAGCTGTAAGCGAAAAATGGTTTGTGAACGCTGTCGTTTCCGAGTGCTGGAGCCTACTGCAATGTAAGGAATCCAGCTGCCTGATCTGGTTTGGGTAATTATGGCTGCAGGAGGAATCAAAGACCTCTCGGGGCCTAATTCAAGTCCTGGCAGGTAGAAAGTATTTTAAATAAGCTTTAAAATGCATTAGCCATATGCATGGTTCTTAAGCCTACACAAATTTCATCAGAGAGCTCTAATGGCTAATGAGACAGCTTTGTAAAGAAGTATAGCTGTGCTCACTGGACACCAACTGACTTTAAGATGCATAATCCACATATTTAAAATTATTTGATCAGTGCATTTCTGTTCTGCCGATCCTGGGAGGTGCTGAGCCCTTGCAGCTCCCAATGGACTTTTCTGGCTCAGGCGCTAAACTCTTATGGCAGTTTAATGTACGTAAAATGCTTTGAAGATGAAAGACACTGTGTAAATGTTAACAAATATTAGAGAATCATATAATTAACAGGCATCAGTGCCTCTCTCCTCTCTCTCTCCCTTCAAGGGGGAGAGGAGTGACTTTACCAGCTCTGTGTCCCCCACAACCCATTTGAAGGGTTCCTCTGTGTTCCTAAAATCCTGAAGCGAGGGAGTTTCACTCCAGCTTTTCACGAGCATGAACAATATGGAGCTTGAATGAGCCAGTTGACTTCAGTTCTCCTTAAAGTTTATCCTCTTGGTAGGTGGTATTTTCTGAATGTAAATATTTTATTCCTCTATTGCGACACAAAAAGCCTTAGGATGTAGTTTGAATTTTAGTTTACTTTATTGGGGGATCCAGGATTTCGCTGCCCCTAAGATTTTAGAATGGCAACAAACTAACACCCCTGTGCCTCCCAAACATGGGGAAGGGTCCGGATCTGAGCTTCTCCTTTTATGATGAGATTACTGGTTCTGTGGATGAAGGGAAAGCAGTGGATGTATTGTATCTTGACTTTAGCAAAGCTTTTGACACGGTCTCCCACAGTATTCTTATCATCAAGTTAAGGAAGTATGGGCTGGATGAATGCACTATAAGGTGGGTAGAAAGCTGGCTAGATTGTCGGGCTCAACGGGTAGTGATCAATGGCTCCATGTCTAGTTGGCAGCCGGTATCAAGTGGAGTGCCCCAAGGGTCGGTCCTGGGGCCGGTTTTGTTCAATATCTTCATAAATGATCTGGAGGATGGTGTGGATTGCACTCTCAGCAAATTTGCGGATGATACTAAACTGGGAGGAGTGGTAGATACGCTGGAGGGGAGGGATAGGATACAGAAGGACCTAGACAAATTGGAGGATTGGGCCAAAAGAAATCTGATGAGGTTCAATAAGGATAAGTGCAGGGTCCTGCACTTAGGATGGAAGAATCCAATGCACAGCTACAGACTAGGGACCGAATGGCTAGGCAGCAGTTCTGCGGAAAAGGACCTGGGGTGACAGTGGACGAGAAGCTGGATATGAGTCAGCAGTGTGCCCTTGTTGCCAAGAAGGCCAATGGCATTTTGGGATGTATAAGTAGGGGCATAGCGAGCAGATCGAGGGACGTGATCGTTCCCCTCTATTCGACATTGGTGAGGCCTCATCTGGAGTACTGTGTCCAGTTTTGGGCCCCACACTACAAGAAGGATGTGGATAAATTGGAGAGAGTCCAGCGAAGGGCAACAAAAATGATTAGGGGTCTAGAACACATGAGTTATGTGGAGAGGCTGAGGGAGCTGGGATTGTTTAGCCTGCAGAAGAGAAGAATGAGGGGGGATTTGATAGGTGCTTTCAACTACCTGAAAGGGGGTTCCAAAGAGGATGGCTCGAGACTGTTCTCAATGGTAGCAGATGACAGAACGAGGAGTAATGGTCTCAAGTTGCAGTGGGGGAGGTTTAGATTGGATATTAGGAAAAACTTTTTCACTAAGAGGGTGGTGAAACACTGGAGTGCGTTACCTAGGGAGGTGGTAGAATCTCCTTCCTTAGAGGTTTTTAAGGTCAGGCTTGACAAAGCCCTGGCTGGGATGATTTAACTGGGAATTGGTCCTGCTTCGAGCAGGGGGTTGGACTAGATGACCTTCAGGGGTCCCTTCCAACCCTGATATTCTATGATTCTATGATTCTCCAGTGTTTGGGTGTGTTTGGATCTAGGATTTGGATTCAACTTGTGACAGGAATAGGGACCATTCTTAAAGTCTGAAGGAGCTTTGGTTTGGACTGATCTCTTGTTTGTATAAACTATTAAAATATTTAATATGTCATATGAATAGACTAGATCAGTCAATGTGGATTATCAGCCCAAGCTGCGTTGATGTCCCCAGACTGGGGCTGCCTGGTTTGGGGTGAAGGGTAGGGCCCATCACCAATGGTCAGGAAGGATTTGTGCTTCACCAGCGATCACTCCTGGACAGGTTTAAAAGCTTTGCTTCCTTGAAAATTATTTCACTGTGATTTAAAACTGATTTGCAAACACTTGGGCTACTTTTCACCTTGGAAAGACTTCAGGGAAGGGAATGCCTAGAGGTAGATGATAGCTTGGTGGGCTTTGAAAAAAGCCCTGGGGTCTGATCCTGCTGCCATTGAAAGAATGGCCAAACCTCTGTTGGCAGGAGCAGGGCTGAGATGGATCTTTGTTTAGTTGCACATCTTCTTGCTGGCAGCAGAGTTTGTGTTGCTGAACTCCTCCTTGTAGGAGGTAATTGGTCAGCCACAGAGAAGCTGTTAGAGGAACAAGAACGAGATCTGACCCATGTGAGCAATGTCTCCCATGCTCCTAGCTTCCACCGTAAGACCTGCTGCAGCACCACGTGCAGGCCGGTGCCTCCTCTGATGGGGACTATATCGCCCAGACCGGGCAGCACATGGGATTGGTTGCATTGTGTTGAAAGGCCAAGCAGTCCCCGGAGGAGCAGGACTGAATGCAGCACAGCAAAGCGTGTGCAATTTTATCTTCAGTCCTGTTGCAACTGGAAATAGGCCCATGAAAATTAGGAGCCAGATTTCAAACAGCCCCCTAGTTTGGGCATATTAGGGATCAATATAAAGGTGGGGGAACATGTGTAAAATTCAAGCTCAGATGTGAGTGCAGGTTTCAAAGATCCCCTAAATGTTGAGGGTTTTCGGATCTGAGCTTCGGTGTGGGACGGTCCCTGGTCATGATGTTCATTTAAACACTTCTATGGATACTAAGCTTCTCCTTGTCCTTTGAGGAGATGATGCCTCTCCTGGCCTGACCCATCTGCAGCCTCCGTGTGTGATCAGGCTCTTCTGCTGCCAAAGGATTCAGCCCCCTTGCTCCGGCTGGTAATTCTCAAAGCAGATGTTACTGGCGCGTCATTGTTTATACTGCAGGCCATTCCTTCCTGCTGCTCTTACGCACACATTCCATCCTTGGCCCAAGGAACTGAATGCTAACTCTGTTTTTTTTTTTAATCCCCAAAGGAGGCAAGAGTAACAATAACAGTGATGAGTTACACTACTGAGGATGGCTTGCCTTGCTAGCCCCACTTGCCTCTGTTGTCTTAGGCGTCCACCTGGAAAGTCCTGTGTGGGACCGAATGGCCTGATCCAGTGCCATTCTGCACTCCCACAACTCCCATTGACTGTGTCAAGTTCAGCCTGTCACTGAGCTCGGCCTGTTAACAGTCCCTAGGTCTGGACCCAGCATGGAGGGGCGTTGCTGGCCTACATGAACAATCTTTTCTGTGATCACGAGCTCAGCAGAATGACATTACAGCTTCCATAGTGTCTGCAGCAGTGACCATATTACAAACATGTAATAGCCGGCACGATCAGGAGCTGTGAAAACTGGCAAGCCATAACATTCGGCAAAGGTATCCATTCAAATGACCAAACTCTATTGTCAAATATCCCCTACTTTGCTGTGCCAGCTTCAGAGCAGCATAACCGATAAGGGAATCAGGACAGGCTGGAATCAAAGCCCCAGTAAGGACACATAGCATTTATGTAGGTATCCCTCAAGTGCTGTTTTGGAGATCCTGTGTTATATGCGGTGAGCACAAAATAAAACGAATGTGCAATTCAGCTTCGTTTCTTTTGCAATTGTCTTGATCTATCGTGTTTGTAGTGTAGTTGTAGCCATGATGTTGGTCCCAGAAAATGAGAGATGCAAGGTGGGTGAGGTGGTATCTTTTGTTGGACCAAACTCTGTCGGTGAAAGAGACAAGCTTTTGAGCTCTGCAGAGCTCTTGTTCACAGCTGGGAAAGACACTGGGAGACACTCCAATTACCTTTCCCAGACCTGAAGAAGAGCTCTGCGGAGCTCAAAAGCTTGTCTCTTTCACCAACAGAAGTTGGTCCAACAAAAGATATTGCGACACCCACCTTGTCCCTCTCTTACTCTACCATGTTCGATTCCAGTTTGCTGCATCATATGACAAACAGCACTTGTTGGGTTTCATCCAGTGGCTGAAACAACAGCTGAGTGGGTTTACATTGGGTCTAATCAGGTTAGTACTGTGTGTTTGTTTAGAGGATCTGGTATTTTGCTGCAATAGGCTGAGTACAATAACCTCAAGACCATTAATTGTAAACATATGACAAAACTTCCCCTTTACACTTCACTTTATTTGCGTTTTTAGGTGCAATGTTTTTGACAAACCTTTTAAAAATCAACTAGCTTTAAGAAAAAATTTCTGCCCTGCTCCTCTTACTGGTGCCATGGTGATGGACCCAGCAGTGGAGGATAATTGGGTTACACAGGAGCACAGATCCACCCTGATGGAACACGCTTCAGAAGTAGGGTGCTAGTTTTTAACTCCTAGTTTACAAACGTTCTCCCCTTACCCAATCTGCAAAGCAATTGAGAAATCCCTCCCTCCCTGCCTCCCATCTTTATGCAATGTTGGGCTTGGCTTTGTCTGTTGCCCGTTTATAACAATAAATAGGAGCCATTTGTCCCATAGCTAGCCCATCGTGCGGAAGAGAAATTCACCCTGAGGCAGAGAGCATGTGCATGACCATCTGCCTTTCCAAAAGCTTTAACAAGTGAAATGTGGGGGCTTCATCACCCTCTGCTGTGGGGTGAACTTAACCTTTGTTAAATGGAGTCAGTAAAAGCAGATGCAAACCTAGTGTGTGGTGTAGACCTTCCACCGCCCCCAGTGGCATGATGATTTCAAGGCAGGGCTGGGCTATGCTTAGGGGGCCTGAGCACCCCCACGCTATGCATAGTAAATAATTCTATGATGAGGGGGGAGGGGGAAGCAGAGTGGAACTCAGGCAGACTGGGTGTCTTTGTACAGCACCTAGGATGGTGGCAGGCCGTTTGGGGGGCCTGTGCACTACCATGCTAGAGCCTCGGTGCTCCCCGCTCCTGGCTACGCCTTGCTCCGTCCTGCCTCCCCACCCACAGTGGTCCTGACCGATCCCTCTGGGAGCTTATCGCAGCGCCGCAGCTGCTTCCTGGCCGCCGCCCCTTCTCCTTCTGACTGCTCCCAGGGGGGCGGGACCTGGTACCGCGAGGTACAGCTGCCCCGAGAGCCGCCCTGCCCCGTAATTATTGACTGCTCATCGTGTGGGTGTGCACATGACCCCTTTGTGCTCGGTGCTGTACAAACACACCCATTCTGCCTAAATTCCACCCTCCTCCTCCCTCATCACAGAATTATTTACTGTGCATAGTGGGGGGGGGGGCACGGACCCCTTAAGCATGGCCCAGCCCCTGCTCCCCCCCCCCCGGGCTGCTAGGCGCTGGATAAACACATGCGGCCTGAGCTGCACCCCGCCCCCTTTGTGAAATCGCTGACTTCCCATAGTTCTGCCACGCGGGGGCGGGTCCCTGGGACGCCTCGCTCCGCAGCGCCCAATTAGGGACCGGGGCGCCGGGCGCGCGCGCGGAGAGCCGAGTCTAACCCCGCCCCTCGCTGCGGCCGCGCGGGGCAGGGGCGGGGCCTAGCCGGCCGCTGTGATTGGCCCCTCTCCCGGCCAGCCCGCCCCCCCGTGCCGGGCGTGGGGACCGGGCGGGAAGGGAAGCTGCTCGGCGGGAGAGGTCGTTGGCCGCCGCTAGCCCGGTGAGGGCCGGTGCGGGGCGTTTGTGGGGGAGCTCGCCGCCGTTCAGAGCCCCCCGGAGGCCGGGAGGAGCCATGGGCGGGGGGCTGGGAGCGAGGGGGCTCAGGAGGGGCTGGGAGCGAGGGGATGGGGGGGCTCAGAGCGGGGGGGGCTCAGGAGGGGCTGGGAGCGAGGGGGCGGGGGGCTCAGAGCGGGGGGGGCTCAGGAGGGGCTGGGAGCAAGGGGATGGGGGGGCTCAGAGCAGGGGGGGCTCAGGAAGGGCTGGGAGCGAGGGGGCGGGGGGCTCAGAGCGGGGGGGGGCTCAGGAGGGGCTGGGAGCAAGGGGATGGGGGGGCTCAGAGCAGGGGGGGGCTCAGGAAGGGCTGGGAGCGAGGGGGCGGGGGGCTCAGGAGGGGCTGGGAGCAAGGGGGTGGGGGGCTCAGGAAGGGTTGGGGTGAGGTGGGTTGCGAGGCTGGGATGAGGAGCGGATGGAGAGCTGGGGGCTCAGAGCAAGGGGGCTCAGGAAGGGCTGGGAGCAAGCAGCAGTGGGCGGGGGGAGCACGCAAGGGGCTTATCCAGCCTGTTCTTGAACATCTGGAGTGATGAGGAGCGCCCCCCCACCTCCCTTAGCATCTGTCCCGGGAGTTCAAAAGGTTTCCTACCAGCTCACCTAGATCTCCCTTGCTGCCCATCAAGCCCATTACTCCTTGTCCTGCCTTCACAGGCTGCTGAGAACAATCGGTCTCTTTTTCACGGCCCCTCACATATGTGATGGTTGCTATCCCGTCCCCCCTCAGTCTCCAGACTAGGTGTGCCCAGGTTATGTTAACCTTTCTTCATAGGTCAGGTTTCTAAACGTTTTATCATGTTTGTTGAGCTCCTCTGGACTTGCTTCAGTTTGTCCCCATCTTTCCTATGGTGCGGTGCCCAGAAATGGATCCAATACTCCAGCTGTGGCCTCCCCAGTGCTGAATAGAGTGGGACAGTTACCGCCCATATCTTCCATGTAACCTCCAGATCCTTTTCAGCAGTACTACCACCCTGGTCTTTTATTTGAATTTTTCCTTTCTACATAAAATACATTGCACTTATCTCTATTGAATTTCGTCTTGTAGAATTCAATCACTTCTCCAATTTAAGGTCCTTTTGAATTCTAATCCTGTCTGCCAAAGTGCTTGCAACATCTCCCAGCTTGATGTCATCTCCAGAATTTATAAGCATGCTCTCCAGTTCATTTTCTAAGTTGTTAATGAAAATCTTGAATATTATTAGACCCAGGACTGACCCCTTAGGGATCCCACGAGATATGTCCTCCCAGTTTGACAGTGAACCATGGAAAACCATGCTGCATGTGGTCTTTCAACCAGTTGTGCACCCACCTTATAATAATTACATATAGATGGCATTTCCCTAGTTTGCTTATCAAAATGTCATGTGAAATTGTGTCAAAAACCTTATTAAAATCAAGATATATCCCCTCTACAGCTCCCTCCCCCCATCCACTAGGCTAGTAAACCTGACAAAGTCATGCTGGCAGTCTTTATAACTGTTATCCTCTAGGTACTTACAGATTGATTGTTCAATAATTTGTTCTAGCACCTTTCCAGGTATTCCAGTTAGGCTGACTGGACTATAATTCCCTGGGTCCTCTTTGTTCCCCTTTTTAAAGATAAGGTACTATGTTTGCCCTTCTTCAGTCTTCTAGGACCTTAACTATCCTCCATGAGTTCTCAAGATAATTGCTAATGGTTCTCAGATTGCTTCATCTAGTTTATTAAGAACCAAAGGATGAATTTCAGCAGGCCTTGTCAACTTGAATACATATAACTTTATATAAATATTCTTTAACCGGTTCTTTCCCTATTTTGGCTTATGTTCCTTCCCCCTTGTTATTAATATTGTGTTGAGTATCTGCTCACCCTTAACCTTTCCAGTGAAGACTGAAGCAAAATAGACATTAAATACCTCAGCCTTCTTGATGTCATCAGTTATTTGCTCTCCTTTCCCACCAAGTTGAGGACCTATGCTTTCCTTCATCTTTCTCCTAATATGTTTAAAGAATCTCTTCTTACTGGGTTTTATGTCCCCTGGCATGTGTAACTCCTTTCATGCCTGAGCCTTTCTGATTTTGTCCCTACATGCTTGTGCTGTTTTTTTGCACGCCACCGTGGCAATTTGTCCATGTTTCCACTTTTTGTAGGATTCCTTTTTGATTTTCAGGTCATTAAAAAGCTGCTGATGGAGCCTTATTGGCCTTCCTATGCCCCTTTCTCTCGCACTGCCCTGGGCCATAGGCCCATGTCTCATCTCCTCCCTGCAGATCAGCTATTGACCATTCACCATGGCCCTGTTTAAAACACAACAGTGCATGCAGCACCAGTATAGACATGCAGCTTCTGAGCTACTTCACAGGATATGTTCAGGTTGCAGCCATGGTGTGTGATTGCAGCTTGAGCAGACATACCTGGGCTAGGTAGTTTGGGTCCTGGAACAGTGAAGCAAAAGCAGTATAAGCTTCAGTGTGGACTAGGGCTCCCTCCCCCCTCCGAAAGTAACTACCCAGGTTTCTGGGCAAGTTCGTACAGCTAGTGCTGCCATGGTTTTGCTGCTCTGGGACTTGAGCTAGCTAGATGAAAGCTAGCTTGGGTACATCTCAGTTATTGCAATATATACATACCCACCATGTGGCAGGTCTCACTGAAGCTAGGCGAACTCCAGTGTAGATAACTCCTATTAATTCTGCAGTGAAGCCATAGCCTCAAGTGTTTCCAGCAATTATAAATCCAGCTGTGCTAAGAACTGTGTGAAAGAGAAGCAGCAAAAGTTTTTAGGAGCAGCCAGTTACAAAGCACATCATCAAAATAATTATTTGGCACTTATACAGTAGATCTCAAAGGGCTTTCCAATCAGTTACCAAATTATCCCTTGCTAAATGGGGTGCAAAGGATGAAATAACTTGCCCAAGGTCTCACAGTGAGTCAGTTTCGTATCGCTGTTGCCCACTCTCCCACTACTGCACTGGAAATTGTTCCTGTCCTCGCACAGAGTATATACAAGAACACTGCTAATGATGCTCTAACCTGCCTTCTTATTTCACGCTGCAGCAGGTCCCTCATTATTTGTATACAGAAAAAGGATCAGCCATGAAATGTGTAAGAAAAAGAAGCACTGCGGAACAGTTCGAGACTTGTGGCATCTGGCTGGACACTGCAAAGTTAAAGAAGAGCAAAATACAGGTAATAAATCTGTACTGTTTGTGATGTCATAGCTTTGTACAGCTCTTTACAAACCTAGTACACAATGTTCTCTGCCCTCAGGAGTTTACAATCCAAGTTAGAGGGCTCACATGCGGGGATGATATAGCATGGGAACAAGAGATTGGCAGAAGAAGCAGCTTAGAGTATTTTTACCTCTCCTTTTTTTAAAATGAGCCATCACTGAATTGTCTCAGATGTGGCAGAGGGGAGTATCCTAATAGAGACTAGCAGTGCAAAGAAGCAAGGAAAAAAGGTGAAGAGGTAGGAAATGTGGCTTATTGGGGAAGAGGGTGGTTCAAGCAGTGTGGTACAACTGTAGACGAAAGGAGATAAAGGGAATAACAAGGAGAGGGGAGTTATGTCACTGTTAACAAGTTAAATTCACTCTAGCACTTCTCTCCCCACCCAGACTCTTGTATCCAAGCCAACTTCAAACACGCCAAATCCACTTCTTGAGAGGAACTGTAATAGTCACATTTCAGTTAATTTTACTCAGACAAGACTTTCTCAGCCATACACCAGGCAAACTACCATCTCTTCGTTCTTCAGCATTCAACCAACAGGTACTGTAGAACAATTTTTGTGCGCTCACACACGCCCCCACACACAACTTTTTAATATGGCAAAGTTACAGTGAAACATTATATCATGCTACATTATATGTTACTTATTCAGGATCAGGTTAATATTCACAGAACCTGGCTAAAAATTATGGCTTGCTGGCTGGGGAGTCTTCCTCCTCTGAGTACGCTCGAAAGATTGACCAAATCTCTGTGCATACACATATATATATATATTTTCCTGACAGGACAGAAAAACCACCTAGTCTCATTTTAAGGCATTTTGCACGGGCAGAGACAGAGAATGCCTTTACTGGTGTGCAGTTAGGAGTCTGGACACTTTCCAGCATTGCTTCTGTCAGGTAGCCTAAAGTAGATTAGAGGCTAAATAGCATGGGATGGGTAAATCTGACCCAAAGTGAACAAAGACCATTCAGATCCATTCCCACGTTTGACAGATTGTATTCCCCACTAATGTTAAAGGCTGGGATTAACCTAAAAGAATTAGGTGCCAAATTCATCCCATGTGTTTTTATAAATTTGGAACTGATGCTACAATTCACTGTTTGTGCAACACTCCCATTGATTTAAACAGGAGCATTGTGCTGTGGAAGGGCTACAGGATCAGGACCTTTATTGGGAAGGGTAGCATGTCAACCCTGAAGTCTTGAAGCTGAGAGGAAATGGTAGGGGAAGGAGTGTACTCCTACTATGGACACATCTCTAATTGGTTTAGTCAACTGGGTCCATCTAGTGTCGTTGAATTTTATCTAACATGGTATTTCAGCTCAGAAACGCTGACTGCGAGCTAAGCCATGGCTCAGTTTATGATGAAAAGTGCTTTTTACATTTGTGTGCTCTGGCTGTTGGAGCGAGCGCAACAATGGCCTGTGGGGAGCTGAGCCTAGTAATCTTGCATGATATTTGTTTAAACACATGCACACACTACTCTGAGTGAGTCTGATTTTTATTTGTCTCTAGTGGGCCAGGCTTGTAGTAGTGCCATTCAGCCTCTGCTTATGCTTTGTGCTGTTTCCTGCTCCCTGTGGATTTACTGCATGAAGGCCACTATCCTTTCATTCAGTATAGATTCCGATGGCAAGATTTAGAGACTTCCCTGCAGTAATTTCTACAAAGTTTTCTATTGCTGTGTAAATATTAACTCTTTATTCTGAAATTGAGAAAAAGCTAGAATCTTGAGGTAGGATTTAGAAATTACACTATTTCAAATGGTTTCAAAAGCAGAAGACTTATTCTGTTGTTTCTTTCCTCCCTTCAAAGAGATGATGAGGTGTCTGGAAAATTTTACAGTTCAGTTTTCCACATTCCTTGTGCATCACTAATTTAGAAAAGTGGAGCATCTTCTAGTAGTTAATCAATCACACCACTTTGTATCAGAGGAAGATTTATTAAATCTTAATTTCTATTGCACTATTCATTGGTAAAGCACTTCACAAATATACAGTGTCCTCAAAATCACTGCAGCCACTTTAGGTGTGGAAAGCAGAGGCATTACATAACTGTTAAATGGCACATCCTGTTGAATGTGTAAGGGGAACTTAAGGTAGGTGGAATGGCTTTACTCAAGTTGGAATTTGACTCTTCGTGGGAGGGAGGCCTGAGGAAGAGACAGAGCACCAAGGGGAGCTTGGAACTGCTCAGATGTCACTTCACTTCTCCCTCATGAGAGGCAGAACTTGCTTGACTGTCCTCTTGCTTCACATATTTCACTAATTTCTACAAGGAGGTAGAGCTATTAGGATGTTGTGAAACAGGGGAGAGTCTGGTCATGTCCAAATTAGTTAAAGGAGGGGTGGGGCACAGTGTAGAGTTATGGGAGAGGCATAATTGTGTGGTCGCTCATCTTGAGTTTGAAAAGCTTGCATATCAGCTGTGTTGTCTTATTCAAATACATTGTTTTTTCCAGGTGAAAAGGATGATGAAGAAAACTTAAAGCCATATCCTCTTATGTCAAATAAAACACACCTAGGAAAAGGCTCTGATTTCTTGGCTGCCTCCTCTATGAAGAACTCGGGAGCTGCTAAGTTAGAGGAAGTCCAGGCACCAACCTTGAGCCCTCAGGAGGACAACATTCAGGAGTGTAGCCAGCTGCTTGTACAAAACACACAAGGCTTGAGCATTCCCCTGGTGAACTATAACTTCCCACAAGCACAGGCTAACGGCAGGAGTGAGCGCACAGCCATTGCAAGGACCTCCGCTGGTGAGACAGAAGACTCTGTCTCCATAAACTTCACCCAGGATTCAGAGGGCAATAGGGTTCTGGCTCACAGGAATTCAGCTGACTCATTCACTGGAAGTGTTTCTGTAGCAAATGGGATAATTTCAAGCAAGAGCGAGAGTTATTGGGTAGGTGAGAAAGAGGCTCATTTGTGCTCCAAGAGGGGGATAACTAGAGTGGGTCTCAAACCTAAACACCTGATGAAGGTAGGAAGGAGGAGATGCAAAAACCTGCCCCCTCGTGGAATTTCTTTCATGGATTTCTCAGAGGTTGAGAATATAAGTCCTGTTCCCAAGGGTAACGAAGGCCAGCAGACCAATTGTCCTCTCTCCCAGGGGCAAAAAGCTAAAACAGAGCTTTTGAGAGACAGTAGTCAAAATTTTGCTGACTTTTGGACAAGAAATTCTCACAATATGGCTGGTTCAGCAGGAGAGCAGGGGGACAGTAAAAGTAGTCCTACCACACAGTTGTTTACCCAGGATTCAGAGGGATACAGAGTCATTTCTCACCAGTGCTTCTATGAGAATGTCAGATCTCCTTTGCAGAAAAAGTATTTACAGGACAAAACCAATTTTGTCCAGAGGGTGCCTAGCCCACCCTCTGTGGATTGCTTTAAAGTTTATTCTTCAGGGGTATTGGACAGGACTCCTTTAGCTACTACAGCCATTAATTTATGTGAGCCTGAGTCATGCTATGATTTGCTATTCACAGAGGATTCAGAAGGAAATAGAATTATCAAACATTGATTCAGTAGTAATTTTTTTCTGAATACAATGGGCTGCTGAAAAATTGACATTTTTTAATGTATGTGAAAATTCCTCTGGAGCCTCCACAGTGCATCACTTTCTTTAAGATACAAGGACTGTGTAAGCGTACACCTTGCATATATGGCCTTTGGCTACGAGTGGTATAGACCCACACACACAGGCTATTTATGCTGCATGCAGAATTGTTGTTGATTAAAAAGAGATTATACATGTGCAAATAAAGTGATAATTTTATAGCAAGATGGGTTGTAATCAAGTTTCCACATCTGCTCCTACCCGTGCCCTGCTCATATGAACATAGGAACCACGTTGTCAAACATTGTATCTGTGTGACACCATCTATTTGCATGTTTGGCAAGGCTCTGGTTAGTGGTGGTGCTATATAAAAGGAAGCATGAAGGGTACTTCAATCCCACATTTGAAGAATAAGGACCTGTTACTTATTCAAGGGAAAAGAGACATCTTGCCATTGATTTAAAACATTGCCACTCATCTTGTAAGATTTGAATATTGCAGTATGTCTCAGAAGTCAGAGTCCACAAGCCTGAGGATCCACACTATGTAGTCTAGTGTCTCACAACACATCTACAGGTGGATTATCTGCCCCCCAAATTTAGGTTCAGCTGCCCAGTCAAGTGTTTAATCATAACACAGTTAGCTTGTGGAATTCACTGGTAGAGGATGTCACTAAAAGAGTCAAAAATGGACTGGACATGTATATAGCTAAGAACAGCCCTGAGAATATTTAAAAACAAGTTTGTAAAGGACACAGAGCCTCTTGTGTCAGCAGACAAAACAACCCCTAATTGACTAGTGTTATGAGCACTGGATCGAAGTGGCAAGCAACTTCCTATGAAGTATGTGGTACTGGTTACTTGACTAGATGGACCCTATGGTCTGCTGTATGGTAATTGTTACTATAGCAACAGAACAATATTTTGACTTAAAGGGAGTATGCACGCTATAATGCTTCTTAAGGGGCACAGTTGTCAGCTATACATGTCCCTTCATTAAATTAGTAGGATTAAGCTACTTTGCTCAATAGAAAAATCAAAGATCATCATCAGAAACTGTAGTTGTACCATCCCCACCCAAGGCAGCTGGTGTGGAGAAGGAAGAGATGTACATAACAGGCATTTTAGACCTTGCAAGCCAAAGTTTGTAGCTGTGTACAGGGAGGGATCCTAGACGTTCAGTACTAATTGTGACTGCCACCAGCGTGCTTAAATAAAGCAAGAGTGCAGTGGCAGGTTTACTTATTTTAAAATAGAAACCTTGACATTACCACTATCGCCAGATCTGGCTTCACAATCTGCAGGGCCCCACAACTGCCACAGTAAGGAGGGACAGCAAGAAAGTCACAGTGTGACTTTTCTTGCTAGCCCTACCACCAGGGGCTTCTAACAGAGCAAGCTTCCTCCCTCTCTAAGCCAGTTACTGGCTGCAGGAGCAAATCTGGACTTGAAGTGAGGTTTTCCCCACACTGGTCACACCACCAGTGTAGGGAAGAATCTGGCTTAGGTACATTTGCATCTGTTTGGGGAGAGAGAGGCCAATTCACCCCATTCAGAAGCAGCATGATAGTATAGGGCAGGAAGATCACACAAAAGTGCAATCATTTGCATTAGCTGACCCCATATTGTCCCTTTTATGTGGGACTAGGCTCCCATGTTTTCCTCTGACAATACAGTATGGCCACAGCTGTGTAGATACAGATGCATTCTTGGGAAAACATGGCTAATCTTCCCTATTGACTCAGCAAAGGATTGCGTGTGTGTGTGTGTGTAGAATTGTGCAATGGACCTTTGGAATATTATTCCACACCAAGGACTAAAATATGTGCCAGCCAGGCCGCCCAGTTATACTCTCCCATCCTACAGAAGTGGTGATAAGTAGGAACTAATGGGGTTAGATACCAACTGTGTGTGGTGTGTTTCAGGCAGAATGACAATGTCATGTATAGTTTCCTGCAGCACAAATATTGTGGGAATTATGGTGTGGGAGCTGCTCACTCACCCCATTCCTGACACCCAATATTTTAAACAGGCATGCATTGAATTTTCAATTCTCTGCTGAGTTGCAAGGACAGTAGAGTGACTTCACAAGAAAGCAACACAGGAGAGACTAGGAGGAGGGAGCCACAGGACCCAGTGATTGCTGACAGACAGATGTCAAGTTGAGGCAACATGCAGCATGGTGATTCATGCCCTCTGCTGCAGCAGAAACAGCCCAAAACACCAATACTCTGCTACAAGCAACGTTTCAGATACCAGTACAAGCAGACAGACAGAACCAGTCCTCCAAAAAAACCCAGCACAGCTGTTGACTATTGAGGAAACCTGCAAATATCATTGGAGAACTAAGTATAGGGATCCATTTATATAAAAGAATCATCATCATCTACCTTGAAGACAGCTGAGAGACATATTAGCGCAGAATGACACTTCAACCAGGGACTTTGATTTAACTCTCTCCTTTTCCCCACATGGTTTCCTACAGGACTCAACTCCTAGCTTTGATGATTCAGTAGATAAACTTTAAGTCACATTATTAAAATTCAGTAAGGATTTCGTCCAGTTAAAGTTAATTGAATAAAAAGATCATTTTAATGAAACACATGGAATTCTTGACAAGTTACCTTAGGGCAGGATATAAGTGTCATGTAATGTGATTCGGGATATTTTGATCTTTCAAATATTACAAATTATTTGAAAGTCACTCACCAGTCTAGCAAATTGAGCTTGGTTAAATGGACTGATCATTCCCTTTAATGTCTCCTATCCCATTTGGGATGGGAAAGTAATTGGAAGAAACTTTAGGGAATGGAATCCTTTTTTGAGAAAATAATGTAAGCTCTTAAACCACCCTCGCTACAGTAAGAACTTCCTAAAAACTGACAGTCTAGAAGGAAGAAGCAATTTAGTTTCATTGATAGCTTTGCACCAGACTTTCCCTGAACGAAGAAAGAATTAGATGCTTTATGTCCATTTATATTATAAATTAGTAGCTAGTCATATTGCAACAAGACCATCATGAGTCAAATTAATGATTCAAGTTAAAGTCACCTTGGGGAAAACACAGATAGGAAGATAACTTCATTTAGCATCACTCTGTAGAAGAATCTGTTACCAGCAATGCTTCAAAATATATGTGGAAAACAATTTCCTTTTTCTTAAAAAGTTTTTATATATTTAGAGACGTGGAAAACACTGCAAATCCATAGTTTCTTTCTTGAATAAGTTTCCAGTGCAGAAATCATTTCTAATTAGTAAAGAGGCAAAAAAGTTTTATCCTGAGGAAGGCAGCTACTGTGAAGAAAAATCTTAGGAGCACAATACACTTGCTTACAGATTTAAATGGAAGTGTAATGTCAGTTTTCTTTCATGGTTACATCTTCATCCTTTAGAGCAAATTTTCTTCTTAACACTTCTGATATAAGAACAGCGGGGTCTTCCTCCTTCAGTAAAGTTCGGTTCCTGATGGAGGATACAAAATTAACATATTAACTGCAATTTGGGTAGAGATTCTCCAAAGGCTGCAGAGGACACTGTCTCTGCTAGGCCCAAGCTTTAGGATTTTGTTTAAAAAAATTGTTTTATAAACCAAATTATGAGAAAATGGTGCATCTCTGAAACCCCCTTTTTATTTAAGCATCTCACCGCAGCACTGGGAACCCTGACAGTCTGTCAGAGTTGGGTAAAGTGCAAAACCTGAATAGAAGACAAAGGGAATAGTTCATTAAGGCTGAGATTTTGCAAGCTGCCTAGGAAATGTAGAGACAGAGTTCCCATTAATTTCAAGGGGAAATTGTGCGGTCTAAATGCCCCTAGTGGTGTAGAAAATCTCAGTCTACATTTCATTCCCCCACCCCCAAATTTTAAATCTGAAGTGTTAACAACAGGTCAGAAGAAATGTGCAAAATATAAGCTGTATGCAGGCTGCCCCCCTTCTTTATTAAAACCAAAAGACATTACTTTGAACTGAAATAGTAGAACTAATTATCTATGATGATGTTAATTGTGAAATGGGTACACTGCTCACTTGCATGTCTTTGTACAATAAAAACAGGATTCTTCTGCTTTATCTCCCCTTTTCTCACATAATCCAACAACAGTCTTGCATGACAGGTAAGCAGTGGGTCCTGCGTTTTATGAGCCCTAGTGATCAGTTTACTTTACAAAAAGGGAGCCTACTTCACAAGAAACCAAAAATGTATGAATTATATTGGGTCATTCATGATACTTGAAAATAAGGATCCCATGCTAACAGCCACTGATTTCAGAGTTTAATATTTTAGAGTAAAAAGTTTCTTATAGGCTGGAAAACATTCCATGAGTTCTGAAATCTTTTAAAAGCCTCTAAAAGAGCTTATTATTTTTAACTAGATGAAAGCAAAAAATAAATTACGGTTTGCTGTATTTGTTTTAAACACCTGCAGCCACTTAATCTTGAATTTGCACTGAAAGCTTTTACTAGACCAAGTGATTAAATTTAAGAAGTTCACAAGTAACCCAAGGGGCAAGGCCTTAGCCCACAATTGTAATATATAGTTTAACTTCAGCTTTTAAATCATGACGGTAAATAGAAACACCCCACTGATTTCACCAGAATCAGGATCCCCTCTGATACGAGTGCAGAGACAGGGAGAAAGAACTACTGAAGTTGGGGAAGCTTAAGAGAATCCATAATCATCCAGCGTTCCAAGAAACTGCTTCCAAAGGGCAATGGGTATAGGAGAGAAGCCAAGAGCAGATGCAGGAAGAGGCAAAGTGAGACTGCAGCAATAAAGACTGAAGTTGTACTGATCACAAGAAAGAAGCTCATCCTCACCATGGGTAGCTAAAAGCGGTGTGGTGGAAATCTATGAGAGGGAGAGAACAAGCCTCCTGCAACAGCGCACAACCAGCAGCTATTGTAGAAAACTGACACCCGGCAACTGGCAGCAGAGGGGGTACCTTCAACCAACATCAAGCAGCACTGCAATTAAATATCAGCATCTTGATTCTTTAGAAATTCTCACCAAAGAACTACAACAACCAGGGAAGTAATCATGGACAAATTAATGCACAATTACACCTGAATTAGATCAGTCCCACCATCAGTACTTAAAAAAAACGTACTCACATTCAAAGCAGATCCTCACGCTAAATGTTTTTAACCACACACCGAATGAACGGATCAGCTGGAACACTACACAGACCATTCCTTTCCAAAGGGCATCAGCTATTAAAAGGGGTCTATTCTGATTTTAATGGTGGAAACATGCAAATGTGTCTCATACTCATTCCTGAAGTTTCCAGGCTGTGGGTTTTAACACCAGTTCCTAAACAGGAGCATCAGAGAAGCATTGATTTAATCATCGTTAGATGTAAATGGCATCTCCACCCACAAAAATTAAAATGGTCATTTAACTCCCTTTTTACACATTCACTTTATACTGCTGGCTCTGGTACCATCGGGAAACTGGTCAGACGAGGGACAGACCCCAGGGAGGCTGCCGCTTGAAAACAACCTCAGTTCATGCTGCCTCATGATTCTTCTACATGATGCTGCTTCTACACCTGCTGGGATGTCCGAATAATCACCACAATAACCTCAAAGAGATCAAGGACTCTATAATCAGTTCTAAGCTGACTGAGATCATTTACTATAGGTGGCTATGGCAGGATATTTCACAACTCATTAATGTACATCAGCTGTGAAATAACAGATGTTCTAAGAATAACCCCACTAGATCTTTTCACATTCACTTGTTTTTGTTCACTAAACATTTTATGTGAAATACGGAACTGATGTCAGCAGTATAAGACACAGCAGAAGCCCAGCAATTCACCACAAAAAATCCAGGCTTCTAGGGTCTTGTTGCTTTCCAGGCACACAATAACTAAGTGTTGTATTCAGCTGGTCAGGGAGGTACAAGCTGCTCACCCCCACAGCATATTAGGGAGTCCCAACCAACTCTCAACAGATATATGGCACGTCACCATGGTATGAGGCCGGCGTGTAGGGCAATCGTCAATTTGTGCTGGTCAAACAACAAAGACAATTGTTCACCAGTTAATTGCTAAGTCACAAGGAATACATTATTCACGGCTATTCACCCAGCTCTCATTCAGATATTGTAACCCTCATCTCCAAGTGCTTGTACTGTACATTGGAGGCAAGGCAATAGGAAGCAATATATGGTGTGAAGCTATGGTTATAGATTTGGTCATACAGCGTAAGAGGAAGCATTAGGGAAAACACACATCACCACAACCTTTCCACAAATGAATGCCGTTATCTTTCGGTAAATCCACTGGAGACATGGCAATTCATGTTCTTGCTACCACAGTATTTGCCTAGGATCTGGGCCATTCACTCTGAACACCAATTTAAATCAGGAAAAAAAATAGAGCTATCAGAAACAGACTAAAATAAATTTGCATACAATGTGATTCAGCTTCTCCTGTTAATCAGGCGAGCAGTTATTCCCTGTGGGAAACGGGCCTTGGCTGAACAGAAAAGCAGGGCTCTCTGCCCATCCAGTCCCAGTGGGATAGAATTTGTTAGATATCCTCATACAAGACATTTGCATTCTACTTTACAGACGTCTGTGCTAATAGTTACTGGTAATAGCTCCCCTTCACGGAATAAGGCCATTGGAACATAGCTACCTGGAGAAGGACTAGCCCCTTCTTTGGATAAAAGCATAAACCATCAGATACATGCCTGGTCTACAATTAAAAATTAGATCCATCTAGTTAAGTTGCTCAGGGCTTTGAAGAATGTTGTGGCATGGTGAACTCAATCTACCCCAGTGTAGAGGCAGCTAGCTGGGTGGAAGAATTCTTCCAACCTAGTTACCACCTCTAGGAGAGGTGGACTAACTACATCGACAGAAAATCCCCTTCCGGCGACACAGGAAGGGTCTATGTTAGGGTGCTAGAGCAGCACGATCGGAGCAGTCCATGCATACCACCCGCAGTCCCTAAAATTATACTGGTCCCATTCTCTTGCTCCTGCATCTGAGCGACTTCCAGTGAAGTCAATGGGAACTGCTGATAAATAAGCAGCAAGAAAATTGGGGCTCTTCTCTCTATGCCACCCTCAGTTCTGCATAGCTGTGTGTTACCATTCCCATGGCTCAGACTACCTTCCCCCCACCTACAAGAGCCTAATCCTGGGGACTGAGACTCACCTACTGCTCAGGTGTCTCTATACTGACTTCCTGGGGAATCATGCAATTCCATCTCATTTGGGGAAACAGAATGATTGGGACAGAGGAGAATGCTACCCTGAAAGTCAAACACACACCTTGTATAGAACTATCTGCATAACCAGCCGCATATATGTCAACACCATCAAATCTTAAAGTGAAAGGACTTGTCCAGCACAGCATCTGAAATGCCCTGAGGGTGCACACTAGAGCCCTCCCTGCACAATGGGGGTGTATATTTGCTGGAAGAGTTAAAGTCTGCCGTTGCCTTCAAATCCTCGGGTCACAGACGGGCACAGTTTCACCTAGACTGTTCTCAGTGGCCGTGCTCCGTTCCTGCTGATCCTAGGGAGAGGTCATGTCTAACATTCTCTCCCCCTACCCTCCAGCCCAATATTCACCCCAGTGGCAATCTTCTCCTTGTGTCTGAGCCATAGCTCATGTTATTTCCTTCTCCTATTCGGCTGGTTCAGGAACAAAATGTAAACATTCCACGAACCGTCCTTTTCATTCAGCATTAGATATCCCTATGCATTTTGGCCAGGGAGGCATAAAGTCAAAATAGGGGCACTTGTACCATAAGGCCCCGACCCCATCCATGACAAGGCTTTAGGAGGACTTCAGCTACGTCTGTTGAAGGCACTGGGCTAGTGGTGCTCCATATCTAATCCATGCAGGAGCGTACACAAGATGACTCAACAGACACGGGGATAATATTGCGACCTGCATTCTCACGCTAACCAAGCTGCTCAACCAAGTGCATCCACTAGTTCAAGAGTCATTTTAAGAATAAGCCTAAGAAAGTCACCATGCTTGTTCCTAAAACTCTTCACGAACTTGCTCCAGGTCCCCCTCAAAGACCTTGTGAAATGCCTCCGCACCAATCCCTCTTCATCAAGCACCTTCCCAATGAACCTGGGAATGCTGGTGTGAGAGCCGCCTTCTCTGCAGCTTCTGACACATGGAATGAGCTTCCTGAATCTCCCAGCTGAAAAAAATTATTGCAGGTCTTTCCCTAATCAGCGTTGTTCTGCATAGTGCACGATTCCCAGGCCCAATATGCCCCAGGTGATTGGCAATTTCCCCTCACCCAAGAGGGGAGCCTCCAGGGGAAGTTTACTTTATGTATTTGAAAATGAATTTACCCAATTAGGGTTAAATATTGTGTCGCACAAGTGTAACAAATGCTTGTAGGCACTTTAGCTACGTTTTAGCCCATTTCTGATGGGAGTTCAAATTTAACATTCTGAAGAAAGTCTGGCTTTCTATCAGCAAAAGAAGATGATTCACATTTCCCAAATACGACATTGCAGACGAAATTACCTAATGCCTGACAACGGAAATTGATGCAACCCTGCTAAATCCTGCAAAATGACAAGTACCTTTTTTTTTTTTTTTTTTTTGCAAATTACATCTCCTTTGACTGTGATAAATCAAAACTGCAAAGGATGCCAAAAAAAAGCTCCTTTGGGCGGGCAGGAAAAAACTTCAATCTGCAATTCAAAAGAGGATACATATCCAGTGTGTATTCATGAGCGGGAGAAATTCATTTAAGTTTGACTCCTACTCCAGCCTCCAGAAAGATGAATGACAAGAATTATAATGGAGGAGGGATATATTTCCACTTCTGAATAATATTTCTTTGGAAAATTTGAGAGCAATGATACTTCAGGTGCAGGCTGAGCTGTACAGAGTATATTTCAGTGTTTTATTTTTTGGTATACTTTTGTTTGGTGCCAGACACTCTCTCTTTAATTGGATTAGGCATAACATTCATAAGGAGCATAATGATGATTCAAAATGTTCTTTATTCTGATATTGAAGAGGGCTCCCCACAATACCACAGAAGTGGCCACATGGATTTTGGGGTGCGCTGGTGAAAGGGCTGAGCTTCGTCAGTCTAATTCCATGTTGTCCATGTGAGACAAGGACAGTACAAAGGCCAGCTGAGATATTAGAGAAGGTATTTCTTCATTGGGAGGGTCCTGTCCCCGACAATGCATAGGTAAGCATGTCAATGACTTGGCGTTCCCAGGTTACAAGACAACAGTACGATAAATCTGCTTTCAGGACAGCACTTATGAGGAAAAAGGCATGAGGTGGGCGGTTTGCCTAATCAGACATTGCATGGAACGCACACAGAGCTTAGAGGTGAGGGGTGTGCAGATATCTGACAATAGTAAGGCAGCGTCTCAGAGGGCTTCACACATGAAGAGTCGCAGCATGGAGGTCTCCTCTCCCCACACATTTTGTTAAACAAAAAAAGCAAGAGGATTTTTGGTGTGGATGGGTCGAAGCAGAGTGGTCAAGCAGCGCGCTAGCAGACTTGCACTACTTCCCCCCTCTCTCCAGTGTTTTCTACCCTTAAATTCAAAGGCTTGGCTCGGCTCAAAGGGAATCATTTTGGAGGCAAATAAAACAGATCTAGAAATAGCAGCAGTTCTAATGTACAACAAATATTTCCTTGTAAAGCTTGATTATAGCACGAAGGACCAGCAGATAAACACAATATTCCGTGCGTCTACAATGCTTTGAAACAAACAAACAAACAAAAAAATAAATAAATAAATAAATAAAAGAGGACAGGAACATTCATTCAGAAAATAAAAGAGGTTCAGGAGAGACTTACAAATCTTTGTTCTGTTTCATCCTATGAATGTCTTTAAGGATGCCCATCATGTCTGCAAAACTGCTGGCCTTCGAAAGAGAGACAGAATCTTCCACGTCAACATCCTTTGGTTCTGGTTTACAACATTCAGAGGTTGCAGAACAAAGCACGGAAACTGATGGAAGCTCCGGAATTTCTAATTCTGCCTCCTCTGTGATATCACTAATGACAAAGGAAGTTGTAGATTGGAATGAGGATCCAAAACAAGGTAAGGGAGAAGATACATTTGAACTTCCTGGAGATAATAAATCTGGCGTTAATGAAGCGGAAGCTGAAAAAGAAAACAATAAACGTGGATACGTAAACTAGTGCCAAATCACCTTATTTTTCTAAGCAGTAAAATATAAATCAAGCTCAGATCTTGGCCAACCTCCCCCAGGTGATGCAAAAATAAACATGGCCCAGGGCTTTCCCTTTTACCCTCCACATGCCCACTGCTTCCTACAGCCCTCCCGCCCCTCCAGTGCTCATCCCCACTGCCTCTTATACCATGCTTCTGTCTACAAATCTGGGTCCACATACAGCCTCCATCACTATATTACCATGCATCTTGCAAAGATGGACTTTATCTTCACAAGCCCCCTGGGAGCCAGAAAAGCATTATTCCCATTTTACAGGTGGGAACCCACGCACAGAGATTAAGTTACATAGTTAAGGACAAACAAAACATCTGTGAAATCTGGGAACAGAACAAAGGTCTCCTGGGTCCCAGTCGAATTCCTTAAGCAGAAGGCCATTCTTCCTCTTCTAATCCAGGGTCTTCCTCCTACAGCACCATCCTAGGCCTTTAACCAGGGCTGTCCCCCTTACACAATGCCTCTACCAAGTCGTTCCTTTCCATTTTGTTCTGAAAACCATTACACATGGATCTCAGGCATTTCTACACATGACAGTACGAACACACGACTGGGAACTAGGCACTCCTGCATTTTAAATATTGACTCTGATATGAATGCCTTTTGGGACCTTGGATTTTTCCCTAATTTATTTAACATTAGAGTACACGCATCTTCTAGAAGGGCCTTTTCTATGTCAGAAAGGAGGTTACAGAACTACACAGACTCGCTTTCAGTTTCCAGCGACCAGAGTCATTTGGTTGATGTAGATAAAGCCAGTTGCACAGTACCTATTACTTTCCACCAACACCTCCAAAAGGAGATTGAGAACGGTAGTTAGCACTTGGATCATCAGATTACTTGGCTGCAACTATTTTCTCAATTATAATTCCAAAGTACTGAAATCAAAATATGCTGTAGACTTTGCAAAAAGCCCTTATAAGCGAGCTGACAAACCTGGTCACATTGCCAGGGAAGGAGCAGGGAGGGAGAAACACATGATCAGTGTTTCCCATGTAGACCTCTTATTTGCTCAGTCATCATCTTCCTCTAATTAAGGGGAGTTGAACAGTTTAGTTGACTGATCCGACATCTTGCTCTCAAGACATTTTCTCCAGTCTGTGTTTCTAATTCGATTGCTCCTCTTGGATCTTACATGGAGGAGGAAGAATGAGGGTAACAGCCTTTCCAAAGAGGGTACATGCTTCACTTTCACGGTCTCCCCCACCCCTGGAGAGTTCTTTCAGCCTTTTAGTGTGTATGTTCTGTGATACCTTATGGTTTAATAGACAACAAGATGCAAATATACTTCCCTTAAACTACCTGACCTCTGCACAGTACATTCTGTGTTAAATTACGGATTGTTTTCCATACAGATCAGCTAATGCCTTTCCCCCTTCATCTGTGCTTTGTCTTTTTCTAAGAGTACAAATGCACCAGAGATCAGGAAAAAAGTAATTATTGTTCTACATATGCAACCTAAATATGACCACAAAGTATCTTGGAAGAGTTTGGAAAAATTCTTAATTTTCTGTGATATAGTATCACACCCATGTCAGAGTGTGTCTGCCTCTAAGAAAGAATGCACCATGCCCTATCCAAAGGCATGGAAAATACTCTAGTTTCCTAGCAAAATAACCAGCAAGAACAATTCCTACATGCATGAAATCACTGAGTGAATCTTTTTGGAAAATGATGACTGGACCAGGGTAGGCAGTTACACAAAAATATACTATCACCTGGCATAGGGAGAGGGTGGGGATGAGACAAGGCTCATGTGGTTTGAGCAAGAGCCATAATTATTCTATCACTAAACCCCCATTTTACTACTGAACTTGGAAGCGTATTCCTGACGCCGTACGGCTTAAGGAGAATGAAAGGTACCAACAGCTGATTAAGAGGCAGTGTACACTGACATTTTAAGGGTCAAATTCTGCCTTCAGTTACTTTTGAGGCAGCATGTCCACTGCTTAGAATACAAGCCTGGGAATCAAGAATCTGACGTTCTAAAGGCAGCTTTTTCACTCTCATCTGGTGTAGTCTTGTCCCAGAGAACCTCTCTGCCTCAGTTTCCACATCTGAAAAAAACAAACTCACACAAGCTCTCCCCTAGGCATTCTGTGCATGTAACTGTGACCCATGAACTTGTGGCCAAATTCTGTCCTGAGTGGATTATCGATACACTAGATGGCCAACTTTGTACCGCATCTCATTTAAAAATTAATTGTGATCTAGACAAAAACATCCTATGTGTTCCAAGTGGGCATCTCATATATTAAAGATGGATAAAATAAGTTAAAATGGGCTGAACCGAATACATAAGATTCATGTCTGAAATGCAGAGGCCAACATTCAAACTAAATCCAGTATCGTCTGAGGATGTAATGAGTAAGTGTCTCCCCTTGTAACAGGACTAACTATAAGCAATTGCTTATATTGTTTATAAGGTTGTAAGTTCGCCACAGCTATGACTTTGGACAGATCCTAGGACAAGGTATTTTTCATAGAAGGGTCACCCTACTCAACTGTCTCCTTCTCCCTGAAGGATTAGATTTGGTTCTGTAGTCGAGTAGGGAAGAGTGCCCTGGGTTTTAAATTAAAAAAACAAAACAAGCAAAACTATATTTAATTGCAGAATAAAGGATATTTCACTTACACAATTTCCCATGACAAACAGAAGTATTTAAGATAGTGTCATGACATCATAGAATCAGAATCTCAGGATTGGAAGGGACCTCAAGAGGTCATCTCGTCCAACCCCCTGCTCAAAGCTCACTGCATTTTATTTAAAAATGGAAAAGGCTTTTGCATTTTTTGCCATAACAAAGTTACAATTTCCCCCCTTTTATGTCATTGTCAGAAAGGCAAATTATAACCACTGCCTTTGTACCTTGGTTGTACACCAACAGTTCAAGTACACTGCACACGAACAACAGATGCAGCTTCCTACAAGAGAAGCTGTTTTGGAGAAGGTTCAAGTTCCAGGAATGTGCCAAGTTGCTACTTTTAAAAGGTTTTAAAGTTGTAAGATTGACAAGGCCTCAAGGGTACTTCTGGTCTTGCACGGCTCTGAGACTGGTCAGCAGTACGAACAAGCATGTGATGCCACTGTGTACTTTGAGGTTTCAACAAAAATAGCATCCTGTTTATTTCCAGAGCCACCCAGCGGAAGCTAGACCATAAGAGCAAACTGAAGGATGGAATTTCCCCTTTCACATTAAATTTACTTGCATTTTTTTAGCTTAAAACACAACTAAAATCAGTGTGTTTATGACAGGCAGCAGTCAACCAACTAGAATTAATTCAAGATGATGTTGTGCACATGGTCAGACTAGATGATCACAATGATCCCTTCTGGCTTTATAATCTGAACTCCAGATGGCCTCTTCTCAAAAAGCTTAACTGGCCCGAGAACAATTAGTACTCATCTCTGGTCACGAAAAACCAGAACATTTACATCACACTCCCAAAGAGAGAGGAAAACAACCCTTTTTAGACATCAACAACAGGCCTGGGGGCAAGAATGACAAGACTAAATCCCCAACCTTTTCATTCAATGGAAGTCGCTCAGTCTGGAAACTAAAACACCCTCTACCTCTCTCTCTCCAGTACAGTTACGGTTTATTTTGGTAGTACTAATTAGAATCATAGAATATCAGGGTTGGAAGGGACCTCAGGAGGTCATCTAGTCCAACCCCCTGCTCAAAGCAGGACCAATCCCCAATTTTTGCCCCCGATCCCTAAATGACCCCCTCAAGGATTGAACTCAACACTGGGTTTAGCAGGCCAATGCTCAAACCACTGAGCTATCCCTCCCCTGTAAATATTAAACGTATTAAATAAATGCCAATACATACAAACAGTACCATTCGTTCTACTGACATCATAGAGGACATTGCACAAACAAGGGGAAGGAAGAAACGTAGAATTCACAATGGCTGACTACAACTCTAGCCGTTTAGGTCATTCATGTTCACTACATGGATGCTGGAAATGGTTGTATTCCATTTAATCCACTGCCAGCTCTTAGGAAGCAATAGGATCAGCATGGTTGTCATCTCCCCACTTGTCAAACTCCTACGATGCTCCACTCAGCTGCAGTTGTAACAATGAGCTGTTTGGACAGCTTTGGCTATGCATACCACTACAAACATATATTGTATTAGATCGCTAAGTCACATGCTAGAGATAGGGGTCCAAAGACGACAAAATATCTATTGTCTTGCATTTGTATGCAAAAAGCCAGAATACTGGCAATGTTTTGATATAGTATCTGACCAGTACTCACTGCGTTTTATCGTGGAATCATCACAGTTCACTGTCTCAAGCCTTTTATTGTTAGAAAAGAAGACTTATGTTCCTACCTGGATCTGCAGCTACAATTTTAGCTATTTGACTCCGCAGGTGACTCAGCTCATCTTGAAGCTCTGTCGTCCGACTGAGGGCCGGTAAACCAGGTTTCTTCAAGACCAGCAGCTTCTCTTCCTGCTTTCTCAAGTTGGGGACTGAAGCATTTCGCTGTATAACAAAGAATGGGCTGGGCTTCCACTTGTGCTTTAATGGGCGAGTGTCACTCCTAAGAAGAACAGCACAAAAGCCCATCAATCACACAAATGGAACAGACCCCACTCAAGCAATAATGTTTTGTATTTCTACAGCCTTCCACCCAAGAACTACAAAGCATTTTACCAACAATACATCAGGATACTCGTGGCAGGTAGATATTATCCTTGTTCTATAAAGGAGGAAAATGAGGCACAGAAACTACACAAAAACTGCTGCCCAACACAGGAAGTCTGTGGCAGATGCAGGAACAAAAAAAGCAACCCTCCAAACTTTCAGTCTAGAGCCTTAACCAGGAGGGGGAGGGATAGCTCAGTGGTTTGAGCATTGGCCTGCTAAACCCAGGGTTGTGAGTTCTATCCTTGAGGGGGCCATTTAGGGATCTGGGACAAAAACTGGGAATTGGCCCTGCTTTGAGCAGGGGGTTGGACTAGATGATCTCCTGGGGTCCCTTCCAACCCTGATATTCTATGATTCTATATTCCTCTCTCCTGGCTGGTTTACATTTCTGTACAATGGAATGGCATTTGATAGTGTATGCAAATGGGGGCGTCACCTGTTCCCATTTCACAGTTTCTCGAACTGCAAAAGGCTTACATTTTATTTTTCACAAGACATTAATATTAATGTGGCCTTCCCTAGAACTTCAAAAAGTGAAATGGATAGAAGTGGACTCCCTGGACCACTAGGTGTGAATCCCAGAAGGGATATGACAGCCCTTCATCCTTCCGAAGTAGATACCCTGAGCACCATGTAGTTTATTAGGTGGAGGTCTTTCAGTTACGATCTTAAAAGCGAAGAGCCCAGCCACTCTAGCTGAATGTTAAGTATCCCCTGGCACTTTCTGTAAGAGTTTGCCCTTGTGTCCTTGGCCAAAATTTCTCATCCCCTCCTCTCTGTGGAACAATTTTCAAAGAAAAAAATAAATCAACAAGTTGTTCTGGTCAGATGCCTAAGTGACGAGAAATTTTGAGCATTTGATCAGTTACTGTTTTATCTTTCATAAAACACCCAGGAAGAATGGAAGAACGGAAAGATACGGGGAGAGAAAAAGTAAAAAATACCTGACTCTAGCATAGGTTTCTCCTTCATCTGCTGCTATCCATGCAATATCTGCCAGAGTGGGGACTGGAGGTCCATCGTTTAGATACAGATCTGAAATGTTTGGTAGAACCTAGGAAGAACATAGTGACATTATAATAAACATAATGGTTTTGTTCTGTTTAATGTGTTTGGTACAATTTAAAGATGATGAAGCCTTCTCTGCATCAGATTCATAGCTGAGCCTTTGCTGTACAAAGCCAGCGTAGATGGATTCAGATAAACACACCCAGCGTTTCATGTACTGGTTTATGAAACTGTCCTCTTAGCTTTTTTGATGTGCATCATAAAACTGGAAAATGAGCCTGCAAAAATGTACTCACTATTGCCTTAAATGCAGCCAAAAAAGAAAAAAAATTGGCATCCACACGAACGCCACTTTTCAGCTACAAAGCAATACCATTATTGAGCTAACTCTCAAACACCCAATAAAGTAGGCATGTATCATGAGCCTCATGTTATGGTTTGGGAAACAGAGGCACAGAGAGGTTAGGTGACTTGCCCAAGGTCACACATTCAGTTAGTGGCTCAGCTGGGAATAGGATCCAAAAGTTTGGACTCAGTCCCCTCTGATCATTAGCTCACGCTCCTTCCCGTTTGTAGGCATGATTGTATAGAACGTGTTGTTCCCAGATTGCCACTGTTCATTTCAGGGATTTACAAAACTAGGAAGAGTTAAAATTGTTAAAACTGATAATTTATACAACCCTATTGACTGCATGTGGTGCATTTTCAATTTCAAAAATACTTTACTTTGCTATGGGAAGGAATGGCAAATCAGAATTATTTCTGTTGCTAAAGAACTGCAGAGTCCTGTATATATTTCCAGAATCTCTCATGCATTCCCTTACCTCAAAAGATGCTCTAGGACAGGGTTTTAAAGGAAGATTTGTCCCAATCCTCCTGACAACACTACGTGATGAGCCACAGGGCTTGTTCTGCCAAATTGGGATAGTCTGAGAATCAAGACAATATTTTATAACATATTTCAGAAATTGCCTTTTTAAAATCTGTTCTTTATTTTTTGAAAGTATCAAAAGCCACCATATAAACTAAATTCAAACCTACGGCACCTCTTTTAGCCATTTTTAAAAGAATAAAAAGTTAACAAGAGTACCAACAAGTACCAATATTTATTTTCAAATTAGGATCTTCTTTCTACAAAACCATAAAAGCCAATGAAAGAAAGTGAGGTGCCTAACTGGTATTTGTGCCTTTGAAAATCACCTCCTTAGTCAGTTTCATGTCTGTTTATAGTCATCTTCTAGACTTTGGCAAACTCTGGAGGTAAATGTTTAAATCCAAACAAGTTTATTATTTTTCAATTCATGCAAAAACCTCTATTAATAGTTGGTTGATACAAAAATGTTTTAAGACACCCAAAGTCTGTATTTTGGACCTAAGCTACCCGATAGTGCTGGTTTTAAATTGTTTACCCGTATATTAAATAATAAATTGAGTCACCAGGCTATAAATGCACCTATTCCTATAATATAGATTTGAAAGCCAAAGCAACACTTGATTTATGGTATACCAAGAAGTTCCTTAATGTATTTGTAATCTCACAATTCAAACAGAATAGCTAAATTTTATATATAATAAAACCCAATAGATAGTGAGTATATGAAGTGACAGTCCATTCTTGCAGCTCTTAAACAAGCAATAAAGGTTGAGGTACTGGGAAGAGAGATGACAAATGAGACGGTCTCTCTCATGATGTGTTCTGCAGAATGAGTTTTGGGATCCCCTGGCTCTGCATAATTAAGTATTTTTCAAAGAAATGTTGTACTTACTGATTCTGTTTCCATCTCAGGCCGTAGAGAAGGTTCCCAAACTGGATGATCAATTAAATCAGAGATGAAAATTGCAGTGCCAAGAAACATAAGGCAGCTTCATATTATTTCACCTTGAAAAACACAGATTTTCTCACTAAAAAAACAACACCCCACAATGAGCCTAGATGTGGACAAGTTCTGCATTTGTGTATTTAACATTAATATCGAAGTCAACTTTACAAAGAGCCCTATGTTTATCAGAAGGGTAGTTAACGTGGCCCTTTTCTGGGCATCAGTGGTTTTAAGATAGGCCCCTAAGGCCAAGGAATTCTGCCACCCTAACAGCTGAGGTGAATATCAAGTGGGATGTTGTCCCTCTGAACTCACAGTACTTCTGGACCTTGAATAGAGGTAACCAGGCAGCCTTCCTCAAAAAGGCAGTTTTAATCCCAGCTGAAAAATACTGTACAAAATGAACTAAGGAGAGTGTGTGATCACTTGGTTCAAGAGCCAGACTGGATGCTAGGACTCCTGGGTTCTACTCTTAGCTCTGCCATGAAGTTACCATGGTGACTGGCAGTTTCTCCCTCTTAGCCATGGCACTTGCCTCCCAAATGAGGATAGTGGGTAAGTTGAGGCATCTCTTATTTGAGCTCCTTAGAGGTAGGTACCAACGAGGCAGGTTTTCAGGCAGATAAAGGGGACAGGAAATGTGTTTAGCAAGGTTTTGTAAAGACAGGCCTCTCACTAAACTCACACTCTAAACTCATCTAAACTCTAAACTCATCTCATCTAAACTCACACTCCCCAGGAAGGTGGAAAGAACAAAGGCAGAAAAATCACACACACGCCCCCAACCCACAGGAGAGTTAGAGGGGAGCTCCTCACCTGCTAGTAGTGAAAAGGAACTGCCAGTTGGAGGCAGTTGAACACTGTACTACTCCCAGCACAGGATCAGAACATTCCACTTACTGGTAGGGGAACCGGAGGGGGAGGGTACGACACCATCCAAAAACATTAAGCTTTGGCGGTTCCATCTGGCCTTGAGGATGCTTGAGACCCATGAAAGAGAATCGTCTACTGATGGGCACAGAGGAGAATAATTAGGTTTTGTTTTTGTTTTTTGTTTTTTTTTGGGGGGGGGGGTGTTCCTGTTTTGTCAACTTTGTACCTTTGACAGGATTTTTGTTCCCCTGGTTAGTTCCGGATGGGAGTTTGGGGGCGGGGGGGAGAGAATCTCTCACACAACAGAGAGAAGGGTATTTAAAACTAGTAAAATGTGATTAAAAACCCATAGAGATTGGCTGGGGGGGGCTCAGTGGTAGGTGTATACTTGGAAATACATCTAACTCAGGGTTTTGAAGTTGACTACCTTTCAGCTGATGGTGTCCCTTTAAGCTCCTTATTTTCAACATGCCTCGGGTGTTTTAACAAGCGCCAGCGAAACAACGGAGAAAGTCTCATGCTGACAAAGGTCAGCAGCAAGAAGCTGCTGCTCTGACTGCCAAGATCCAAAGAGAAGCCAAAAAAGGCATTTAAAATGACATGTCTCCCTAACGTAAGCAGGCCTCTCGAGATTTAGCAGTTAGTTGTCTGAAAGGAATTTTTTTCCCCCGGCTCATTTCCTCTCCTTGATTTCTCATGGGAGAGGGTTAATTTGCCGTAGTTCACTTTCATCCCTTGCAGTAACATTAGTACTATATGAATTACGTGGAGAACTTCATGAAGCAAGCAACTGTCTCTAATGAGATCTGCAGTCACCATAGCATCCAGGTGCCTTCATATACAAATACAAGTTCACCTCAGGTTTGCTGTGATAAAATCACCACCTTTTTTCAGCAGTGACTACCACAAAATTGGTGGCTCAAGAGCAACAAGTGTGGCAAAGGACAAATAAACATCAGCCATGTAGAGAAAACAAGACATGACAGCCCTCCTCCATACTGAGCCAAGGTCAGCTAAGTGACATATGCTAACAGTATCACAGCTCAGTCAACCAAAAATAACTACGCATGACAGAGAGGGGCACTGCCAAAGTGTTCTTCAGCCTGCAGCATGCACAGAACCACCATTAACTGTCCCCTGGCTCATGTCATTTACACAAGAGTACAAACATTGGTGTACCCAGGAGCCCGCAGCGTAATCAATGGGGGAGAAGCCAAAGAGGAATTGACAACAACTGCAGTATGGAGTATGGTTGTATTGCTCTAGGATAAGCTCAGCTGCTTCCACTATTAATGAGAAACCTCCCATGTTTCAAGAGACAAACCACTCAAGCTTCACTCTTGAGTTACAGTGATACAAGAAAGGGAGGACTTGTGGCACCTTAGAGACTAACAAATTTCTTTGAGCATAAGCTTTCGTGAGCTACACTTCATCGGATCCATGCAGTGGAAAATACAAGAAACTCAATATGCCCATTAGAGAAAGCCAGGCTCATCTGTTTTCCTAGCCTTGTCCCAAGTGGGGCTAGGGACCTTTTTGGTTTGAGTGGGAAGCTTTTATTTTAATAGTACTCATTTAAAAAAAAACATTTAATGACGATGACACAGTGCATTTTACTGTTCGGGCCCCTGAGGAAGCGATATGAAAATTAGACATGCACGCTCCAGTTGCCTGTTGTGTTAGGGAGAGAATTGGAGACTATTAGTGTTGCAGCTTTAATTCCAACTAAAAAAGACTGGACAAGATGAACTCGGGAGGGAGTGTGGTGAAGTGGTTCAGTGTCAAATCAGGAGCCAGGACTCCAGGATTCTAGTCCCGGTTCTGGGAGGGAATGTGGCCTAGTGGTTAGAGCAGGAGCCTCAGTTCTATTCCTGGCTTGTCAACCGTTACTGCTGATTATCAGCTTCACCTCGCAGTGCCTCAGCTTCCCCATATGTAAAGTATGTGTGAGAGAGAGACAGACAGTGACCTGCTTCCGAGTAGACCTCCCTGCTGTTTAAAACCCAGCAAGGGCAGCACTAGAGAAGGAAAGGTTTGCAGAACGATCAAGCTGGGGGTGTTGTTAGCGAGGTCCTGTATTCACACCCTCCTCTCCCCCAGTCCAGGCCTGGGACTCTCAGTCTCTCACCCACTTTACCGATAAACCCAGAGTGGCAGAGGCAATACCTGAGAGTAAAACACCTCCCGCTTCGTACATAACTCAGTTAGGCGGCTCCCCACGGCCCCCCGACTCCCCCGCCCTGCGCGCCCCCCCTCGCCCCCTCCCCACGGCCCCCCGACTCCCCCGCCCTGCGCGCCCCCCCTCGCCCCCTCCCCACGGCCCCCCGACTCCCCCGCCCTGCGCGCCCCCCCTCGCCCCCTCCCCACGGCCCCCCGACTCCCCCGCCCTGCGCGCCCCCCCTCGCCCCCTCCCCACGGCCCCCCGACTCCCCCGCCCTGCGCGCCCCCCCTCGCCCCCTCCCCACGGCCCCCCGACTCCCCCGCCCTGCGCGCCCCCCCTCGCCCCCTCCCCACGGCCCCCCGACTCCCCCGCCCTGCGCGCCCCCCCTCACCCCCTACCCACGGCCCCCCGACTCCCCCGCCCTGCGCGCCCCCCTCGCCCCCTCCCCACGGCCCCCCGACTCCCCCGCCCTGCGCGCCCCCCTCGCCCCCGCCCCACGGCCCCCCGACTCCCCCGCCCTGCGCGCCCCCCTCGCCCCCTCCCCACGGCCCCCCGACTCCCCCGCCCTGCGCGCCCCCCTCGCCCCCTCCCCACGGCCCCCCGACTCCCCCGCCCTGCGCGCCCCCCTCGCCCCCTCCCCACGGCCCCCCGACTCCCCCGCCCTGCGCGCCCCCCTCGCCCCCTCCCCACGGCCCCCCGACTCCCCCGCCCTGCGCGCCCCCCTCGCCCCCTCCCCACGGCCCCCCGACTCCCCCGCCCTGCGCGCCCCCCTCGCCCCCGGCCCACGGCCCCCCGACTCCCCCGCCCTGCGCGCCCCCCTCGCCCCCGGCCCACGGCCCCCCGACTCCCCCGCCCTGCGCGCCCCCCTCGCCCCCTCCCCACGGCCCCCCGACTCCCCCGCCCTGCGCGCCCCCCTCCCCTCGGCCCCCGACTCCCCCGCCCTGCGCGCCCCCCTCGCCCCCTCGACTCCCCCGCCCTGCGCGCCCCCCTCGCCCCCTCCCCTCGGCCCCCCGACTCCCCCGCCCTGCGCGCCCCCCTCGCCCCCTCCCCACGGCCCCCCGACTCCCCCGCCCTACGCGCCCCGCTCGCCCCCTCCCCACGGCCCCCCGACTCCCCCGCCCTGCGCGCCCCGCTCGCCCCCTCCCCACGGCCCCCCGACTCCCCCGCCCTGCGCGCCCCCCTCGCCCCCTCCCCACGGCCCCCGACTCCCCCGCCCTGCGTGCCCCCCTCGCCCCCTCCCCTCGGCCCCCGACTCCCCCGCCCTGCGCGCCCCCCTCGCCCCCTCCCCACGGCCCCCCGACTCCCCCGCCCTGCGTGCCCCCCTCGCCCCCTCCCCTCGGCCCCCGACTCCCCCGCCCTGCGCGCCCCCCTCCCCACGGCCCCCGACTCCCCCGCCCTGCGCGCCCCCCTCGCCCCCTCCCCTCGGCCCCCGACTCCCCCGCCCTGCGCGCCCCCTCCCCTCGCAATTGCCCCCGACTCCCCCCCTTCACCTTACCTGCCGCAAACCCCTCCTGCACCTCCACCGCAGTCACCCCTCCCCCTGAAATTCTCTCCACGGAGGAACCCGCCGGTACCGGCACCGCCTCCTCTTCTTCCCGGCTCACCTCCGCTTCCGGTCAGCCATCAGGCCCTGACCCGGAAGTAGAAGGCGATAACCGACTCAGGCAGCTGTCACGACATACTTCCGATAGCTCCTCAGCCCCCCGCTATGCGCCTGCGCAGTATCGCGTCCCTCCGGCTTAGCCGGCGCATGGCGCCTCCGCCGCGCCGGTTACTGCTGGGGAGCGAGAGAGCGAGCGACTCCGCCCCCTCCCGTGAGCCACCGCGCAGTGCCAGGGTCGCACGGGCCCTCCGGTGCGTGGTGACGTCACATCCAGACGTGCCGTGGCGCTGTTGGGCTGACTCCGCCCCTGGGAGCGAGAGGCGTGAAGGGAGGGAGGGGCCCTAGCAACGGGGGCGGGGGAGGCAGAGACAAGAGGGGTCCCCCCAGCGACCGCCCCCCGTCCTCCTTGGGGCGGAGACACAGGGGCCCTGGGGAGAGGGGGGCCAACTTCCTAATCACACAAAACCAAACACCCCTGCCCCGCCCCTTCTCTGCAGCCACGCCCACGCCCCGCCCCTTTCTAAGGCCCCGCCCCCCGCTCGGTCCATCCACCACTCACTGTTTCAGAGTAGCAGCCGTGTTAGTCTGTATTCGCAAAAAGAAAAGGAGGACTTGTGGCACCTTAGAGACTAACCAATTTATTAGAGCATAAGCTTTCGTGAGCTACAGCTCACTTCCTCAGATGCATATCGTGGAAACTGCAGCAGGCTTTATATATACACAGAGAATATGAAACAATACCTATTCCCACCCCACTGTCCTGCTGGTAATAGCTTATCTAAAGTGATTTCCAGCACAAATCCAGGTTTTCTCACCCTCCACCCCCACACACAAATTCACTCTCCTGCTGGTGATAGCCCATCCAAAGTGACAACTCTTTACACAATGTGCATGACAATCAAGCTGGGCTATTTCCTGCATAAATCCAGGTTCTCACATCCCCCCCACCCCCATACACACACAAACTCACTCTCCTGCTGGTAATAGCTCATCCAAACTGACCACTCTTCAAGTTAAAATCCAAGTTAAACCAGAACATCTGGGGGGGGGGGGTAGGAAAAAACAAGAGGAAACAGGCTACCTTGCATAATGACTTAGCCACTCCAAGTCTCTATTTAAGCCTAAATTAATAGTATCCAATTTGCAAATGAATTCCAATTCAGCAGTTTCTCGCTGGAGTCTGGATTTGAAGTTTTTTTGTTTTAAGATAGCGACCTTCATGTCTGTGATCGCGTGACCAGAGACACTGAAGTGTTCTCCGACTGGTTTATGAATGTTGTAATTCTTGACATCTGATTTGTGTCCATTTATTCTTTTACGTAGAGACTGTCCAGTTTGACCAATGTACATGGCAGAGGGGCATTGCTGGCACATGATGGCATATATCACATTGGTGGATGTGCAGGTGAACGAGCCTCTGATAGTGTGGCTGATGTTATTAGGCCCTGTGATGGTGTCCCCTGAATAGATATGTGGGCACAGTTGGCAACGGGCTTTGTTGCAAGGATAAGTTCCTGGGTTAGTGGTTCTGTTGTGTGGTATGTGGTTGTTGGTGAGTATTTGCTTCAGGTTGGGGGGCTGTCTGTAGGCAAGGACTGGCCTGTCTCCCAAGATTTGTGAGAGTGTTGGGTCATCCTTTAGGATAGGTTGTAGATCCTTAATAATGCGTTGGAGGGGTTTTAGTTGGGGGCTGAAGGTGACGGCTAGTGGCGTTCTGTTATTTTCTTTGTTAGGCCTGTCCTGTAGTAGGTAACTTCTGGGAACTCTTCTGGCTCTATCAATCTGTTTCTTTACTTCTGCAGGTGGGTATTGTAGTTGTAAGAAAGCTTGACAGAGATCTTGTAGGTGTTTGTCTCTGTCTGAGGGGTTGGAGCAAATGCGGTTGTATCGCAGAGCTTGGCTGTAGACGATGGATCGTGTGGTGTGGTCAGGGTGAAAGCTGGAGGCATGCAGGTAGGAATAGCGGTCAGTAGGTTTCCGGTATAGGGTGGTGTTTATGTGACCATTGTTTATTAGCACTGTAGTGTCCAGGAAGTGGATCTCTTGTGTGGACTGGACCAGGCTGAGGTTGGTGGTGGGATGGAAATTGTTGAAATCATGGTGGAATTCCTCAAGGGCTTCTTTTCCATGGGTCCAGATGATGAAGATGTCATCAATATAGCGCAAGTAGAGTAGGGGCTTTAGGGGACGAGAGCTGAGGAAGCGTTGTTCTAAATCAGCCATAAAAATGTTGGCATTTTGCCACTTTCACTGGGCTGGAGCGGGGGTGTGGGAGGGGGGTCAGGGCTGGGGATGAGGGGTTCAGGGTGCAGGAGGGGGCTCCAGGCTGGGGAAGATTCCAGCTGAGGGTGCGGGCTCTGGGGTGGGACTAGGGATGAGGGGCTTGAGGTGCAAGAGGGGGTGCTGGGCTGGACCGGGGGTGGGGGCCCGGTGGCACCACATCTCCAGGGAAGTAGCCCCCACGTCCCTGTGGCCTCTAGATGCATGGGCAGCCAGGCAGCTCTGCACCTTCGTGCCTGCAGACACCACCCCCCACAGTTCCCATGGGTCACAGTTCCCAGCCAATGGGAGCTGCGGAGCTGGTACTTGGGGCAGGGACTGCACACGGAGCCTCCCAGTCCCTGGCCGCCCCAGCACTGAGGGGCCGCAGGGACCTGGCGCCTGCGTCCAGGAGCCCAGAACAGGTAGGGAGCCTGCCTTAGACCCAGGCCCCTGCTGCGCCGCCAACCGGACTTTGGACAGCTCGGTTGGCAGTACTGACCAGAGCCATCAGGGTCCCTTTTCAACCAGGTGTTCCAGTCAAAAACTGGACACCTGGCAACCCTACCCCAGGAAGCCCCCTTCACCCCATGCGGGGGTGCAGAGACATGGGGAGAGGCGCAGGGAACCCCCATTATCTTATAGGAGGGCAGAGACACAGGGCCATCCCTACGAATCCCTCCTGTAGAGCCAGTCAAAAAATCAGAATTTCTGTCCCCTTGGCAATTCCCCAATTTTCAGGCACTTTCAGAACAAAACAGGACAGTTCCAAAGAAATCAAACCATTTTAGTTCAACTTTCCCAAAAATAAATGAAGCAGCCAGGTGCACCCAGTTCCTGGGAGAAGTGGGCTGGAGCCTGGGGCCTTATGGAGCCAGCCCCACTGAGAGCTGGAGTTCTCAGGCTAACAGGCTCCAGGGCAAGATTGCCCTAGTCACAGACTCTAGAAACCCAGGGTTCCCAGCAGCCCATCCGGAACCAAGACAGGTTTCAATTAGAACATGTCTGTAGTTCCAAGCAATTGTTTCCATCACACATTTGTGGTTTAATGAATTGACCTTTTCCAACTGAACTGTTTCTTTCATGGGACAATTCCTAACCAGCTCTACCTTCCTCTGATCCCCTTCAGGTTCAGTAGTGCCCCATCACCAACATGCTGCTCTTGTCCTTGCTCCTTCCCTTCTACCTAGTGCTTTGGTAGAAGCCTACATGCAGGGACTGGTTAGGGTGAGGAACGACCACAGGGGACACATTGAAGGAGTACCCAAATCAGGATGCATATTGGTTTGACGGGCATTGTCAAAGCTCCCCTTCCCTGCCCTCCAACACACAGATGCCTACATTCCTGTGGTGGGATACATCCTTCCCAAGGGCTGGTTGGTGCTCCCACAGGTAAGGTGCACAACTCAGCTATGCAAAATGTATCCCTACTCTCCACCCCTCCAGAGACAGATTTCTCCATGCTGGAGGTAACTCAGTCTCTCAACTGTACCAGAGCTATCAAATACCATTGCACACCAATTCCTACTGCCCGAACAATTTTTAATCAAAGACCAGAAGGCCACGGTATATACGTAGTAGCAATTTAGTAGCATTATTCACTTTGCAAGGGGCCTTCCCGTAGCTGATTGGGATGATTTAGCTTAAGGACACAATGCAGAGTGATTTTGGATTGTTAGGGGGTGCTCAGCAGTGAGGGGTTTGATCTCCACTCCATTTCAGAACGTCCTTCACCCCCACTACACCAGTACTGTAACCCTTCAAGCCAGAGCTCTCCGAGAGGAGTCGGGCACAATCAGTTTGCGACAAGGGAATTTACCTTGTCTGACTCAGTTTCTTCCTGATTTTACTGTGGAGTTTTGGGCATAGGCCAGTTGCTAAAGAAGAGACTAGAGCCATTGGCAGAAAAGTGACACAAACATGCCCCATGAGGAAGGGTCCAGGAGTCAGCGCATCTCAACTCCAATCCCATCTCTATGGCAACATAGCCTATTTGGCCTTACCCAGTCAAACTTTAAATACCTTGGCATTTGAGTCTATCCACATCCAGACTACAGGAGAATCAGTCGCCTCAAAAATGGACTTTGTTCTGGATTCCTTTGTCAGTTCCAGAACTTTCATCATCTGTTCCTTCTAAGATTCTTGGTGAGGTTCAGAGTTGACAGCAATATTCTAATGTAGGTGTCGCACTGCCAAACTTCTAGCAGCATCAAAGGGAGTTTTGCCTAGGAAGAATGAGATTGTATGGATCTGAGGCTCTGCAGTATGCAGAGAGGGTTGACCCAGGGGTGAAAGTAAAGCGGTACGGGCTAGTATGGTGTACTGGTAAAAGGTGGCCGCCGGTACCAGCCCCTACCACCTTACTTTGCAGTAAGCACTTTATCATCGCTGCCCTTTTTGCCCCCTCCGAGGCTGCCAACAGGGGAGTTGGGGGGGAAGAGGAGCAGCTGCCCCAGGGCTAGCAATTTAAAAGGGCACCGGGGCTCCGGCCGCTGCTGCAGTAGCAGCAGCCAGAGCCCTGGGCCCTTTACATTGCCACTGGAGCCCTGGGCAGCACGAGCCAGGCAGCATGGAAGGGCTGGCTGGGGGACACTGACCCTCCAGCCCCACCCCTTCCACCTGAGGCCCCGCCCCTTCTGGGGGGGGCAGAGCCAGCCCCATACTGGTAAGTTTTCAATTTTACTTTCACCCCTGAGTTGACCTTTGTGTTGGCTCTGGCTCAAAATATTGGTCTTGAGACATTAAAAGTTTTGACGTCCTCTCCCTCACACTATCTATGCCTCCTATCTTTCAATATGTGCCCAGCCATTTCAACCCTGCTAATCCTTTCTCATGTTACTCGTTTGGAAACAAGTCTTGATTTAGTCCAGTTGCCAACATATCCAAATGACAAGCCAAACAAGCATTTATTTTTCAGATTTTTTTTTTTATTATTACTACGCAAAAATGAGTGAACTAAGCTGGTACAGATGATAAAATTGAGAACATTTCTCACAAGAATTACCTGTAAAGCTCAATCAGAACACTGAGCTAATCCTTAATGTAATGGTTTTTCTGCAGGTGCAGTTATGAACAAACCTATAAATAGGTATTTAAGTATGTAAAGCCATTTTAGAAGAATGAGGTATGCACAAAACACAAAAATCATTATTCCATATTGACCTCTGTGTGTATTAGCTTATTACCACACCACTGTTTAATTCCAAGATGACTAGGGAACACAAATGAAGAGCATCAATGGTTGACACACAGTATATATCTGAGTTATAGGTTGGCTGGTATTCCTTTATGTTGGGTAATTCTTCCCTCCACTACACTAAATAATCCTTGAGCTCTCTCAAATACCGCTACAGAAACTGTCCAGCATAGCCGGACTACAGTGTTTTAAAATTAGTCTCACACATCATAACAGAAACATTTACTTTTGTAAAAAATACACGATTTGAGAATGTTCACCTCTAAACGTGAATTGTCTCTGGGCAAGAACACTAGATGAAAATATATTTTACATATGCTGATTAAAAAACTCACAGAGGAGGAGGAAATGAAATAAGTTTTTCCCTGAATTACAGCTGTGGGAAATCAGCCCTGACCCATTAATGATTTAAGATCAGGCCGTCACAAAGCACAGATGATCAGGGGAAAAAAGGCTTCTACTTCCATCCTCTTCGGAGATATCAAAACCGCCTATAAAAGCCTATGAAGTATACAGTAAAAATATGAAAAATTTGGCGCATATTAAAAAAGTTTAAGACACCGCTTTTGTTCAGAGTTCACCTCTCAAAACTCCATCAAAGATTAAACAATAGTAAAAAACAGCAAATAGTTCTTCTAGGCAGCTTTACGACTGCAAGATTAATACTGGAATCAAACGCCTTTTGAGAGCCATGCAACAGCTTCCGAGCCCCTGGAGTACATTGATTATTCTTGAAACTGAAGAATTCTTCCCACCAAGCTTAATTTCTAATGAGCTGATTCTAATAAAGGTGGGGAAAATGCCCATTTCAGGGACATAAGAGGGAGATGTAGCCGTTTTGGACAATGTTAAGGATACCATAGGTCTCGGTTTGGGTTCTAATTTGGTTGGGAATGTCTTAGGCACTGTCTGCCTTAAAGATTCACTGGTACCCTATCAATCAACGTCAACCCAACCGTTCTAATTTCCACTACCCGTAGACACATTCAGTGTTGTAGTAGTGGAAGGTTTTGCCCTGGGTCCACACTGATGCTGTGCTAACTGTGGCCCTTTGTCCTCGGTGAATGTATCCCAGAGTTCCTAGCATTGCTTCCTGGTTATCCTGCTGTGGTGACGAATGCACCTTAGCACAACAGTGAGAGAAATACTTGCACCGATTGTCTTTCCACAGTAGTACGATGCAATCACATCATCGCTACTTTAGCGCCCGGTGATGCTTTTCTTGCCTCCAGTTGGGGTCATTTGCACTAACAGCACTGCCAGCAAAATTTAAGCGATTCTGAGTACAGGTATAAAGCACTTCTCACTGATTTAAGGTCAGAGCCATTGCTGACTCCTGGATGCAGACAGGGAGACCCTGGAGATTTTATATTTTAATCCCACTTTTTTCATGCCGCAAGAAATTGAAAACAATCTCTAGCTGTTCACGTGGGGCCCATAATTTTTGGTTCTGCTACTGCAAAGCTGGACAGAGGGCAGACCATTTGATCTCTTTCCCCAAGCTGAGGATATTTATACAAGGGGTGGTTGAAAGGTTAAAACCCCCTGAGACTTTTTTTTTTTTAAAGCAATGAAAGTGCTTCTAATTATATTAAGTTTTATAAAGCCTAAAAGTTGGTCTAAGTCGGGGTGGGCAAACTACAGCCCACAGGCCACATCTGGCCTGCTAGCCATTTTAATTTGGCCCTCAAGCTCCTGCTAGGGAGCAGGGTCTGGGGCAGCTCCACACGGCTCCCAGAAGCAGCGGCATGTCCCCCCTCCGGCTCCTATGCATATAGGCAGCCAGGAGGCTCCGCTCTGCATGCTGCCCCCACCCCAAGCGATGCCCCCAGAAGAGCTGCACGGGTGGTGCCTGTGGACAGGGCAGCATGTAAAGCCACCTGGCTGTGCCTCTAGGTAGGAGCCGGAGAAGGGACATGCCGCTGCTTTTGTGAGTCGCTTGAGGTAAGCACTGCCTGGAGCCTCCCCCTGCGCCCCAACCCCTCGATCCCATCCCAGAGCCCTCTCCTGCACCTCAAACCCCTCATCCTCAGCCCCATCCCAAAGTCCTCACCCCCTCCACACCCCACTTTCCCGACCCAGCCCAGAGCCCCCTCCCACACCCTGAACTCCTCTTTTGTGGCCCCACCCCAGAGCCTGCACCCCCAGGTGGAACCCGCACCCCAACCCCAATTTTGTGAGCATTCACAGCCCGCCATACAATTTCTATTCCCCGATGTGGCCCTCCGGCCAAAAAGTTTGCCCACCCCTGGTCTAAGCTAAGGCCAGGATTCCCCCCCCGATCCCCAAATCACAGCCAGAGCCAATGGAGTCCCTTTAACATTGGGGATACTGCATGTTTGCAGTGTGGCTAAGGCTACTTGCATGAGTGATCAAGGTTCTTTTTGTTCAGACAATACCGTTTACAGACACTGAACTGTCACAATCACCATCAAACATGCTGCCAAACCTGAGGCTGTAATGTATTTCTAATGTTTCAGAGATGCCAGCCGGAGCCAAAACACAACACAGTTAGAAAGCTAATACTGGGAAACATCAAGTGATGAGTTGCCAGAAGCTGAAGAACCGGTTCCTTCAGTCGCTCCAGGTCTTTGGTGGCACTGAAGGACCTGCCGCCGAAGGCCCGGAGCGAGTGAAGGACCCGCAGCCGAAGTGCTGCCGAAGGCCCGGAGTGCCGCTGGGTAAGTAAAAATTCTCAAGGGGTGTTGTAGTAGCTTCCCCAGCCGAGAGCTCAGGTGGGACAGAAAGGACGGTCCCGCGGGCCACAGTTTGCCCACCCCTTTAACAGCCAGTTCTAAACCGGCTTCAAAATTTAACAACGGGTTCGTGCGAACCAGCTCCAGCTCACCACTGAACACATCCCATGGGTGAATGTCACTACAACAAGTGGGTTGGGGTGAGCTTTTTGTCATGGGTTACACACCCATGAAGGAAAAAAAAACAAGATACCCAAACAGTACAGAGCGTTGGGGGGTGTTCTCCTTTTCATTTGGTCCCTTGAGTGCGTTTTGGATTCAAATGTGCTTCAGAGAGCAGAAAAGGTGACAACAGTTCTGCTATTTGTCTGTAGCAATTGGCTGCTTTTGATTGTCTACCACGGATGCTGTCTCATCTACCTACAGGAACGTGCATTAAAACGTGCTGCCACAAAAGTAACGGTTTATGGCTACTGAAAAGCAACAATCCTTTTTAAAAATGATCAGACACATAGATGAATACAATTTGTTGGGAAAGTATCAATGCGGCTTTTGTAAAGGAAAATCATGCCTCACTAATCTATTAGAATTCTTTGAGGAGGGTCAACAAACACTTGGACAAGGGTGATCCAGTGGATATAGTGTACTTGGACTTTCAGAAAGCCTTTGACAAGGTCCTTCACCAAAAGCTCTTAAGCAAACTAAGTGGTCCTAGGTTAAGAGGGAAGGTCCTCTCATGAATGAGTAATTGGATAAAAGACAGGAAACAAAGGATAGGAATAAAAGGTCAGTTTTCAGAATGGACAGAGGTAAATAGTGGGGTCCCCCAGGAACATGTGCTGTTCAACATTTTCATACGTGATCTGGGAAAAGGGGTAAACAGTGAGATGGCAATGTTTGCAGATGATAGAAAATTACTCAAGATAGTTAAGTCCAAACCAGACTGTGAAGAGCTACAAAAAGATCTCACAAAACTGGGTGATTGGGCAATAAAATGGCATGTGAAATTCAATGTTGATAAATGCATGTTGGAAAACATAATCCTAACTATGCATACAAAATGATGGAGTCTAAATTACCTGTTCCCACTCAAGAAAGAGATCTTGGAGTCGTCAAGGCTAGTTCTCTGCTTAATGTGAAGTGGTAGTCAAAAAAGCTAACAGAATGTTAGGAACCATTAGGAAAGGAATCGATAAGACGACAATAAATATCATAATGCCACTATATAAATCCATGGAAAGCCCACACCCGGAATGCTGCATGCAGTTCTAGTCACTCCATCTCAGAACATATCTTAGAAATTGCAAAGATACAGAGAAGGGCAATAAACATGATTAAGGGACTAGAACAGCTTTCACATGAGGAGAGATTAAAAAGACGGACTGTTCAGCTTGGAAGAGACAACTAAGGTGGGGATATGATTGAGGTCTACAAGATCATGACTGGTGTGGAGAAAGTGAATAAGGAAGTGTTATTTACTCCTTTACATAGGAACTAGGGGTCGCCCAATGAAATTAATAGGCAGCAGGTTTAAATCAAACAAAAAGAAGTACTTTTTCACATAATGTGCAATCAACCTGTGGAACTCGTAGCCAGAGGATGTTGTGAAAGCCAAGACTATAACAGGGTTCAAAAAAGAATTAGAGAAGTTCATGGAGGACAGGTCCATCAATGGCTTTTAGCTAAGATGGTCAAGGATGCAACCCCATGCTTTGGGTGTCCCTAAGCCTCTGACTACCAGATGCCGGATTGAACAACAGGGGATGGATCACTTGATAATTGCCCTGTTTTTTTCATTCCCTTTGAAGCATCTGGCATTGGACACTGTTGGAAGATAAGATAGTGGGCTAGATGGACCACTGATCTGACCCAGTATAGCCACTCTTATGTTCTTATGTAAAATCCAATAGTTTTTATATCATTCATAATAGAAGAATTTTGTGATTTAAAATTTGTCTCTCTGATCTTAACTAAATTTAACCCCCACTCTCAAGACACATTTGTCTTGTGGCCAAGTACTTATATAAAGTAAATGCTGCTGCTCAGGATGGTTAAAGATGAAGGATGAAAAGCATTTTGTCTGGGCAAGTTCTCCTTCATTCTTTGTACTTTGAAAATTCTCAGGTGCAGTTTTCAAAGCAGCTAGTAGAAACAAAAAACAAAAAAAAAACACTTTTAAATTTTACAGGAGGTAATGTGCAAGAAACAGTATGAACCTTCCATTTCAAAAGAAACTTTTGCATTTTGCTTCTGGAGGAGGAATGGATTTATTTACATAATGCAAATTGGACACATGAAACGTGCAAAAAAAAGTAAATATGGACACTAGCATGTTGTACAGGAAATGGGAGAACTTCTGGAGGACCCTGGCATTTTGGAGTCACATCCAGGACATCTCGTAGAATAAGAACTCTCAAGGCACTGAACAACACTGAAGACATTTGTTGATTAATTCCCCACTGCCAATTGCACCATATCAATTTGATAATCCCTCTTCAAAGGCAAAAGCTTGAATAAATAAAATGGGGTCTTACACCATGCCATGAAGCACAACTGACTTGGGCTCTAGCAGACCTGGGAGTGGATTATTTCTAGAGTTGAATGCTCTCCAATTAGAACATCCTACCTTCAGATCTAGACAGTGTCAGCAAAGGTGTCCAAGCTGACTGGCTGCTGTAGCAACTCAAAGAGGCCATCTCAATTACTCAGGACCTAAATACGTAACAGTTTACAGATCAGAGTCAACACTCTGAATTGCACAAAGAAGCAAAGAGAATTGGTGTAGTTTGCAAAATGCTTGTAGAAAGCATTCTACACTGGAGACCCAATTCTGCAATGCTTATTCACTCGGAGTAGCACTTAACATAAGCACTTAATTTCATTGGGACTATTGCATGGTGCTGTGCAGCAAGAGTGATGAGAGTTGAAAGTAGGCCCTAGATAACAAGCATTTCTGATTTTCAGTCAACGTAGCTATAACAGGAGTTTTACTATGAACAATCTTTTAACTAAAGATGGAAAATATGAGGACTGGTAACAGATCAGACTTTGTGACATATGTACAAACAATGTATTAAGTATATAAATTATAGTATTTCAGCTCCTGTAGAAGTTTCCTAAACTCTAATTTCACTTAACTTATCCTTTTAAGTATTAAAAAAAAGATGTATTCTAGAATCTACAGCCCAACTATTCAGATCAAGACTCCAGTCCTAGAATATTTTACATTTTAGTATCAGTACCACTGTAGATCAGGAACAATTGCCTTAATCAAAATAGAAGAACTCTAAAATCTTTGGTCATCTTTGCTGGGTGTTCACTTGCCTTTTTTTTAGGTCTGCAGGAACCGTTTGGCTCTTTGCAGTCCTTCCTTCAGGAACTGGAGGTAGGTTGCAGTGGAAGGATCTTCAAAATTGGTTGAGAAGCTAAAGATGCTGCTCTCGACTTCTTCAGGCTTCATAGAAGTAATATCCAAGAAATAGTTGGCATTGATATGATGAATCTGGGAAAGGAAAGGAGTTGAATAAGCACAGGTACAAGGACACTGCATCATCCAGTGGATTAGCCTATAGCCAACTACTAGGTAGTTTGCCCTTCACCTTAAGTCCCAGGTTCTCCAAGCTCTTTGTCAACGAATGAAGCCTCCAAACCCCTATGGGAGGGAAGGCAAGGATGGCTCCCATTTTACCGACGGGGAATGGAGGGACCAAGAGATTGATGGCCTCGTTTTCAAGAGCGCTAAGTACCTGCAGCTCCCATGAACCACAGTGGGTGCTATGGCTGCTCGGTACTTCTGAAAATATCAAGCCTTAGGTAATTTGGGCAAGAACATACAGGAATCCCCCTATGGCAGAGCCAGGAAAAAAAACCCTAGATACTAGTTAACTTCAGGGAGTAGACATGAAAGGCGTGGGAGACTTTATTAATTATTATATGCTCCTCTATATGGTTGCTACCATGTTTCTGGTCACCCCAATAAGTACAGTTAGCATGTAGATTTTAGTGCCTAACATATGCCAGGTAGTTTTCAAGCCTTTCCCTGAGAAAGGCCCTCTTAATAAAGGGGGAGGAAAAGAGGACAGAGTGGGGTACAGATGGAAAGGCCAAAACCTGGCCCACCCGACGTGACCAATGTACCACGGTTCCGTTGGGAAGGCAGATCATCATCTCCACGGGGAAGTTATATTTCTCTAGATGCAGGTCAGCCAGTCTGCTGTAGAATTCATTCTGCCTCTTAGTCTGTAAAAAAAAGGACCCCAGAAGAGTGAGAGTTTGTATCACGCCTAATGGACTGGAGAAAAAATAAATGCAATATGCACGTGGGAACACCAGAAGGAACATAGGGTGGGGGCAGCAAAGGCAAGACCGAACAGCTCTTCAGTATGGTAACATTAAAAAAAAGGGATCCTGTTTTATTTGCCTGACTGCTTCTTTCAGTCAGGACACCCCACTAGAATGTACCTTGTCACCGTATAGTCAATATCACCCCTGCCATTGCCCGCTCGCCAGAGGTCTGGATCACTGTGACTGACCGACATCTAGACTCCTAGCATAAGCTGAGACGGACGTTAACGAGCTAAGAAACAGGCACCCTTAATGATCTACTAAGGGTCTGCTACAAGCCAACAGAAGCCGGAGCACTTAGCTTGGTGCACACTTCACAACCCCCTGTGGTGGGGGGTGCATGGAGAGAAGGAAACAGTAATTACATAGGGCAGGGCCAGCTACAGATGAAGCTCCCTGGTTAGTGATTAACACTGGCACGGCAATTGTTTAAAGGGAGACTCCCGCGCTCTTTCCTTAGCTTACCTCCATCTGTGCATTGCTTTTATTCTAGTGAAAGGAGTCTGACTGAGACGCCTGGAGACAGACACCCGCCCTATACATGCAGAACACGCACAGCTTGAGACTTGGCACAAGCTTCCCCCTGCCAGAGCACCCCGGTCAACCTAAAGGGACCCCCAGGAGGAGGTCAGCCTCAGTCAGGCCAATCCAGGGCAGCCAACACAGGAGCTAATTAGCGTCCACATTGCACAACCACTTGTCCTCCTGGGAAGTGGACAGAAACTCAAACTTCCAATGCAATTGCCTCTCCTAACCTGGACTGATAGCGATGAAAGGCTCTGCAGACCATCCAGTCACCCGTCAGCTATTTATCCAGCCATTCTTGGCTATTGCATAAATCTTTATGTGACACTGTTGGCATTCATCGGCAGAGCTACCTGCAACAGTGCAATACCCTCCCGTGGCCAGGGGGAGCGGTCACTTCAGGTCAGGAGAGAGGCACAGGACTGCCCACACAGTACTGTCTAAGGACATGGGAGACCTTCAATCTTTAGGACACCCCTCCAGGACAGGGAGGGGTATTCGTCCCATTTTACTGATGCTGAGTGAGGCACAGAGGCCAAGCGACTTGCGGGAGCCTGCGGCGGAGCAGGGAATTGAACCCAGACATCCCTAGAATGTTGGCCACTGGACTATCGTTTGTTCTGTAAATTCTTCAGTCCCCAGGACTGTCAAGCTGGTACCTTTTACCAGCAATACACGCATGGAAGCCAGATGCTACAATGATGCTTACCTGTAGCTCTTCTAGCTCCTTCACCAGTGACCAACTACTGATGAAGCTCTCGTTCAGCAGAGCAAGGATGGGCGAACTTTCCAGGACCGTCTCCCGGAGAGTTCGCCCCGAACCTGGCACAGAGAGAGAGAGAGACTGGTTTGCCAAGTTGCCTGACACACAATGTTGCAGGGGTAACTTGGGGTGCTAATGCTTTGCCAATTGAAGGCTACCATGGCAGCTTGAATGGGACACCCCTGATCGGGTACAAAAAGTTTTATTTCTGCCTGAGCAAGGAGAGGAGGGTTTAGTTACACCCATCACAGGCTGTGCTATGTAATTTACTGTTTTAAGTGTGCACTGCAAGTGAGCCCCTACACAATGAGTGCTCCAAGAGTAAATTAACCATTTGCAGCCATCTTCCCCTTTAACCCAGACGCAGCCTGCAGAAACTAGCAGTCCCAGGCAGGCAGAGTAGGCTATTTGGATCAGAATGGCTCATTGCATTCTGGGAGGTACAGGGCTCGATTCTCCTTGGCCTTGCAGCTTGGGCTGCCATTTACACCTGTGCAGAGTGGGTGCCAGACAAGGAGAACCTGGATTTAGCAGCATTTTCCACCCACTATGCACAGATGCGAGATGATACAAGGTGCCAGGCAGGGGAAGAATCGTGCTGTATTCACCAGAGGCTGCAGCTGCCTGATTAGACTGATGTGGGGCAGGGGCAGGGGCAGAGAGGTATCACAGGGAGAACAGGGAAACATGCTGTAGCACTGTGGGCTACCCCAGTATAAATCTATTAGAAGTAAAGATGGGCTTAAGCCACCAGATTGTGACCTAGCTCCAATCTTTCCCCGAGATGAAACATCTGAATTTGGGTATGGGCCCATTATAGGTTGCAGCTGCAGGGTTCTGATCAGCCCTTTCCCAGAATTTAGGGCAGCAATTCTAGTTCAAACCCAGGGGCTTTGCTACCAATGCAGTGTAACAGGAGACACCTGCAGCTGGTTTCCCCACTGATCCCAGTGGCCTCGCGGAGCCTGGATGAAGCATTTCTTTGCCCTTCCTGCCCAGCTGGCAGGGGAAGGTGGCTTGGCTGCTCTTGCAGAGTCCCCCGAACACACCTCTACAGGTCGGCAGCAGCTCACCTCAGCAGGACTGGTCGTCCAAGGCGCCCCACAGCAGGATGGAGTGCACCAGTTTGTTTTCAGCTTTCGCTCTGTCAAAAGCCTGAGTAAAGGGAAGGTACGAAACCTGCAAGCAGAGAGCCAGTTGGAGAAGCTGATCCCAAATCAGCCCATGGGGTGAGGCAGGGTTTAGAGGTGATTTGACAGGCACATGTACAAGTAAAGACACAGCCACTAAACCCCAGCAGCGGTACTCTCAGCTCCCCTCCTGGCCTTACATTAAGCCTCTGTGCTCTCCTGCCTCCCACCGGATTATACCATCCCTTTAATCTGCAGCGGAGCTGTTCTAAATCACAAGCTATTGCCAGGACTTGTGGGTTCTATTCCCAGCTCTCCCCCTGACTTGCTGAAGGTCTCTCCATGAGTCTCACGTGTACAGAAGGAGCTAACTCTTCCCTCCTGTGCCAGGTGTGGGGAATGAGGTTCAATTCATTGTTTTTAAAGTGCTATGAGATCCCCGGATGAAAGCAACGATGGAAAGGCAAGAACTGGGAAGGTTAGAGGCATGGTTACCTAGGATACCTGAGTCTTCAAGGAATTTTTAACCATCTTGTACTTTCTTCTCATAAACCCTGTTCAACAATTTTGCCGCATTTACACACCCAGAGCAGGTGTCGGCACACAGCTGTGTACTCTACTCATCCAAACATATCCAGGAGTATTTCTTAGAAAAGGTATCAATAACTAGCCACAGAGACACTCTGCAGAAAGATGTCTCCAATCATTCACACACACTGAACTTTATTAACATCTTGGAAACATTTGCTCCAAAGGACATCTTTTCCCACGGCTGCTCTTACGTTTCCCCTCAGCCAAGGAATCAGGGGCAGGGAGCAGCGATCCACTCTAACTGCCACGGGAGCGTGAAGTTATTTTGGTCACCCTGTGCTACAGATTCACTTTTCCCTGCAAGGCACTGAGCCACAAGTGTTTTGTGTATTTCCCGCTGATAAGGAAAATTCAGTCCCTAAGATAGTTCTGCGGTTTTCGGCTGGTGCAAAAAGAAAACCACCATTATTCGCCTCTCTCAAAATAGCACCAGTAGCTACTATAATGAGGAGTGAGCCAACACTAAGTATAAGCCTGGAACATGTGAGATCAGGACTCTATTCCAGCCTCCACCACCAGTGTCCTGCGAGGCCCTGGGCTTCTCTGTGACCATTCCCCTCCCCCAGGTCCCAATTGTAAAGCAGGATCATACACTTAGCTCACTGAAGTGTTGCAAGGCTGGATTCATCCAAGTCCAATGGCAATGCACCTGGATGGCAGGTGCTCGAGGTGCAGAATATTAATACGTCTATAGTCACCTCTTATTTCTAAATCAAACTAGCAGAGGACCTTGCCCCGTAGCTCTGGTAGTTCTCCAGGATGATTGGAGCATCTCAGTGGAGTGCCCCCTCCAAACAAAATGCTGACGCAGCAATGGAGTGGGCTGTTTTCCTACCTTCTTAAATGGGTACATGGCAACTTCCAGTTTCTGGGCTGCCTCTTCCCCACTTAGTTCACGCTGCCAGTTTATCTCTTCAAACACAAACTGAATCGGCTCCCCCGCAGGGTCTCGGCTGTCCATCACGTTGCCGTTTTCGTCATGAATCACGGAAGGGATGGACGGCCCAGAAGATTCTAATTCCATCTACACGACAAGGTCAGAGAGTTTAGTCCCTAGGAAGTTACATTTGTAGCTCCCACCCCCAAAGTGCAGGCCCATGCCAGAACAAAGATGTACACACACGAGTGTCTCGGAGTCATTTTAATGAAAACAGGATAGATCGTCCGTTCGATTTGTATTCACATCCAAAAATCACAAGTCAGCCCCACTCATCAGATTTTAAAAAAAAATTAATTTTAAGCCAAATAGATTTTATGTTTTTTTATTTGCTCTCTGGATTTTGACACTTGATGTCCCAAGTTCTTCCTCTATAGCCATCTGGGTCATACGAGAACTTTAATTTTTAAACCAAGATTCCCGTGTAATCACATGACTCCAGGAGCTCAGGCTTCAAGAAAAACACTAAATATTGTGTTTCATGATAAAAATAATGAGTTAGGAACACTGGGTGGCATTTCTGCACAGTGCCCCACATATACACTGGAAACACCAGGATCACATCCAAGTTTACAAGAAGCCACATGAAAAACAACAGTGATAGAGGTAACACTGCCAGGCTGCCATGGGGTGGATCATGAGGAATCCCAACTAAGATGCTGCACACACAAAGGAGAGAAAATTACTACACACCTGAGGTAGGTAACCTATATCCACTTCCATGTTGCTGCTTTCGCTCGCCCCATATAGCCATTCCATGTCAACGTTGAGAGACCTAGCAGGAGAATCCAGCACATTCAGTAACAGCCATGTGCAGACGAAAGAGCTTTGCACTTGATAACTCAGCTAAACTTGAGCCATTTCTCCCTAAACATCCAACATCCCTAGGCCGGATTCAGGACTAAAGGCCAGGTGCGCAAGGGACACTGCACAGCTCTGCTGAAGTCAGTGGGGTTCTGCGTAGGTCCACCACTCTTGGATCCCACTGAAGGACCAGGGCCCGAGTGCCTGCCCAATATGACGAAAGGAGAGGCAGAGTCATGCATGAGCTTTAATCTGTTTAGATACTGGGGGGGAGGAGTATCCCTTCTTCCTTCCAAACCCTGAGAATTTGGGAATTCCATTCCTGTAAAACATATTTTTCTGCAAGCAAAGAGCTCCCATAACGAACATGCTGCCAGAACTGCAAGTATCAAGTCACCAGGGTAATGCTCTGTTTACAATTTCGATTCAAGCCACCGTGGGCCGAGAAAAATGTCAGCTTTTATCTCCTGAAATGCTTCCAGCCACTTGCCAGAGAGAAATAATGAGAGAGTGTAAACCTATACAACACAATACATTAGCCTTTGAAATATGAAGTGAAGAATATCTCAAAGCAAGTGAGTCACACTATGCCAGACTCCAGTGCACCAAAACACACGTGGAGATCACCAGGGTTTTTCTCCCCATCCCGATGTTTCAAGGATTACCATTTTACAGTATGTTAAACAAATCAGATCCTTGGCTAAGCTAAGTGTTCTCAGTGGCTCTACTAAAAACGTGTTGCCGCTGCAATATGGGGTTCTCTCAGTTTTAGGTATGACAACAGTGGAGCTTGTTTCACTTTTATTTACAAGGGACTTATTGCAAAATGTAAACCGCCCGGAGGCGTGTAATAAAACACAGGCGTTGCATGATTCTTCTGGGGCTTTCAATGGCCCTGCTGCATGCGCAATAGTCATAACAGCAGCCTCACCTCTAATTGCAAACTAAGCCATCTCTGGAACTCTTTCAAGGGTAGCTAGCCAGACATTCCTCGGGAATATGGGTTTGCAGTAGCTCAAGCAATGAAGAGGAGAATATACATTTAGTAACTTTCATCCAAAGTTTTCCGAGCACTTTACAAACACTCATTAAGACTCATGCACAGATTGGAGAAATTCCTTATTTTTACAGGCCCAGAAGTTCAAGCAACTTGGCAAAAGAACCCAAAGTGACTTCAAGTCTGTGACAGACCCAGGAACAGATTCTAGCTCTCTTGGGTCCCAGTCCCAAGAGATCAAGAGTGAAATCTGACTATAGACTATTACCCGCATGGTAATTTATGTACTGTGTGGAGGAGAGAGACTGTTACCTGGTAATCAGAGCATGGGATAATGACCTAGGACTCCTGGGTTCCAGTTCGTACCCGAACACAGATTTCTGTGTGAGTTTAGGTGAGTCATTTAACTTTCCTGTGCTTTGATTTCCCCATATACATGATGGGGATAGGGATACCTGGCTCACAGAGATGCAAATCTTGTTTAAAACAGCCAATGCATTTTGAGATCATCAGACAGGAGATGGCACCGTACGTGCAAGGAACATCCTCTAGATCTGCGACACACACAGCACAGCTGCAGGATCGCAGAGCCCCTCGAGCTTCACTCATGTTCTGGTTTCCAATTAATCTCAGGTCTTTGCTCAGCGTACACTGAAAAGAGATGGTCATACCTCTTGTTAGGGACAAAGAGCTTGAACTCTCGAACGTGGGAGGAATCTCTGGAGAGGACGATGTGGCCTGCGAACTGGCCAGGGGAAAACCAGAAAGGGAAATCTGGAGGTTCATTCAGCTGGAACTCGGCATGGATCCTGAAACAGGAAGATCAACATCAGCCTTGGTGCCCTAAGCAAGACCAAGAACCAGGGAGAAGGAGAGAGAACGGGTCATACATGCCAGATGCTAGTCATGTTGTTTCATGGGCTGCTGGAGGCACTCAGATCAAGGGTGCCGGAACCTTTGTAGAAGTGGGGGGGCCACCGGTGCCAGAACCAGGGGACAGGGGCCATGCCTCCCCCACTTTTTTACGTGGGCATAGTTTGGGGGGCAGCATTGCCCCCCCCAGCTGCAAGTCTCGAGCAGGTGCAGAGAGGTGCCAGCAGGAGCTGCGTTTTGCTGCTCCACACCTGCCCGAGGCTTACAGTTTGCGGGGGGCAACACTGCCCCCAACCCCCCAAAACTACACCATGTTAAAAAGGGAAAGGGTATGGCCCCCTGGTCCTCCTGGTTCCAGTGCCATTGACTCAGATACTATGGTGATAACGGCATTTAACTTCCCTGTGCTTTGATTTCCCCATATGATAACGGACATACAAGGACCTGAACAGAACAGACTAGACAAGAACTGTCTGCAAGATGAACGAGAGCAGCGTGAGGAATCACTCTTCTAGGGACTGTTGGCTTTAGAGAACTGCTCCATCTGTTGACTAAAACAGTTAGATCCTCCCCTTTCGATTCTGGACATCACCAAATAGAGGGCGTTTGCTTAGACCTGGGACTGGGGACTTACAGGGCAATAGCGCCTCTCACCCAGTCAGTTCAGACAAAAACAGGAGCGTTGGATCCATGGATGGAGCCGTAAGGGAAGTAACACATTCAAAGCCACTTCCTGGAGGACACACCCTTCTCCTCTGCAAGCTGCTTAGCAGCCCTCGGTCAGTTACATATGTTGTTAGGGAGCATAATCACAATTAAGTAACATGCCCACATGCTGCTCCTGGTTTATGTTCCCTGGAGGACGGGGAAATCATGGGGCTGCTGCCAGCTGGACGTGTCCATATTTTCCCCCTCCCATTCCCCAGATCTAATGCTGTCTTATCAAACTCCAGGGTCTCCTGGCAGCCCGGGACAGTGTCATGACCCCTTTGCTTGACAGCCCCTTTCGTAGATTTCTTCCACCCCCAAAACAGATTGAACATAATTAACAGACTAATTGTGAAAGTCCCAACCTCCACATTATACTAGCTGCTTTGATTCTAATAGGTCTTTAAAAAGATGCAGATCTAATTAAAACAGCACCAATCCCCACCTTTAACACGCTGCACCTCCCAGTCCCATTTGGGAAGTTCTTACCTGAACGCTATCCTATAGTAGAACTCACTGATTGCCTGGATGCAGGCCACAGCTCCTTGGGGAGCAAAGCGAGTTTTTACAAACGGACGAGGATGGAACATGCTCAAGAGTTTGTGGATCACGATCTATGGAAAGAATTGGAGAGGTAGCAAAAAAAATGAAAGCAACGGCCTTTAATGTAGACCTCAGTTAAGCTACACTTCTAAAACTACTCCCCTACAAGGACAGGAAGATAAAACAACTAACATGACTTGGATCTAGCTAACAATTTCCATCTTCCATTTTTTTGGACTCCCTTCTATAATTTATAGTTTTCCACCACCTTGCACATTTATCCTCTGTCTGGAAGCGTACTAACCATTGTCTTCCATATACGCAATATTTCCAGAGCACAGAGGCTGAGTACTGCAAGCGGATCGGATTTCATGTTGTGCATTATACTGAACAATAAGACTTCGATGCAGTTTGCAATTTGAAGTGATCGCATACACCATCCACTGGAGTGTACTCAATATGGCAGAATTAAAGCCTAACCAAACACCCATGAGGGCAGAGCATTTACAGACTGATTTTATAGACCACATACAAGAATCACTTCACTGACCGCTGTGGGGTGGAACATGAGGTCACCGTTTGACAAAGCACATTCATTTTACACAATTAGTTTAGACGGGGAGTGGAGAATCTTACCCAAGTCAGACTAAATGAGGATTTTTGTTATTTAAATTGATTAGTAGTTGGTCTGGCTGCTGTGGATACCCCGTACTATTGTTATAAATGCCTTGGATCTTCTGAGACCGCAAACAAAATTCTTGGTTTTTACCTCTCCTCTGAAAGATGGCTCCCTTAACACTGCACTGAGACATCGATTTACAGAGAAGTGACAAACTACAGCCTCATCTACACTAGGGAAGTTCTGTACAGAGCGTTTCCACCATTGGTAAGGCCCAGTCTACATTATATATTATATCCTACCCAGGCCAACAATGGCACATATGTGGAAACTAGCCGCCTCCATTCCTCTCTGTCATTTGCTGCTGCTTCCTTCTCTGTGATGCTGGCTATACTGCACCCCCCCCCCCCTTTTGCGTAGATATATACTGGGTCCCCAACCAAAATAAGCTACACTGACAAAAGCACTCTTGCTGATATAATTTGTGTCTACACCAGGCCTTTTACTGGTAAAGAAATGCCATAAAAATCGTACACCCCTAACAGCATAATCATATCAGCAAAAGTTTCTAGTGTAGACCTGGCCTGAGACTCATTCAACTCCACTAATATCGGCTACAGGGAACCCTAGTATAGAAATAAATGCAACTGATATGGCGCTGGAAACAGCTGCGCAAGCTAGAGAACTGTCTACACTAGGGTTCCCTCCAAGAGCGGCTGAACATCCTCAACAAGGCTTTACTGATTCACCCCCACCACTCCCTGTAGCATGCATATTTTCTCTGGCGCCCTCCCATCCAAGCACCGAGGTGACCATGCTTAGTGTGTGAGATCTGATGAGAGGACAGCCCAAGATGATATTGGTTACCTGCTGCTCATTAGGATGTGAAAATTGCAAAATGGACAATATGGAAGCATCTGTTAGAAGCAATATCCTCCCACTGAGAAGGATCACTGTTCATATTAAGTGGTGCTCTTACTTCTTTGCCCTTGGGGACCGGAGGGTAAAACCGGTTGTTGGAAAGGTAGCCGGTGAAGATGTTTAATTCACTTGGGATTATCCACCAGGGATCGCCGAGTTCGATCTTATTCTTTGGGGGAAGAAAGGCTTTGAACTGCTTGGCAAACATTATGCTCATAGGGGCTGCTGGGGCTGTCCAGTTCCGTAGGCCAGACAGCGCAATATGAGAAATCTACAAAGAGAAACACGTGTCAGAATGAGCTAATGGGATGTAATAACATTTGAAGAGTTTTGTTCTATAGGAGGCAGATGGATATGAACCACTGCACAGAAGTCAGATTCTGGTATTAGAGAAAGTGGTACTCCTTTTAAACTCCACCCACAATCCAAAGCATCATGTAAAATCCCACATTAGCTAGAAGTTTCTGCAAAAAATGGCCAGCAGTAAAATAAATTGATAATGCAAGTAGTCAGATAACATGGCAACAAATGCCATGGAAATAGTCACATATAAGGTGGGCACCATTACACTCCAGAGTTAACATCTCATTGAGAAATGGGGGCAGTTTATGATTCTCAAAGCTATTGTTTCAAATGGTTTTGCAAATTCCTGTAGACAACACTGCACCGGGTCACGTATGGAAGATTTTCTGCACGTTCATAAGAGCTGGAAGCGTACATATATTCTTAAAAAAATGTTTAAGTGCTGAATAAACTGATGATGCCACCAGCAAAAATGCCAAAATGCACCAATGCACACTGGCTCGGTCTGATCTCTGCTCACAGAAGGAACAACTGACAAAATAAGCACTATATGTTCACTCCTATGGGGGTAGTTAGAGCCTCTACTACATTGCATGGGTTTTGCTGGGAATTTGGGTTTTCTATTCATACACATGATGTATGATACTTACTCCTAGGAAACCATCTTTGCTCTTTGTCATTGTTTCCATGAGAAGGGGCTGGAATTTAGCAACAATTGATAGCGTCTCCCCACTGGGATCCAGTGTCTCTTCCTCTTCAAATTCGAGGACAGGAGTAACACCTAAACAGAACAATTATTTAACACCATAGGGAAATGATTATACTTTTATAATAGTCTAATGGGCAGGTACGTGGAACCTCGCAGTTGTCACTTTGCTGCATGTGACAGCCCTTAGCAACTGAACTCAGACCCACCTGCTTCAAGGGCACAAGTCCCTGCTACTTGAGTTAAAGGAGAATCTCCCCTTAATTGATAGCAGTATAAAGTTTATGACACATGGTTCAGTGGTTCCTGGGGCATCCAGCAGGGGGCAGATACACACACTGCTGTTTCATTACATTATGAGAAAGTATTCCTGGTATTTCGGTTGCAGTTCAATCCCTCCTGCATGCTATGTTGAGATCACAGGGTTTCATGCATTTTGGCATAGCTGAGAAACATTTGCTACGTTGATACTGCATGACAGAGACTTCGGAAGCCACAGGAAAATATGAATGAAATAGTTTTGGTCTAGCCAGTGCTGAGCTATATCCGTTGTATTCATCCATTCCAAATCCCGTTTAAGCCCTGGACAAAGTAACTTGTGCACTTTACTACTCCAGCAAAGGGAGATTCAGTCTTATTAAAAGTGCACTTTGTGAAAGTGGTGTCTGACGCTTAAGCCTTTCCAAAAACACTTAAAGCTTTGCAGCCCCTCGCTGTGTAAATCAGCCCCAGACCAGCACAAAAAAAGATAATTAGCCATTGTGCACATGCAGTGCTGAGATCTTCAGCCTTCCTTTCCTTTATTGCACAACTGACCTTGCAAGGTAAATACCTACCTGTTAATTTCTCTGCTACTGGCTTGAACTCCTCAGGGCTAATGTACAGATCATTGTTAGTGTCCAGAGAGGAGAAGAGAAAAAGCCCCTCGTTCCCCAGAGACTTCAAGGCCATCTCCTGGTTTGGGAAGAAGAGAGGCAGGTAAGTCTTAATTGGAGCTGTTTTACTAGTTCATTTAGGCCCCATCAGCCCTTGAGTTATTATACATCCTTTACAACTGCAAACAAAGCCATCAAATAAAAAGAGTAACGCACGCTAGCAGGACTCTGCACTATCAACAATAGCGACTGGGATCCAGGAACAGTTTCCATGAATGTATTAAAACTAAATCTGGATGAACAACAAATAATTGACAACAAATCATTTGTTCTGTTTTGTCTTCTCTCTTAGTGAGTCTTTGTCCAAGGAATCTGTCAACTGCAGCAGCGAGTGATTCTGGGCCTGCAAGAACGTTGCCAGCTGCTGCTATTTGCAGGAGGCTCTGTGCTGCTAGTGAGCATTCACCACAGGGCATTTTTACAGCATCCTGACACGGTGACTTAGGTAGCTAGCCAACGTCACGTGAATGAAGACGGTCAAATATAGACTATTCAAACTTCACCAATGATTACCTGAGGATTTGCTCTAAAGAGTCACTTTTCACAAGGAGGAGGAGAGCTAACTGGGCCCTCCCATGTTTAAAGGAAGTGAACCCGGCCAAATCAACATTTACATTCCAACCAATATCCACAGACATCGCTTGCCACGGAGACCCGCTCTAGCTAGAACCACGTTCACATCCTAGAGCACATAAGCAAATTGTGATTAGGCAAGAGCTTCCACCTCACAGCTCCTGGTGGGGAGTGTTGCCTAGTGATCCTACCACTGATCCAGGACTCATACAGTCTATTCCTACTCTGCCATCAATACTGTTTAACCTTGGGAAGTGGGTAATCACAGCCACTCTGGGCCTCAGTTTCCCCCATCAGACACTAACCCTTTCAGATCTCACAGGGATCAGCCTGCATGGCCTCATTTGTTACAATCTGAAGATACAGGAGCTCCTCGAACAGAAGGGGCTGCAGTTTTACTCAAACTTTTGTACTGGTGACCCCTTTCAAATAGCAAGCCTCTGAGTGCGACCCCCCCTTATAAATTAAAGGCACTTTCTTATATAATTAGCAATTATAAATGCTGGATATAAAGCGGGGTTTGGGGGTGGAGGCTGACAGCTCGTGACCCCCCCATGTAATAACCTCGCAACCCCCTGAGGGGTCCCGACCCCCAGTTTGAGAACCCCTGGGCTACAGAAATGCAGTTCTCGCTTGGAACAGACGCAGACAGTTCCACACTGCAGCAAGCGCAGCTGAGGAAAGAGACAATACACAGATGGAAGGAGAGAGCTGCTCTACTGAGGGAGAAGGAAATGAGACAGAGTGAAGGAAAGGAGTGGTGGGGCAGTCAGACAAGTCATATTCCTCATTGCCATTCAGCAGCAGATCCAGGGCTTTACTGGCAGGGGAGACAGCTCCCCCCACCCCGGTGCAAAGCCTATAGGAGCAAGAGACTATCCCTCATTCTGCTGCTTAGATGTGTGTGTCCTCTGATGCCTGCAGCACCATTAACATCCCCAAAGCTCCTGAACCAGTTTAGTTTCCATCTGTTGCCTGCCAGCCTGAAACACCATTTAATGCAGGCTGGAAGGCTCAGCGCCTGTCAGTTACAATGAGAGAAGCACTTGGAGCCATATACGGCAGTTCCTGGGCCAAGGAAGTCAAAGAAAAAACAAAGGCAAGCAGAGAAGCTCTTGGAACATGAACCGCGGAAGGGCGGGAAGAAGGCCCGTTTGAAGCAAGGTGAGAACCCAATGCCTGGAAAAGAGGGCGGACAACAGCTATGCTATGGAAGGAAAGGGAACGAGCATGCTAATTATTTCAAACACTGGATCAATCCCCTAAGACACCCCAAGCTCCTTTGGACAGGGACCATAGCTTTACTGTGTGTGTAAAATGCCTGCACACGTTTACCAATGATGTTATTCTAGCGTTACTGGAATGGGAATCGCCCAGGAGCTGAGGTCACTCCCCTAATCCAAACACACAGCCTTTATAATGCCCATTCCACTGCTTTACAATTTCCTTCTGCGTCCCCCTCAAGAGCCCGTCTGGCAGGGAGCAGCGAACACAGGCACAGGAGCCAGAACAGCTTAGACAAGTAAACAGCTTCATACAGGGGCTTCCCTCCACAGATCACACCATCCTGAGCACATGCAGAGCTCTAGAGATGGTCACAGAGGGTCCTTTCCTTCTCTTTTCCCCAGGTGTCTGCAATCATCTATCTGATGGCCCCTCTCCAGTCTCTGGTCCTTTCTTTTTCCCCCCCGTTTAGCAGGTCAAGAATGCCACTGATCTGAACCCCAAGAGATTCCATTCAGAGAGCAACAGCCGATGAGCCTTTCAGTGGGTTAGGCTCTGGCTTCCAACATTACAGTGAGCAGACAGCACAGACACTCAGACCTGGGAAACCTCTATCTTTGGCCTCCAGTGCCCCGTCAAACAGGAAAGGCACCAGTTATATCCCATGCATATGGATGAAATGCTGTCCCAGACAGCATCAAGGACAGCAGCTGTGATGTAGAGAACTCAATATAGATGTTTGATGTTATGCTCATTGGTGCTGCAAGACTCCAGAATGAATTACTCTCCAGAGAGATAAGAGCCAATTTGCATGCCCGGTCAGTATCTCAGACATCTTTCAGACGGGACAAGCAGTGGGACATTTCCAGGCAGCAGGATTTTTTCCTAGAAAATTAAGTACTAATTCCTAGACCTGTAAACGCACACCCTCACTCCTGGCCAAGTGTGTCCGGTACATGTGCCATCAGGACTCGAACCTATCAAATCTCAGCTCCAGCAATCACTCCCCTCTGCAAGATGAGTTAAACTTGGTGCTCATCGAGTAAATGAGATTGATAGGCACATTTCCAGGCAATATTCCAACAGTACATCAGTTCCACACACAGCCTTGTTCCATCAGAATTCTTGATTTATATATGCCCAGCATGGACACTCCAGCTCCTCAACATGGACCTGCTGAAAGGGAAACCCCAGTGCTTCTGCCCTATAGGAGATAATGATCCGGAACATGGAAGTGAGCAAATCAGTCCTGAAATTCTGAGAGATGGTGAAGAAGGACAAAGGGAAAGAGAAATTGGGTTTGTGCCTTTTTGCTTTTTTATAGCACACATGTTAAAGCAAGCCAAAAAAGGCACCTAAGATTTATTTTAACCTTGGAAATATCAGGAATAATAAAGTTTTGCCTTCACTGTTTTTGCTGACAGGACAAAGAGCAGGAGCTTTCTCAGCTCCCAAATGTAACAGTGGCAGGGAGCGGAGTCTTCACAAAGATTTATTCCCCCAAGTGTTTGTTAGACCTTTGAATTAGGTAGTTGCTAACAAAGGAAATGGATAAAAAGTTTTTAAAAATCTGAACAGAAAAACTCTCTCAGCTGTTCAGATTTCAACGTTTTCTTCTACGGTTCCCAATCCAACCTGTTTGCCTGTCATCCACTGAATCCCTCGCAAGAGCAGAGTAGACGAGACCTGATATTTCTTGTGTAAAGACAGTCAGAAAAGAGTTTTATCAACTGAAATCCTCTCAGACTCTCTATGCATCTCCTACAGCAGCAGTAAAGGACAGAGATATTTGCCCTTTACAGTCACCTTCAAATAATGTTTTTTATAAAATGGGCTTGTACCATTTTTGCTTTTTTGTGATACATAAAGGCCAAAAAGGACTTTTAAAAGTTTACTCTTTACTGTTTTATTGTTGAAATATCAGGAATTTGCAGTCTGATCTTTGCTAGAGGTCCTCCTAGATGTACACTTGGGGCTTTCCCACCTTAAATGAGAATTCAGGGGGAGTAGAATCTTTAACAAAGACGACCTTGTTCCAAGGTTCATGTTAGTCATTTGAGTTACATAGTTATTAAAACAAAAAAGTTTTAATCAGTTGGATAAAAAACACTATTTCTTTCGCTGTTGCACAACTTGCACTCGTGCAATATCATTTCACAAGTTCTATAGTAACCATACAGCCTCAGGGCAGACAAGACCTGAATTTCTAGTGTAAAAAAAAAAAGTTTAAAAGAAATTCAGATCTTCTTTATACAGAACAAAACACCAAGAGGGCCCCAAAGCTCGTTTTTTCTTTATAGGTCACTTTAAAGTTGAGTTAAAATCTTTTGAGCTAACAGGAACCAAGGTCAAGTATAATGTAAACGTGTGCCTTTGCTTGTCTTGCAGTGGTTTTCAGCATGAATGCCCATAATTAAGACGGGAACTGTATCCTTATACAGTCTGAAAGGTTCTCAGCTGCTGCAGCAGAAGGAGAATCCTGAACTCAGGGTCTGACAAGCACACTAACAACTGATTTCAACTATGAGGTTTTAAACTAGAAATACATACAGGTATGTACGTATATCTACACATATACATCCTGTTGCTAATTTATGAGCTTTGGTCCTGATTCGACTAACATACATGGTTAGCTGTACTCATGTAAGCAGTCCCACCACTTCAATGGATCAGTGCCTTAGTTCATAATTTATTCTGCATTTTACAGAGCAAGACATATTCCCTCCCCCAAAGAGTTTACTACCATAAGGCCCATCATGCTACTAGCTGGCTGGGTACAAGAGGCTGCCTGCCTGAGTCAGCTTCTAGGATCAGGCTCTAAGATGCTAAGAACTTATCTCTCACCTTTGGCTGCAGTGCCACTTACATCACGCTTTACAAACTATCTAAATTCTAAATCAATCCTTGACCACGCACCCCAGCGAGATAGGCACAGTCAATTATCCCCATTTTACAGATGGGGAAACGAAGATACAGAGAACTGATCTCCCCACAGCCCAAGATGTGATTATAATGAACATAGAATCATAGAATATCAGGGTTGGAAGGGACCCCTGAAGGTCATCTAGTCCAACCCCCTGCTCGAAGCAGGACCAATTCCCAGTTAAATCATCCCAGCCAGGGCTTTGTCAAACCTGACCTTAAAAACCTCTAAGGAAGGAGATTCTACCACCTCCCTAGGTAACGCATTCCAGAGTTTCACCACCCTCTTAGTGAAAAAGTTTTTCCTAATATCCAATCTAAACCTCCCCCACTGCAACTTGAGACCATTACTCCTCGTTCTGTCATCTGCTACCATTGAGAACAGTCTAGAGCCATCCTCTTTGGAACCCCCTTTCAGGTAGTTGAAAGCAGCTATCAAATCCCCCCTCATTCTTCTCTTCTGCAGGCTAAACAATCCCAGCTCCCTCAGCCTCTCCTCATAAGTCATGTGTTCTAGACCCCTAATCATTTTTGTTGCCCTTCGCTGGACTCTCTCCAATTTATCCACATCCTTCTTGTAGTGTGGGGCCCAAAACTGGACACAGTACTCCAGATGAGGCCTCACCAATGTCGAATAGAGGGGAACGATCACGTCCCTCGATCTGCTCGCTATGCCCCTACTTATATATCCCAAAATGCCATTGGCCTTCTTGGCAACAAGGGCACACTGCTGACTCATATCCAGCTTCTCGTCCACTGTCACCCCTAGGTCCTTTTCCGCAGAACTGCTGCCTAGCCATTCGGTCCCTAGTCTGTAGCGGTGCATTGGATTCTTCCATCCTAAGTGCAGGACCCTGCACTTATCCTTATTGAACCTCATCAGATTTCTTTTGGCCCAATCCTCCAATTTGTCTAGGTCCTTCTGTATCCTATCCCTCCCCTCCAGCGTATCTACCACTCCTCCCAGTTTAGTATCATCCGCAAATTTGCTGAGAGTGCAATCCACACCATCCTCCAGATCATTTATGAAGATATTGAACAAAACCGGCCCCAGGACCGACCCTTGGGGCACTCCACTTGATACCGGCTGCCAACTAGACATGGAGCCATTGATCACTACCCGTTGAGCCCGACAATCTAGCCAGCTTTCTACCCACCTTATAGTGCATTCATCCAGCCCATACTTCCTTAACTTGCTGACAAGAATACTGTGGGAGACCGTGTCAAAAGCTTTGCTAAAGTCAAGATACAATACATCCACTGCTTTTCCTTCATCCACAGAACCAGTAATCTCATCATAAAAGGCGATTAGATTAGTCAGGCATGACCTTCCCTTGGTGAATCCATGCTGGCTGTTCCCGATCACTTTCCTCTCATGCAAGTGCTTCAGGATTGATTCTTTGAGGACCTGCTCCATGATTTTTCCAGAGACTGAGGTGAGGCTGACTGGCCTGTAGTTCCCTGGATCCTCCTTCTTCCCTTTTTTAAAGATTGGCACTACATTAGCCTTTTTCCAGTCATCCGGGACTTCCCCCGTTCGCCACGAGTTTTCAAAGATAATGGCCAATGGCTCTGCAATCACAGCCGCCAATTCCTTCAGCACTCTCGGATGCAATTCGTCCGGCCCCATGGACTTGTGCACGTCCAGCTTTTCTAAATAGTCCCTAACCACCTCTATCTCCACAGAGGGCTGGCCATCTCTTCCCCATTTTGTGATGCCCAGCGCAGCAGTCTGGGAGCTGACTTTGTTAGTGAAAACAGAGGCAAAAAAGCATTGAGTACATTAGCTTTTTCCACATCCTCTGTCACTAGGTTGCCTCCCTCATTCAGTAAGGGGCCCACACTTTCCTTGGCTTTCTTCTTGTTGCCAACATACCTGAAGAAACCCTTCTTGTTACTCTTGACATCTCTTGCTAGCTGTAGCTCCAGGTGCGATTTGGCCCTCCTGATATCATTCCTACATGCCCAAGCAATATTTTTATACTCTTCCCCGGTCATATGTCCAACCTTCCACTTCTTGTAAGCTTCTTTTTTATGTTTAAGATCCGCTAGGATTTCACCATTAAGCCAAGCTGGTCGCCTGCCATATTTACTATTCTTTCGACTCATCGGGATGGTTTGTCCCTGTAACCTCAACAGGGATTCCTTGAAATACAGCCAGCTCTCCTGGACTCCTTTCCCCTGCCAGCCTACACTCAGTCCACCTCGCCACCAGAACCGTCACTGGACATTACCTCTTCACCTTGTTAAACTTGCAAACAAACATCTTTGTGCTTTCTCCAATCCTGACCATCATGCTTGGCAGCAGTTCCCAGTAAACAACAGCAAAACTAACTCATTATACTTCAAATCTCTCCTTGAAACTCGCCTCTGCCATGAAACCTACAAAAACTTGACCACGATTAGGCTACTGGTGTGATGAAACCAGTGCCTGTCATGCTGACCAATACTGCCTCACCATTTCCTTGTAATTCTGCACTTGTTTTGCGTCTTAGACTGGGCTGCACTTAAAACTTAGGACGACATGAAAAATCCATGCCCCTGAGCACTATAGCTTTGTCAACTTAATGCCTGGTGCAGATGCAGCTAAGTTGACAGAAGCCTATTTCCATCGACCAAACTACCATAACTTGGGGAGGTGAAGTCACTACAGTGATGGAAAAACCCCTTCTCTCCCTGTAGTTTGTGCCTACGCCATGGGTTTACAGCACCAAAGTTGCGGTACCATAGCAATGTTACTGTAACACCCACACTGCACACATGGCCTTAGATTGTAAGCTTTTTGGGACAGGCACTATCCTTTTGTTTCGTGTTTGTACAGCACCTAGCAACATGGGGTCCTGGTGCATCACTGGGGCTCCTAAGCACTACAATACACATAAATAACAATATGTAGAATGTTTGTCCAGTATTATTGACAACCTGCAGCCAAATGCTTCAATTTCTCTCCTCAACACAAATCCCAGTTCGCTGCTGGAGTAGGTGCCTCTGTGTGAACCTGTGTCGGTCTTATTTTGTAAGTTTTTTTCTCCCTTCTACGGATAAGCTAGGTTGGGATTTGGGGCATTGAGAAGATCTGGATTGTGAGTTGTCCTGGCTGGGGAGTGAGGGGGTCATTACAGTTCAGAGAGAAGTGAAATTTCACGCTAAATAACAAGATTCTCCAGGTCCACTCAGGAAAAGGGGCTGGGATCTGACCAGGGTACTTCGCTAAATTAGAATAAAAATACATGTTTAGACACACAACAGGGAACCAAGGACAAGAATGTGATATGGCTGTGAAAAAAGCTAATGTCGTCTTGGGATGCATCAGGCGAGGTATTTCCAGTAGGGATAAGGAGGTTTTAGTACCGTTATATAAGGCACTGGTGAGACCTCACCTGGAATACTGTGTGCAGTTCTGGTCTCCCATGTTTAAGAAGGATGAATTCAAACTGGAACAGGTACAGAGAAGGGCTACTAGGATGATCCGAGGAATGGAAAACTTGTCTTATGAAAGGAGACTCAGGGAGCTTGGCTTGTTTAACCTAACTAAAAGAAGGTTGAGGGGAGATATGATTGCTCTCTATAAATATATCAGAGGGATAAATACCAGAGAGGGAGAGGAATTATTTAAACTCAGTACCAATGTGGACACAAGAACAAATGGATATAAACTGGCCACTAGGAAATTTAGATTAGAAATTAGACGAAGGTTTCTAACCATCAGAGGAGTGAAGTTTTGGAATAGCCTTCCGAGGGAAGTAGTGGGGGCAAAAGATCTATCTTGCTTTAAGATTAAACTCGATAAGTTTATGGAGGAGATGGTATGATGGGATAACATGGTTTTGGTAATTAAATATTCATGGTAAATAGGCCCAATGGCCTGTGATGGGTTTTTAGATGAGGTAAGATCCAAGTTACCCGGGAAAGAATTTTCTGTAGTATCTGGCTGATGAATCTTGCCCACATGCTCAGGGTTTAGCTGATCGCCATATTTGGGGTCGGGAAGGAATTTTCCTCCAGGGCAGATTGGAAGGCCCTGGAGGTTTTTCGCCTTCCTCTGTAGCATGGGGCACGGGTCACTTGCTGGAGGATTCTCTGCTCCTTGAGGTCTTCAAACTACAATTTGAGGACTTCAATAGCACAGAGATAGGTGTGAGGTCTTTTTTAGGAGTGGTGGGTGAAATTCTGTGGCCTGCATTGTGCAGGAGGTCAGACTAGATGATCATAATGGTCCCTTCTGACCTAAATATCTATGAATCTAAGAAGGGAAGAGCAAAGAGAATCCTAGGAGTGCCCAAGTTGGCAGGCCCCCTGCCCACAGCCAGAGCCCCCTAGCAGCATCTCCCCAGAGCTCCCTTCCACCCCCCTCCAAATCAGAGCCCCCCAGCAAAACCCAAAGTCTCCCCAAAGCCCCCAGCACAATCACTCAGCATCCCCCACCTCTTCCCCCCAACCCTTCCCTCGAAGCCCCCAGCGTCCTGTCCACCCCCAACCAGCCCCTACAACCCCCAGCGCCTCCAGCCCCCCAACTCTTCCCCCAAAGCCCCCAGCGTCCTGTCCACCCCCAACCGGCCCCTACAACCCCCAAAGCCTCCAGCCCCCCAACTCTTCCCCCAAAGCCCCCAGCGTCCTGTCCACCCCCCAACCGGCCCCTACAACCCCCAGCGTCCTCTCCAGCCCCCCAAACCTCCCGTAGCCCCCAGCACTAACCCCCGCGCCCCCCAATTTACCCTCCCCCGGAGCCGCCCCCGCTCCGGTACCTGCCGCCGGGCCGCCTCGGCGTCCCGATAGTATTTCACCGCGGCCAGGGCGGCCAGCAGGCCCAGCACCAGCCCCAGCCTGGGCAGCCGCGGCGAGGGGGCTCCGGGGGCTCCCGGCTGCGGCCCCCCGGCCATCCCCGCTGCTCCGCTGGGCTGGGCCGCGCCGCTCGCCGCCTCCGCCCGGCTCCCTGCGCCGCCCTCAGCGCCCGGCCGCCCGCCGCGTCGCCAGGCTGGGGGCGGCGTCAAAGGGGCCGCGCCCGGCCCGGGACCGGTTCCCCCCCCCGCCGTGGGGTTTTTCCCCAAGGGCCGTTTCCAACCAGTCTCCCTGGGGAGACCCGCGCCTGAGCCCCGCTGCCGCGATCACCCGCCCGGGCCTTACTGGGGGGGCTGGGGAGGACCCTGGGGGCTTTAGGGGCAGGGCTGAGGGGGCTGGGGGGCTTCAGGGGCAGGGTTGGGGGGCTAGAGGTGGCTGGGGGGCTTCAGGGGCAGGGCAGGGCGGGCTAGAGGTGGCTGGGGGGCTTCAGGGGCAGGGCGGGGGGGGCTAGAGTTGTCTGGGGGGCTTCAGGGGCAGGGCGGGGCGGGCTAGAGGGGGCTGGGGGGCTTCAGGGGCAGGGCGGGGCGGGCTAGAGGGGGCTGAGGGGGCAGGGTTGGGGGGCTGAGGGGGCTTCAGGGGCAGGGTTGGGGGGCTAGAGGTGGCTGGGGGGCTTCAGGGGCAGGGCGGGGGGGAGCTAGAGGTGGCTGGGGGGCTTCAGGGGCAGGGCGGGGCGGGCTAGAGGGCAGGGTTGGGGGGCTGAGGGGGCTTCAGGGGCAGGGTTGGGGGGCTAGAGGGGGCTGGGGGGCTTCAGGGGCAGGGCGGGGGGGGCTAGAGTTGTCTGGGGGGGCTTCAGGGGCAGGGCTGGGGGGCTAAAGGGGGCTGTGGTGCACAGAGACAAGGCCAAAGGCAAGAGCTACGGTGGGGGAAGCAGGTCGCTGGAAAATCACGTTGGTTTTGGTACTTGAGGCAAACTAGCCCGAGAATAACACAACCCAGGGCAGCTATAGCTTCTCTATAGCCCCACCCTGGACCCAGGGACCAGCCATGTTCCCTCCAGCCTCCCCAGCTCGTCTCCTTGCTCCTTCTTCCCTCTGTGACTGTTTCTCCCCTAGGGTTGCCAGTTTTGGTTGGAGATATTCCTGGAAGTTTTATCACATGACACAATCCTTAAATAAAGATTAATCTTTAAAACCTGGAGACTCCAGGACAATCCTGAGGGAGCTGGCTCTGGGATAGGACTGTTAACCCCAGGGAAGACAAATCCAAGACACCTAGGTTTTGTAAGCAAACATAGGCACACAAACCAGGGGAGGGACTTTGCAAATCCCAACTAGGGTTGTTTTCATATTGCTTTTAAAATGGCAATGAAAGCAGTTTAAACAGCCTTTGAATAATTTAGCGCACAACTGCATTCTCTGCTAATGCATGAGAACCAGAATGTGACACTGAGCAAGCTGGATTCCCTGCCCAAAATAAATGAAGTGCAAAAAGGGGGACAAGAGATTGGAAGTTGTAGAACTCTTTCCATTTTAATGTGCCAGGGTATTAGCAGCACAGCTAAGGAGTTGAGCTAAAATAGGAGTTTTGGTTTTTAGAGTCTCTCTGTTAAATTTCAATAGCAAATACTTACACAGCAGCAACTTACAAATTTAAAAAAAGAAAAGGAGGACTTGTGGCACCTTAGAGACTAACCAATTTATTTGAGCATGAGCTTTCGTGAGTTACAGCTCACTTCATCGGATGCATACCGTGGAAACTGCAGCAGACTTTATATATATACACAGAGAATATGAAACAATACCTCCTCCCACCCCACTGTCCTGCTGGTAATAGCTTATCTAAAGTGATCATCAGGTGGGCCATTTCCAGCACAAATCCAGGTTTTCTCACCCTCCACCCCCCCACACAAATTCACTCTCCTGCTGGTGATAGCCCATCCAAAGTGACAACTCTTTACACAATGTGCATGATAATCAAGTCTGGCTATTTCCTGCACAAATCCAGGTTTTCTCACATGTGTTGAGAAGAGTTGTCACTTTGGATGGGCTATCACCAGCAGGAGAGTGAATTTGTGTGGGGGGGTGGAGGGTGAGAAAACCTGGATTTGTGCTGGAAATGGCCCACCTGATGATCACTTTAGATAAGCTATTACCAGCAGGACAGTGGGGTAGGAGGAGGTATTGGTTCATATTCTCTGTGTATATATAAAGTCTGCTGCAGTTTCCACGATATGCATCCGATGAAGTGAGCTGTAGCTCACGAAAGCTCATGCTCAAATAAATTGGTTAGTCTCTAAGGTGCCACAAGTACTCCTTTTCTTTTTGCGAATACAGACTAACACGGCTGTTACTCTGAAACCTTACAAATTTAAACAACCATAGGTGCCTTATTCAAAAGAAATAAAAAATTTTAAAAAGCAGGAGCTATAAAGTTTTGCCTCCAAGGGTTTCTATGTTGTCAAGCACTTGTCACTATTTAAAAAAAAAAATTAATCTTGCCCTTCCCAGTAGCAATAGCTGGGTCTAACTCCTAAAAGGGATTCGGGTGTCTAACTCTCACTGGGAGTTAAGTGCCTAAATATCTTTGAGGTTCTGGACCTCAGACTTCATCCTGTTGCAGATGATTAACATTAAACAGATGATAGTCCAATTGAGCTAAATGGTACTACCTAGGGCCTGATTCTAATGGTCATGACTAGGTGACAACTATTAACATAAGAATGGCCATATTGGGTCAGACCAATGGTCCCTCTAGTCTAATATCCTGTCTTCCAACAGTGGCCAATGCCAGGTGCCCCAGAGGGAATGAACAGAACAGGGCATTTATCAAGGGATCCATTGCCTGTGGTCCAGTTCTAGCTTCTGGCAATCAGAGGTTTAGAGACAACTGACGAATGGGGTTGTGTGTCCCTGACCATCTTAGTTAATAGCCATTGATGGACCTATCCTCCCAGGACCTTATCTAATTCTGAGGGTGGATTTGATTTAAATCACTAGTCAGGAAGACTCAATTTAATCATAGTTTTCTACTTAAAAGTACATTCTTGTTGGTTGTTATAACCTTAATACATATTCTTCACAACACAGAGATAGATGTAGGTTTCATTTTTAGAAGGTACACTATACATTTTTAAACAGTGATTTATTTTGAAAACTTTTCAGATTCGTTTTACAACTATATCAGAAAATGAATGATTGTTTGGTTATTTTATTTACCAAAGGTAACTGAAGCTGATATTTATGAAGTCACTGGGAGGTGAACTATCTCCAGTTCAACAGGATAATCATTAATATTTGGATGATTTTCTTGCCATGCTGTATTAGGAGGAGAACATCACCAGAAAGGCATTTCAATTGTTTCATTTAACTAAAACAATATTAAGTATTCTGGATTTTTTCTTCAACATAAACATCTAATATTTTAACAAAACAAGCATATGTCCCTCACTTCTCACGTTTATTTCCAGACTTCTTCTCCTTGTCCAGATCTATTCCGCCCCCAACAATCTTCTATTCGTTGAACTTTTTGAAACTTTGCACTTTTAGAGAGAGGTAAGGGATTGACTCTGTGTACACAAATTTGCAGAGGGACAATAGGGTTGAGGTCTGTTATTTCTCACCTCTATATATTTATTTAAAAACATTTTTGCTGTTAACTAGCATGTTACCTCTGGAGACACAAATCCACAGTTTGAGAACTGCAAAACTAAGCATCTTAGATGGTATCTTCTAGACTGAGCACTGAGTCCCATTGGGTAGATAGAAAGATTAACCTAAATAATCTATACAAAAGCCTGTGGAACCCCGTAAGATTGGGTCCCTAATCCATGAACTATTGGAATTCATTTACAAAAATTTTCTTAAACATTACATGAATATATTGTCTCATACTATAGAATTAGAATTTATAATCCCTATTCCATGATGAGATATCTTTGAGCTATAATGTATCTTCATTAAAACTACCTTCAGATAATTTTTTTCCTCAAAAAGCATTTTACCAAAAAAAATCGATTTTTTTTAAAATCATTGATTTTTATCAACCCTGCTAATTCTCTTTTGAACCCACTTTTGTCCTTTACAACATCCCATGGCAACAAGTTCCACAGGCTGACTGTGCGTTGTGTGAAGAAGTAATTCTTTTAATTTGTTTTCAACCTGCTACCTATTAATTTCATTGGGTGATCTCTGGTTCTTGCATTGTGTGAAGTGGTCAGTAACACTTCTCTATTCATTGTCTCCATCCTATTCATGATTTTACAGACCTCTATCATATCCCCCCTTAGTCATCACTTTTCTAAATTCAACAGTCCCACTCTTTCATCTCTCCTCATATAGAAGCTGTTTCATCCCCCTAATCATTTTTGTTGGCCTTCTCTGTACCTTTTCCAATTCTATTTTTTTTTCAGATGAGATGACCAGAAATGCACTCAGTATTCAAGGTGTGGGCGTACAATGGATTTATATAGTGGCATTACGATATTTTCTGTTTTATTACCTATCCCTTTCCTAATGATTTCTAACATTGTTAGCTTTTTTGACTGCTTCTGCTCATTGACTGGATGTTTTCAGAGAGCTAGCCATGACAACTCCAAGGTATCTTTCTTGAGTGGTAAGAGCTCATTTTGTATGTATAGTTGGGATTATTTTTTCCAATGTGCATTACTTTCCACTTGTCAACACTGAATTTCATTTGCCATTTTGTTGCCCAGTCACCCAGTTTAGTGAGATCTTTTTGTCACTCTTCACACTCAGCTGTGGACTTAAATATCGAGAGTAATTTTGTATTACCTGCAAATTTTGCCACCTCATTAGTCACCTCCTTTTCCAGATAATTTCTGAGTATGTTGAACAGCACTGATCACAGTACAGATCCCTGGGGACCCCTCTATTTATCACTTTCAATTGTGAAACTGACCATTTATCCCAACACTTTGTTTCCTATTTTTAACCAGTTACTGGTGAGAGGACTTCCCCTCATCCCATTTCTGCTTAGTTTGCCTAAGAGACTTTGGAAAAGGAAGGATCTCATCAAAGGCTTTCTGAAAGTCCAAGTGCACTATATTGACTGGACCACCCTTGTCCTCATGTTTTATTGACCCTCCCTTAAACAATAGATGAGCGACGCATGTTTTCCCCTTACAAAAGCCTTGTTGACCCTTCCCCAACATATTATCTAGGTTTCTGAGAATTCTGTTCTTTACTATAGTTTCAACCCATTTGCCTGGTTCTGAAGTTAGACTTACTGGCCTGTAATTGCCAGGATCACTTCTGGAGGCTTTTTAAAAAAAAACAAAACCAAAAAAAGAACAAACCAGTGTTTCATTAGGTACCCTCCAGTCGTCTGGTACAGAGGTGATTTAAGCGATGGGTTACATACAGCACAGTTAGTAGTTCTGCAATTTCACCTCCGAGTTCCTTCAGAACGTTTGGGTGAATCCCATTTGGTCCTGGTGACTTATGGCTGTTTAATTTATCCATTTGTTCCAAAACCACCTCTACTGACACCTCAAGCTGGGACAGATTTGTCACCTGTAACAAATGGCTCAGGTTTGGGAATCTCCTTTCTCCCTTGCAGTGAAGACTGATTAAAGGGATTCATTTACCTTCTCCACAACTGCCTTGTCCTCATTGGCAAATCCATAGTGGCCGTTACATTTAGCAACAGAGTCACTATGGTACCACTTTTTAGCTTATTGTTAATGCTTTGGGACACTTCTAGCATGACAGATGCTATTGTAAAGATAAATTCTATTCTAATGCAAAGCTAAAGGGGGATGAAAACTGATTAAGAAAGAAGGGATTATGAGAAAATAAACAGGATTACTAACAACTAGAGGCTCTCCCCCGTCTTTTTCCATTTTACATTTTGATGAATATGAAATTTCATCATCTGTTCATTATAGAAATTAATATTTAAGTTATATTCCCTCAGAGTTAAATATACAGAACACTGAGCAAAATACAGATCTGAATCAAATGTATTTTCCACCATAAATCAGTTTAACTATTATATATCTAAACACAATAGGATTATACTGAAGACAGTGTGGTTCAGTGAAATGTGTGTGTCAATGCACATTTGCACACACAGAAAATCCACTTACTGTTAGGTCAATTAAATTTGAAACACCTGATTGAAATTCTTAATAGCTAAGGTCTCCCAACCTCATCACTGGATAATAAATCAAACATCATAATATTGAGTGTTCTGTCATTTTGGGTCAGTTGGTGAAAAATCATAGTGTACAAATTTCCTTCAAGAACTGATCTCAAGCTTCTCAGTCCATTTTATTTGCTGATTTTGTCTTTGCTACTGCAATGGGCTGGATTTAAAACAAAGATAGATGAGGAAAATTGCACCTCTTCCCTTCATTTCCTCTTCACTCTCCAAGAGGAAATTGTTTGAAGACACACCCATTAATGATTACATTTGTTTGGCCTCAATTTAGAATAATTTAAGAATATCTGACACAGGAATTTTCCAGAGCAGATTCATCACTATCATTTGTAGCTTGAGGATCTGCAGCCACAGACTTTCCCCCTTCATTTTCAACAAAAAGAACTGGCTGCTGCCATAATCTGACCCAGTCTTAAATCTGGGTTCATTCCACTTTCTTTCTAGGAGACAGTGGTGCCTTATGCTGTAGGGCATGCTTGCCCTGTAGTGGCCCCTGCTGAGTTAGCATGGCACTGCATGTAATCCCTGCCTCAGTTTCCATTCTTACAAAGCCAATAACTTCACTTCAGGCACTCTTGACTCAATAATACCCTCCTTAGGACTAATTACAAAACTTCATACAAAAAGGAGACATAACACTATATCCCAAACAAACAAAAGATGCTTCTGGCTTTAAGGGTTCCTCTGAGGTTGGTCCACTAAGCTCTGTTCCCAGTCCCCTCATAATTCTCTTTCAATCTCTATGTCTCTCCTTATTGCAGGAGTCCCTGGCTTCCTCCTGGAGCTTGGGTAGCTTCAGCAATTATTGTTTCTCTCCTTACCAGGATCCCCAGCTCTTCTCCTGGAGCTGGGTTGCAATTTGTCTCCGGGCTGGCAGCCTTCTCAGGCTGGTGTCTGCTCTTGGCTAACTGAGGGCCCACCAGCAACCTTCTTACTCCCTACAATCATCTACCCTGCTGGCTGCTGTGAAGGGGGTGGCAGCATTTATACTGGACCCTTCTCCCAGCTCCTTTCTTATTGGCTGAGAGGAGTCCCTGCCCCACTCTCTGCAAGCCTCCAGTCCTGGGCCCTTAAAGGTACAGTAACAGGATTCCTTCTAAATCTGAGGACCCCTTTCCTCATTTCTCATATCGCCTCAGGCTGTGTGATCACCCAAACTCGTAAAAGGCTCATGCCATGTGTCAGGGAGGATTGACGAGTTAGTAGTACTGTCCTTAAAGGGCAAGGCACCTCCCCTCACATCTTAGCCAGAAAGGATCCATTTTTCCATGACGCTGTTTGGATTGCGATCTGTCCCCTGGCTCAGAAGTGTCGTATGGGAGGGTGTCACATCTGTACCTCATCTCAGCATTCCTAAATTCCATTGATGACTGAACGGAGCTCAGGGCTAAGGAGTGTGGATGACTATGAGCCTGATCAGTGGTGCAGATCAGAGAGCACTATCGTCAGAAAGCCAGATTCCAGAAGCCTTACTGAACCTGGGTGGGACCTTACCCCATCACTAGTCCCAACTTTAGCCAATCACCGAGTTAGGTGCTATGCCATGTGAGTCAGGGTGGCAGAATCTGGCCCTGTAATTGCAGAGATATAGGACAAAACTGTGGTAAACAAATGAAATACAGCAGAATTATTGTCTTAACATTTAGAGTGCGCTGGTGCCCAGAGACCCCAGCTGAGATCAGAGTCCCGTTGTGATGTACGTACACAGAGTCAGAGACTCCAAAGAGCTTACAGGGTAAATAGACAGGCAGAGTGGGAACAGAAACCCAGGCCCAGAGCGGTGAAGAAACTTTCCCTGGTCACACAGCAGGTCAATGGTACAGCCAGGAGTAGAACCCAGCTCTTTCAGTCCCACACCAGTCCCTATCTACTGGACTACTCAGAATATAATTAACTGTCCCATGGTGTTATTCACTTTATTTACAATTGTAGGTCTCCACATCAGTGAAACACTTAAGCATGTGCTTAAATCTATCCGTACTCTGCAGCGCATCTAAACCCATCCTGAACTGTAAGCACGTGCTTAGTAGTATAGTTTGCATTGCGGTAGCACCTAAGACCCCATTGTGCTAGGCACTGTATAAACACAGAGACGGTCCCTGCCCGAGGGAGACAACAGGTGAATAGAAACAGACCATGGGGGAGCACAAGGAAATAAGGAGACTGCTGGCCAGAGTGATAGGCAGTGGTTTTAGCATATTAACGGCTGCTGGTTCATTTTTTTGCAGGCATCATGGCTTCTATGTCATAGAGTTGAAGGCCAGAAGGGCCCACCAGATCATCTAGTCTGATCGCCTGTACATCACAGGCCACCAACCCCACTCAGCAGCCGCACGCTAAACCCACCAAGCAAAATTAGAGTGAAGTATTACAGCCCTCAGCAGACTAGACTATCATGCAGGCAATGCCTCCCGTGGGATTTAAGCGCTCCATTGAATTCAGGGCCATAGTTCACAGACTCTGAAATTAGCGATGGGAATGATTAGTAAATCATCTAGTCCATTCATCTTTCCAGCCAGTGCAGTATAGCTCAAGGATTGTACACTGTCCCCCCAGCTCAGGGACCTCCCTTGGGAGATTATCCCAGTCACAGCTGAAATGGTTTGCAGATATTGAGCCCGACTTTTTCTTTGATTAATTTAATCTCATTACTCCTAACCCTTCCGTACCAGCCTCAGAAATCCTCCTGCCTCTTTGGTCTTTATACCTTCAGGTCCTTACCTGGTTATCACATCCCTCCTTAGCTGTACTTTGGCCAAGTGCTCTATACTTACCTCTTTTAATCTTTCTTCATAAATCACTGTCTTCAGACTCTCGCTACACACAATCCGGCACAGCCTCTGGATTTCCCCAACTGCTCAGGGAGATTTAATACCATTTTCTTCTGCTTCAGGGCTAACCACACAGCATCTCTGAGCTCTCTAAGGGTGGCGGGAAACATTAGAATTGAATGCTTTGAAGTTTTGCCATTTCCTAAGCCTGCTTAATTGTTTTGTGTTAGGTTTCAGGAGCATTTTTTGTCTGAAGCAAGGAGAACATAACCGCTGGCTAATAACTTCACTTCTGTAGCCCAGATCAAGAAAACAGGAGGGAGCTCTGCCTTCTGAGAACTAGGGCAAAGGATGGCAAAATAAGGGGGCCAAACAGCCTGCAGAGTGACAGGGAATTCCCAGCGATTACAGTGCATGTGGAGAAAACTGGAAAGAAGGCAGAGTTCCTTCAAATGCCAAGCAGGAGTGGAAGAGGGAGTATGGTCTTGTGGTCATAAACCAGACTGGGACTCAAGAGATACGGACTCTATTCCCATCGATTTCCTGTGTGACCGAGGACATTTTTTCTCTATGCCTCGGTTTCCCCAACTGTAAAATGGGGATAATAATCTGTTCTCTACCTCTACATCCCATTCAATTTACATATACAGGGGAGGTACTAAGACACTAGAGTACCTAGCTATATGGAAGAAAGAACTGGTGATCAACAAATGTCTGCCCCGATGGGGAGGTGCTGGATTAAAAAAGCATTGAAATAATGTCTGTGATGAGAGATTATTGGTTGGATTAGATGGTTTCAGTAATGTGGTTTAAAACTTCCAGGGCTCACTTGGGCTGGGAAGTGGAACGAGGGGAGCTTTCACTTAACTCAGGCAATGCGGTGAGTACTTGTAGAGTACAGAATAACACAGGATGGAACCGTTCTGAAACGAGTACATGTACTCAAGTGTTTGGGTGACAAGCAAGAACTAGAAGTGATATTAAACGATTTAGTGGGCATTAACAAGGCCTGATGAGATAGATCTCAGATCTGGAATGCCACAGGTGGTATACATCATACAAGAGGTAGAGAGGCATCATACACCAGAAGCATTAGGAAGGCCATTAGCTCCTGTTCAGCAATGAAGAGCACGGCTGTGAATTATTTGGAGAAGCAGCCAAGGAATGGAAGACAAAAGGAGAAACCGCGAGGGCATCTGCTAGAGATCAATTCCCCTTAAAAGGAGAGTGGAAAAAAAATTCCTGGATCTACGTTCCTAGTTCTTGAAATTACAGATTACACCACTCAGGAGGAATTTTAAATATCCAGACATCTGCTGGGTAACAGAGCCAAAATTGCAGCAAGCCGAGTCTCAAGACAGAGGACATCAAAGATATTTAAGAAGAAAATTCAATCAGAGGCCACGACCTCCTGGATCTAACTTTTACTTACAGGAAGATACCCGCTGAAAATGTGAGAATAGGGAAGGAATTGGTGCCAATGATGACAAGCTACTAAACTTCACCATGAGTTACCAAATGCTGGAGAACAAAGGTACTGGATTCCGGAAAGGCACATTTTGGGGAATTAAGACATCTGAGTGGCCCCATTCCCATTGGCTTAAATGGGGCCAGGATTTCACCCTTAGGGAGCAAAATGTAATGGAAAGTTGTATTTAAATCCCATGTATGTACACTAAAGAGTGGAAGTGACTGAAATGTCCCTACTAATGTAGGGAAGTTCTAAATGAGACACAGGGACAACACACTGGTCCTCTGGACAACGTAAGGAACAAGAAATGTTTCACATGGGGAAACCCTCAACACATTGTATTGGGAATGGAAAAGAAATAGGCAACAAAGAGCCCAGAGTCAGTAAAGGTTTGATTGAAAAAAAGAAGGGCAGCTGGACACAGTCCGAGTTAACAACTAAAAGGGGCTAACATGAATGAACAGGGTGTTGACAAATATATTGGAGATGGGGGTGAGTATTTATCAGGTAGCAGCATTAATAAATGAAGAGGGAGATGAAATTAAGCACAGCTCAAAAATGACAGAGTGAATTGGTCCCAAGAAAAATAAAAATAAATGTATAAAGACCTTGGAAAAATGGTACCAATAAAGACAAGGGCATACTTGGAAAATATGAATGTACCAGATTCACAAAGATATTTAGATGCCCAATTCCCACAGATTTCAATGAGAGTTCGACAACTAAGTACCTTGTATGCAGTGTTGTTGTAGTTTTGACGGTCCCAGTATATGAGAGAGACAAGGTAGGCGAGGGAATATCTTTTATTGGACCAACTTCTGTTGGTGAGAGAGACAAGCTTTGGAGCTCCACAGAGCTCTTCCTAAGGTCTGGGAAACTAAGTACCTTTGTGATGCTGTGATTCATAGATTCCAAGGCCAGAAGGGACCATTGTGATCATCTAGTCTGACCTCCTGTATAACACAGGCCATAGAGCTTCCCCGAAATAATTCCTAGAGTTTGTCTTTTAGAAAAACATCCAAGATAACTACACCTGATGGCAAAGACCCTAGAATTTGGTTCCAATCTTCATAAAAAGAAAAGATTGTGAGATGTATTTACATGATAAACTCTTCAAAGCAGGGACTGTCTACGATTCTGTTTGTACAGAGTCTAGCGCAGTGGACCCCTGATCTTGGTTGGTCCCTAGGCAGTAGCACAATAAACATGATTAATTAACAACCAAAGAGGGATCTTGGTTCTGGAATTCTGGGCTTAAATTCTGAGCATGTCATTACCAGAAAGATCTGAACAAATCAAAGGGAATTCAGAGAAATGCAACTAAAATGATTAGTGGGTTGGAAGGAAGGATTTACAAGAAAGATTAAGGCCCTGATTCAGCAAGATGTTTAAGCAAGTTCTTAACTATAAGCACTTGAGTAATCCCATTGGCTTCAAAGCACTGTTTATGTGCTTTCCTGGATTGAGTCCTAAAGGAACTATGTAGTTCAGATAATAAAAAGTGAAAGGGCAAACACACTCTCCAAATATTTGAAGACTATTCTCCAGTACGGTAAGGAGAAGACTTAATTAGGGTAGAATGTTGTAGGACACAGAACTAATAGCATTGCATGAAATTCAGAAAGGAATAATTTACAGTGAATATTAGCAAAAATAACGAGTCCTTGTGGCTCCTTAGAGACTAACAAATAAAAACAAGGACTCCTCGTTATTTTTGCTGATACAGACTAACACTGCTACCACAGTGAATATTATCAAACTCCCTGAAAGTGAGATCGGTTAGGCTGTGTTCCAGGAGAAGTGATGAATGCCTCATTGCTGGGGACATTTAAAATTAGATCAGCCATAAGGCTAGGTATCCTACTGAATTTCAATGGAATTTGGTTGCCTAACTCCCCTAGGTTCCTTTGAAACTCTCAGCTATAACAGACAGCAGGGAGCAATTCTGCACTGGCAGAGGGATGGAGTAGGAAACCTGTGGGGCCTTTTCCATCTCTACTTCCTATGATTCAAATAGCAAGACATTTTTACAGCCTGTGCTATGGAAGCATTTTATTTAAAGAAGAAAAAAAATCCCAATTGCAGCACAGCACATGTTGACTGGAAAAGGGCAAATCTAGTGCCCATCTATAAAAAGGGAAATAAGGACAACCTGGGGAATTACAGATCAGTCAGCTTAGCTTCACTACCGGGAAAGATAATGGAGCAAATAATGAAGCAATCAATTTGCAGACACCGAGAAGATAATAAGGTGATAAGTAACAGACAGCATGGACTTGTCTAGAACAGATCATGTCAAACCAACCTAATAGCTTTCTTTGACTGGGTAACAAGCCTTGTGAATAGGGAGGAAGCAGCAGATGTGGTATATCTTGACTTTAGTAAGGCTTTTGAATCTGTCTGGCATGACCTTCTCATAAACAAGCTAGGGAAATACAACCTACATGGAGCTATTATAAGGTGGGTGCAGAACTGGTTGGAAAATTGTTCTCAGAGAGTAGTTATTAGTGGTTTACAGTCAAGTTGGAAGGGCATATTGAGTGGGGTCCTGGAGGGATCAGTTCTGGGCCCAGTTCTGTTCAATATCTTCATCAATGATTTAGATAATGGCATAGAGAATACACCTATAAAGTTTGCAGACAGTACCAAGCTAGGAGGGGTTGCAAGTGCTTTGGAGGATAGGATTAAAATTCAAAATGATCTGGACAAACTGGAGGAATGGTCTGAAGTAAATAGGATGAAATTCAATAAGGACAAATGCAAAGTGCTCCATTTAGGAAGGAACAATCAGTTGCATACGTACAAAATGAGAAATGACTGGCTAGGAAGGAGTACTGCAGAAAGGGATCTGGGGGGTCATAGTGGACCATAAGCTAAATATGAGTCAACAGTGTAATGCTGTTGCAAAAAAAAATAAAAAAATAAAAAGCATACACCATTCTGGGATGTATTTGCAGGAGTGTTGTAAATCAGACACAAGAAAGAATTCTTCTGCTCTATTTGGTTCATTAGGCCTCAACTGGAGTATTGTGTCCAGCTGGGTGCCACGTTTCAGGAAAGATGTGGACAAATTGGAGAAAGTCCAGAGAAAAGCAACAAAAATGATTAAAGGTCTAGAAAACATGACCTATGAGGGAAGATTGAAAAAAACTGGGTTTGTTTAGTCCGGAGAAGAGAAGACTGGGAGGGGTGGGGGGTGGAATGGGATGACATGATAGTTTTCAAGGACATAAACGGTTGTTACAAGGAGGAGAGAGAAAAATTGTTCTTCTTAATTTCTGAGGATGGAAGAAGAAGCAATTGGCTTAAATTTTAGGTTGGATATTAGGGAGAACTTCCTAACTGTCAGGGTGGTTAAGCACTGGAATAAATTGCCTAGGAAGGCTGTGGAATCTCCACCATTGGAGATTTTTAAGAGAGGTTAGACTAACACCTGTCAGGGATGGTCTAGATAATAGTAAGTCCTGCTTTAAGTGCAGGGGACTCGACTAGATGACCTCTTGAGGTCCCTTCCAGTCCTATGATTCTATGATTTTTCAGTGTTCTCTGGTGAATTAATACAGAGATCCAATACCCACCATCTGTAACATCTTAAGCTTTAAAACAGTGGAGGCAAAAACTCAATCTATCAAACCTGAAAAGAATCAACAGATTATACAGGAAAAATAAAAGACTGCCAGGATTTGGAATTCAATAACCAATTCTGCTGAAAGCCTTCCAAGGAAATGTAATAACGCTTGAAAAATGAAATGTCGGTTACAAGAAACTACATTTGTTTTTTGAATAGCTTTTTCTTATCTCTTTCTGTGGTTTATGTAAAAGTCAGGCAACAATCGACAGCCATTCTGCAAGCACTCATTTCTCAATAGTGAAGTTAATTTATACTGGGCAGTACAGCTTACAGTTATTGGGAGTCTCATTTGTCTGAAACTTCCTGCTATATAAAATAGGGTCACGTCTTCCAGCGGTGAAAATTAGTGTGATCATCACAAATCTTGATTATGTGAGTTTATTCAGTGGTCCCCAATGCATTCAGACAACCAAGGTTGCACCATATTTCTTAATCAAATATGTAAAAAATCAGAAACCCCAAATGGGTGAAATTCTGGCCCCACTGAATTCTATAGCAAAATTCCCACTGCCACCAATGGGTCCAGGATTCAGAGATTACAAGGCCAAACAGGACCACTGTAATTGTCTTGTCTGACCTCCTGTATAACAAACGCCATAGGACTTCCCTGAATTAATTCCTCTTTGAGCTAGAACATCAAACTTTTAGAAAACCATCCAAACTTGGTTTAAAAATTTCCAGCGGTAGAAAATCCACCCCTGCCCTCCCCCCTCATTAGTAAGTTGTTCCAATGGTTAGTTACCCTCATTGTTAAAAATGTGTCTTATTTTACCCCATGCCTGCGAGTGAAGTTGCTGAGCAAGACAAAGGTATAATCTCTTTCCCGACGTGTTTCCCGGTATGTTTAGAACTGAAAACAATTCAAATGAATCATTATTGCTTTTTTTGCTTAAACATATGTAAACAAAAGGGTTCCTCTTCTACATCAACACAAACAGGATACAAATCCTACAAACAAAACACATATTAAAAACAAATTCTCTTCTCAAAGTGGAAATAGATTTGCTAGGCACAGCATCTGAAACCCAAAGGGAAAAATTCCCCTTCCTCAAGCAAAATGACCGCTGAAGTCAGAGTTCTGCCTGAATAAACACTGCCAAATGAGAGCCAAAGGGTACTGAGAAACGTGAACCCAGAGACATCTAAGGCCCCAATCCTTCAGACATCCCTGTATTGCGGTAGCGTCGAGAAACCCCACTCACGGACCACGACCCCATTGTCCTAGGTGCTGTACAAACAGAACAAAAAGACAGTCTCTGCCCCAAAGAACTTAGGATCTTAATGCATGTTCTTAACGTTATTCATGGGAGTTGTCCCATTGACTTCCAAGAGACTGTTCACTTGCCTAAAGTTAAGCAGAAGCACAAGTGTTTGCAAGACTGTGGGCTAATCATTAGAAGGTTTTAGATACAGACATTTGCACTGAATACTTTTCTTTGGGACTGGTATTGAGCAGCAGTCAGGTCACCTCGTTAAGCAAACATCAATAAACTTTACATTTACAGGCATGCCGGGTGGTAAACGGAAAGATCATTATTTTTGATGCAGCTGTTGAATTTCAGGAGGGAAAAATCTTTTATCCAACGTCTTTTTGACCTAAGAAGTATCATTTATTTTTACTACAACATCTCAACACTTGTGCAGAAAGGAAATGGGGTTTGTGCTTTGGGAAAGGAAAATAACAAGAACAAAATCAAACTAGACAATCTGAATGAAATGCCAAGAATCTGTGTTAACGGGACTTGGAAGGACACTTTTTAAGACCTTGCCAGACAGAGTTTTGGTTACTCATGAAATTTCTTAATCTGCTGCAAAAATTCTCTTGGGGTAAGCTTACTTCCCAGTATCAAAATCCCTCAGATAAAATGACTCACTCCCAAGACTCTTATTTACCAATAATCATCCCTCTGGGCCAAGCTTACCATCCAGTATCTTTACCCCTGGGATAAAGGGCAAGTTCTCATATGACAATCTTCTTTCCCTTTGTGACGTTGACAGGCATAGATTTAAAAGCATATTTTTCTTTCCCAAGTTGCTGAAGAAACCAATCAGCATTTCACAATACGAGAGAGGAACGTGTCTAATGCAAAGTACCAGCAGCTTCTGAATGATCCAGAGCTGCAGGGGAAAGGTTGTCGATGAAACAAATAAATCAACTGAACAACTGAAGGGGAAGATGCACAGCTAGGACCAGCTACTAGAGAGGAACAAACAATCAAGGATGTGAGTGAGCACAACGTCCAATTCTGCAAAGTGCTGATCATGCCAAGTTCTTGATCAATGGAATTTGAGGGCACTCAGCCTCTTCCAGGATCAGGCCCATAACAGAGCCCAGAATTGTTCTGAAGCAGAGGATCTGTGATTCTCAGAGCTGGATTCTGGTACCCTGAATCATAGAATATCAGGGTTGGAAGGGACCTCAGGAGGTTGTCTAGTCCAACCCCTTGCTCAAAGCAGGACCAATCCCCAACTAAATCATCCCAGCCAGGGCTTTGTCAAGCCTGACCTTAAAAACCTCTAAGGAAGGCGATTCCACCAACTCCCTAGGTAACCCATGCCATGGTAAACCCATTCCTAGGTAACCCATTGTGTTGAAGGGCTTTGCATCGGCTGTCCTACTGAAAGTCAATGGGACAACCTACAAAGTAAGGTACTTCTCAGTGCCAAAAACAGTATGAGAATCTGGCTCAATTTTCTGGGGGGAGGGATAGCTCAGTGGTTTGAGCATTGGCCTGCTAAACCCAGGGTTGTGAGTTCAATCCTTGAGGGGGCCATAGAATCATAGAATATCAGGGTTGGAAGGGACCTTAGGAGGTCATCTAGTCCAACCCCCTGCTCAAAGCAGGACTGATCCCCCACTAAATCATCCCAGCCAGGGCTTTGTCAAGCCTGACCTTAAAAATTTCTAAGGAAGGAGATTCCACCACCTCTCCCTAGGTAACGCATTCCAGTGTTTCACCACCCTCCTAGTGAAAAAGTTTTTCCTAATATCCAACCTAAATCTCCCACACTGCAACTTGAGACCATTACTCCTTGTTCTGTCATCTGCTACCACTGAGAACAGTCTAGAGCCATCCTCTTTGGAACCCCCTTTCAGCTAGTTGAAAGCAGCTATCAAATCCCCCCCTCATTCTTCTCTTCCGTGGACTAAACATCCCCAGTTCCCTCAGCCTCTCCTTATAACTCATGTGTTCCAGTCCCCCAATCATTTTTGTTGCCCTCTGCTGGACTCTTTCCAATTTTTCCACATCCTTCTTGTAGTGTGGGGCCCAAAACTGGACACAGTACTCCAGATGAGGCCTCACCAGTGTCGAATAGAGGGGAACGATCACATCCCTCGATCTGCTGGCAATGCCCCTACTTATACATCCCAAAATGCCATTGGCCTTCTTGGCAACAAGGGCACACTGTTGACTCATATCCTGCTTCTCGTCCACTGTAACCCCTAGGTCCTTTTCTGCAGAACTGCTGCCGAGCCATTCGGTCCCTAGTCTGTAGCAGTGCATTGGATTCTTCCGTCCTAAGTGCAGGACTCTGCACTTGTCCTTGTTGAACCTCATCAGATTTCTTTTGGCCCTATCCTCCAATTTGTCTAGGGCCCTCTGTATCCTATCCCTACCCTCCAGCGTATCTACCTCTCCTCCCAGTTTACTGTCATCTGCAAAGTTGCTGAGGGTGCAATCCACACCATCCTCCAGATCATTTATGAAGATATTGAACAAAACCAGCCCCAGGACCGACCCTTGGGGCACTCCACTTGATACCAGCTGCCAACTAGACATTTAGGGATCTGGGGCCAAAATTGGGGATTGGTCCTGCTTTGAGCAGGGGGTTGGACTAGATGACCTCCTGAGGTCCCTTCCAAGCCAGATATTCTATGATTCTCCCCTCCTTTTTCTCTCCTGTAACTTCATCCCAGAGATAATTACAATATAATGAGGAAGAAACTTGGATGGGGATTTTTTTGGGGGGGCTAGGAAATAAGACATTTAATTGAGTTCTTGCTACCTCACAGTTGAACAATGAATAAGCAAGTTAGGAGAGTTGAAGCAGGTTGGAATTATTGACTATACACTTGCTCGATTATTCTTGAAATAAACATTTATTGTCAATTATTCTCAAAATCAACCGTTATTGTCAGCTATTCATTCCAAGGATAATACAGCAAGTCTTTGACAGTTATGGATAGCTGGTAATGTCGGATAAACCCAATTATGCTACTTATTTTACAAGACCTTTTATTCTATTTCACAGATTTGACTATTACAGCAGTGCAATTTATTACAAGTGACTCATAACATTTAGTTCCAAATAAAAGTAGAAAACCACAAAGGTTATAAAGGAAAGTTACATGTGATGCAATGTCCCATAAATGTGGGTTTAAGAGCACAGGAAAAAATATATAAAAATACATTTGGGTCAAGAATTTTGCAGACAGTTTTTGTTTCAGTTACAATGTTGACACCACTTAGAAAGCACTGTACATTGAAACCTGTACTTAGAAATATGATAAACTCCAACTGTATATAAAAGGCAACAATCAAAAAGAAAAATGAAAGGAAGAACAAGGGGGAAAAAGTCTATTGTATGGCAAACTTCCAATCCTTTGGCCACTAGAAAGCAAAGTCAGTGGATTTCATATAAATTCTCTGTATAAAGGAATGTCCATGATCTGTTAATAATATGGCCCAGAATCAACATCTTGTCACCAGGCTAACAGATCTCCTCATAGAGGAAAAGAAGGTGCTTATGTCACAGTTTATTCTCCCCAATATAATACTGTCCGGAATTGGACTAGTGCCCCAAAATACCATTTTAGGAACATTGCTAATTCCTTTAATGGAAAGGAAATGCAGTAACCCGCTAGAGAGTGCCGCCGAAGTAGGGCGCTTGAGTAACAGCATCATTATTGCACGCTTGCTTTAGCTTTAAGGTTCGTGTGGTTCACCGGCAGTGGGTGGGCTTCCGTGTTGAATACCCAGTCTTCCAGAGACAGCACATCATCATCACAGAACAGAAGATAGAGGTACCTGGAGCCACATGGCAGGAAGAGAGAAAAGAGAAACCGGTAAATTGGATTACAGAAAGACTCTAATGGAATTCCAAGTGTACATATAAGGCCAGATCCTCAGGGCAGTAAATGGCATAGGTCGATATCCTTAGAGCCAAGTTGATTTAAATTGATTTAGCTGAGAATCTGGCCAAAACTCCTGTTAAATACAGTGCACAAGCGGAAAATGACAGAGCACCTGGGAAATTACAGAAATGTATCCCCAGACACGTTCATCTCTCTTTATGTAATTGTTCTGCAGAAGAGACACAAAAAGCCTGCTGTAGCCCACCATCTTCCACAGTTTGCTCTGCAGGGAATCCAACGCTTTCTAAGATGAAGCTATTGTATATTTTGCATGAAGATGACCCACACCAGAAAGACTTTTATGCCCAGAGAGGAGATTTATTCTGAAAGCTTTCTCAGGATGCCAGACTTACTTTAATGTCTCTGCCAGAAAAAAACTCTGTTGCATGTTGTCATGGCTTGGGGTGGTGGTATAAACATCTCGGATCCCAGAGAAGCCTGCTTCTACTCTACAATATTTTTCCAGTGCCTGAGAAAAGAAAAGAAATCTCAGCGACACACAGCTACATGGAGTAATCCGTTAATCAGCATCAGCTGTGTTACAAATCAGATTCAGGTTTTATAGCAGCTTCACTCTCACTGAAGAGTTTGATCGTTACCCAACAGTCCAGGAAAGATGCTAGTTCTAATGACAACAGCTGGAAAAAGGTAAACAATGTAAGCTTATTGATTGCTTGGTGTTGATGGTACCCCCATATCAACAACAGGTGTCAAATAGTAACTCTTTTACACAGCTCCTTTCCAAGGCACTTTATGAATGACTGAATGCTGCCACTGAAATGCAACCAACTCTGGGGCGCAGAGGAGCAGCCCTGTGCACATCACATTAGAAAACAGTGATGGAGTGAGAAGACATTCTAGCCGGGAAGTCTTTATGGGATCTTTTGTGTCCTCATAGCACAGGGAAGATCTCGTCTTTTAAAGTCTCATTCTGAAGATCCAAACATAATATTTGATGCTCATATCTCTATCTTAATACGAGCAGGGCTGAGTCAACCCTGCAAGAATATGAAATTATGGTTTCACAGAGTCTAGATAATTCCAAATGTGCGGCTCAGTCCACTACATCTGACATTATTCCACTCATAGCCATTACACTGTCTGAGGTCTGGAGCTCTTTTTCCCTCCAGTCCCTGTAAGGTTTATTGTTATTTTTTTAAACAAAGCCCAGACATTTTCAATGATCAGCAAAGAGACAAAAGAAAACTAGGTTTCTCTTTATATCACTGTGCTGTAGCACACGACAGGGGCTAGTACAATTAAAACTCTGCTTATCCTTTTCCTCCCCTAGAAAAAGATATCTGTAAGAATCCAGGGCTCTGTAATGGTGAATGCTGCATATTTCATGATCATACCTTTACAACTTCCCAGCCCCACTGTCTGTATTTCGGATCATGGGTCAGCCTCCACATGTACAGGTAACTTTCTACCACTTCAGGGCGCAGTATATAATAGCGCTCGCTGAGTCTGGTGGCCACGGCTTCCATTCCAGAATCAAAGCGAAAAGCTTCGGGGCCAAGCTTGGTATCTAAGGAAGAAAGAAAAATCCCCACACATAATAATTGACTTTAAAAATTCATAACCGACGCTAATGGGTTTTATATGTGGTGTTATGCGGCATTAATACAGCCGAGGCTTGCTATGGGGTGCAACAAACAATCCGTCATGTATAAATTCAGACATGGTGCCCACCCTGTGCAGTAAAATATTTGGATAAATACCAAAAGTAAATTGAAAGCGCTTCTGAAACCAGCAGCCTGGCAACGAGATCAAAGGGTCACATTCAACCCTAGTGTAAGCGTGTGCAAGAAGTCACTGGATTTTTGCCCGGGGTTAATTGGGTCGTAAGACTCCTGCTGGAAGCTCTCAGAGACATCTCTCTCACACAGTATTAGGGTCATAAGCCCCTCACCCTTCCACTGCAGTCAAGAGCAGTTGAGAGGCGCTGAGCACCATTCTCAGGATCAGGCCCTAGTGAGAAACATCAGCTACAAAGCTCCTACAGCAGAGCCCTGGAAAAGGAAACTCTTCAGAGACAGTCGAGCTGTGCTTTTGATACTCAAGTGCTTCTCATGTTTATAGGTTGTCTCAGGTAGGGGTTTCTTGACTTCATGGTCATTGGGCCCAATGGCCTGAACAATCATTAAAGGACAAATGCAAAATACTCCACTTAGGAAGGAACAATCAACTGCACATGTACAAACTGGGCAATGACTGCCTAGGAAGGAGTACCGCAGCAAGGGATCTGGGGGTCATAGTGGATCACAAGCTAAATATGAGTCAACAGTGTAACACTGTCACAAAAAAAGCAAACATCATTTTGGGATGTATTAGCAGGAGTGTTGTAAGCAAGACACAAGAAGTAATTCTTCCGCTCTGCTTTAATAAGGCCTCAACTGAAGTATTGTGTCCAGTTCTGGGTGCCACGTTTCAGGAAAGATGTGGACAAACTGGAGAAAGTCCAGAGGAGAGCAGCAAAAATGATTAATTGGTCTAGAAAACATGACCTAGGAGGGAAGATTGAAAAAACTGAATCTGTTTGGTCTGGAGAAGAGGAGACTGAGGGGGGACATGATAACGGTTTTCAAGGACATAAAAAGTTGTTATAAGGAGGAGGACAAAAAATTATTCTCATTAACCTCTAAGGATAGGACAAGAAGCAATGGGCTTAAATTGGACAAGAGAAATGTTTCGTTTGGACATTAGGAAACACTTCTTGTCAGGGTGGTTAGGCCCTGGGACACATTCGCTGGGAGGCTGTGGAACCTCTCCCACTGGAGGTTTTTAAGAGCAGGTTAGATGTCAGGGATGGTCTAGTTATTACTTAGTCCTGTCTTGAGTGCTGGGGACTGGACTAGATGACTCACACTCACAACAGCAGCATTCCACAGTAACGGCTGCTTTGTCCCGGAGCAGATAAGCAGCCGGCTGTCAGAAATGGAGCTTTCAAAGGGGATATCCACATGCCTGCAGCTGAGTTCAAAACAATGTGAAGAGTGGCCACTTGACTTCAGGGGATTATGGGACGTTTCCGGAGGCCAATCACAGCACAGTAATGCATCCCCTCGTTCACACTGACGCCCGGGCATTTCAACCGGGGCGCACCAGGCTTTATGCTTCTTGTGGAGGTGGATTACCAGGAGCGCTCCAGCTGCAGAGTCCAGGCTCTCTACGTGCCTTGCCAGTGTGGACATGTCGGGAGTTAGGGTGCCCGGGGCTGATTTAATGCGCTCTGACTCGCAAGTGTACCCAAGCCCTATATGATTTTATGATCATTACTGTACAGTCATGAGGGATGTTTTTCAAAAGGAGGATCAGAAGTTAGCTGGAACTGTGTCTGCCACCCTTTCCCCTCCTTTAGCTTCTGGTACGTTAACCTTCCTTTTGAAACGGAGATCGCTATGCAATAGGATGGAGTTACTTTCAATGCTATTTTCTGATTACAAAATAATAAAAAACTACTACTGCTTTGTCCTTCTCAAGTGCCTTCCATGTGAGGATCTCAAAACACTAACACACACTCACAGAACCTCTATGAATTAGAAAATCTAATCACCTGTCACCTCTGTTTTACAGATGGGAAAACGGAGGCCCAGAGGTTGCCTGAGGTCAAACAGAACCAGTGACAGAGTTGGAAACAGAATCCAGATCTCTTGGCCCTATGGCTGGTGCTGTAGCCAAAAGACTATCTTTCGTATACACATTTTGTTTCTTTACACACCTTATTTGCCCTACCTGGGCCATGTTATAAGAGTGAGAGACCGGGGAATCTTACAGCACAAACATCTCGGATTGTTTCCTGAGAACCAGAGAAAAGGGTTAAGAGCACAGCCACTGTCTGAAACACAGCGAGTTGGCTGATCTGACAGCAGGGTAGCTGCTAATGGCAAGCTTAGCGCTGTCCTTTTGAAGGTGACGGACACAGCTGAAGGTGAAAAATGGCTCCAGGCAGTTGCAGCCCACGGGTTGTTAGCTCAGATGGCCTAGCTGCAGTTCTGTAAGCGCTGTGAAAGGAGTTTGAAAATCCAATTCCAGCTTGGCTTGAAGTTTGTTAGAGCTGCTTTCGGCAAATGAGCTAGACGCAGCTCATAAATACATGCTTGTTGATGCAGGTAAGACGTGAAACAATCAAAAGGAAGAGTTATCAACGACAGACACATTGCAGGCAAGCCTCCTGGACAGCAGACTGCAACTACACATACTCAGGAGTGCTCGACAAATGCTCATAAAGAAAGGAACAAAGTCCAAATAATTACAAGCATGTTGAAGCTGGGTGTGTGTAGAGCTAATCACAGCCCTCGAGTCATCAGCAGAATGTTTTTGGTATTTGATCTTGTCAAATTACCCACTATAATAAAACCAATACCTGCCACTTTTACAAATGCTTTTCATCTGTAGATCTCAAAGTGCTTTATAAAGGAGGTGAGTGTCATTATCCACATTTAAGACAAGCACATCTAGCTTGAACTGTAACTTGCCACGGGATTGCCACATTTGTCCTGTTGTTAGCATGGTTAGTCTTTATATGCCTGCACTGAATGCTTTACATGAAAGCAAATATTCAACACCTTTTGTTTGCGAAGTACACTGTGTCAATGAGAAAGATTTTACTGAATATGGGGAAATATGGAGAGACTCACACAATCTTCTCTTAGGAAGGCTGCAGTAGGGATTTATGGTTTGGGTTCGTTTTAAGAAGGAATAACAGAACTCAATTCCCTGTTTCTAACACCCTACAATGCTCAACTGACCATTTAGCTTGTTTCAGCTGTATATTGTGGGAGAAATTAAAGGCAGATCAGTGCTTTACTCCATTTGTTATGGCAATACCTCAAAGTGCTGAGATATAGGAACTCAGATTACTCCTTTTATAGGGAGAAAGCGTGGCTTTGTGATTAGAACACAGGGCCCGGGGTTCAGGAGATCTTGGGTCAGTTGCCAGCTCTGCCGCTGGTTTCTTGTATGACTATGCAAGTCACTCAACCTCTCTGTGGCTCAGTTTCCTCAGATTCTCAGGATCTTAAATGGGGATACCAATATTGACTTTTCTCACAGGGGTGCGGCAAGGACAGATGAATGTTAAACGCCCTCTTATTTTGATGGAAGATGCTGCAAAAGTGCCAAAGAATTACTGCAATGCGAGATTCAATTTTTTAGCAGCTGTAAATCCTTTCCTACCACAGTAATTTATCAGCAGTACTTTAATCCACAATGTTTACCTGAGCGTGCATAGGATTCATGACACGTGTGAGTAATCTCTGCGGCTAGATCCATATAATGTTGCTTTTTCTCTTCTGCTGCTTGTTCTGCTCCAAGGGCTATCATGCCACCAGAGAAGCAAGCCAAATGGCCCATTTTGTGATCCAAGATGCCACCTCTCCATTCTGCAATGTAGGTCAATCCTCCGGCAGATTTTTTAACCAAATGTTTTTCTATAGCCTAAAATGTATTAAAAATCAATAACTGAACACATCTTGCAGGAAGGAAAAACAAACTGCTTTGACTAACATTCTGTTGGACAAAATATTCCTTATAAGAAATACAGCTGGAGAAGCAATCGAACTTACCTCTAGTGCATCATTATACATCTTTTTAGCTTCAGTGTCTCTCTTGTCTGACATCAGCCAGGATTTGATCAGATATTCATAAAAGCTGTCCCCAAGGCCCCCAATGGAGACGTGGTCTGCAGTGGTGGAAGCCAACAAGAGACTGCTGCATAACTATTTTTGCACATGATCTACGATACACAGTTGCTTTACCAGACAGAACAATTCCGCCCTTATTAAATAGTTTGACTCAATTCTCCCCCCTTTTTGGTTTCCTGTTGGACGCTAGCATTACATTTTTTAGAAAATTAAGAAGGAAAGTGTAACCATAAGGAAAACATTCCGTCTTTTACCAAGTGCCAGTTGTCCTTAATTAAACTACTCAAAGCTTTCACTTGCCACGGTTAGTTACATGATAAATTGAAGATGCTTCCTGTTTATGAGATAAAAACCATATCCCGGGCTAACAAACTGAGAGCAGACACATACATGGATGGAGCTGCATGTCCACTAAACATCACGGGCCAGATCCTCACAATATTTAGGTGCCTAACTCTCATTGAAAATAATGGGAGTTAGACACCTAACTACCTTTGAGGATGTGGCCCTACCTCTCACTCTTTCCCTCATGGAGAGGGGGTGTAACGAATGGAGGAAGGGGAGAATACGAATTGGATATCGGCATCACAGCAGAAAAAGGATGATTGGACAGAACTGCCAGCAGAGGGCACCCTGGCTGCTAACGGGGACTGGTGGTTTCTAGTCTCTGCCTGGAGTGTGATACAGCCCGCATGCAGAAGTCCTAGGTTTCTGGTATATTAAAATAAAGCCAGGTGGGGAGATGTGCACTGAATATTTACCTGTAGGGAAATCAGATTTCCAAGGCTGCCTGTTCAGATTGCATAGTGGTATGACCTTACTGAAGAGGAGAATGCTAAGCAATCACTATGGGAAACAGGTCTGACACTGCAGCTGCAGGTTTCTGCCTGGGGAATCAGCGTGGGAAACAGCTGGACACATTTATATCTTTAAAATGCAATGGGGGAAAACCCAACACTCCTTCTTTGAAGCAGCCAAATTCACCCTTCAAATGAGCAAGAAAAAACACTTCTCCTAGCCACTTAAATATGAAATGGACTAGACCTATTAACTAGGGTTACCCACCTACATGTCTGTATGATTTCATTTTAAACGTTAAGTAGATACAGTAGGTTTTTCGGATTAGCTATGCTGTTTTTCCACTTTTCTGTTGTGCATATCAAGTCCTGAGGTTTATTTTGAATACTAAATCCTATCTAGAGGCGAGATCAACAACCCCGCATTTGACTGACCTGAAGAGCAACATCCCTGATAAATTTCAGAGTAGCAGCCGTGTTAGTCTGCATTTGCAAAAAGAAAAGGAGGACTTGTGGCACCTTAGAGACTAACGAATTTATTTGAGCATAAGCTTTCGTGAGCTACAGCTCACTTCATCGGATGCATTCAGTGATAAAGTATGTGGCCAATGAACCGTAGAATAATTCATGGCAAAACAATGAGATTAGAAACCCGGATTCAGGAAAGAGGATACAATATTTTACAAATACAGGTTGCAGATTGTCTTTAATGGAAGTGTATGATCCTAGGCGTGTCAGAACAATCACCAAAGCAAGAGCGCTAGGGCAGAATTGTTTTCCACATGTTAAAAGCAAGGCCAGAATTTGCCTCCCAGACCCTCTGTGTAAACAAGTCATTAATTTCATCAGGGAGGCTGTGCCTTAATTTTCAAAAGGTAACGACTGCAGCTAGCAGAGTTCCAGCATTCCTTCTCATTGGGGTGGTCTGACAATCTGCTCTGGTCACGGTTACACCTTTTAGGGAAAACATGACAATTCTACTAAAAAGGGCTTATTGCAAACAGCTTTAACAAAGAGAAAGAAAATGAGAGACTGGCACCTATGATAGTCCCTGTGGCAGGCAACAGCTACAGTTTCTCTCTACCTTGGCATCTGCCACCAGCTGACTCCTAAGTCCACCAGAGGGTTCCTAGGCTGAGCAGTCTCTCAGCTCCCTGGATATCAGATTCGGATCACGAGGCCAGCTTACATGCTACTGCCATAAGAAGTTTGAGGTGCCACCAAGCCCGCTCCTGGCTTAGCCAACTGGTGAATTTTAATCTAGTCCTGTGGCCTCCATCTCACTCCAAACCATCTAAATGGGCAGTTATTAACCAGCAAACCTCTGGGGATCCCTACAAGCATCACAAAAGGTGGGAGCAGAATGGTTAAAATGGATTAAATTAGTGGATTTAAATGGAACTGAATTGGTGGCCAAAATGGATGAACACTGAATACCCAGAAGGTATTCTATACACTTCAATCTAGTCGCTTACAATTAGAAGAATATGGACACAGCTCTTTGGGAAGTGATGCATTAGCAACGAGTTATCAGAATGAAAGACTGATAAAGGTGAGTCACATTATTTCCCCCCCTCTGTGCTGCAAAGGGAAATGTACCATGCTGATGCAAACGGCAATGACCTAAAGAAAACACCATCACAAGGATGTAGCACTAGGATGCGAGATTAATTTTTCCAGTGGAAAGGTTGCAATAACTCTACAAACACAAATGTGAAGGGTGAAACCACTTACAAGGGGATGTGGATAATTCAGAAAGTCAATGAATGGGACGAACCGGGGAACTGACTTTCTTCTCATTGAAGTTCTGGTTTACTGGGACAATTGCAATTGTTCAAGATGTTTTGCTGAGACTATTTTCAACACAAGCCTTGTCAATTACTGTTAAGAGGTGTTGCTAGGGCTGTTAAAGGTCATGGATTGATCACAGCTAGTGTTCTCTCACCTGTCCCATACAATGGCAGCTATGCAACTGCCCTATCAATTACAATTAGCGTGACTAATATAGTGGTTAAAAAGGTCACAAGTGATCCAAGGGAATGAACAGAGTTGCAGAGACATGAGGCAAAAATTATTTCAATGAACTTTGCTTAATTGGGACCAATTGGAATCCACTGAGGAGGCCAAATTAAAAGCAGCCTCTACTTTACTTCCTGATTTATTGTAAATAGTAATGCCTTGAGTAAAATTCTGCCGCCAGACCAGTAATACAATGGGGTGGGAAGGGCAGAGGCAGGGGTTCTGCACAAATGGGGAGAAGTGGAACAGAGGCGTCAAGACTGATGTACAAACTGGAGAGCAAGATTTTGCCTTTGAACAACAGAACAGATGTTGCCTGGCCTTTTCTCTGGATATTGGAAGGGTGAAGTGGCTTAGGAAGAAGCAGGATCAGAATAAAGACACTGTTCCTACTGTCCTCATGATCCCGCATGTTTCTCCCTCTTGCACACCTGTATTTTCCCCCTGGACCAGTGTCGCATTCCTAATAGTGATGCAAGAGACAGACAGACACATACACGCATCCCACTCATTGTCTCAATAGGAAAATCCAACAGCAAGTACCATAGTAATGGTAATGCGTTTGTGCATGTATGAGACTGGCTAGAGGGATAGTGCGGCAGGGTTCCTTCATTCCTTATATTCCTCATTTTTTTTTTCTGGGGAGGATCTCAAACTCCACTCTCTTACTGCTTCTCCAGAAGATTTCTTACTTGCTGCATTAAATATAGTAACTAACCAAATCTCTTTGGTCTCATCCTGTAGCTTTCATGTGTAACTCCCAGGGAGGACAATGGGATCACTGAAGTGAGGATGGGGGCCTTAAAGAGACATGCCAACTTTTAATGAATCATGTAGCATAATCCTACCATGTGTACGACTATGGGTCCTAAACCTCACTTTGGAGGTAAGATACTCACTCAGCTCGGAATAAGACTCCTGTGAAAGATGATTATACTGCATCTTCTCAATAAGGTTACCTTTATCTAATCACCATGGATAATGAGCTCCTTGACCAGCATTAGTGAGGGCTTTTATCAGGCAGATGAGAAATGTCCTTGGCTTGCTGTTCTTGTAGTTACAGATCACCTTCTAAGGAATAGCGCAAATGCTGAAACACATCAGTAGCATTTCCTGAGCACAGCTCGGAATAAGAGAGCGATACTTACGCTGGACCCAGTTCCCAGTGACCGGACTGAGAAAGTTAGGATACAGGCCCTGCGGTTTCTCAATTCTGTTCAGGACTTTGCGGATGTTCATCACCTACAAAGAGAAAATGGACAAGACGCTTTCTATTTTTCCATTAAGAAATCCAGCATTTCTGCACTATAAGTGAAACGAGCTTAACTTTGCAATTAGAATCATAGGACTGGAAGGGACCTCGAGACGTCATCTAGTCCTGTTCCCTGCACCCAAGGCAGGACTAAGTAATAACTAGACCATTCCTAACAGTTATTTGTTTAACCTGCTCTTAAAAACCTCCAATGATGGAGATTCCACAACCTTCCTAAGCAATTTATTCCAGTGCTTAACCACCCTGACAGTTAGGAAGTTTTTCCTAATCTCCAACCTAAACCGCCCTTGCTGCAATTTAAACCCATTGCTTCTTGTCTATCCTCAGAGGTTAATGAGAACAATTTTTTTTCTGTTGGTTTTAACATCCAATTGCACAAGTAACGGTCCAAGGACAGTGTCTTTATTGTAAATGCTGCTATTGTTTCAGGATTGGGAAATGAAAACTATCATACCCCTTAGGGAAGGGTCCTCAAGAGAGTGACCCTTCTATAGGAATTCTGAGGCCCAGGGGATATATTCTTTATTAAATTCTATAGGTTTTTAGAGTAATTTCTAGTCTCATCTGCAACCCAATTCCACAAGGTACATAAGCACTTGCTTAACTTTGAATTCAACAGGGCTGCTCACATGCTTAAATGTAGGCATGTGCGAAAATACCTTGCTGAGTCAGAGCCTTTAATTCCTAGAACAGCCCCACTTAATTCCTGCAGCGCCGCTGTTGGTTTCAACCTTATTAAACACTACAGGACTTTTACGTACTGGATGAAAATAAATTGTGTGCAGCATATATATTCCACTGTAACCTACACAGCAGCTTATATATGCTAAACCTTTTATAAGATTAGACAATTTATATGCCAAAAGCTGGTCACACAGATTTAAAGTCAGTGTTTCCAAGGAAGTTATCACGCTGCCCGACATTTACTGAAGTTAAGTAGCATGGCACATTAATGACCTGTTTGAACAAAGACGCAGATGGACATTATTCCCATTAAAAATGACACGAGTCCCAAGCTGCATGCTAATGAGTTGATTTGCTCCTCTGAAGTCATTTCCCTCCGGATGGCTGGCTGAGCCCATATCCTCCTGGGCTTCCTCTCTCACATGGTGTTATCTTTAACCCCATACATTTGCGGCGGAATATAATGAGCATGTTCAGGGTGGGAGAAGCCACTACAGAAAGGTTCTCACCCTAATTCGTTTGCTGGGTTTTCAGCCAGAAAAGGGGAACTTGATTGGCTTCCGGGGAGATGGGGGGAACAGACTGTGCCAATACAGCACAATTTAACAACAACGAATTTGGGATTAATCCTAGATTTAAACACTCCCCCCCCCCCTTTACCCATCCCTTGTGTTTTTGGCACACATCTGCCCTTCGGTCCCTCACTCAGCTCTCCTTCCCATCCACCCACTTTCCTTTCTTGTATCTCTCTCTTCTCTCCCTCTTTCACTTTTTTCTCTCCTTTCTGCAATTTATCGTCATCATTTTCCTTTTGTATTATTAGCCTCCCTTCTTCCTTCTACATTTCCATTTTTTCCTTCTCTTTCCCATTCAGTTTCCACTTTTCCTTCATTTTCTTCTTCTCACTCCTATTTGACATTGTCTCTCTCCATTATTTTTTCATGGTCTCTGTTAGCTTTTCTCTACTACACTCCCCCATCCCCTTTCCATTCTGCGTCTCTCTCCCTGACCCCAAAATCACTGAGCAAGCAGGGTGGCAGGCTAGCACTGCGAAACATCCTGTGAACAGTCTGTTCTCAAGCTATTTCCCTGGAAATACAGGGAGAACAATCGAAGTATGTTCACCACACACTGGTACTCTGAGTGTGATCCGTTTTCATCAGACTCACAGGGGAAGGTCTGATTCTAATTGGAGTGATTTGTCTCCCTCAGAGTGAGTTCCTCAGGAAACACGTGGGGACAGCTAATGATCGCTAGTATCCTACAGTATATTAAGTTGCTCTCACATGCACTATAAGATCACTTGGAAAAAAACCCCTCAAGGTAACGTGTAATATTCATAGATTTTAAACTTAGAAGTTACAAAAGGAATCCAATGCGTCAACTGTCAGACCTTGCCCACATAGGAGACCTTTGCGGAAATCCTGATGGCTGGAGCATTGCATTTAAAGTCAGTTTACAGTAGCAATTCTCCACGGCTGCAGTGCAGTAATATTAACATACCAGGGTTATTAACCATTATCGTTGTGGGATGCACCAGACAGGTTAATATAGCCTGTGCCCCTGTATTTAGGACTCAACTGAGGCACAAAAAAACTAAGGCGTCTGCCAGTCATCACCACTGCAGGAAGCAGGAATGTGGAAGGGCCAAAAAAAATGTAAATAGAAAAAATAAACCAAAAACTTAGGAGTGTTCCAACCCCAAGTGGAGCAACAGAACCTCAGACAAATAAGGGTGTGGTCAATGCACAGGACTGGTGCATAGACATGAGACCTAATCCTCAAAAAATATAATCAGTGCTCCAGACTCCATCACAGAAGGAGTAGTTAGACTCACCGGCATGGTGCATACGTGAGTGGTTCAGTGAATTCTCTCACACAATACACTGACTTGCTGTAAAGAAATACGGATCCTACAGTGGGACAGTCAGCACAGTACATATTGAGTCTGGAATTCTGCCACTGGAAGCTGGGATCAGCTGAAGCGTCTGTGCTGACAGGCTGGAGACAAGGCATTTGTAGTGGAGAGTCCCTGGCTGCCGAACTTGCTCCCTCCAGCTGTCTGCCAGATCCCGTTAGTGACCACCCCCAGCCCACAAGGCACCTCTTTATGGTCCCGTGTCTGTCTCTGGATCGTCACCAGAAAGGTGTCTCTTACGGTGAGCTGGGGTGGTAGAGCAAGGATGGCTAGCTGCACCGTCTGCTCTGGGCAGCTGCATGCAACATGGTACTTTATGCCATAAGCCCAGACGCCAGGGCGATGGGTACATAAGAATCATTTCAGTAAAGAATGAGTAGTTAAGTACTTGCCTTTTCAGTAAACACTGGGTTTCCAGAGAGCTCCGTGAGGTGCAGGAATTCTAAATGCAGGGTGCCAAATTCTGCTAAGATACTGCTTCCTGCAGAGGCCCACCCCCAACTCCAGCTCATGCCACTGCGAGGACAAAATAGGGAGCCTTCATTACCAAGCAAACACAGCCGGTTTCTCTACAAGCCTGGGGCAAAGCTCTCCCTCCGTATCCCCTGGGCAGATCCTGCATTTGCTCTGCGGTGTGGAACCCCTACTAGAGGCCCAGGGTGTGGAGAGTTTTGCTTTTAACCAATATGGCTACACAGCATTCACAGGTTTGTAGGGACCCTGTGCGTCGAACAATTAGTGGCACCAAAGAGTTCTTAGCTTTATAGGGGTAGTTTGGCCCAAAGCAAATAAGCCGACTGAGCAGGTCCACTGGACAAGGCAATCTCAAATAATCACAGTCTCCTACGTAGAGCCGGGCTTGAACCAGCCCCTCGGTGCAAACTCACCCAAGTGCTGCATTGGCGGGAGGGCACAGAGGGAGTACCGAATCTGAATCCAAGTTTCCCAGCTGGCTCATCCCTACGATGGGCTAAGCCAAAGCCCCGGGTTCCTGGAAGTGCAGGAGGCTTGAAAGCCTAGGTTTGAGGTGCAGCACCACCGCTAATCTGACAGTTATACAGTGCCTTGCCCCAAAAGGATCCTCAAATGCTTTGTACGCCTCTACATTTAACACCACAGGATGGCTGGGTGGGCGGGGCAGCAACCAAATTAGCACACAGGGCCGCACAACGCGTGGGAAGGGGAAACGCCCACAGGTATTGGGCCAGATCTAATATCCATGCAGCCCAAAGTTCTACTCTGAGACACCCTGACTTCCTGGGCCTCATCTTACAGACCTTGCAAAGACTGGAAGGGCCAGATACACCTAAGGAAAGTTAGTAGACACTGTATAAAGCTAACTGGTATACATTTGTTTGGATCTCCTCTCATCAGACCCTTCCCCTCTCCCTCCTCCCACAAGCCACTATTCTGTATGCTAATCTCCAGTTCTGCCAACTCCAGGCAGAAAGGAAAAAAATCCTCATCTCGTTATTGCATCAGCACAGTGTGAGTAAATGGGGAGCGTGTTCTAACGGTGAACAGCAGTGCATACACGTGGGGGTCCTGTGGTGATAAGGCCTCGCACTGGGTGGAAATGGATTGCCAAAGGGGGAGCTCTCTGATCACAAACATTCTCATTCACTCTTTACTTGGGCTTGCTTTTTCCCTTGACCCTTTCCCTGCCCCAGCCCACTGCTATAAATTACAGCTCTCGGCAGTGATTCTGTCTCTCCCAAATCTACACAGACAAGAAAAGCGACCTATATCTTGAGGGACGGATCCCAAAATAGCCTCTGCAGGGAAGCTCAGCGGTTCTCTTTCCAGCAATGACACAGGCTTGATCCCTCGAGTACCATGATCCTCGGTAGATACTGACAATATTGCCCATTTCCAATCACGTGTCTTCCCTTTTTACGGCAGCCAGAACCATCGCTGAAACTGGGGGAAACAACTAGACGGTGCCCGAACGCTTCTGTTAGAAGATAAGGATTTCTGCTATTGATCAAGGCTAAAGCTAATGACCTTTCACTGGAAAAATGTTATTCTTGTCTGAGAAATGTAGAAAACATTTTTAGGTGCAGAATTATTCCTTATGCTGCCAGAGAAAAGCAGCAAACCTTTCAGTAGACAGCATATTCCCCCGGTAATTTAAATTGATAGAGTATTCTTCTCTTTCTGTCCAAAGCTGGCTGCAAACTTTGCTGGGTGCAGTTCGAACAGCTGTCCCAGAAGTGATTGTATTTCAGCAGCAGGAATCCCACTGTCCATATTTGGAAGAAGTGCACGCTATACAGTAAAAGCCAGCTCATTTTGAGTGAGGTTAAATGCAGTATTAGTTTAATATTGGCTGTATCTACCATACAAGACTATATCCTGCCGTTGGACGGATGGCACTACTAAACGATCTCATGGGTGTTTCCTGTATCTGTCCACTAGGACCCTAATCATCATATTTTCTTTATCTGCTGCATTGAAAGAATAGGAAAATACGATCTCACAAACAGAAATCACCTAATAAGCCGCTGTGATGGATAGGGCAACTTCCTGCACAAACCTTCCTGAATGAAGTCTAAGTTCCTTAGATGTTCATTGTATTCAAAATGCAGATATTTATGTATTATTATGGGATTGTAGGTAATGTCTCGAGGGGGGAGATAGCTAGTGTAAGCCTGGGATGTGCTATGACTTTCAAAGGACTCTTTTAAACAATGTGCCTGACAAGAATGAACTTTCGGTTAAGTGGGTTTCCTAGGAAATCTCTTGGGGAAGGTGAACGGAAATGTAGCCTCCCATCTCCAGTTACGCAAAGCCCCAGCCTTTTGAAGCTATGCCCTGGGGAAAGGTCTATTGTCTGCTGATCAGCTACTCCTGGAATCTCAAGAGCAAAGACCCCCGCTATATAAAAGACAGGCCAACTTGTCCAAAGGGGTTCTTGTTCTGAGCAAGAAGTGTTATGAACTCCTCACCACAAGAACTTCTCTGTGTGTGGCTGAATGATTGACTCCAACCAGAGTCCTCATTGGAGATGGAAATGATCTCTGGTCAGCTTATTAGCACGCATTTAGATTCTTTTATTGTTTTAATATGTTTTCTCTGGAATGCTTTTCACCTTAAGAATAAATGTGCTTGCTTAGGAAAAGCTGCGTAGTACCTTACAACTGTGGGCAATTACACTGTTCATAGGCTTGGAAGAGAAAGCAAAGTTCAGCTGCTGGACATTTTGGCTGTCGGGCTTGCGGGGGAAATAACAGGCCATTGTGCAGCCTGGAAATACCCTCGTCAGGAGGGAGTGAGATGCGTGTCTCACCTAAGACAGGTGTCAGCTGGGAAAGGTTGAGAGTGGGTGTCGTCTTTGGTGGACCAGGAACAGGAATACAGGTGCAGTGGACCTGAACTGGGACAGCTGCTTCAAACTAGATATGTTCTGAATCAACTGGACAAGGCTAAAGACTGCGCTGGTTATGACAGAAGTACTCCGAGCTGACAGGAGTTGAAAGAAATAGCCTTGAAAATCTCCATCCCAAATGCTTTGAGTAGACCGTTGGCTGAAAGGCTGCTAAGGGTTGGTCCACCTTCACCAGCCCTCTGGATTGAAGACAAGCCGGAAGTGGGCCTCTGCAGAAAACATGTTCTAGCAGTAGAGCTCAAATGGACTTGGCCTTCCTCGCTAGCTTCTCTCCTAACAGCTGAGAAACATTCCTTCCAAAGACTGTCTTGACGATGACACTAGCCTTTAAGGTAAGGGAAGATGTGCAGCTCTAATAGTAACCTTATTCCAAAAAACACATACTGGTATTTAATAACTATCAAAAGTCTTTTAGCATCGGGCTAGGCATCTCCACAGAGCTTTGCAAACAGAGACTAAGACAAAGCCCTTGCCCCGAAGTGCCAAAGTAGGAAAGAATCAAACACACAAATCAAGATACAGGCTAATCACTCAGAGAGATTATTGCTTAGAGGGAAGGATGGGGTTTGAGGAGAGATGTGACGGGGGGATTGGGGTCTGGCAGGCAGGAACAGGAAAAGCCCAGAAGGCAGCAGAAGACAAAGCAGGAAGCCTGGAGTGCAAAAAAAGAGACCAAGGGATCAATAAGGAAAGGGGACTGGAGGGAGTGTGGGGACCCACTTGAGGGGGTAGAAAGGAAGGATGGAGGGCCAGAAAGGAGAATATTCCAGTAATCGAGATGACCAAGGCATGGGCCTGGGTTTCAGCAGTGGGAATAGTGATGAAAGGATGGATTTTGGTGCTATTAAAGAGGTAGGAGTTGCAGGATTTAGGAAGGGTCTGATCATGGGGGGAAAGGAAAGAGAAGAACTGAAGACTGCACTGAGGTGACAAACCAGGGACATGGGAAAGATGGTGGAAGTTGTTAATAATAGAGAAGGGGGAGCGTAGGAGAGGGATCTGGAAGTTCAGTATCAGAAAGAGTCAGTTTGAGATTGTGGAGGAATATCCAGGGGGAGACATCAGAGGCAGAAAGGGAGAGGTTGGCGCTAGAGAGCAAGTTATGGGAATGGTCTATGTAGAGAAACCCGTGGAAGTGGATGAGATCTCTAAGAGAGAAATGGTGCTAGAAGGCAGGGGGTAATGAGCACAGAACCTGAGAGTTCTCAACAGACAAGGGAAGAGTGATCAGCACTCAAAGGAGACGCTGGAGGAGTAGCCAGCAAGGTGGGAGGAGAATAAGGAGAGCAGAGTTATGAAGGCAAAGAAAGGAGAAAAAGCTAAAGAAGGGCTGATCAACTGTGTCAAAAGCAGAGCTATCAAAGAAGAACCACCATCCCTTGGCCTGAGAAAGGAAAAGGCTATTAGCGACTTTGGACCATAGTGTGGAGGCAGACTGCATTAGATCAAAGAGGGTGCAAGAGGAAAGGAAGCTGGAATAAACAATATGCTCTAGGACCCTGGAGCCAAATGGGCCGAGGGCGACGAGATGGTAGTTTAGAGAGGCTAGTGGGTGGAGGGACGGATTTTTCAAGACATGACAAGACAGAGCATTCGATGGCACAAGGGACGGGCAGGCACCCTGCAGGATTCAAGAGCACCAGGGCAGGAGGTGACGCTGAAGTGGCTGGAGGAGATAAAGCCCTGGGAAGAGAAGCAGCCTGGGTTAGCAGATCCTGGTTGCAAAAGTAGAAATAAAAGGGTTGAGAGACTGGGCTTTAGTTAGGGAAAAACCTTCCGTTGGTTTTGGCATCTGACTGGTTGGAAGTCTGTCCCGATATTCAGACTAAACAGCCCCTCTCTCAAGGTCATTCCATTGCTCCTACGTACACCTCCATGTATTGTATCCCACCGAACAACTCCTCTCATTCTGGGGAGCTTTCACCCTTCAAATGCAGGCTGTTTGTTACGTTCGAACCACAGCCAAGCTACGCACATTTAGCTCTTTTCATCTTTGCTCCTACATAATTACTGGCGGCCCCCTAATCCGTTTCAGTGCTCTTCTCAGAGCTCTAGCCAGTAATGCAGACTCTTGCTTTTAGGAAGCCTCTGGCTATTTTGATTTTCTTCCGTATTAGCCAAGGTCATCAGCAAGATATTTCAGGGTGTCTGGGCAGATACACTCTGTCATCTTGATTGTCTTTGCAAACGGTAGAGTGAGGTACGGCATTTCTGCAAAAGGTGAGCCAGTGCGTGACCTTGTATTGAGGAAGAGGCACCACCTGAGACTTTCTCATCCAGCCAGGAAGCAGAATGTCATTCCTGGAAGGATACAATTAAGGTGGTGGAGACGTTCAAAGTTTTCATTGCACGGAGCGTTAAGCAGCGGGCGACGGTGACATTTGAGCAATGGATCACCCCGGGTTCCATGTTCAATGAAATCTCCCACTTTACAGGGAAAGGAACCCAATGGCAGATGTGGGGTAAAATGACCCCAGCTGCTGCTCTGAGTGCTGTGGCAGGGAGGACGGAAGGGTTTTGTTAACTCATGTTGCCTAGTCTCTGTGCTGCAGCCTGTGTGCAGGTTTTAAAATCCCAGGGACTTTAGCTAGTTGGCATCAAAATGAGCCAACGAGTCCTGATGGGCAGGAAGTGTTGTGTAGTAGTTAGAACTGGGGACGGGGAATGAACGCTCATGGTTTCCACTCCTGTCTCTTTGGTTATTTAACCTATCTGCCTCAGCTCCCCGCTTTATGTCACATACCTCAGAGGCGGTGTTGTAGCACTAAGGTCTGGTCTACACTGAAAACTTGCATTGGCACAGCTATGTCTCTCAGGGGTGTGAAAAATCCACCCCCCCAACAAGAGATGGGCTATGCCAACCTACCCCAGTGTAGACAGTGCTAGTTCAATAGAAGAAGAACCTAGCTACTGTCCCTCGGGGAGGTGGATTAGCTACAGCCAGGGGAGAACCCCTCCTGTCACTGTGGCGAGTTTTGCCACCGAAGCAGTTGAAGTGTAGATGTCGCCTAAGGGAATGTTGTGGAGTCTAGGCAGGCAGAAAACTACATGGGCTGCGGCTATTCATATAGATTTGGATACAAAACTGACCTTTGCCACAAGGTCTATTTCGCAGCTTCCATGCATGGAGCCGCACAGATCCAGAAAAGTAGCCTCGTGCATCTAGCCTGGTGCACTGCAAAAACATGCAGAGCAAGCAGAGTTCTAAATGCAGGGCCCACCAAAAAAATTCAAAGGCAAATGTGAGTGGGAACATCCTGTTCCAATGGGGCGGCTCTGCCAGGAAGTGAAGGAAGAAAATGTGGACGGCTGAAAAAATTAATAAACCACAGCTGGATTTAATGTGAGTCACCCTTGATTACGGCCAAGATGCCGCCTGGAGTTTGAGTTGCCAAAACGAATATCCTCCAAGAGTCGGGGGGGAGATGCTACAGAAAGATGCTAAAAGAATAACTGGATTAAACAAAATGAATACGTTCATGGAGAATAGGTCCATCAACAGCATTAGCCAAGATGGTCTGGGACACAACCCCGGGCTCAGGGCAACCCTAAATCTCTAATTACTAGAGGCTGGGTGTGGAAGAAAAGGATGGATCTCACCATAATCTCCCTGTTCTGTACACTTCTCCTGAAGCTCTGGCCCCAGTGCTGAGACAGGATGCTGGGCAAAATGGACCATGGTCTGACCCAGTATAGCAGCTCTTATGTTCTTAGAGGCAAAATACCCCTGAGGAACAGTTGTTACTCCTTTACAAGTGTTCAGTACATAAATCATAGAATCTCAGGAGGTCATCTAGCCCAACCCCCTGCTCAAAGCAGGACCAATCCCCAACTAAATCATCCAAATATCCCACTCCCCCCGATCCCTAAATGGCCCCCTCAAGGATTGAACTCACAACCCTGGGTTTAGCAGGTCAATGCTCAAACCACTGAGCTATCCCTCCTCCCCAGTAAGACCTACTGCTAACGATGGGAAAATAATGAGGTGTGTCTTGCCTGCCCAGATTTATGACACCTCGTGGGATACCAGTGGGGGTGTTAAAGGCTGGTAGAAGTTTCTCTCCAAGTTCTAGAGCTTTGCTCTTGAATACCTGTTAGACAAAAAGAGGAAAAGAGAGTTAAAATATACATTGTATTGCTTGCTAGTATCAGTCATGCTGGTTTTCTTAAACTTCACTTTTCCATACACTCCCAGACAGACACAAGTTATAAAGTGGGTAAGAATGATGGGACATTACAGGGCTTTCATTTCCAAATAGTGGGGTAGCCCTAGGCCTACATATTGGGATGGGCCTGAACCAAACCCCATGAGGAAGTTTTGATCTGAACCAGAATTTATATATGGCCCCTGGAGATCCACAACAGACCAGTCTAAAATCCTGGATCCAAACGGGCCTCAGACTTTGGATCTGGATGTGAGCTTTGCAGCGTTGGCTCACGTTACAGTAGAGGAGATCTCCCTTTCTAACCAAATTACAGGATCAGTTCTGTTAACTTCTGACTCAGAGTCCTGGGTTAATGAGTTCGAAAGTTCCCAGTTGGAATATAACTGGCATTAGGACATTTGGCAGTTTCAGGGCACTGGGGTTTGTGTGAACCCTTTTCCTTTTCCCTTGGTTTTGGTTCTTATGGACACACTCCTTGTGAGTTTTACTCTGAACCCAGAAATTCAAAGTTAAACAGCCAAAACGGCCAAGTTTTGCCCTATTATGGGACAAACCCACCATGTTTTCCATGGCTTCCTCATGAAACCAGAGATCATCCCAGGATCATTAAATGAGCTCGGCTTGGGCTTGGGGTTTCATTGTCCTAGTTCTGCACAGCTCTAACCACTCTCAAAGCTGTGTGCTTCCCACTGCCTAGAGAGCTTAGTGTCTGCATATGTAAAGCCACCCATTGCTACATCCAGCTGTTCTCTTGAATTTCTGAAACCTTCTAAGTACTTTCCCTTGGAACTTGAAGCCAAGTTCTGCATTAGCTGGGGAAATAGTAGATAAACTGGATTAAGCATCTGTATCTTGCTGTGCTAAAACGTGAGATCTGCCCACATGGCACAGATCTCCAGTCCCTAAGCTCCTGGAACTGCTCCTTTAACCTACTGAGCAAAGACCAATTTCTTGGGTCAAAGGTCTCCACTTCTAATGCTGCTGGCTGCTCTAACACCAATGATGGGCAGCTGGCTAGTAGCTTTGCTCAGAGTACTGTTACAAGAACACGCCCTTCTGGGTTGATTTGAGTTGATCTTGCAAAGCATGGCTTTGGGGACAAAGGGTCCCCTTTTAAGAACTTGTTGTGGGATGGTGGGGGAAAACAGAAGTGAAGACATCAAAATTAAAGCAGATTTCTAAGGATGAAGCATGCTATGGTTTACAAAGCAAGTTGCTGATAGCTCACATGACTTCTAATTTCAAGAACACATATTTTATACACACATACACACACACACAGACACTCCTTTAAGTGCAACTAATTTCCAGAGAGGATCCCTGGCCTCATCATGGCTAAGTTATCACCCTTTCCATTCCTAATTTCCGAGTTATGGGCTTTCTAATCAAATGATAGCTTATGGGGGCTGGTTGCACAAAGCCGCCAGACACAATTATTTTGGGACAAACTGATACAAGCAATAATCTGCGCTCAAGAGATTTGTCTTGAGCAAGAGAAGCCTGTAAGTGACAAGAGATCAAGCACAAGCCTTCTACCTCTAACCTCCCTAGTTCAGTCCAAGTTGTCACAACAGTTCTAAGAAAGCAAGACATTATTGCTCTGAGAAATACAGCATGGAGGAAACCCAAACTTGCCCATGGGCTTTGAGGCCTTTGTCACAGTAGAGGAAGGTATAGGGAGCTGGTTCAGAAGGGAAAACCATGAGGAAGTGACTAGATTATTGAGGGGCGAGACACTGAACTGACACAGGACAGACACTGACCTGTCTGCTGAGCTCACTCTCTAGCCTGCTGCCCCAGCTTTACGGTTTCGTGGCCTCTCTTCCTTCTCTGTCAAGTTGAAGTCAATGGAAGCTGTGAGCATGAGGGGCTGCAGCACAAGGCACTAGATCTTTGAGAGTTTTCCCAGCAGGGAAATCCCAGGAGGAACAAATTCCTGTAACTCATCCAAAATGCAGCCTTAATTATGGAGCTTCTCCCAGGTCTCCACAAATCACTGGCATCACAATGTAAGGACTAGTCATTTCCTCCTATCATGGGCAGCTCCCTCCAACAGAAGCCGCCGGCCTGTAGCAATATGGGAGTTGCTTGAAAAGGTTATTTACTTGTTGCTTAAGGCCCAATCCTGCAGCCGTATGCTAGCAGAACTCCCATTGAGATCAGTGGGATCAGGCCTTCTGTTTGCCTGAGATATTCAGGGTAGAGGAGTAATCTCTTGATCTCCCCACATCTGGTTTTTAAATTCCAGCACAGCTATATTATGAGACAGGTTATGTGTTAAGATATGGCCTACGTTTGGGAGGGATAGGTGGGAGAAAGAGAGAGCAGTGTTTTCAGTAGGAATCTTCTGATTTAGCCAGAATTCGTTGCGGGCCTAGTGCTCATTGGAACGCTGCTCCACCACCCTCGGAAAGGGGTGCCTTTCCCCAAAGGTCAACTCAACTCTGCTGGCTGAGTGGGGAAACCAGGGGTTGGGGCAATTCTACCAAACGTACTTGCTTGGATCAGTCCTTGTGTAACCCTGTGGTGAGCGTGTGTTACAAATCCCCCTCTGTGCTGATCCACATAGGATAGGAGTTGTTACCACCCCCACCTACGAAGCCACGACTCTTCAGCTCAAGCTGCTGCAATTCAGACAGATATCTGGCTCAATCCCCAGTGTGTTGACCATGGGGGTGGTTGTCACATCAGTCACTTCCTCTTCCCAAAGGAAGCTGATGGCTCAAATCCCAGATGAATCCTCATGTATGGCCAGCCCTCTGGGTTCACACATGGGGATTGAATCGGGAACCTCCGGAGCTAAAAGCGTGAGTTTTGACAATCTGAGTTAAAGAGCCATGGCCCGGTAGCTGGGGGTTGTAACAGACTCATATCCACTGCGTACTGGCACAGAGGGGAGCTTGTAACACACACTCACCAGTCCATGACATTTGCACACTAAAGAAAGGCTCCTTGCACATGGATGGCGTTAGCCACAGCCTGGCCCCCTGCTTTATCAGTGCAAACTTTTGCTACACAAAAAATAGAACACTAATTTGGGGTTTTCACAAATAGCTGCCACCAATAAGCTAACACTTAGCCTGCGGGGCTATTTGGAGCGACCCCAAAGTTTGCGCTATTGCCTATATTTAGGCTACAAAGTAACAAGGACTGAGGGAAAGGCAAAGATCACTGCAAATGCATTTCAGTGGGGACCAATGCACCAAGCTGAAAAACGATCTTGCTAAAATTGTCCGTTGGAGAAAAGATCTTTATAGATGAGCCAGGCATGGCAAGCATAAGGTAATTGTGTGAGACTTAATTAAAAGACTGCTAGTGGGAGTTCAATATTCATAAAAAACAGGTTTAGCCTCTTGTTACAGAGGGATTATTTTATGTTCAGTTGAGCACCGCTGGGAGCAGCCCTATCCAGAAATACACCTGCACATTCATTATTTGAGACAGTGAGAGATATGCAGGATGTGTGGAAACAAACCTCTTCACCGGTTAGGTAGTACGTCGTCAAGAGCCCTCCGACATAACGAATGTTCACTTCGAACAAGGACGCTTCTCCATTCTGAAAAGATCATCATCAGATAGTAACTGGAAGGTACAAGTGAAGACTTACAGCAACCATGCAGACATAGGGCCAGTGAGAGTGCCTTGGAATAATTCTAGGCACGTTCACAAAACTCTGCAATCCTATTCACAGTTTAATAACACTTTGCCTTTTTCTGGCATCTTTCATCTAGGATCTCAAAGAGCTTTATACATGAAGCCGCACAACCCCCTAGGAGGTAGCTTAAGTGAGCTATCGGGATCACTTTGTTACCACTGAAATGGTTTCTGGGTAAAACGCAGCAGCTGTTTAATAGCAGTGAAACACTACCCAACAGATTACGAAAGAAAGCGTGAGGAAGTGTACTTCCTCCAGTTGAAAATGAAAAGGCAATGCAGGCAGCCAGAAAATAGTTACGTACGTTGAAAGCTGGACAGGACGCTGGAGTTAACATCTCTATTCTTACAAGAAGGGCAGAGAGATTTCGAGAGCCCACAAGAAGTCAGGACTGTTTTGAATGGCCAAAAGATGGCACCCTCCTGTACTGAGCCTTCTCGCACCATATGGGAGCATTCCTTCAGCACTGACTCAGCGGGCAGAGTGCCACCTTTTGCATCACCACAACAACTTCCTGGCGTGGCCAGATGTTCTCTGGAGGTCTCCCATTCAAGGACTTACCAGGCTCAACCCTACTTGGTTTGTAAGACCTGACAGGACCACAGCCCAGGATGGCACAGCTGCTGCCACACTGAGTGGCAGACAAACAAACCAGTGCCCAGGTGCCCTGCTAGGAGATGGTGAACATGCAGTGATGTGGTTCACTGAACCTCCCAGGAAGCCACTCACCTGGAACGAGTTAAGATCTATTTTATTCCAGGTCCCGATCAGCAAATGTCAAAGCAATTGCCTTCAAACTGTGCTTTTTAAACTGTGCTCCTAGACTGTGAACCTGCCAGGCAAATTATTTCTTCCTCTCAGATAAACACATAAAACTACCAACAGGAGGCTCTTACAAGAGCGCAGCATTTTCCACGAATGGGATAGAGGGATAGGAATTCTTTACCCACTGCATTAATCTGGCTCTTCCAACAATCCCACTGGGTTACATATGAAAACAGAGGTCTTCTCCCAGGGAAGGCTGGAAGGATCAGAGACACAATGTGCCATCCAGAGAGGGAGGCAAAAGCCAAAGGAAGCAGCTCAAGATCACGCAGGAAGTGACAGTACTGTAAAGGGGGAGAGAGAGGGAGAACCTGGAAAAGGCTGGACTGGAAGGAGGAGAGAAAGCAAAAGATCCAGGTTGGGAAATAAAATCAGTGGACCTAATATAGCTGCAAATAGCAATTAATGATTTGTTTGCTGGGCGCCGGTTCTTAGGCCATCAATTAACCAGGGTCATGGAACACTGCTGTACACACAGCCTGCTGCTGGTTAACACGGTCGTCCGTGCTGCATTCCTTTTAGAGTTTGGGGATTATTTTTGTCCCTCAGCCTCCCTGTCTCACGCTTCTCTAAGCAAACTTGCACTTCCCACATAGTCAGTGGTCTGTCTGGGTATCTACACCACACTTGCCACTAGTCAGTAAATCCAAACAGCTGCTCTGTCACAGACCTGAACGGTCTCTTCTTTCCCCACTGCCTGAGTCAGGCCCACCCTGCCGCATCTAGCTGCTGAGAGTTCCACCACCCCTGAAGACAGCAGCTCTCCGGGGGGGGCCTTGGTTGCAGAGGGGCCGCCCGTCAGAGTTTGGGTCCAGCCCACTGAACGCTTTAAAAGGCAAGACCGGTACCTCCAGCTTGACTGTGTTTTCTGGGCAGCCAGTGGAACAAACAGCACTGGAGTGACATGTAGAATCTCCTTCCTTAGAGGTTTTTAAGGTCAGGCTTGACAAAGCCCTGGCTGGGATGATTTAACTGGGAATTGGTCCTGCTTTGAGCAGGGGGTTGGACTAGATGACCTTCTGGGGTCCCTTCCAACCCTGAGATTCTATGATTCTATGATTCTATGTTGCTGACAGCTGATAATCCAGCTTCCTCTGTTGAGACGGTTTGCGTTGTACCTCTGAAACTGTTTTTACTCCCCATGCTGGCAAATTATCTCAGCAGCAAATGAGGCTACTTTTGAAATGACACCCTCTCCTTCCTTGTCATTTCTCTCTTAAGCCTCGCACTGAATTCCCCTCTCCAGTCAAGGCCACCATCCCACTCCTGCCTGTGTAAGTCAGCTTCTTGTCTCAAAGCCAATTTTTAATTAATTTCAACCCTTCTCTCCCTGCACTGCACATCTGACTCCAGTGATCAATCAATAATATTCATTTTAGTCTTTGCCGATCAATCTATTGTGTGGGCCAGGAGTAAAAGCTTTTGTCAAATCCAGATAAATTATCTCCCCATTGATTTTGTCCCTTGTTTATCGATTCAGTAACATACTTAAAAGCATTCAAGCTAATATATCAGATGTGATCTTCCTATTATGAATCCATGATGGCCATCCCTTCCCAAATGATACTTTTCTAAAAAGGCAGCTGCATTCATTTTTCACATGGGGAAAACCATTTTTCCCCATGTACTAACTAGGACAGACATAAAGAAATTAAAATTTTAATGGCATTTTGAGCTTAATGGCTTCCATAGACCACGTCAGGCTGTGGACCCGTCTCGCAAGCGAAGAACAACTCCGTATGTAGATGGGAGACCTTCACGGAAGATACAGGAAGGAGTGCTGGCCATTCTGTAGGTGGAGCTCCTCATTTTTCATACTTATCCAGTATCCCAGCAGTGTGGTTGGGGTCAGGCCTATCGAGAGAAATTTGGGACCCCACCCCCTTCCCTTTCACTTTATTGACACAGATGTTACAAACATTTTGGGGTCCCCCACAACTTAAGGCCCTGGCACAATTGTCCCTCTCCCCCCCTCCCCTTCCCGTTAGCTTTGGAGTCCTGTGCTGCTTTTGAATAACACAAAGAGGTACTGGTCAATAATTTATAAGGAGGGGTGTCAAAAAAATCCCCTCCCTAAGAGCAGGGTGATCAGTCTATAATTTGCGGAAAGAAAACCTGATATCATGGGGAGGGGGTTCAATCTGGGGGACATATGCTGGAGGTCTCCTGTTCACACTGATCAATCTTCCTTGGAGTGTCTAAAAATTAGAGATGGAAATTTTCTAACAGAAAGAGCATTACCCCCTGTTCAGGCTAATTCCGCGGAAGACCTCAGGAATGAAGGATGGCTGCAGGAATCACTGGGTGGAGTTCTGTGCTCTGTGCTGTGCAGGGGGTTAGTTGGATCACAATGTTCCCTTCTGGACTTGCAATCTATGAATCTGACTCATTGTCCCTTGCACTGACATTTTCAATTACTGACTCACCACATTCAAGTCCAAGCTCTTCTCCACCCAGCTTTTCGCTTCTTGGAATTCCTCCCCAAGCTCCATGATGTACAGAGTATCTAAGGCATCCACTATGGTAGCCCCTCGAAGGCCCCCTGTATCGGCAAACAAAGAACAACTTGTTTAAATCTTATTCACCTTCCGTTTTTGGATATCAACTGGTCAGGTTCATTTTCATTTCACCCTTTTAACACTAAAGGTGACTGTGCACGTTGGGGGAGGTGTCAACCTTTTAACACGCTCCCTCCCTGTTTCCAACTTTAACGATGGGGTAAAACAATAGCATGTTTGGACAGGATGAGAGCAATCGCTGAGATGAGGTAAAGGACTGCAACGGTATACGGCTGTATACGAGACGCAGCCCACACCAGAACTCCAGGTGGGAACTCCGCTGAACTTTGGGAATGTTCCGCTTGGCATTTGGACCTGAATTAAATGGACCGAGGCTGTGCAAGGAGCTTGGACCAAAGGCTTTCCAACAGGACTAGTGAGTTTGGGATCTTTAAAAGGGGCCTGATTTTCAGAGGGCAGAAAAATGGGCCCGAAGTTGGGCACCCAAAATCACTAGTCACGTCTGCAAATCTTGGCCTTATTTTCCAGTTCTGGAATGTGCCTGCAATCAGGACAGCTTGTGACATTTCAGCCCAGCAGATGCAAAGCCTTGCCCTGACTTGGCTACATACCCAAACTGCAGCCTCTCTCTAATCTGGGTCTGAAACACAGTTGCCCAGCTCCCCAGTGAGGTCATCACCAAACATGCATAGGCTGCCAGGGACCACTGTGCTAGCCAGCGTGACCACAGAGGATGACGTTGCAACAGTCATCATGTGGTGATGTCCCTGGATCTGGATCAGTCCTGCAAGTCCACCAGGTAAGGTCCGGGCCTGCACCCCTTCGTGTGTCAATGGCGAGTTTGAGAACCCAGTGCGTGCGCGGGGGGGTTTCCGTCCATCCTGGCGACACGGCTGAAGAGCAGGCATGCAACGTACAACGCAATAAAATGAATGACTGAAGCGAGGCCAGAAGGCATCATAGTGTCTGTGTACAATGGCAGAAGATCTTGCACGGTGTGTGGCAACTACAAGCCAATCTCATTGTTTTCGGTCCCTGAAAGGTCTTTGTTCATGTTCTGCTTGGTAGGATACAGCTGCTCCTTCACAGACTTTGTCATCCGCAGCAGTCAGGTTTCACGGCAGGACTGTCCACAATGGACGCTGGACTTACCCTTTGGATTCTGGCTGACATAGCACGTGCTTAGCACCCACCGGCAGCCAAGCTCCCCTCCCTTCTCCCCCCAGTGCCTCCTGCCCACCGCAGATCAGCTGTTCTGCGGCATGCAGGAGGCACTGGGAGGGAAGGGGGAGGAGAGGGGATGGGGCACGCTCGGGGGAGGGGGCAGAACTGGGCTGGAAGAGGTGGGTCTGGGGCAGAGCAGGAAGAGGCGGGGCGGGGTCTTGGGGGAAGAGGTGGAGTGGTGGCAGGGCCTGGGGCGGAGTGGGGGCGGGAAAAGGTGGGGCGGGGGCTTAGCGGGGTTGAGCACCCCCAGGGCAAGTTGAAAGCCAGCCCCTGTGTTGGCTGAACTGTACAGAGGATTTAACCAATCTGCTTCATGTGGCACACAGAATCGACCTCAAAGTGGCTTTCGGCTCAGTCAGCACTTTGGCTTGCACTGAAAGGAGCTGGTGTTCCAAATGTTCTGCTAAATCTAGTATATGATCTTCACACTGATATTGGTGTGAAAGTGTGCCTTGGTTCGTGACTTTTGCCACATTTCTACATAACCTCAGGTGTGCCGCAGGGATACATTCTCCTCCAGGCACTATTCTGTCGAGCTACTCACTGGATGTTAGGACTTGCCGTTCCTCTCATTGAAACCAAAGTTGGTCAAGAAGTGCTTCCAACCAAGACTATGCCGATGACACTGCCTTGCTTGTGGAGAAGTCACAAAATTTCAGCCCCGCTCACCACGGTCTCCAAGACGGCACCCCCACTGTGAGATTGAACATCTCATGACAGAAGACCAAGGTCCAGAACTTTGGAGCTGGGCCACCAGAACCCCTGGCGCAGGTGGGGTTGAGTACCATGGAGAACTGCTTGGTGAGGGCCAAGAACAATACTTCAATTTCTGAAAGACGATACTCAAGATAAAGTAATATTAATATATTGTTTGTTCTGTGGAACACTAAGCCTACATTTGCGGCATGCGGTGACTCATGGTTTCCCACTACAAATGTATGATATATGGCATTAGGTGGCAGCAGCTTGATTAAAAATGAAGCCCTTGGACACTTAACAGAGACTCGGTGAGCTCAAGGGAGAGCTCCACTCACTTAACTAACAGAATGAATTGTTATCCATGAGTGTGCCCATTTTTCTCCAGCAGAGGGCAATGAGGCGTATGCAGACTAAGCACAGTCCCTCACAAATACTTGGATCTGCCATGTCAACCACGTAAAAACCCATGTCAGACTTTCCGTATAAAGTAATTGGGACTACAGACGAAGACTTTCAACAAAAGACAGCGACATTGTATCCTGTGCTGAGATGTGGAATGGTGATACGTGGAACTGTATCCCATGCAAGCTGGGATCAGTGTGATTTAAATAGTTCAGTACTCTGAACAGCAGCAGAGATATGGTCTCACAGGATCTCAGTGACACAGTTTCATTTCTGGTGGCTGAGAGTCCCTAAAAGTCCATCTAGTCATCAGAAGGCAACGCAGCAGGGGAGGTGAAAGAGAACATGGGTCACTGGCCTGTGTGCATGGACTTTGAGATTGGAGGCCATCGTTTTCCTTCGTAACCAAATATACACAGCTCTTCACTTGGAAGCTACCCATTACCCAGCCCCCAAAAGGCAAATGAAAGCTTCTCCATCATTTCCTGCATTTTCCTGAATGCCCACTGGAGTAGGACTTCTGTGTGTAGTTACTGGTTTGCCCTTACGTCAAGATTAGAGGCACACAAGCATTGCTTCATTGCTGTCACAGCTCTGTCCTTTGTCCTAAGAGAACTGGACCGCAGGGGTGGGTGGCCAGATTCAGCGTTCGTTTCTGCAGAGGGTGATGCTGCTGGTGACAACTCTCTTGAATACTGCGTGCAGATGTGGTCGCCCCATTTAAAAAAAAAAATATTGGAATTGGAAAAGGTTCAGCAAAAGGCAACAAAAATGATTAGGGGTATGGAACGGCTTCCGTATGGGGAGAGATTAATAAGAATGGGACTTTTTAGCTTGGAAAAGAGACGATTAAGGGGAGATAGAATTGAGGCCTATAAAATCATGACTGGTGTGGAGAAAGTAAATAAGGAAATGTTATTTACTCCTTCTCAGAACACAAGAACTAGGGGTCACCAAATGAAATTAATAGGCAGCAGATTTAAAGCAAATAAAAGGAAGTATTTCTTCATACAAGGCACAACGTCAACCTGTGGAACTCTTTGCCAGAGGATGTTGTGAAGGCCAAGACCACAACAGGGTTCAAAAAAGAACTAGATAAATTCATAGAGGATAGGTCCATCAATGGCTATTAGCCAGGCTGGGCAGGGATGGTGTCCCTAGCCTCTGTTTGCCAGAAGCTGGGAGTGGGCTACAGGGGATGGATCACTTGATGATTCCCTGTTCTGTTCATTCCCTCTGGGGCACCTGGCATGGGCCACTGTCAGAAGACAGGATACTGGGCTAGATGGACCTTTGGTCTGACCCAGTAGGGCCGTTCTTATATACCACCATTGCCCTTTCCCTCCTAACCACAAAGCCTCAAATACTCGACTGATATCCAGGAGCTTTCAGGAGGGATGCTGCTGCTTTGGCTCAACTTCTTCGTCTCACATTTTAAATCAATTATATTAAACTAAAAATGGGTCTCAGCCACAAATGCCAGGTCCAGGTCAGAACTTTCCTAGAAAGCATTCATACTGGGACAGAACATTTTGAGTGCCCTCTAGTGGTGGTTCTAATTATAGTACTACTTAGTACAAGAAACAACTGTTGGATTACATCCAGAAACCTTCACAGGAAGTGGGGTATATTGGTAAGTTGGAGAGCGGGGGAAACGTGGAAATATGGGAATAGTTAGCAACAAACCTTGAGATCTCAGTCTTTCTTTATTTAAAAAATAATCCCCGGGGCAGACGACATATCATATTTCCCAAAAGGCAGGTGATCAGATCTAGATGTTTAGTTTGGACCAATTTCTATTTTAAATATTCTTGATCTGGAGAAAGGGGTAAACAGTGAGATGGCAAAGTTTGCAGATGATACTAAACTGCTCAAGATAGTTAAGACCAAAGCAGACTGTGAAGAACTTCAAAAAGATCTCACAAAACTAAGTGATTGGGCAACAAAATGGCAAATGAAATTTAATGTGGATAAATGTAAAGTAATGCACATTGGAAAAAATAACCCCAACAATACATACAATATGATGGGAGCTAATTTAGCTACAACTAATCAGGAAAGAGATCTTGTAGTCATCGTGGGTAGTTCTCTGAAGATGTCCATGCAGCGTGCAGCGGCAGTCAAAAAAGCAAACAGGATGTTAGGAATAATTAAAAAAGGGATAGAGAATAAGACAGAGAATATCTTATTGCCCTTATATAAATCCATGGTACACCCACATCTTGAATATTGTGTACAGATGTGGTCTTCTCATCTCAAAAAAGATATACTGGCATTAGAAAAGATTCAGAGAAGGGCAACTAAAATGATTAGGCATTTGGAACGGGTCCCATCTGAGGAGAGACTAAACAGGCTAGGACTTTTCAGCTTGGAAAAGAGGAGACTAAGGGGGGATACGATAGAGGTCTATAAAATCATGAGTGGTGTGGAGAAAGTAAATAAGGAAAAGTTATTTACTTGTTCCCATAAGAACTAGGGGCCACCAAATGAAATTAATGGGCAGCAGGTTTAAAACAAATAAAAGGACGTTCTTTTTCACACAGCGCACAGTCAACCTGTGGAACTCCTTGCCTGAGGATGTTGTGAAGGCTAGGACTATAACAGGGTTTAAAAGAGAACTAGATAAATTCATGGAGAACTAGATAAATTCATAAATTAATGGCTATTGGCCAGGATGGGTAAGGAATGGTGTCCCTAGCCTGTCTGTCAGAGGGTGGAGATGGATGGCAGGAGAGAGATCACTTGATTATTACCTGTTAGGTTCACTCTCTGGGGCACCTGGCATTGGCCACTGTCGGTAGACAGGATACTGGGCTGGATGGACCTTTGGTCTGACCCAGTATGGCCGTTCTCATGTTCTCCTTTAAGAAAGGCACCCTGACTTACTTTGGTGATTTTACAAGATTGTAGTTTTGACGCTTTTCAACCTAGTCAGCACAGGACTGACTTTACGAGACGCAAACCAAGACTTGATTGCGCATCTACAGATTGCCGGTTTCCGAATGCCATCTGCAACAAAACCGGGGTGGGGGGTAGGGGGGAAGCACTGGAGCCAATCACTGGAACTTCATTCGCTCTGACTGACTTGGAAAATGATCATCTAACTGGCACTATCTACATACAGAAGAGCTGAAGCCGGAAACAAACAGCCACCATAGCTACAAGATTGGTCTTAAAAAAAAAAAGCAAAAAAAAAAGCGCTAATGGTTACTTAGCATGTTATAAAATGCAGTGACCATGAAAACCAACATTGGCTCAGTCAGAGGTGGTTTTATCAACCCTAATGATTCTGCAATATTAATGATTATGCGATTTTTATGCGCTTTCCTATTAGCAGGGAGAAACGTACCAGCACTGAGCGACATGGACACAGGCAAAACACTTTCAGAAGAAAAACAGTGAAACATTGCCCGAGGCTCAGCCCATTATTGTGATCTTCTGAGAGTAACATACTAATGGACTCGATTTATTATGATGATATAATCCACCACGCCTTTCATAATCTGCGAAGAGACAGTAATAAAAAGTTGGATTTGCCGAAACTAAATAGGGACAAAGAGACAAAGTCACCGTTTTCTGGGATGATTAATTTAAATGAAAAATAAAATAGTGTTTGAATTTACAGAGCTTTTTATGTTTGCCTTCAAATATATGAAACCCTCTGGGGGGTTTAGAAATATGCTTTGCTCTTTGTTCCAGTATGATTCGGAGTTGCTTGGCTTTCCTTTCTGCCCCTGTATTTTATAAAAGAGAGCGTGCTTCACTGATCATCTGTCCCTTGCCTCGTATTAAACTGTTGGTTTAAATATTCCTTGAACACAGGGATATTGGAGGAACTGCAGACTGTGTGTCTTGTACAAGGGTCTTTTAGATGTTGCCTGTCTTCTGTGCCACGTCCGAAGTGATCTCTGGCATCTGCATGTGACTTTTTCCCTAAACCCAACAAACTTATTGTAATAATAAATGAGACACACCTTGTAAATGAAAGTCATCTCAGAACAAAAACAAAATTTGAAACAATTCTGTGGCTGTCCAGGACTTCACAGTTGCATCTAGGCCGTACACCAGGGTCTCGTGGCCAGATCACGAGCAGCCAGACCCAGTAGTTGGAGCCGGAGCCAGAGCCCACTATCACAAGACAGGGGCCGAGAATCGGCTGGGTTAGGATCCTGGGAGGTCAGAAGCAGGAGACAAACGGAGATGGGGAATCACAACTCAGATGCCAGGAGTCAAGTCGGGTCGGAATGCTAGGCAATCAAGCCAGGGAAGCAGGAGCGAGTAGTGATAGCAGGAAGCACAAGCACCCAATCCAGTGCAGGGAGGAGAGCAGTAGTTTTGCACAGCTTTCTGTTCCTGCTACTGGCGTAGGACCAGTGGGACAATCAGCTGCTCTGGGACGCCACCATTTGGACCTCAGGGGCAGAGTCTGACCCTGGGGTTGGGCTTTGTGAGTCTCAGGTAAGCTGTTGCCAGCAGGCTATGGGTGGAGGGTTGGAGCATGGTGGTTCCCATGAACCTTGGGGGCCCAGGTTTGAGATCCGTGGGTCACGACACAGGGCCATTCAGAACTTGAGAGGGACCCAGATCTTCTAGTTCCAAATACACAGGCCACTATCACTTTTCCCTACAAGAGTTTCTCCGAATGGGGGGCAGACCCCCTTGGGGGCACAGAATGTATTCTGGGAGGGCGTGAGATGCTTGCGGGAGTGGGGGCGGGGACACTTACTATGCACATTTTACCCATAGCAATGAGTAACTAGCAAAGCTGATTGCTCCAGACACATCGGGTCCTCAGATGGCGCTGTGCAGAGGTGACGACTTTCTAAGTTGCCGGGGGGGAGGGGGGGGCTCAGCTCGACCCCCTCTCTGCCCCAGGCCCCGCCCTCATTCCACCCCTTCCCCAAAGCCCTCTTCCTGCCTCTTCCCGTCCCCACCCCACTCCATTCTGAGCGGGCCCTGCCCTCACTCCTCCCCCTGCCTCTCAGCGCCTCCCGCACGCTGCTGAACAGCTGATCCGCAGTGGGCGGGAGGTGCCAGGGAGAGGGGAAGGAGCTAATGTGGGGGGCTGCCAAAAGGCGCTGTGCATTTGACTCTAGATGGTGCTCTGCATTTTGATGGATTTCTGTGAAGCTTGCCTAGCATTATACAAAGTCGTTGCCATCTGTCTGTTAATCCGTGTGCTACGATGTGGCGTGCACATTTAATTGTAAGCATCGACCACAGTCGTAGTTTTGCTTTTGCTCTTATTACACTGGATCATTGGCTCATTCGTGCAACAGAAAAAAAAAAAAAAAAACCAACTCAAACGAAAAACAAGCTGAAACCGATTCAAGCGAAGCACCTGTAGCTGTGTTGGGGGAGGGGGCGTAAACTACTACACACGCAAAGAAGGGGGGTACGATCACATAAATTGGAGAATCGCTGCCCTATAGGAGCATATTCATTAGCAGTTAGTTGTATAGGGCTTATGACACACAATCCAGTGGTCGTGATTCCGTCCAATATACAGAAGACAGTGTTACCTATATGCTAGCCAGTTTGTTACAATACACACAGACACACTTACAAAGGTGACATCTTGGATGATATACTGCATATTTTGAGACAAAGCGAGACTTTTTCAAAAAATATTTCACCTTTCCAGAGCTATAGATCTAATGAAAGAGATAGAATCAAAGCAGAAGCAACTTTAAGAGGAAAAGAAACCAAAATCCTAGCCTGTCAGAATCTTTATACACTTGCTGTCACCCCCCTCTCTAAGCTACTGGTTTCACTTACTCCTTTGTTACAGTGACACTGGGACACTTTTAATAGTGGGGGTGCTGAAAGCCAGCCCCCTTACCCCTGTCTGGGGATGGGAGCAGGTCCATGTCTCTGGAAGCGGGGGACTCAAGACAGGAGCAGGCTAAGGCTGGGGCCACAGCTGGGGGAGGGAGTGGGGCCGGCAGCCGGTCCCCGGAAGCAGGGCTGGCAGCCAGAGCCCCGGGCATGGGGCCAGCAGCCAGAGCCCCGTGTAAAACCTGGGGGTGCTGCAGCACCCCCACACCCATAGTTCCCACGCCTATGCTTTGTTACGGGGTTTTTAACTAGAAACCAAAAAATCTGCTTAAGAAACACTAGTGCATAGAAATGGCAGCTCTCAATTTAAAGCATGAAAATACCTCATGGACAAAGCACCTTCCAAATGGATTATTTCTCACACAAATTAGGTCATTAATGGCTGGATTATGTGTCTTTTATTTAAATTATGGCAGCAGAATCAGGTCCCCAGAGGAAAAAAAAAGTCCTACTTCTACCATGCCACCAACAGCCAGCAGAGAAAAGGAGAGACACACAGCACTGCCATAAAGAGCCTGACTCCTAGGTATAACTCCGGCTGAATTGGACAAGCCTGACTCAACTCTGCAGTAAAGTCTTTGCAACTCCCATTGATTTCTCTCCAGCAACCTCTGGGGCAACCTATCAGACCCCAGCCAGGGCTCTGCTTTGCTCATTCGTGGAAGGTCATCTTTAATCACTGAGCATACTTCTCAGATCACTACCCACTCTAGAGAGATAAAGTATCTGATTACTCAAACATCGGCTGGCTCCAGGGTAATCCCAGGAAGATTACAGTCAGACAAAAGACAGCTTTGGAGATTGGGGTATCCTGCCCCAAAGCTGAAGGTTGAGAGCAATATGAAAGAAAAGACCTATTCTTACCCTGGGGAGATGTTTTAATGTTACTGCCCTTGGAGTCAGATGGTGATTAATCCTTTGGGATTCCCCACCACCACCACTCTGAGACCTTCCCAATCACCAGACAGAAGCCACTACTTCTTTGGGGAAGGGGAGGAGACGCTGAGGCACTCCCTCTCCTGTTAGAGGGAGGAGGGGAAAAGACACCATTAGTGGACTCTCTCTCTGCCCTCTGACCCAGAAATCGTCTCGAGAATGGCTAGATCCAGCTCTAAGCAGGAGCATGAAAGGGAAGATGTTTGGGGCCACCTGGCTTTTCTCTCCAGCAAGAGGAATTTGGCTGTCTCCAGAGATAGGTGTGGACTATAGACTGAACTAGTCGGTAGCCAATGGGCTAAATGTCCAATATTTTTTTTGGCTTGAGACAGATTCCTTCTGCTACCTGCAGCTGTCTCTTCCTCCTACAGCCATCATCCGGGTCCAGTCACTGTGAACTACTACTGCTTGTGAAGGTAATGGCCACTTATTAACCAACGGTAATATTTAATTTAATATGGAATGAAAATTTAATTATTAACTATTTGACATCTCTCCACCGCCCCACACTCAGAGAAATGCAGCCACCTGGGGGGTGAAATGTGACAACTACTTAATACTGCCGGCTAATAGAATTTAGCCAACAGAGTTTAGGTGCAGGACTGGCGTGAAAAAGCACAACACTTCCAACTCAAATGATGGACAGAATTTTTAGGTAGGTAGAATGCAAGCGAACATGGCCATAATAATTGAGCTGATGCTTTTCTCACCGAAGAGGCCATGGCCATTTTCATGACTACAAGAGCCTCTGTTTTAAGTTTTCATCTGAGAGAAGACAAAGAGCAATCCAGAAGAAGTACTGTATAGTCGTAATACAAAGCTTCAGCTCATCTCTTCCAGGGAAAGCTTGTACCACCCCGTTCTAAGCCTCAAGTGTGTTTAATTTTTTAAGAGAGAAGAATGGAGACATCCAGGAAGGCAACAAGACAGCTCTGTTTCTATTTTTACCCACTCAGAGAGCAAATCATTCATCTAAGCTCGCTAATTTAATTGCAAAAATCACCAACAAATATTAAGTTAATGCAACGATCGTGACAGGTGCTGAATGGACAGCTCTGGAAACAGGATCCAGTATTGTACACACCAGGCAGGAACAGTACAAAAGTCACTGCAACAGCCACTGCTAACATGCCTCAGAACTAGCCTGGAGGGAACCAAATCCAGGGACGAGAGGAGGGTGGAATATCCATGGCTAGTCAATCATGGAAGAGTCTTCATGGGACTTGCTGGAGGCTCCAGCTTTCAAACAGGGTGGATAAAAATCAATGATTAAAAAAAAGTTTGGATTTTTTTAATTTAAATCAGATTTTTTTGATAAAATGGTTTTTGAGGGAAAAAATGATCTAAAGATACATTATAGCTGACAGATATCTCATCATGGAATAGGGATTATAAATTCTAATTCTATAGTATGAGACAATACATTCATGTCATGTTTAAGAAAAGTTTTGTAAATGAATTCCAATAGTTCATGGATTAGGGACCCAATCTTATGGAGCTCCAGGGGCTTCTGTAGAAATTATTTAGGTTAATCTTTCTATCTACCCAATGGGATTCAGTGCACAATCTAGAAGATACCATCAGAGATGCTTAGTTTTGCGGTTCTCAAACTGTGGATTTGTCTCTCCAGAGGTAACATGCCTGTTAACAGCAAAAATGATTTTAAATAAATAAATAAGTAACATATAGAGGTGAGCAATATCAGACCTCAACTCTATTGTCCCTCTGCAAATTTGTGTACACAGAGTCAATCCCTTACCTCTCTCTAAAAGTGCAAAGTTTCAAAAAGTTCAACGAATAGAAGATTGTTGGGTGCAGAATAGATCTGGACAAGGAGAAGAAGTCTGGAAATAAATGTGAGAAGTGAGGGACATATGCTTGTTTTGTTAAAATATTAGATGTTTGTGTTGAAGAAAAAATCCAGAATTCTTAACGTTGTTGTTTTAGTTAAATAAAACAATTTAAATTTCTGTCTGGTGATGTTCTCCTCCTAATACAGCAAGGCAAGAAAATCATCCAAATATTAATGATTAACCTGTTGAATTGGAGATATTTATGAAGTCATTGGGAGATGAACTATCAGCTTCAATTACCTTTGGTAAATGAAATAACCAAACAATCATTCATTTTCTGATATAGCTGTAAAACTAATCTGAAAAGTTTTCAAAATAAATCACTGTTTACAAATGTATAGTGTGTACCTTCTAAAAATGAAACCTACATCTATCTCTGAGTTGTGAAGAATATGTATTAAGATGATAACAACCAACAAGAATGCACTTTTATGTAGAAAACCATGATTAAATTGAGTCTTCCTGACTAGTGATTTAAATTGTGATTTAAATAAAATCCATCCTGCTTTAAAAACATTTAACATTATACTAGACAAGGCACTGATAAGCGATACCATAAGGAACAGTCCTGCCCCAGCAGGGGTATGAACTGGACGAGTTAATGGGTCTTCTTCACCCTGAGTTTCACTGGTTTTAACTGCTGGCCTCTCTTGAGCCTGTCAAGAAAGATGTCAGTTATGCCAGCAGCGGTGATGGTTCGAATACACTGCCAAGGGCTCATTAGGAGGTTTAGCATGTATCCTTTGGGCCACATGAGGAATGCTGGGGAAGACATGTGTCAAACAGCGCATTCAAAGACACTAACAAGTTTAAATGTCTGTCACATAACTATAGCATTAAACTTCTAAGGGACTGTCTACACTTAAAACACTCCAGCGGCACAGCTGTAGACGCTACCTACACTAACGGGAAGGATTCTCCCCCTGGCATAGGTAATCCACCTCCCCGAGAGGTGGTAGCTAGGCTGAAAGAAGACTTCTTCTTTACCTAGCGCTGTGTATACCGGGATTTAAATTGGCTTAGCTACACTGCTCAGGGTGTGGATTTTTCACACCCTATCAGATGTCATTAAATCAACCTCATTTTCTACTGCAGACCAGGCCTAAATAACCACTGACCAGGGTGCTCTGCGGTACAGGCAACAGTATCTGAATACAATCCATAATTTTTCTCTTACTTCCATGGCTTAACAGTGAAGCCTCAGGTTTACTTTCATGCTAAGACAGAGATTTGCATTGATTATATTCAAGATGAACCCATGGATTTAGCCAACCCGCAACAGATGTGTCGTCCTAATAGCAAGATAAATGATAATAATCAAAGCGGAAAAGGAAAAAAACAGGCTCCATTCACCCAAGTGAAATATAAAGAGAACAGAAAAAGCAGCTGGGATTGCCTGGTACAGACATGCCTCAACTGTTGGCACATGGGCTGCTAACATACTCTTCTTCGGGGTCCCAGCAAATAAATGCTAAGAAGAGAAGTGAACAGTGCAAGCTTTGTTGGCAACGTACAGTATAAAACCAGGCAGCTGGGGCAGGTGGAATGAGCTTGGGCCTAGGAACCAGGCTAATCCTGGCCCTGCCAGACTCAGACATGCATGTTATCAACTTCATCCTGAGTGGAACTCCACTGATGTTAAAGGAGCCACACCAGCAATTAAATTGGCCTGCTGAGGTTAAGTGTCTTGCCCAAGGTTACAGCTTCCCCATGTGTGCCAGCCACCTGCCAGCAGCGTTAGAGCGCGTTAAGGCTCAAAAAGGACTTGGAACTAAGATAACTATAGCAACAATCACACCCTATACTGCATCTTGAGTCTCCTTTCCGCTACCTAGCATCAGCAAGCAAACAAAAACAAACTCCCCACCACTTTAACCAACATGGGCAGGCCAAGACCATCAGCTCCAGGCACACACACCATGCAGCCTCTCCTCTGAATACAAAGTCGAGTACTAGGGGTTTAGTTCTCAGTCCCAGCAGCTTTTATAACCACAAAGTTCAGATCTGATATTCAACCGCTGCAAACTCAAACTGATCTGCACAGGCTTAGGGTTACCATCAGGGCCTCACTAGGAATTACAAGATGCTCCCACAAGAGCCTGTTGTGCTAGGACATCCATTCGGATGGTCTTCCCACGAATTGGTTGGTTGCCCAGGTTATGAAGAGCCCTATGGGCAAAGTTCAACTGTCCTAGTTTTAAAAATGTATCAAAGAAAAGAAGAAAATCTTCCCCCAAAAGCATCTCCCTTTCCCCAGACATTCTGCCAATACCTTTGGCTTAGCACTTCTGCCGTCTCTCTGGAAGCTGACGCATAGCGAGGCAGACAGCACGAAGACAGCCTCAAGCCTTCAGAACACTGCGGTTTTATCTTCTGGATCCAGGCTCAAGTGCCAGAGGGTGGCCATGCAAAGCTCCTCGGCTTCTTACTTCCAATGCTCCAAATGCAGACAGACCAGCACGATGTAATTTACAGTAACAGGTGGATTTCCTTTTGCTGCTTTACTTGCAGGTATGTGGCTGGGAAGTGAGCAGGAGTGGAAGGAGGGGCCAAAACCAGGGAAGGAGAGAGAACATGAAGGGAAAAAGGAGACACATACAGAGAACCTTTTTGTGCTCATGAGATCTTTAAGTATGTTGTGAACACATTCCCCTGGCCCCACAAGGCTTCCAGAAAATGTATTATGTATTTGTTGCACCCAAAGGGCTGCAGTCTCCTGCTCTGGAGCTGTCTTATCAGATCCAACTGTTAAAAGGCACAGCCCATAACTCAGGCAAACAACCTTCGGTTTTCCTAAGCCTTTCAGTGCTGCCAGGTGCAGAATTTCCAACCCCTTTGTTGCATTCAAAACAAACCCTTCGCACAGTAGTCCAATTCCCTGGGCCTTGCTGGCTGTTCTAACACAGTGCGTGCCTTACTGGGAAAAGAAAAAGCACAAGATGTTGGCTAGCCAAGAAGAGAGCCCACAGAGTGGATCATATGTTCACAATACAGACTGAATTTCGCTTTTCCCTTTGTCACAGAAGGTTTAAATTAAGTGGGCATGCAAAGTAACAGCCCACCGAGAAAGGACCCCTCATTTTAGCAGTTCTGCTTTCAGGGACCCTTTACAGAGGGAAATACCTCAGATCCTCCACATAATCTGAGCCATTTATCTTCCCTGGAAACCCGCCTATTTTTCATATGCAATCCTCACAGGTGCTAACCAACTGATCTGTCCTCCACTAGCTCCTTATAGCAAATGATAACAAAGGTCAGACTTGAGAGACTCTCAACTATGAGTGGTTTCAGAGTAGCAGCCGTGTTAGTCTGTATCCGCAAAAAGAACAGGAGTACTTATGACACCTTAGAGACTAACAAATTTATTTGAGCATAAGCTTTTGTGGGCTAAAACCCACTTCATCAGATGCATGCAGTGGAAAATACAGTAGGAAATACAGTATATACAGAATATATATCTTCCTACTGTATTTTCCACTGCATGCATCCGAAGAAGTGGGTTTTAGCCCACAAAAGCTTATGCTCAAATAAATTTGTTAGTCTCTAAGGTGCCCCAAGGACTCCTGTTCTTTCAACTATGAGTCTGTCTCCCAAGATTCATTAGGGGAGATCTACAAGTGACACTTTCAGCAAACATGTAGCTGAAAAGGCCTCGCTTATTATCCAAAGAAGGAGAAGCTGCCATTTCCAAAGACTCCAGCTGGCTCCCGCACTTGATGCTGATGCCAGGAATTAGATCACCATGATGAACAACAGGTTTATGATCCCAAGAAGTGCCACCATGGTGCAACTCCAAAGACTGTGACACTTAGTTTCGGAAAGGTGTTCTCTGTCTTGTGCAACTTAATGTGAGCTTGTGTCTGGATACAGAAAAATGGAGCATTTCACAGTTAAATAGAGGTCTGCTGTAGTTGCAAACACATGGTTAGATCTGCTCTAGGTCACCACTCCTGCTCCATGGATGTTTTCAGAACATGGACTGCAGGATCACTTGCCTCAAGGGTGTTGGAGAGGCACTGAGAGTATCAATTTGATCTAGCGACCAATGAAGGTGCTATAATACCCTGCTAAATTGGGGCCACTGCAGACAGTTAAAGACAAGGACATTCCAAAAGGGACACCGTACTCTGCTTAGCAGGCTGCTGTTCCTGAGGACATGAAGAATATGCTCATGCACTGGTATATGCAAAACGAGAATCTTCTTCCCCTGCACGAGCTCTTTTCAGCCTTGCATGATTTTGCCATGAGCTTCCCACAATTAATCTGCATTTTGCCCTCGGCACTAATAGACTTGGGCTCAGCCTAATTTCTTCTCGTCGGATGTTTCACAGTCTAGGACCCTCCTCCAAAAATGCCCTGCCTTCAGTTTTCAACAGCCTCACCCTTGCACTTCATAGTTGCATCATCTCCTTCAATACAGAGAAAGTGATGACATGGTATCACAACTGTCAGATCTTCATCACACAGGAGTGGGCATGGACTGTTTCTCCTAGCATTGTTACCTGTGTGGAAGGGGCAGTGCTGAGACGATGTACTGCCTTCGCAATGTGGAGAAGGGGGCACGGTTGCCCTGCGCCAGGCAAAGGATGGCATCTCAGCCAACTCTTGGAAGTGCTTCCCTTTATCAATTAGCTCTACCTCTGTCTTGTCTAAATTTAGCTGGAACCACGTATGCTTCATCCATCCATTTCTCTTTTGCAGGCATTGTGACATCTAACTGCCATACCTACCAGGTTTTATAGCACCTTGCCGCATCTGCTGAGAGAGATGCATAACACTGAAATCAACAGCACACTGATGACTTGAATCTGCAGCTTCTTATGATGGGTAAAGTCATTAATTAAGTTTCACAGCACCCCTTGGAGACGGGGAAGTACTGCTTCCTTTCTGAAAGAGAGGAAGCTGAGAGTTTGAGACTTGTACCAATCTCACACACAGAATGAGCAGCAGAGCTGGGAATAAAACCCAGAAGTCCTGACTCAGCTGCCTAGTCAACATTCTCTTCTGACGTTTCTCACTGAATAGAAACTGAATCTTTTGTTTTCAGCAAGGCTCTTTAAAAAAAAACAAAACAACACCCTCCCCCCAGTAATCCATTGTGCCAACGCTCAAAGCGAACAGCACAAGTCATTAAAAAGCTATCATACTTAGTCTTGCATATAGCAGGGCTGTTTAAACGCTACAGAGCAAAGAGTTTTCAGATGGCTTCTTGCTAACTTTAATAACCAAGCTTACAACTGAAAGGAACCAGAGAGAGGGAGAGGAATTGAGATCATAGCAATGTAAACCTAGATCAAAAATGAAAGGCCCTGACTCCCACTATTCTTATGTCAAATCGTATTTGTCAAAACAAAAATTAGTACCGACACCTTGTTTGGAATAAAAATTAGGATGCCGGTTCCATGGAACATGATGAGCTTGTTAATTGCTCGTCACAGAAGAATTCACTCAGGACACGTTACTCAGCTTTACCTCTTGGGGTGCCGCAGCACCGCAGAGGGCAGAAACCAAGGACTGATACGCCGACGTCCTTTCTTCTGGTAACTGTAGCTACTGAAGGCTTCAACAGATTGAGTTGGTTTTGATTAAAATCAATGCCTTGATAGAATAAAATCGAGAAAGGAAGCCATTACATTGGTTTAGCTTATTAATATTGCTCTGAGACCACACTGAACTTCTGGCCTTTTTGCCCAGTGACTCAGGCAAAGGCTTTGGTAGCTGCCTGAGATCATGTCATGAGATGGCCCACAGGTGGTAGCAGTACGTTACAGAACTCCGAGGAGGAGGGTCTCCGCAGATGGTTTCACACCGTTCAAGATTATTTTGGCAACAAAGCAAACTGTGAAGATGGTTAGGCCTTGAGCAATTCTGCAAAAGCTCACTGCACAATCACAGAATCATAGAATCGTAGGACTGGACGTAACCTTGAGAGGTCATCTGGTCCAACCCCCAGCTCTCATGGCAGGACTAAGTATTATTCGAATCTAGACTACCCCGACAGGTGTTTGTCTAACCTGCTCTTATAAATCTCCAATGATGGAGATTCCACAACCTCCCTAGGCAATTTATTCCAGTGCTTAACCACCCTGACAGTTAGGAAGTTTTTCCTAATGTCGAACCTAAACCGCCCTTGTTGCAATTTAAGCCCATTGCTTCTTGTCCTAGCCTCACAGGTTAAGGAGAATAATTTTTCTCCCTCCTCCTTGTAACAACCTTTTATGTTCTTGAAAACTGTTCTCATGTCCCCTCTCAGTCTTCTTTTCTCCAATCTTCCCCCATAGGTCAGGTTTTCTAGACCTTTAATCATTTTTGTTGCTCTTCTCTGGACTTTCTCCAATTTGTCCACATCTTTCCTGAAATGTGGCACCCAGAACTGGACACAATACTCAAGCTGAGAGGCCTAATGAGCCAAGTAGAGCAGAAGAATTACTTCTTGTGTCTTGCTTACAACACTCGTGCAAATACATCCCAGAATGATGTATGCTTTTTTTTTTTGCAACAGTGTTACCATTGACTCATATTTAGCTCTTGGTCTACTATGACCCCCAGATCCCTTTCCGCAGTACTCCTTCCTAGGCAGTCATTGCCCATTTTGTACGTGTGCAACTGATTGTTCCTTCCTAATGAATTTTATCCTATTTACTTCAGACCATTTCTCCAGTTTGTCCAGATAATTTTGAATTTTAATCTGATCCTCCAAAGCATCTGCAACTCCTCCCAGCTTGGTATCATCCGCAAACTTTATAAGTGTACTCTCTATGCTATTATCTAAATCATTGATGAAGATATTGAACAGAACCAGACCCAGAACTGATCCCTGTGGGACCCCACTCAATATGCCCTTCCAGCATGACTGTGAACCACTAATGATTACTCTCTAGGAATGATTTTCCAACCAGTTATGCACCCACTTATAGTAGCTCCATGTAGGTTGTATCTCCCTAGTTTGTTTATGAGAAGGTCATGCGAGACAGTAACAAAAGCCTTCGTCTACCATTTCCCCCCTATCCACAAGGCTTGTTACCCTGTCAAAGAAGGCTATTAATTTGGTTTGACAATGTCTTGGAAAATATGGTTTTGAACCCAAGGCTGAGAGCATCATTCAGCAGAATGGTCTAGGGGGATGGAGTGTGAGGCTGGGAGCCAGGAACTTCCAAGATCTAATCCTGTCTTTGTCCTAGACCTTGGCCTGCTCAGTTAGTCTCTCTCTGTCTCCATTTCCTCTACCCACAAAAGGGCAGAAGGAGTTAATACTGACCAATCTCCTAGGGGTGCTATGAGGATTAAATTATTTATGAAGTGCTTTGATATTCTAGCACTGAAGTCACCAGGGAATTATTATTATTATTCAGTAAATTAATCAGAAGCAGACCCTTACTCATTTCCAAATGAAAATCGAACAATACAGACCCAGTTGGCTGCACTGTTAGGCAAATCCTATTATTTACTTCTTTGGGTTCAGACTGGGAATGAATAACCCAATATCCTTGAAGCTTTGGGAACACAACTCCCCTTGCCCATACCCTCCCCCTAAAAAGAGCTTTGAACCAAGTTGAATAATAATAACAGCAGTAGCTCTGACACAGCACTTTTCCTCCAAACACCACCAGGCTCTTCAGTCCCATTTTACAGATGGAGAGACAGAAGCACGGAGAAGGGAAACGACCTGCCCAGGATCCCATCGGCTCAGCTGCAGAGTCAGGAATAGAACTTAGCTCTCAGTGCAGTGTCCTATCAATGGACCATGCTGCCTCATCCAATTTAGTATTTGTGCAAAGTGCCTCACTGACAACCCCGGAAGCTGAAACCCTACTTATCCACAGAAAAGGGACACCAAGGGAAGCAGCAGGGGAGGTTTCCCCCATCTGCCTCACCAGTGGAGCCTTAGTTTTGAGCTGAAGGCCGATCTCTAGGGCCGAGAGGAGAGTTTAGCCTCAGTGGCCCTCACTGCTGAGTCTGAAAGCAGGGTTGAATCTATCAGGCCTCTATTGCTGATGGCAAGAAGGCCCATCACGTGCGTAGGTGGTTTTAGAGATGTCTGCTAGGAACCACAGGACTCTGTCAACTCATGTCAAAGAGGCCTTGGAAGAGCCTGTAGCTCTCTGATAATTATAATTACTAAAACTCAGTTTCGGCTACAACAACGCAACAAATAAGGCTCAACAGTACATGGGAGTCACAGAACAATACCAGCCATGACCCTCACTAAACACCTCTTCTTGTATTGGCTTCCTACCAAAATCTGGTCAACTGTAGTATCAAGTTCCCCATCTTTACTCCTCAGTCATCTGAACTGGCTGATCTTCACTCTGCCCTTCTCAAACACCTCAAGATTGGCAAATTAGCTACTCATTCCCCCCTCCCCCCCTTCTTCCCCATGCTGGCATATATTGGCTAAAATAAAACACTCTGTAGCCTTCAATTTTAACTTTACTTTACAGTCCAAAGGTCCCATTGTTTCAAGTTTAACTTTTCCACTCTGTTAATTACACTCTAATATGGAAACTTTTTTTGAGAAATCACTGTTGAGTGATATAATCTGATTCTAAAGCAGATTCCAAAATGTAAAGAGGTGGAACAAGAGAAAATAAGTTTGTGATCAAATAATCAGAAGGATCAAATCGGTTGCTAATGATTTCTCTCCTGTCACTAGCTTTCTTGCATAGAGGCATAGTGCTTGTTCAGCTACTGTAAATTAAACAGAAAAGCTAGGTAAATGTAACAAAGAGGTTTACAAGCCTTTATAAATTGAAATTCTGAATTAAGGCCTTATAAAATTGTCCCTTTACATCCTACTACTTCAGCAATCTATATATTGTTTCTACCACTTCATCAAGACAATATTATTTACCACAAATTCTGCTAATCCCAATGACAACAGATCACAGTTAATGCCTTAACTCAATTTATTTTCTAATGTAGTTTTGTCTGTGAATTTAAAAGATATAACACTGTGTAACTTTGTTCCCTTTGTTTAGTTTACATTACCTTAAACAAACTACATCAGAGCAATAAAGTACCACTACAAAGAGATAAAAGAGACAAAAATTAGTCTAAGAACTAGAAACGATCCATTCCATTCTTATTAGCACATTCTCCTGCAAACTAAAAATCTATTTGCTTTTGAGTAACTTCATTTGTTTTTGCTTTCCAAATAAATCATTCTAAATATACACCACTGCTCGAGTTACAAGACACCTCATATTCAGAATGTTTCTGTCTCCTCCACATTGATTCTCCTTGCTCTATTTTTTGTGCATAAGTCCAACCTACAACCCCAAAATATTTTATATCCTACACACATGCTAAAAATGCAATCAGATAGATGGACATTTGTAGAGTGAAAGCAGCAGATACTAATTGTCTTGCAACTACCTGATAATTATTTAACAGATTCATCAGAAATCCACCCACTTCACTCCAGTCAGTGTATGCACTCAAGACATTGCAAAAGTGACCACCGCCCCAAACAGTGCACACCTATATCAAGGTGAGAACTAAGAGGTAAGGATGCACACTTCTGAACTAATTAAGTCATTCTTGCCCAAAGTGAGGAAAAATAAAAGCACAGATCATTTCCTGCAAACCAGCACAGAAAACATGAGGGTAGATAATCCTATTGTACGAGTCTTGGGAATGGGATGTTTTATTGTACATAGCTACAGAGTGTCGGCAGAACTTTGAGAGAGCTGTTTGCCAAATGAGGATACTCCACTTCCCATTGGAAAAAGAAGAATTCTAGAGACCACATTAATAAGACCTGCCCAAACATCTGGCTATAAGACATCTCAATCTGTTTTTCTTTGTTAACATGAGTCGATCCTCTGAATGCACAGGAAGTGTTAATGAATCACAATTCCACCTGTACTGTACAATGTGTGTCAGCATATGTGCTACACAGTTACTAGGTAAACCTGGCACCAAATACAGAAGAGCCCCATGAGATTTAGCTATTTGGTTGCTAAGGTCAAATTCAATACTGTACGTGGATTCCTCCAGCTGGGAAGGAAATCATTATTTTGTATTATAAACCATTCATGGTTTTCAAATCTCAATCTCCCCCAAAGAATTACGTCTGTTGTTCAAAAGAATTTTCTGCTGTCTCTCTCTGAACAAGGGTAGTTGGGTGCCAGGGAGGAATAGAAAGAAAGATATTCAGTTAATTTAGAAAGTTGGATATGGCAAGGTAAACTACAATGGGAAGTGAGGGTGACCAAAGCTATCTGACAAGATTCTTATTGTGCTCTGAAAAGGGGAGGCACTTGATATGAAAGTTAAATGCACAGCATAGTAATAGTACCTTTATTACCAGGCCTGGCTCGACAGTGTTAGTGGTGTCTGATCCCAAAGTTTAATCCACTGTGCCTCAGTTTCTTCATCTGTAAAACTCATTTCAGGTGTGTGGAGATCTTTTGCTGACAGGCATTGTGCATTGTGTAAAGTATTATCAAATCACCCAAAACTTCTTGGAGTTCAAATTGAACTACTTTCTACTCAAGAGCTTCTGAAGGGAGAAACTGGCTGTATTGGACCTTAAGGGCCTACTGCAGCAAGTCTGCACATCTGCTATGGAGAGCTCAGTGAGACAGTGAAAGCATGAATTATACAAATACTCCTTTGGGAGAGAGGTTTTTTGTTTCATTTCAGCAACAGCACTTGGATGTCGTGAAACTGACATGATTATTTCTTGCAAAGTTAGGTTATTTGATAACCAGCGAGGCGTAAGTCTGGATACAACAGTTTAAACAGGTTAAGGGATGGGGACGACATACAGTTGGAGTGAAAAGCTTCTAGTTTCTCTTCTGTCTGTCTGAAATTACGTTTAGACTGGTTAAAGGTAATAGGATTATATACTTTTTATTTTTTCTTCACATGCCACTCTGAGTGACTGCATCAGTAAATGAGAGGTACCTCAGCAGGCCTATTAAAGTGAACACACACATCCCATCTAAAACAATTATCCATGGACTTCAAGAGACATAGCTAGCAGTTAATGAGCAGAGGCTGCTAATTCATCTTATAATTCAAGAGAGAGAGACTTTGCTAAAATAATCAGAAAGAAGGTGCCCTTCCAACTTCCAGATACATTTTCCAAAAGGCGGTGGCAGATGTGCTATGACAGGAAAGGAGAGAAGCAACTTGTAACTCTAGACAATATTTCTTCCTCAGTGAATGATACAGAAGATTCATTCGGAGGAGCTTCTTAGAGCATTTTAGTTTGGGGAGGAAAAGTACCGCTCTCTTATGTGATGCTCTGAGAACTCAACCCTTCTGATGGTTTATAAATGAACATGCTTAGAGCTGAACCAAAGGGGCAGGGATAAAGCTTCCCTCTCCCCTCAAATACAAATAATTCTGTTGTTCAGTGTATAGCTGAATGGGAGGTGCAGTGCCTGGAGATGCTAGACACTTTAAAAATGAGCCTCTTCTTTCTGGTTAAAACTGCCAGTATTAGAAATGGCTCTCTGGGTGTCACCCTGCAAGGTTCCAAAAACCCTCATAACTCAGTGAAGCCAATGGGAATCATGGGACGCCAACAAGCATTTCACAGGATCAGACTCTTAGAGATGGACTAGAGTGGAGGGGAGGGCAGGAACTTCTATTTAAACGGCTTTCTGACTGCTCGGACATACTAACTGCAAAACCAAAAGGCGACATTAACAAGCAGTATGTTAGACTTAGAATTTTGGTTGTGCAGAGGAATCAGGAAATTCAAAATACTGATTCCCACAGCAACCAGAACCCAGCCCGCCTGGAATAAGAAACACTTTATGCTCTTATAATGCTAATTTTAATGCCTACAGGCTAAATTTTGTCCTCAGATACATGGATAGAGCTTCAGTGAAATCAGTGGAAGCCCTTCTACCGTCAGCCAAGGGGAAAACTCAATTCTTAGTTCCTACGTCCTTGAATTATTTGCTATCACGTGCAGAAAGCACCATGTACATGGCTTTTAGGAATTCATATGTGCAATATGGCTGAGTTACGGCTTCCATGAGCACCATCGCTTGGAATTTAGTGATTTTGAGTGCAAAGTTTCAACCAGAATGTTGTAATCACATAGTATTTCTCCCAGAAGAAAATACAGCTGCATGTGATCATATGTTCAAATAAAAGCATTGTGGCAAAAAATGGAAATATACGTAGGTGTTTTTAACTGCATGTTTGTAAATCTGAGCAACCATATGCACTGTACATTGCAACTGATATGGAAAATGAATCATGCCTGTATGACACCATTTTCATCTACAGCATCTTGATTTTCCTCAATCAATTTTTAACTCGAGTCCAGCACAATCCGCTTTTCCATTGGGGAATCACATATGACATGCATTACGGTGCATTAGAACTTTTGACAACAAAGTACCACAAAACGTTTAAACATGTTTATTAAGACCAAAAAAAAAAATTCTGATCACTCAAGAAAAGGCTGAAGGGATTTTCTTCAAAACTTCTGCAAAAAATATTTTTTTCCCTTTTTATCTTTTGGGGACAGAACATGCCCGAGAAGTTTAATCTCAAAAGAGAATATTTTTAAAAATTTGTGAGGGTCTCAGAATTGAAGTGCCTGCCATGTGAAGCTAACTTTGAAATCATTGACAAATCAGATATGAAAGTCAATGTCCTATGGGAAGATGCTAAATAGGTATTAAACAGGACAAGCGATTTTCAGCTCTTTCATGCGAAAAGGAGGCATGTTTCAGAAAGATGAGAGAATACAGGGAATGAAGGAGGATACCTCGAGAAATTACACAGAACACAATGCTGTAAAAGAAGCAGTTCTACAGGGGATCACTTAGGGGGTGAATGAAAAACAGGCAAAGTCTCGCACTAATCTAGATGATTATTCAATAATTCAAGTTTAAGGCACTTAGGTAACACCACAAAAAAACAAACAAACAAACAAAAAAAAACCCATGAGAAAGGAGTTAAGCCCTAAAATTAAAAGCTAACATAACAAGACCGGTTCTGACCCTACCTAGTCTCTTAGAAGTTCATTTTTGAAAAAGACGGATAGCAGTGAATTAAAAATAAAGTGAAGAAATGGGCTTCCTGCTACATAATTTATCTCTACCTCTCCTTTCTGAATAGACAAGGGGAAGTCAAATGCAGAATTAAAAAAAAAAACAAAAGCTGCAATGCCAAAGGCCACAAGATATTTCTGATTATTTATATATACACACACACCTCCCCTCCCAATAAATAAATAATGTTCTAAATTTGTTCCAATTTTCTGACGAGTTTCTGGCGTTCTTCATCTTTTTTGGCGGGGAGGGTGGACTGGTTGGGAAGGAGGCAGAAGAGAACAACACACAATGCCCATATTTCTAAAAATACCATTAGGGACATAATTCATCTTCAGGAACTCAGACGTCACACGAGCGACAGCTCTATTCATCCAGTCAGCTCTGCACAGGACAGACCATTCCTTCCATATAGGCTCCTTGGGACGGTCTTTTTTTGTTCTGTGTTTGTACAGAGCCTAGCACCATATGGTCCTACTCTGTGACAGGGGCTCCCAGCCACTACAGTCATAAATAAATAATGATCTATGAGAGTCCTGGTGACTTCACTGAGAGTCTGAAAAGGCCCATCCATGCAGATTCAACTGCAGATTAGGGTTTATATAATAACATGTACAAGAGAGAATGAAAAATACAGTCCATGCTGAGGAAATGCACACACTCAGGGGTCGTGTTCCAGTTCTTGGGCGCACAAGTGAGAAAAGCAGCAGGCATAAGCAGACTATAATGGTTATACACTTGTTATGGCTCCTCTAATATCCAAAGAGCTCACACTTCCTACCTCCTCCCCAGGACTAAACCACATAGGAGAGTTTCGGGGAAAGGTTTATGGGTCAGGACAGGGGTCATTGGTTTTACTGCATTCGGAATTGTCACCTGCCTATGCACCTTCCCCCACCGGGATCACTCAGCGCAGCCAGCCGTGCGTGCTCTGTGTGGACACTCCAGGGCTGGCCAAAATTACAGGTATGGAATAACACAGCATATACTCTTTTTTCCCCACATAAAATATACCAATTCACTGAATTGGGCAGCCAAAGTGCCTAACCCACCAATGCAATGTGTAAAAAGCAGTTACACCAGACGCCCCGATCTACCCGTCAGTTCTTCTTTTCAACCTCAACTGTCTCCCTATCAACCACTCACAGCCCCCACGTTGAGCAATTATTGTACAGCCTTAACTCTGATGTTCACTAATTATAGGCCTGTGGTTTTTGATGATTAATATAGGGTTGTTATGACTAGCCTAAGCTACACTGTATGTGTTTGTGTAAGTTAGGTATGTATGGCATCTGATTGCACATAGGGCCTGGAAGATAAGCTTGCCTAAACATTTAAGAAAGAGATACAGTAACCTATAGATGGGTGATCTATGCTGTCAGTGACTGTTCTACGTTTGCCATCCGGTTCTGCAAATCCTGCATTAAAATTAAGTCAGCCTTTGGTGTGCTGTATTGACTGGCGTTGATGTTGCAAATCTCAATGCTGCCAGAATCGCTACCATCATCTCCATAATACTGAAAAGAATCAGTCTGTAGTCCAACCATCCCCATTATCAGCTGGCCACCTTTTAATCACAGGCTTGATATCAGTGAAGACTGGACAATTATTTCTGTATAATTAGAGTCCAGAATGAGGCACAAACAACATCCAGAAAAGGATAATTTTTCTTTAAATGTTTTTTTAAAACTGCATTTTAAATTTGTCTTTTAGTGCTGAGACAAAGAAAAACAGATAATTACAGCCCAGCATTAGTTAATATCCTTGTCTACAAGAGTTCAGGGCTGCTAAAACACTGCTCCTTTCTTGCATACTAGTATATGTTCTTCTGCTTCATATTTCCCAGTCATCTAGAAAAGCGCTTGGATACTACTCTCTAGTCACAGTCTTTGAACAGGAATTTCTTCCTTTGTAGGCTTTTATCTGCAAGTTTATATTAAGACAGAAAATGTGATGTCACTACATAAAATCACCTCGAATACTATGTGCCGTTCTGGTTGTCCCCTCTCAAAAGGACATATTAGAATTGGAAAAGGTGCAGAGAAGGGAACAACAATGATTGGGGGGGTGGAACAGTTTCCACACGAGGAGCGATTAAAAAGACGGGGATGGTTCATCTTAAAAAACGAGACGACTGAGGGGGGATCTGAGAGAGGTCTATAAAACCATGACTGGGGTGGAGAAAGTGAATAGGGAAGTGTAATCTACCTCTTCACATAACACAAGAATTAGGGGGTCACCCAGTGAAATTAATAGGAAGAGGATTTAAAACAAACAAAAGGAAGTATTCTTCACGCAGTGTACAATCAGCCTGTGGAACGTGTTGCCAGGGGATGTTGTGAAAGCCAAAAGTATAACTGGGTTAAAAAAAATTAGATAAATTCATGGAAGATGGTCCATCAATGGCTATTAGCCAAGATGGTCAAGGATGTAACCCCTTGCTTAGGGTGCCCCTAAACGTCCAACTGCCAGAAGCTGGGCCTGGATGATAGGGAATGGTCACTCGATAAATTGCCCTGGTCTGTTCATTCCATCTGAAGCATCTGGCATCGGCCACTGTTGGAAGACAGGAGACTGAGCTAGACAGACCATTGGTGTGACCCAGTATGGCCATTCTTATGTTCTTACTAGCTGTTTCTCTGAGGGTTGTTTCTGTGCAGAATGTTTTCAGCAAATTTGAAGATACTTTCCTGGGTTTTGGCTTCATTACATTCAAAACTCAGCCCAGGGTCATCGGATAGTTCACAGAGCTCTTGAGGAAACAAGGGGTGATTAATGGCTTTATGCTGATGTTTTTGTTGCCTGGTTTTCTACTATCAAAATCCTGCAGTCAACACTTCTCAGCTGTCTCCTGTATCTAAAGGGCTGAACTAACACTCTAGATCCAAGCACGCACAACCTTTGGAGTTTGCATCTGAACTTGGCATTGTGGGACAAAAATCTTAGAAATCTGGGTTCTGGGGATTTGTCTGAACCTGAAACTCAAAGCTAAATTCAGGGGAGGGAAGGACACATGGTTCAAATCCAATGTTTGCACAACTCCGTGTAATATAGATTCGCGCTGACTCTGATGCAAAGCCCACTGGAGTCAACTGGAGCTTTGACTTACCAGGCTTCGGATGAGGCCCTAAGATTGTACGTGACGTTAGCACCATACTTGGACAATTTGAAAGTCTTGCCAGGGTGGCTTTGGATACTGGCTTATGTTTATTGCAACACATTTTTGCTTTGAAGTATTTTATAGCCTTTATATGCATAAAAAGTCCCCTAACATGCTGGGAAGCCTTCAGAACATTGAGAGTCTTGAGGCCTTTGACTATCAAAGAAGAACACAGTCACATCACAGTGCCCACAATACGAACTGGTTTTAAACATGGGGGAGTATTTTAGTTACAATATACCATAGAACAGCAAAGGCAGCCTGATTTCAATAGATGTCATGAACTTTTACTCCCTGGACCACCAGGGCACACAAGTGCCACAAAAGCAAGGATTTTAGCCCATTGCGGGGCAGTGGGATGCTGATCAGCTAATGATCACGTTCAGGGCTTTTAAAAGGCATTAGTGTGTTTGAGGGAACCACCACCCTCACCACAATCTGGAGAAGAGAGATGTAGGTATGCGCCTGCTGGAAGGTTAAAGATGTGCCTTGTTTATGCGGAAGGCGCAATCTCTGGCAGGTTGGGGGGTGTGGGGCAGACACATGGATACATGTCAGTTCCAATATGAATCATTAACAAATACCCACTGACTCTGTTGTTTGGATGGATAGCCTGAATCACTGCTTCATACTGACAGGAAATAGGTTTGTTGCTACGGATTTCAGTGGCAGCAAAAATAGTGTAAATACAAAATGTCCTTCCTTAAAAACAACATTCAACCGGGTAATATGCGACTGAAAAAAATGAAAAAAAAAAGAGAAAAGGCTAACAGTGTTCCAGGAAGAGCGGAAACATCTTCATTAGCACTGCCAGGGGGTGGGGGGTGGGGAGGGGGGGAAGAATGTTTCTCTCCCTAAAAAGCACATGAAGCAAACTGCATAATGTGATAGTCAGAGGGAATAATTCTGGATGCAAATTCTGAGAACTATTATTTGTTCAATCAGATAAAATGACACTCCAGGGTTTTGCACTTTTGTGATCACAGGGAAAGAGGCACCTACTTGAGCCAAAAAACTCGACAGAGCGAGCATGCATTTCTGTTCTTGTTGCTCCAGTCAATATTTTCATCCCATTACCTTTCCTGCATTAAATACATATACATGAACGCCTATTGCTTCTCATTGGCTGATTGCTCCCTTCCTGTCTCCTTACTAAAGTCACCGACAACAAAATATGCTCTGTGTAAGCTCCAAAGCTCATCTCTTTTCCCATCAGAAGTTGGTCCAATAAAAGACATTCGCTCACACACCTTGTCTCTCTAGTATCCTGGTACCAACAAGGCTACAACACCACCGCAAAACAACAAAACATGCAGCTATTAGGAAACTGTGTGGTTCCAGGTGGGCAGGGGGGGACCACAAGATGGATCAAGTGACAGATAGTGGAATACAGAGCCTTTTATATCTAAGTAGCTTGTGTGAATTCAGCTGTTCAAGTTGGTGGTGACCAAAAGTTGCTACGTTCCATGACTGTTCAGGAGTCCACGCGGAATGAGTTTGGTGGTCTCAGGCCAGTGGAGAAGTGTCCATATGAAAAAAAACCCCAATAAAATTGGCATTCATTGATCTTTTAGACGGCAGTCTCAGAGCGACCAAGGATCAAAAGATTCTTGATGCTGAGCAACACTGTCACCTCGCCAGGTGATCAATCTATCCAGGTTAGGGCTGAGGCATGGTAGAAAGCAGGGTTAGAAAGCTTGCCTTGGCACAGCTCATGCTGTAATTATGTCAAAATCTAGAGGACCTCAGTCTCCAGAACCTTCATTTGGGCACCATTCTAAAGCACTAAATTAAATAAGATGTATTTTATTAAAATCACCCTCTTCCCTCCCCCATGTCATTACAACCCTGCTCAACCCAGGGACTCGAAAGCACACCATTTCTGAGCAGCTGAGGCTGACAACATCCCATCTGCAAAGCAGGCTGTCAATACCGTCCAGGCAGTTCTCAAACCTCCAGGCCAAATAAATGAACTGAGCCTATGCAGCCGCTCATTTCCCAGGAATTGTTGATGCAGTACCTGGTACACTGTTGTACTCGGTCGCCAAACAGCTGAGCATGGAGCAATCCCAGGGCTGTCTGCAACCCGCAAGGACAAACTCGGAAAGTTTTACATCATTGAGACCTAGCTGCTGTCAGATCCTTGCCGTCTAGTACTGCTGACCTGACCGTGTCCTCAATATGACAGTCCTCCCATGTATTCACATCAGAGAAACTTGCAAAGATTCACAAAGATGGTACAAATTCAGCAGATGCTGAAAGCAGCAGAAGCCCTGACAAGACAATTTTAGGTGCTAAATGCAATATCCAGATCTAGTTAGAGATGGCTATTTTTGCACCAAAACTAGTATATTAAAATGCTGTTAGATTCTGAAAACAGGCTGTTTAACAGCATTGTGAAGTTCCATATTTATTTCCTGTCAGTGATTGCAGGGCAAATTGGCTCAGGTTACAAATCAAAAGATGGATTTTTCTAGCTGCCAGCATTGCATACACCATGAAATATCTAAAAATCAAACTTCCTAACTTATCACTGTAATAAAGATTCTGCAATTAAAATTTAACTGACAATTCAAGTTGATGCATGACTAGAAATGGAATCTAGCTTGTTTTCCATAGCTAAATAAACTCTGCAAGACTAACAGGTTTTAAGAACATTTTGTCCAAAAAGTAAACAGATATGACAGACACAGCAGCAGACAGAATAATTCTGTTATTTAATGCTAGTTATTACCGTGACAGGTGCATCAGAAATGCCTCGCTAGATAGTAACTTTGCCCTTCTCCAGCTCTTTTACTCCAAGGATCTCAACATGCTTTACAAATAGTGATTAGTTCGGGCTCATAACACCAAAGAGAGGAACACCGGGAAACAGAGAAAAAGAGGGGTTAAATAACTAGGTCACACAGGTCTAAGCTACAGTTGGGAACAGAATATATCCCTGTCCCTATCAATTTGTAGCCGTAGCTACATCCTCTTGCATAGCCATACTTACAGACATTTTTTCTAAACAAATATGTTTTGGGTCTGATCCTGAGAGGTGCTAGTAACCTGCTATTCCCACTCAAGTCAGGGTCTTTAAGAATGGAGGAAAGACTACGGAGAATAATGAAAATCCTGAAGTTGTAGAAAAAATTAGAGTGCCTGAAATTTAGCATGACATGGGATTTAGTCCTTCACCACAGAACATTCTCCACGCCCTCAGCTGTGTGATCCAGCAATTCTGACGGCATTCATTTGAAGTGATACCACCAAGTGGATGTCAAATGGCAGTATGTTCTAAAATGAGTTCACCCCCTCCCCACCCCAGGTGAGCATGGAAGGTTAGGAGAGCAAAAAAGAGTCTTTACCAATAGCCCCTGGCTAGTGGTCTCTAAAAAGATCATAAGTTATTGCAATGGGGGAGGGTATTATTTGTACAAACGAGCTGTACATGGAAAATTAGAAAGTCCTGGTACAAGCTGGTTATAAGAGAAGGATTTGGTGCATTATTTACCCACGTAAAAGTGTAAGAATAATTTGTCGTAGCTGATCTCAGTCAGGTCTGTTCTCAATGGTAGCAGATGACAGAACGAGGAGTAATGGTCTCAAGTTGCAGTGGGGGAGGTTTAGGTTGGATATTAGGAAAAACTTTTTCACTAGGAGGGTGGTGAAACACTGGAATACGTTACCTAGGGAGGTGATGGAATCTCCTTCCTTAGAGGTTTTTAAGGTCAGGCTTGATAAAGCCCTGGCTGGGATGATTTAGTTGGGGACTGGTCCTGCTTTGAGCAGGGGTTGGACTAGATGACCTCCTGAGGTCCCTTCCAACCTGGGTATTCTATGATCAGACCATTGGTTAAATAACATTGGGACCTTGTCTTCATGTCTATGCCATGCATGCTTCAGAGAAGATAACCCCACCACCAAACCTGGCCACTGGTGTAATTCTAGAGGTCAGGAAGAAGTCTCTCTCTCCCGGATCCCCATGTATGAAGGGGCATTATATGGAAGACAAAATGGGCAGAGAACCTTTCACAGTCCTAACCTGCCCCCTCCTAAGCAGAGCTGGTTTCCGGGAGAAGGAAAGAAAGTAACAGGTTTGGAGACAGCAGAGGAAGAGTTCTGCTCTGCTCATTATGGACTGTGTGGATGGTCAAGCAGGGGCAAACACATCACTGTTCTATGATAGCAGAAACAGAATCACCAGAAGGTGAATGTTCAGTTTGTATTTCTATTTTGACTTGCACAAACATATTTGATGAAAAACAGGTCCCCCGCTTTTCTCGGGGTGACGCTGCTGATAATTGACGGTTCAGCAGTAAGTGAGCATCATGTACAGAACAGGGAAAAATCTATCACCCTTAAAGAACTGGAATATTTTTCAGTCACACAAACATATTCTAAAATAACCCCAAAAAGGTGTCCTTCCTCCCACACAGAAGCAAGCAGCTGCAGCAAAAAATCTCAGCTGAATTTCGACACCTCAGGTCAGGAGAATACCAGGATTGCCTACGGTACATCTGTGGTTTGGAATAAAAAGGCATTGTATGAGACAAATCAGTATTCCCCTAATTTCTAAATGCATTTTAATATGACAGGGATACAATACTCTAGCAAGGGACTGTTTAGTCCTTCATTTCTTTACTAAGCAGCAGTTTAGAAAGGGGGGAAAAAAGCATATTAACAGCATGAAAGGCACCATGTAGCATCTCTTCAGTGATTGTCTGCAAACCCTTCTGCTCCAGAGAGTGTTTTCCTTGAGAGCCCTCACAGACACGTTACAAGCAAGCATAAGCACCACCAATTGTTTTAGCATGATAAACACATTTAAAACCTTTCAATATCTTTTGTCTGTTTACAGCTGCGTTCCTTCAGGAATTCCGACAAGTTCACCAGAATGGAAAATGCCAGATTAAGTGATGCAGCAAATGCAAATTCTAAACGAAAAACCAACCTGTGGCAGGATGTTCTTGGTATTGCTGGAGAAAAGGGAGGAAGGGGGAACGGCTGGGTGAAACCAGTGCTTCCGAAAAAGGGGATTGGGATAGCAATGACTGGACCAATGAGGCACAATGCAAGCTTCCCCAAGCTGCTCTGTCAGTTCATCTCTGGCTTCCACCCAAGAAACATAAAGAACTTCACTAATATTAATGAAGTAACCCTTCCCATACTCTCGTGACATAAGTATTATCTCTGTTGCACACAAAGAAGCAGGCACAGAAAAGCAAAGTGCCTTGCCTAAGGACATAAGGACTTCGTGGAGCACTGCAAATAGATCTCCTGACTTCCAGTCCTGCAACTGAGCTACAAGACCATCCTTTCCGCTCCTACCATCTGCTTCTGCAGCACTGGGATCCCCAGAGAGCTCTACCATTAGGTTTTAGTACTGAAATTATGCAAGCTGCCACTCCCCCACCCCTCAAAAATCTAATCTGCTAAAGAGAAAAATTATACAACACAGTGTAAAGAGTCTTTAATATTGATTCCCTTATTCAATATTTCACGAAGTCTACATCCCCACTCAACAGTGGAGCAGTAAGAGAGAAAACAGAATTTGGTCAGATCCTGACGTTGACCAGTTGAGACAAAGAGTAATGTTTTCAGGTTGAGATTAACTTCATGTTTTAGTGCAGAAATTGGTCAGTTTTGTAATTGCTCTGCATCTCTCCAAGACACACTTTGTGCTAGATACAGTAAAAAAGTGATCGAGGCTGGGATTTTCTAAGGAGCTGAAGAGAGTTTGATGCCCAACTCAGTGGTGGATTAGCCACTGGAACAATGGGGCCCATGCCCTGGAAAAATGGGTACCCCAATGCCCTGCTTGGCACTCCTGGTGGGAAGTAGGGTCAGGGTGCGGAGGCTTGCCCCACTCCACCCAGCGCTCCTGCTGGGGAAGCCCCCGCGCCCTGACCCTGCTCCTCACCAGGAGCACCAGGCATACGGAGTGGGGCAAGCCCCCATACCCTGACCCCACTCCCCACTGGTAGGAGCACTGGGCGGGTGGGGAAAGCCCCCACACCATGACCCTGTTCCCTGGCAGGAACGCCGGGTGGGCAGAACGTGCCCCGACCTCACTCCCCCTGGCAGGAACACTAGGTGGGCGGGGGAAACTCCCGCGCCCCAACCCTGCTCCCCAGCAACAGCGCCAGAAGGGTGGGGGAGAGGGGGCAGCAGGGACCGCAGGCGGAAGGGGTGGGGAGGGCCTTCACTTGCTCTGGCCCAGGGCCCCACAAAACCGTAATTCGCCTCTGGCCCAGCTTCAACAGAATACCAATGAGAGTTGGGCACCTACCTCCCAGAGGCTCCTTTGAAAATCCCAGATACCCACTTTGTTAAAGGGGAAAGAGGCTGAGGTTACACAGGCTGCTTCTCTGCAGCAAGGGGAAAGGAGAAGAAATGGGAGTTTGCAGTGCTGTTACTACTTTGCATTTACACGGTGGCAACTTACCGAACATGTTACCAATGTGTCCATTCTTAGTTAGTGGTCGAAGTTCATTTTTTCCGAATGCATATCGTCTGTAGTTATCCCAAGCAAACTTCATCATCTACAAAGAAATAGGGGGGAGGGGGAGTAGTTAGACAGATCATTAAAGTGAACTAAATTTCAGATTTAATGCAGGGCTTGATCCCGATCAGTGCAGAGTCCTGCATCTTCTGGTGACCCACTAATTATGAATGTCTACACTGCACTGAATACATAAGAATCCTGCTTGAAATTCACATTCGGTACCATACTTTTATTATACTATGGTATTTCAGGCTTGACAGGATGGACCCATCAGTTCTGGGGCACAATTTGGGATTGTGATAACATAGTAGGTCCGCAAAAAGAACAGGAGGACTTGTGGCACCTTAGAGACTAACAAATGTATTTGAGCATAAGCTTTCGTGAGCTACAGCTCACTTCATAGTAGGTTCCTGATTCTAACTTAATATCCAATACTTTGTCGTCAAACTAAATGGGAGTTTTGTATGAACATCAAATTATTTGAATTATCCCATTTCAGCAAAGAACTTCTAAAATTTCAAAGTGCTAATTACAAATGGGAAAAATATAAATGCTAAGCTTCATGGGTCTAAAATTAATTCCCCAAAAGAGATTACATTTTGAGTTTTATCATTTCCTTATGATATTGATAGTGAACCATTCATCAGGTACAAGAGTATTAAAACCCTACCTGATCATTTGCCAAACGCAGATATATAAATATGTATTACATTGAAAAGGAAGCAGGACTGGGGTGAATCATGCACATAAGAATACGGAAGTGAGCAAGAGAAGAAGCTGATCTTATCTTAAAATAAACATTACTCAGATTTAAACTTTCCCTAATGTTCAAGCTGAACCTTCATTTTTATTAATAGCAGATCTCCATGCTTTTGAGGAAGAGGATGGAATCCATGTCATTTTGAAAGCTTCCAATCAAGACTCAATAGCATCTTCTCAAGATGGTTTTGTGGGAGCCCTCCCCCATCAGGAAGATGGATGTCAGAGAGATCCTTTCCAAGTCAAACAATTCTCTGACACAGAGCTGTCTGTGTTGGGAAGAACCTCCTAGAGGTCATTGGATTTGCCTTCCTGGGAGGATTCTGGGTACTGGGTTTGGTACGATTCCAACATGTACATGCAAACATTGTTTCTTCCTTCCACTTGCCCTTTTTGCTCTAGTTGGCAGGGGAAATAAACTGACAAGTATCCTCTCTTCAGACAGGAAAGACCAGGACTTTTGTCAGGTTCCAAGCAGTGCCTTTAAACAATGCCTCCTTTTATAAATCCAAACTGCTCCAGTCAGATTGGTCTAAAACCTATGCTTTTCTTTGACTCCAGTCCTGGCATGAAGTCATATGGTGGATCTGAAGGTGGCTTTGGAGGATCAACAGTAATCTCTATCTCTGCCCAACTAAGATACGATTGTTCTTGTTAGAGTGAGGGGTTTAAAGACTGTCCGTGAATTGTGGAGAAGGAGCGATTAAAACAGTCACGCCTATGTAACAGTGGCCAATGTCTATCTGTCCAGATTAGGGATTCTTGGACTATTTATTGCCCAAATATACAGGCTTCATTCATCTAATATTCTTCCAGCTGTTTTGATTCCCTTGCTGTCCATCCCTCTCCAGCTGTCCATTTCTCAAACCCAACATAGCGAGCATCTGCCTTAATTAGCACACACACAAAAAGCCACACCACCAATGTTTTTTTTTCTTTTTTAAACATCCAGCTTCCAAAGTAAAGTTTCACAGGGCTGGTCCTACGAATGAGGATAAACATTTGCAGAACTGACTGATAACATTCAGACTCCAGCACTGCCAGAAGGAGGAATTTTGGATGAACAAGTGAAGCCATTTTGGCTTTATGCATTCTGTGTGGGATGAATTAGTCACTAGAGCTCATTGATTCTAGGAAGCTAAGACTTAACGACCAACAGAGCAACAACCTCCTGTAAAAGGCACTTGAGTATGCATCAATCATATGACTCAGGGTTTTCATTTTTTCTAGGTCGATGCTGTTTTCCAGTGACAGTATTATTTTTAATAGGACGTTTTCATTATTTTACTATTTTTGTAGCAACGCTTTTGAGAAAAGCTGGGGCATTTCCTGGATGAAACTAAGCAAAGCTCCTTTATCCTCTTCTAATAAGGGTATGATCCTGTACGCCATTGAAGAGAGGGATGGTTTTGCCAGAACTTCTACCAGGGGCCGGGCTCCCACAAAAAAAGTTTTCCTGTTGCTGGTGTCATAAATATAAAGGGAAGGCTAACCACCTTTTAAATCCCTCCTGGCCAGAGGAAAAACCCTTTCACCTGTAAAGGGTTAAGAAGCTAAAGATAACCTCGCTGGCACCTGACCAAAATGACCAATGAGGAGACAAGATACTTTCAAAGATGGGGGGGAACAAAGGGTTCTGTCTGTCTGTGTGTTGCTTTTGCCGGGACCAGAGCAGGAATGCAGGTCAGAACTCCTGTAAAGGGCTAATAAGCAATCTAGTTAGATATGCGTTAGATTCTGTTTTGTTTAAATGGCTGATAAAATAAGTTGTGCTGAATGGAATGGATATTCCTATTTTCGTGTCTTTTTACAACGTAAGGTTTTGCCTAGAGGGATTCTCTATGTTTTGAATCTAATTACCATCTAAGGTATTTACCATCCTGATTTTACAGAGGTAATTCTTTTACTTTTTCTTCAATTAAAATTCTTCTTTTAAGAACCTGATTGCTTTTTCATTGTTCTTAAGATCCAAGGGTTTGGGGTCTGTGTTCACCTATGCAAATCCGTGAGGATTTTTATCAAGCCTTCCCCATGAAAGGGGGTGTAGGGTTTGGGAGGATTTGCGGGGGAAAGACATTTCCAAGCGGGCTCTTTCCCTGTTATATATTTGTTAGACGCTGGGTGGTGGCAGCAATAAAGTCCAGGGGCAAAAGGTAAAATAGTTTGTACCGTGGGGAAGTTTTAACCTAAGCTGGTAAAAATAAGCTTAGGGGGTTTTTCATGCAGGTCCCCACATCTGTACACTAGAGTTCAGAGTGGGGAAGGAACCTTGGCAGCTGGTGATAAAACCCACACATCAGAGGGGCAGAAGCTTGCAGATAAGGGAACTGAGAGATTGAGGAACCCTTTTGTTTCCCCTTTTAAATCATAACCAAGGAGGAAGGGAACACCCTTTTGGCAAAGACATGCAAGTTCCACTTCGCTGGAAAGTTTATGCTTTGTTGCTGAAAAATAAGCCAACTACATATTGATTGTTATAACGAATATTCTGCAACGTGCATAACTAAGGTTGGGATGAAAATCAGAGAGGGGGCAGAGTGGGTATACCTGCTACTAGGTCTCTCTGATCCATTCCAAGAGGCAAAACATTTGTTTTTCAAAGTATGTTGGAGCCCCAGGATCTGTCCTCCCTGGTGCAGATTGATTAACAGTATCCAGAGAGGGTGAATTCTGCCAGCAGAGGAAAAGAAATTGCCCCAATTACCTCCCCTTCAATTTCCTGGCAGAATTTTAATAGGAGACACCCCCCGTCCCCCTTCCACCACCAGACGTTTCATACAAAGCCAGAGAACTTCAGGAATAATCTCCAAAGTTTGCTCACTTTCACATGCCACCCCAAAATGCTGTTTATGGAGACAGCTCCCCCACTCATTAAGCTAGATTGGGTCTTTTCTCCTTCAAAATGGTTGACCAGGCAAATGAAGTTAAATTTGTCATGCAGCTCTGAAGAGCGTCAGTATAAAATGATTTCCTGCTGGCTGCAATGCCTGAAACTTTCTTTTGCTGTTATGTTCTGGGCTGATAATCAGACAGAGGCTGGACTAGATTCGGCATGCTGCCCAGAGATACTGAGAAAAATTTCACTTGCAGTTTTTAAACTCTGGTATATTTCTGTGATAAGATCCATGATGTGGCTCTATCTCAGACTCCAGGATCAGGATTTCCTCCCTCTGACCACTGGTCCAGAAGCAGTGACTGGAAAAGTTTAACAGCGAACAAAGTTCACAGTTCTACCAACTCAGCCCTTTTGCAGCAGCTGTTCCAGGCCAAGTTTAGCGCACATCTCAGGAACCCCTAGAGTTAAGAGATTAATTGCGCCTCAGAAAGTGGGGATTCCACATTTTCATATGGTATAGACTGAGGACTGGTACGTAGCTCTGAAGTTTTTAAGCAGTTAGAATCAGACCCATGTGGCAAATACCTCTTGGGGTGGTCTAGAATCGATAATACTACCTCTCGAGGTCCCTTCCAATCCTATGATTCTACAGTTTTCAAGTCTGATTTCTGATGAAATGCCAAGGTTAAAAGTGAATGTTTTATACCATTCTAGACAGGGAAGATCATGATATATCGAGCTTTAAAACAATGTCAAAAAATATAAAGAGTTTTATGCAAACTGGTTCATAATTTTAGATTTTAATATTTACTGGTGTGCTGCATGGCACTTGACAATTATCGATCTGACCCTGAAGTACAAACCACCCGTCTTTCAACTGATTTACAGCACAGATTCCAAGTCACGATTAAACTTGCCAGATTGCCTTTCTTCTCTGTCTGACCTGTATAATCCACCCTATTTCCCACAAAGAAATCCAGCTACACATTTAAATGGCATTGTCAATTTAAATGTGTCATAGACAAATACTTCCTTACCCATTTTACTAACACTTTGGATTTTTAAAATTTTCACTGTTGACATAGTTTACTTCCCACAGTTTATGCTCTGAATACTTTTTGCGCGCCTCTCAGCGTAGATAATGGAAATCAATTATGGCCTCAATCCTGTAAACTGTTCCGTCTCAGCAGAGCCGTGTACCCATGGGGAGCGCTGCTGACAGTGGGCCGAAAGGTCGATTTGGACAGAACAGCTTGTGGGATCAGAGTCTTAGTTTCACTTGCAGGTTCCTAACGCTGCAGTAATGGGGTTTCAAACGCTGCAGGGGAAAGACTGTCAGGCCTGTTTTCATTGCATTTTTTCTTCAGTGTGAGGCGACATTTGTATTAGATGTAGGTTTTATAAAAGCTATTTTTAGAACGGCGGGCCACATTTTTCTTGACAACAGTCCTTTAAATACTGCAGCAAGATAGATTACAAATGTTTAATATTTATACTGACAGGTAACACGCTTCTAATTCTGAATGGCTGCACCTACATTGTTACCATATTTCCTCTGATTCACTCCCTTCCTTTAATTTGTTTCCATTTGTTTGGCAAGTCTTGACTCAGTAAGAATTTGCTTATATGACCAACACAGCACCTGGTATATGTTTATTTAGTGAATCAAATTCAGGGGTAGCGCCAGCCAGTGAGGGGGAGGGGGGGTAAGATTGACCAGAGAGAAAATTGTAGGGGGGCTGTGCCCCACCTTGCCATAAGCCCCACCCCTCCATGGCTCCACCCCCTCTGTGGCCATGCCTCCTGGCCAGGTCAGAGACCAGAAGCTGGAGCCAGGCAGTGCGGGGCTCTGGCTGCTTGCAAATGGTAAAAGCTGCCTGGGTGGGAGGACCCAGCTCTGGGGCTGGCAGAGCCCTTGGGGAGCAGCATACAACCACCTAGGGGTGGGGCCCAGGAGCCCGGGCTGGAGTGAGTCAGTCCAGTCTGCTGTGGGGAGCCCCGGACCCTCCGCCTGCCCTGGGTGGCACGCCCCAGTCGGTGGGGACACGGGCCAGGGGCTGTTCTTGGGCACCCCAGCCCTCTGCCCAGGCTTACTTCTCTGCTGCTGCTCTAGAAAGCAGCAGCTGCTACGAGGCAGCTATGAGGGCAGGGAGGGGCCTAAGGCAAATTTTGGGGTGGCTATAGCCCTTGCAGGCCCCCCTCCCCTGCCCAGCACTGCCCCGATCAAATTATCAATAAAGTTCTATTAAAAATCCTACCGTGCCAAGCTTCCATTAGTTCCTTGACCTCGCAGTGCTTTAGCAGCCCAGGATTGTAGGCCACAGAACACACTGGACAAGTGTAACGTGCAATTCCTATCCCTAAGTATTAGGGAGCTTGGGTTTCCGAACTGTTGAGAGTGTAGATTCGCTGACTTCAAATGCAGTTGAGGGCACTCAACAGATGTGAAAAGGCAGGGTTAGGGTTTCAAAGGGTATCATGGTGGGGAAAGAAGAAGGCCACTAATCAGAACTTTATACAATGAAAGCAATCAGGCCACTTGTGTGAGCTAAGCACTTTGCTAACACAAAGAAGAACCCTCAGGGTATATGATGAAGAAACAGGGTCCAAGATAAAAACTTCACCAAAGAAATGTTTTACCAAAGAAATATTCTACCATGGCAATGGGCATGCACAATACTTCAGATGTGATGTAGCATATGCAGTATTTAACTAATTAAAAACCCTGGGTTAAATCTGCTTGTAAAAGCAGAGAGGATCAACGAGAAATCAAACTCACGTTTGCCTCCTCATGTCAGCCCTGTATGATTTTAAAATGCAGAGCATTTCCAAACAGCTATTTGATTAGTTTTATCCATCTAGGCTCGGATAATTAGTAAACGCCTAAGAGATGAAATTTAAATATGCCAACCAATCAGTCCATTTCAAGAGCTTCCCATGAACATTATACAAAGCAATTATCTTTACAAGATAACCACTTTCATGGCTCTTTTGCCTTTAAAAAAATCCTTACCCATCAGCGCCCTATAAAATATTTAAACGATCCCACTACCTACAAAATTCCAAGTTGGGGTTTTCCAACAGCAATACTTTTTGTTGCTGCTTGTTTTTCAAATTATCATAAGCTACCCACTGGTTTGCAACTCAAAACTGGTAGGTTTTTTCCTCTTTGTCTTTTTGGTGAAGTGGCTGTTTGGAAATGCTCTGCATTTTAAAATCATACAGGGCTGACATGAGGAGGCAAACGTGAGTTTGATTTCTCGTTGATCCTCTCTGCTTTTACAAGCAGATTTAACCCAGTGGCAGTATCGTATAGGACCTGACCTTTTCTGCCGCTAGCCTGGTAGATCATATGAGACACAACCTGAATTTTTCTGCCACCCACCTTTTAGGGCACTGAAATTAGCTCCCGTTCCTAGTTCCGATTTCTTACCTGCGGTACATTGCTGTATATTTTTCCCACCCTGCAGAAAAATAATTTTCCTGACAAAACTATATACTAAAAGGTACAACTTGCTGGCAGTGTCTCGCAGTAAGAGTAAAAGATAGGTGTGAGACCTTATTCTAATCTCACTTGTTTACACTGGTGTAAAACAGGAGTCATTTCACCAAAGTCAAGGGAGTTATACCAGTGTAAACTGGTGCAAGATCAGTATCAGGCCCTCAGTTATAATTTTTAAGACAGTTATATATACACCCAAGCCCCAGTGAAGAATCTAATGATGAACTCAAATTAAAAAGCTTTACCACAGAGCCATTGTCATGCTGAGTCACTTTCAGACCTACTTATTTTGAAAGCATTCTTAGAAGTCATTCTACATAATATTTTTATTGCTAAATGTTGTGGCACTTGGCTAACAGGTTTCATTTAACCAGGCACTAATAACCACAGGCCATTATTTCACAATTATAAAAGCCTGTAACTAGCAGAACAGACACTGCTAAAGCAGATGAAGAAGTTACTAGGCAACATGCAGAAATGGACAGCAACACTGATAATCCATTCTAAAGTAATTACATTTTATAATTAAAGATTACTGTAAATCCAATAGATCCCAACAGGAACTTGAGCAATTTAGAGACACCCTGGCTAACCTGTCTGTTTTAAAGCAGTCATGTTAGCTTCTAATCTTGAATAAAACACAAAGAAAATGGTTACTTTCATTTAAGCACCTGACAACCATAATGTGCGTCATTTCTTTAGTCATTAGTTGGATCTTTTCTTATTTAACTAACTTTCACAAAAACTGCATTCATCTTTATTGGCACTGAGGAGGTGAGTACCAGGGATTAGAACTGGGAATGGAAGTTTGAACTCCTGATGGGAAAACTTGTTGCCACCAACGTCATGGAAAAATCCATTCCCTACTCTTCCACTAATGCTAGCTCCTCTGAGCCTCAGTTTACCTATCTGAAATATAGAGCTAATCATTTCACAGGAGTGGTGAGGCATAATAAATAAAAATGAACTACTACTATTAAACTGAATTTGAATAGCATTCTGCATGTTCAAATGTAAGTAACACGAAAGGAATTAATTCTCAACATTCAACAAAGTAAAAATCATTATCTCAAAGATTTTACAGGTGAGGAAAAAGCAGGCAGAGAGGGAAAGTGACTTCCCCATCATTACTCAAGCAGCCAGTGGCAGTCAGGATTACAACTCAAGACTTAATTTAGCTGCAGCTGCACCCCACTGGGACTCAATGCAGAGACAGGTGCTTAGCATAATGGGGTCCTTGATTGGTAATGTATGGATTATTATGCTATCGTATCAAGAGAGTGATACACCCCTAGTCAAATAAATTGTTTATCTACCACAAATTTTAACACCTGGGATTATAGCCTTTGTTCACATATGTTAAGGAAAGAAGGCACCATTGCAATTATCTATCCAGCCTCCTGCATAACATAAACCATGGAATTTCACCCCCACCCCTCCCCACAAATTCCTACATGAAGCGCAGTCACTGGTGATTGAATCTGCCACAAAAGACACCCAATGTTTGGGAAAGCCTCAAGTATTTTACAGACCCCTCTGCAATGACCCAGCTGATTCTTCCTCAATCATGGAGTACATCATCACGGAGCCATGCCCAGAATCTTGAGCCATTCCCATGCCCCTGAGTGCTTTGAAATGGGGTTTAAAGCTGATCTTGAAACTCTGCCAAATCTGCCACTGAAGTGTAAATACACCAGCCGATACTTAAATTTATTAGTAGACATTAAGTAGATGCTGTAAATCGTTTGCTACATGTACCTTTATTATCTATAAAGTAAATACAATAATGTCAAACAGTCATAGAATCAGAATATCAGGGTTGGAAGGGAACTCAGGAGGTCATCTAGTCCAACCCCCTGCTCAAAGCAGGACCAATCCCCAACTAAATCATCCCAGCCAGGGCTTTGTCAAGCCTGACCTTAAAAACTTCTAAGGAAGGAGATTCTACAACCTCCCTAGGTAACACATTCCAGTGTTTCACCGCCCTCCTAGTGAAAAAGTTTTTCCTAATATCCAACCTAAACCTCCCCCACTGCAACTTGAATCAAGTCAGTGAAGAGCTTTCTGCCTAGGACTTTTGTTGCAGTCTTTAGCGTGCATCATCAAGCTATTTATATTAGAGATTTTTTCCACCACTTTCATCGCTATTGAATAGGAAACACAAACAAGGCAAAAATTGCAGCTGGACTCTACAGTTGGAAAAAATCTACAGTTGGAAGCACCAGATGAATTAATTAGTTAACTTTCCATAAGCAAAAGCAGGGCTGGGAGGGGGTGAGATCATAGACTGAAAAGGGGTTAATAGCCAGTTAATTACAGCACAGGTACAACAGATGTACCTAATTAGTTGCTTCTCAGCCAGAGGGGCAGGACTGGGAGCCATCAGGTGATAACATAATGGACATCTGGCCCTTATAAAAGGGGAGAGCATCCCCTCTGAAGGGAGGAACCAGAGGCACTTCTATAAAGTGGCCTGAGCCAGAAGCTGTAGGAGAACATGCACCCCAGACAAATGCAGTCAGAGGGGTCAGTGCTTGACGAGGGATCTGGGGAGAAGGTTACAGAGCAGCTACGAAGAAAAAAACTGAAGAGCCCAGAAGAAGGGCAGACTGGTTGAGAGACTTTGACATTAGAATCATAGAATCATAGAATATCAGGGTTGGAAGGGACCCCAGAAGGTCATCTAGTCCAACCCCCTGCTCAAAGCAGGACCAATTCCCAGTTAAATCATCCCAGCCAGGGCTTTGTCAAACCTGACCTTAAAAACCTCTAAGGAAGGAGATTCTACCACCTCCCTAGGTAACGCATTCCAGAGTTTCACCACCCTCTTAGTGAAAAAGTTTTTCCTAATATCCAATCTAAACCTCCCCCACTGCAACTTGAGACCATTACTCCTCGTTCTGTCATCTGCTACCATTGAGAACAGTCTAGAGCCATCCTCTTTGGAACCCCCTTTCAGGTAGTTGAAAGCAGCTATCAAATCCCCCCTCATTCTTCTCTTCTGCAGGCTAAACAATCCCAGCTCCCTCAGCCTCTCCTCATAACTCATATGTTCCAGTCCCCTAATCATTTTTGTTGCCCTTCGCTGGACTCTCTCCAATTTATCCACATCCTTCTTGAAGTGTGGGGCCCAAAACTGGACACAGTACTCCAGATGAGGCCTCACCAATGTCGAATAGAGGGGAACGATCACATCCCTCGATCTGCTCGCTATGCCCCTACTTATACATCCCAAAATGCCATTGGCCTTCTTGGCAACAAGGGCACACTGCTGACTCATATCCAGCTTCTCGTCCACTGTCACCCCTAGGTCCTTTTCCGCAGAACTGCTGCCTAGCCATTCGGTCCCTAGTCTGTAGCTGTGCATTGGGTTCTTCCGTCCTAAGTGCAGGACCCTGCACTTATCCTTATTGAACCTCATCAGATTCCTTTTGGCCCAATCTTCCAATTGGTCTAGGTCCTTCTGTATCCTATCCCTCCCCTCCAGCGTATCTACCACTCCTCCCAGTTTAGTATCATCCGCAAATTTGCTGAGAGTGCAATCCACACCATCCTCCAGATCATTTATGAAGATATTGAATAAAACCGGCCCCAGGACCGACCCTTGGGGCACTCCACTTGATACCGGCTGCCAACTAGACATGGAGCCATTGATCACTACCCGTTGAGCCCGACAATCTAGCCAGCTTTCTACCCACCTTATAGTGCATTCATCCAGCCCATACTTCCTTAACTTGCTGACAAGAATACTATGGGAGACCGTGTCAAAAGCTTTGCTAAAGTCAAGAAACAATACAATTAGTCAATTAGTGTGAGTTTCTGTTGCCTGCCAGGTTGGATTTAGCTGCTTCTCAACTGGAAGGCTGAGCTGTGCAGAAAGGCAGGAGACTTAGATCCCTGATGCTGAGGGGCGTGCCGGTGGTGAACATGCATCATGATAAGGGCTGATACCAAGTTCTTGAGTTTGGGTTCACGCCTAAGATAAACCAATTCAACAACAATTCCACCATCATGAACTAGCTGAGGTGAATGTTTAAACCTGGACTGTATCAGAAATGTATCCTATGGCCTATACAGCTCTAACTGCTAATTGAGGTTCTCCTTTCATTTAGTTGGTAGGGGTTTGCACTTCTGCAGCAGAAAGATCCAAATTCTATCCCTCCTGCTGCTGTGACATTCTGAGTGGCTGATATACACAATATAGTGTCAGCTGTGAAGCCCCAGGTAGCTGCAGATTTGCTATGAAACCTTAACTTTACAGCACCTTTCAGCTGAGGACCTCAAAGCACTTTACAAATCATAAAACTGAGCTTCACCACCACTCCCTTACTTCCACTGAGACAGGCAAATATTTCCATGTACACAGGAGAAGACTAGGAGCAGAAGGATAATAATACTCAGCACTTATCTTAAAAGGACTTTGCAGATATTTAAACTAAACCCTACCACATTCATGAGAAAAAGGCAAGTATTCTTCCCATTTTACAAACAGGGAAACAGAAGCATACACCGTTCAGTTGCCCAATGTCATGTACCAAGTCAGTAACAAAGCCAGGAACAGAACCCAGGAGTCCTCCTGACTCACCATCCCCTGCTTGGAAAGCTGAAAAGGAAGAGAACACATCTCAAAACACAATTAAACTAACTCTTAATTAAATTCCAAACACAACTGGGTTTAACTGTATCAAAAGAAAAGAAAAATCTTTAGATGGGGCATTAAGTCCCACTGGGTCCAGCTGCTTCTATATTAGGAAACATCTCAGCCACAGTGGTTGATTTTGCAGTTAAAGTATCTTAATGAAACAGCAGGTTGCAAAAGGATGACAATGGATTTTTGAGAATGAAACTGAGTCTAGGGCAAACTGTAGAGTGCTTTAGTCCTTGAGGAGGGGGAGAGCTACATTAAGGGTCCCCTCACTTACCGCAACTGAAGCTTATGGAGAATTCTATTAGAAATAAAAGTATTTGTGTTCCAGGTCTCTTCAGGACAGCAAAAGGAAGCAGGAAACCTTATTCGTTTCAAGCTTCTATAAGTGATCAAGCATACCAGGTTCCAATGCATGACCAACACTGTTTCAGCACAAAAGAAGCCGGGATAAAAGCAATGGTCCTTTGCTTATTACCTCTTCCTACTATTCAAGTACTTGTACTTGCTGTCATAAGGTTTAGAGAATTTTCAGAAGAGGCTTTACATGTTCCCAATTTGCACAGGCCTGGAAGAAGTAATCCTATTAAACTGGAGGGCTGATTTCTTTCGCAGATTGGTGCTCAAATGGTCATTCTGCACGCTGCAAAACTTAGGGTCAGCTGCTAAGATCAGAAGTAACTATAGCTTCTGTGATGCAGAAGCTGAAGATTTCTTGCCGAACAACACGCAGAATATGAATGACTGGGAGAAGACAAGAGAAACTAAAGACAAGGAGAAATTTCTCTGCATACTCCTTCATAAGAAAAGAATTAAAAACCACCAGGGTGATAATTAGCTCCTCGGTTATAGTTACTGAAAGGTTGGATAAGTACCCCTTTCAGCAACACCTACGTTATGAAGACATTATAAAAGAATGTTGATTTTGGTTTTCGTTGCTTGTGGAATGCTGCCTTCGCACCACCACACACAACATACTTAATTTAGCACAGAATTTGAACCAAACGTGCTGGATTCGCACGGATTTGGGGTCACTCATATCCATTTAGGAAGTGTATAGAATATTATTCCCCTCCTCCAAAAAAATACATTTTCTAAATCGACCTTAAGTTTGTAAATACATATCTATAACGTACAGTTAAAATGCTTGAAGAGGCTGTTGTTCGTGTACACACACAGACACGCTGCAAAGTCAACAAAAACCCAGCACAGCCGATATTGGAAAGAGCTCTACTTCACCATCATGGTGGTTTCAAGAATCCCTACATTAGCTAGAGTTTATAAAGCACTCTGAAGTGCACAGAAAATATTTCCCCCTATTATCTGCAGAACGGTTCAAATCATTAACTGTACAGCCCAAATTTTATAGAGTACTTTCCCTTTTTAAAACTAATTTTGCTGACACAGTTGCAAATTAGAAGATGTTTGCAAGATACTGTGGCTCCATAAAATAACCCTTTTCATAGCTATTGCGACGGGGTGTAGAAGGGGGCTGCACATGCCTGGGGTCTGAGACAGACTCAAGAGGCAGAATGCTAAACTTCAGAGATTGCTTTATTATTTAGATTTGTCAAATGCTTTTGACTATGAATGGTTTAGCTTGGTGCTAGCTCTTGAATACTAGGCACTGTTATTCCCGCAAGCTTTAAATAAAATAAAGAGGGAAAATTACTTACCTTGTAATTGTGCTTTTCTGAAAGCATCCTGCAAGAGTACCACTCCTGGGTCTTGTGGCTGAAGCATAAGTCATTCAGGAAATTCCCATAGCTTTAAGATATTTGGCTCTGGGATGTATCTATATGTAGGCTTCCTTAAAGACTCTGACTTAAGACGACATCTTGCTTTGCACTTCTTAAGTCTCGAACTACACACAAAGAATACCAAAAGTTCTTTCTCTAAAGTGACCAACACCCCAGATGAGCAACAGACAATCACTTAGGGGGTAAGCCCAGAATACTTCACCTCCTAATCAAAAAATCTAGCAAAGGTAGGTGGATGAGTATCTTGCAGGATGATTTTTTTCAGAAATGCATTATTACAAGGTAAGAAATTTCCCCTTCTCTAAAGATATCTCTGAGGAGTCTCACTTTTGGGTAGGAAGAAGCCCAAGAGATGTCCCGAAGGACAAAGCAGCAGGCTACAAGAACAATGAATTTTTTCTTCCTTTAAAAACAAAAAATGGGTCGGAGAAATTATGCCACCTAAAACCTATCAGGCCTAACTACTTAACTCTGGTGTATAAGTCATGAAAGGAACATCCTAAAGAAACAATACAGAGGGAGCAGGAGACTGTGGTCTTCTGCCTCAGACGCAGGACCACAGCAGGAACCCTCCCAAGGTACTGGATACAAGTGGTGAAGAATAGACAGACCATGGCCCTTGGAGCCTCCATGCACAAAGTCTGTCATGGAGCCATCCTGAGGCAAGTAGGTAATGTCTGTCTGGCCTCAGACCAGGTGACTCCTGACCGGCTCTCTAGCTTTAACTTAACCAGATCACAGTAGCATAGCATGCAGCCAGAGAGCCATGGTCCTCTCACGGCAGTATGGCTTAGGACACTGCTGTTGAATGAAACAAAACATTGCTAGCTATTCTGCTTGATTCAGGAAATTAAGCTCACTGCCCGGAATGACCACAGGAGATTCCTAGCTTATCACAGGGTTTACAACAGTAAAAGCTGGAGGTACACGGATTAGAACTAGAGCTGTATGTTACAGGGAAGGAGTTCCTTCATGGACTACAGTTGGGCCGATTCTGAATGGAACAGTCCAGGGCCCCTGAAGTACCTGAGATTGCCCTACAAAGCATGCTCAACAGACCTTTAATTGGCCCACAGGTCTCTCAGAGGATTAACATTCTGCAAGATGAGGCGTGTTCCCTACATGAAATCCACAGAAGCAGGAGACCCAGAATCTTCCTTTACACTGAGTGCTTCTGATACTAAGAACATGGTCTTAGCCTGTAATCACCAGGACTTATTATTATATTTATGAGCCAACTGCTTGATGATCTATGTTGATCATCTCTTTTGTTTTAGAACTGGGCATCTTAAATTTCCCTTTCCCCATCAGTGGGAAAGAACTAATTGCTTCTGGCTCTTGGATGGGACCAACAACGGCTTCAAACCACACAGAGGTGCAAGCAGGTGGGATAGTTGAGGGGAAGGGAAAATACAGGCAACAAGTTGCTTCCCCTCTGCTCCTGCTCTGTATAAGGGGAAAGAGGGAGGAAACAGAAAAAGAAAGGAACATTTGAGGTGAAGTCAGCTGGTCTCCAGTCCAAATGCTGGAGTGTGGGTGAGAAGAACCCAGAACAGCCCACGACTTCTGATCCAGTATGGGCCTGAAACAGTCAGGCGTATCCCTTGTGCTTCAGCCAGATCCTAAAATACTTAATATGAGTGATCTGGAGGATGAGCTTTAGTTTAATGATTTCTTGCTGGTTGACCTGCTAGCCCATCTGTCTGTGTACTTTTGGCTTGGAGGCATTGACTGGAGCATTGCTGTCCCCTCCCTTTCAAGAGTTACTTGTGATCTGAACTTCTGAACAGGGGGAAGGAGCAATTCTCAAGCATTAACCAGTCAGCAAGGAGTAATCTGACAGTTTATCACAGGTACTAGTCAGTAACAGACACAAGAAAATGATCCTACAAAAGAGACAAGAAAGTTATCCTGCAGCCTTCCCAGAATCCAGGATTTGAGTTGTCACTCAAGGAAAGTGTTAAGAAATACTTGGAGCACCGTAACAAATTTATTAGTCAAAGGCTGATAAACTCCTCCAGGAACCTCTCAGTTAACAATAAATCAGAGAAATCAGCTTTAAAATACTGGATCTTTAATAAAAAATAAAGCACATGGAGTGGATGTTAGAACAGTGTTAGAATTCAGCTGCCAGAACTAAGGGGACTTGCTTTCATTCAGTCTGACCTCCCATCATGAGAGGTACCAAGGGTTGGCCCTGGCATAATTTCAACACTGCATTAGACAGTCATCACACCGCAATGATTAATGAACTTCTGAAAGAAAAAAGCTATGAAAAGCAAGTTAGATTACATGGATAATAAACTAAGGCAAACAAACATAAGGATTCATCGAAATCAGAGACAGAAGAGACCTATTAGGTCAGTGAGTCCATGTCCCTGCCCGTAGAATTGTCTCCCACAATACATTTTTGAATGCTCTTTCTATCCTTGTTTTAAACAACCCAAGCAATAGATTCCCCCCAAAAAGTGGTGGAAGTCTATTTCAAATCCAACCTTCAAGAATTTCTCCCCTAATAGTCAGCTTAAAATTTTCCTGTCCTTAAATTTTGGAAAACCAGAGAATAAGGATTGGAAAGAAGCGAAGATCTCTAGGACTCTTTCCTTCATCTTATGGAGGACTTATTGGAGATCAGTTACCCTTTCAAAAATATATAGTTTGAACCAATCCACCACAGAGAATGGAAGAATATTATATATATATATATATATATCTCAGAGAAGCAATATGCTGGTTATATGTAATTCCACACTAAGACTCAGCTCAGAGGTCTGATGGGTGCATGGTCCAAAGCAACCACGATGTTTAGGAATTGGAGAATCACGTCCTGGTTTCATTGCTGGAGGAAGGTTTTTAAGCAGCATCAGAAAAGTTAGCTGGGGATTTGCCTGGGTATAGCTAGCGCATCTGAAAACAGCGGTGAAGAATCAGGCTTTGTTCCTCAACTCAGGACTGCCAGCGCTAAAATTTGAGATGGGGGCCTTCTGATGAGGAACTGGAGAACTGAAAACACTCCGGTACTTCTATTGGAGGCTTTTTGTCAGCTAGCTGGGCTCACTTATACACATGGCATTCGGGTAGAAATAGTATGAGCAGGCCCTTCAGCATTATAAATGTCTTTTTGTTACTTTCCAAAGTACACAGCTATGCACTTTCTTCACTGGCCAGGGAAATCATGTTAACACAATTATAGCAAGAACGCTGTTTTAAAACACTGCTCTCTAGAAAGATACTAACATGGTTTCAATTCTCAGTACTGACAAGCATTTAAGACCTCACCTGCTCCCAGTGGAGTCAATGGGAGTTTTGCATTGACTTCAATTGAAGCAAGATAGGGTACTTCAAGAACTGAGATTTCCTACAGAATACTGAAGATATTGTTGTTATAGCAAGTTAGTGTTTGTACAGCACTTTGAAAATGTAAAGCACTGTCAGCTGTGCTTCTGTAGCATTTTCCACGCCTTCTGCATAAATTATTCTTCACAATGCTCTTATAAGTATCCCCATTCTACCATATAATGATCTGAGGAACAGAAAGGTTAAGTGATGCATCCAAGACCAGAGAGTGGAAATGTCAGAGGCAGGATTAGAACTAATGAATTCCTGGCTCCCAGTCAATCTCACACACAAAAAACAATTAACTCAAATTATTTTTAGTGGGACTTCTGTTTGCTTTTCTTTTTAATCCCCTTTAGTCCTCTTCACTGACTCAAGTACACAGCTTGGTTACATCCAAGGGACTCCTTGTTCCAGCTTTCAAGATAAATGTATGCAGAGGGAAAGCAGTAAAGTAGTTTTTGGTTTAGAACAATCTCTAAAAATAATTTGCACTTATAAAGCCCCCCAAGGAACACAAAGCATTAGTTATAACTCACAGGAGCTGAATTAGGTAAGTACAGTAATACCCATTTCAGAGATGGACATACTAAGATAGAGAAGTTAAGAGTAAAATATTATATTTTTAAAGATTTGATTCTTTATGCAGCTAATGCCACAGGTTGTTCAGGTTAACACTGAAAGATTTAAAAAAAAAAAAAACCAACCAGCTACTTTTCACCATTTCTGCAATGTACTTCTGCCCTGGCTTTCAGGGTGGACAATGAAGATGAAGCAGTCCATTTCACTCCGATTTTTAGTAAATTTCACCTTTTGGTTCTGTTATATTAGAACAATATTTGCACTCTTTGGGTTAAAAACTACAGGGGACATTTTTCGGTAGTGTTTATATTAAACATTTAAAAGTAGAAATATCTATCATAACAGGTTATGTAAAAGTTTATTAAAAGCTTATTTTTTACAAAATAAATCTAAATTTTGGGCCATATTTAATCCAATAATGTCCTTTTATTACTTGCCTAAGCCCACAAAGTGAATCTGTAGCCACAAATGGAACCCAGAGCCTACTGTTCTGTTGTCCTTTATAGGACATGATGTGTGTCTCTAATAAATATGTAAAGGTCTAATAATTAATATTATCCAATCCTCCTCTGTTCCCACTGTGCCTCCTTCCCTGAGTTTGTGTTAGGTCCATCATGCACAATATACCCATTATGTACAGATCAATGATACAACATGCCATGACAACTCCTTTGGAGCCCTTCCAAAATACTGTATCATACAATAAACTATAACAGGTAAGGCAACAATTATGGGCGCATGTCAACTCCATGCACCAAAAAGTCTTCTACAATTCTAAGGTACTTGTTGGGTCTAATACAGTCATTGCTTTTCTAAGTTTAAAATATGATAAAATTCAAAATACAAGATTTCCCTTCTCCCTACAGTAAAATAGTGAATCATAGAATATCAGGGTTGGAAGGAATCTCAGGAGGTCATCTAGTCCAACCCCCTGCTCAAAGCAGGACCAATCCCCAATTTTTGCCCCATATCCCTAAATGGCCCCCTCAAGGATTGAACTCACAACCCTGGGCTTAAGCAGGCCGAAGCTCAAACCACTGAGCTATCCCTCCCCATAAATAGTTCACATTTTTTAGACAACTGCATGTAAATGTTAGGTTTAGAAGCAAAAGCGTAGACCCATCTAAGATTATAAAACGTATTTTCTTCCCATCCTTCATTCCTTTAACTTAAGAACAAGCTAATTTTAAGGATTAGATACATATTTAAAATGTAAAGAGTAAGAAGAGTGTTTCCTGTGAACTCTTGCAAAGAAGCAAAATGAAAGAACAAACGGAAATAATCCTCCCGGTAAGGGAACAGATTTAATTGTTGATTACAAGATTAATCAAGAACCTATAAATATTTTGAACAGGGAATGAGTCAAGATGGATAAGATCCCATGTTTTAGCAAATATTTGTGACAATTATTGAGAAGATTAAGTGATTAAATATATGGTAAAGTGTTACAGATGAGGTGATGCCATTATCTAACTATACTGCTCCATCCTTCTTGTCATTGTATTTGAGGCAACCCAATGAGTTTCCACGCGTTTACTGAACTAATTCAGCAGTATGTAGGGCCTTGTGCATAACAGACTTGTATGCATCCTGGAAACCTGTTTAACCACGTCCAGCACTTGTGTTCAGTCATTATCTGTAATCTGTCTGGAGAGGTCCATGCTCTAGTAATTTTGCTTGTGTATGAACAGGGCACTGTCTTTAAGCAGCAGTTTACAAATCAGCTTTACACCAAATTTAGTTGTTTTGGAAAAAGAGCCCTCAGTGTTTGATATTGTAGCCAAGAGCAAACATTTACTGACAATTATAATCCCCTGAAATGCTGAAATAACCTTAACTGTAGCAACACTAGTGTGTACTCCTATACCATTAGGATCTTGAAGTATACTGTACTGTAGCAAGGGTTACAGAGGTAACAATATTTTCTGTATTCATACATCACATCAATAGGACAAATACTTTTAGTCAATTAACCATATACACGAATGGTGCAAATATATGTTTAGTACAATTAACCATGTACCACTTGTGCTGAATGAGGAATTCACAGTCTCAACATCCACAGGTTAGGTCTAAATTTTGTTTGCACGAATCCACCAGAGACTAGTGAAGCACAAAATATATTGTACACACCATTTGGGGAATTTACAGTATAGTGCCTTTTCAAAAGTTCAGTAAATAATGCATGAGAAAAGAGACCACAATATAAAGGAAAAATTCAGCAGGCCTTGGCCCAGCTAGAATTCCAAAATACAGCAGGACCCTCTCATAGCAAAGCTATTTTTCCTCTACAGCTGGAATTATGATTTGATCACAATATACTGAAACAGTTTGGAATCTTTATTCTATTTCACTATAAAGAGTTTTACTATTGCAGCTTTCTCTTTAATCAATTTCCAGTGTACTTCTCTTACAAGGTACTTGACTAATGTTTGACCACCACAAAGGACTAAATTATCTGAGTCCAGGCTAGACAGATGGGTTCAGAAAAGTACATTTCCATCTGGAGTTGCTATTGGTACTATGAAAGCACTAGACCTGACAGTATGTGGCATTAGGTTTAGGGCTGTCCCCAGAATTACGGAGAAATAATTGCACCACACAGAAGAATAGAGAGAGAGAGGGGGCTGAGACATTCAGGACTGGGAGAGGAATTGTCTCCAGAACTGATAATGGGTTATGGAGCATTTCACAATCAAGCCAGCTGTAAGCTAAAACCCACGACTGTTAGGAGCTCTTTGTTACTAAAGTTGGTGGTCTCAGTCCAGTTCCTATTGGCTCAGTATACATCAAATACCATCATTACTATTACCTGCCTCACTGCTCATGTCTGCAGAGCCAAGAACTGAGTGAGTATGTGAACTGAACTCTCCTCTCCCACCAGGGGTCAGGGTTGAGGCACTTTTTCAGAAGGATGATACAGGGCACTTATTCAGCAGCCCCCTGTAATGTACCTGTTGTATTTTATCCACAAATGGATTACTGGGTAGGATTTTCAAAAGCACCTAAGGGAATTAGGCACCCAACACCACTGGCTTTCAATGGAAGTTGAGCACCTAACCTAAAGTTTCTAATTCTTATAAATTATCTGCTAGAAGCAAACTGCCAAAAAGCTGTTTAAAAATTGATCTACCTTGACAGTTGTCTGCTGTTCAGCCATATGTTATATCTGAAAATGACCACTACAACAACTGAAAATATACTATTGTAGTGGAGTGACTTGGTGATAGTCTCATCATTAGTCACAAAGATTAAAAAAATAATATTTTCACTGATGGCAACACTTTGTTTGGAGGAACTGGGGGAAACCATATGGATGGCCTCTGAAAATAAGAACCTGAATAGAAGAAAACTGTCAAATTAAATACATATTTAGAACTATGTTAAAAAGGACAAACAGAAGGCCAGCCTGAGGTAAATGTGAGTGGGAGCAAAAGAAGGAGAAACTATGATGAAAAGAGCTACAGTATAGAGCAAATACATCTTAATTACTACCAATAAAAACAAACTTGATGTATATCAGAGAGGTACAGGACTCAAGCACAAGGAACTCCTGAGTTGTGATCCTAACTCTGACACATTCCCTCACCATGCCTTGAAAACTCAGGTACAAGGACATTGTCAGGTTAAGATCCCATTCTCTTATATTAGGTCAAGACACATTTCCTTACATAAGTTACTATGAATGCCTTTGTTTATTAAACCTGAAGAAACTGTATTTATCCTTTATTTATGCTGCTTGTTTACAGTTTGGATTTTTCACAGCTTTGAGAGAGAAAGCAGGCTCGTCAGTTTCACTTTTGTTTATGGCCAGTTTCCAGTCAGTTATTGGTACCTGTTCTCAAGCAATAGCACATTGCTGCTTTGGTTGGGTTGAAGACACGTCAGGGTAAAGTTGTGTCCTCTCCATTGTTCTCAGGCCCCACTAAGTTCCCCCTCAATTTAGACCTCCAGAGTCAATGCAGCAACAGGAGAGCAAGCTGCATTCTATTTTGCCTCATGCATCATCAGCAAAACTGTCAGCTAAACTCAAATTGCGAAACATTTATGATGCAAGAGGCAGACACCACACAGCTTGATTTTTCCAGATCCCGGGCTGAATTTTTAGTGATGGCAGCTGGGGAGTTAGGGGAGAGGGAGAATATTTCTGACGTGTAATTGAGACAACTTGATCTGAAAATCGTTGAGAGAGCGAGAGAGAGAATAAATATGGAATCCCACAGTGTTGTTTTTACAGTCACTGTCTGACTATAACCACATTTTGACTTTGAACATTTATCAGTATTTGGCACATGTTAAAAATTAACCACTCCCTGAAACCATGCATGATTGATCAGTTATACAACTCATGTTTTTCAGAGCTCAGTTTAGGAGATGAATTATTCCAGGCCCTTTCGATTTCTTAACCCGTAGCACTGGGAATGCTATGATTTGGTTTTATCGCAATTTTCTCCAAAGGTCAGAACTCCTGTTGTACTCAGCTGTCAAAAGTAACACACAGCAGCAGATCCTAGGCAATTCTTCAGATGACACTGACCTTTTGCAGTAAAAAGCCTGTGCAATACAGGTGCTTTCTTTTCGAAGAAAGAGACTGCTCACTGACTTTGGGATTAAAAGAAGAAATGAGAACCTTCGTAACGCACCCATGATGCGAAGGTTTACAGCTTGGCATTCATTGGGAAAATATGCTAGCCAACTAAGTTCACTGCAATACTGCAATTACTTCTAATTAGTAACACCAACAGCAGTCTACCTTGTATTCCAATTTGAGAGTCAAAATATCAGCAAATAAGATCCACTGTGCACATGATTCAAATACCGCAAGACAGTGAACTAGATTCACTGCTGGTGTGACTCCTGAATCTGCAAACAGCTTCAGTGCCCCTGCTGCTGCTGTTCAGCAGCACAGTTAAAATGACACCAATCTGGGCAGTTTTACCCTGTGGACAGCAGTAAATTTACAGCGGGAAGAAGCTGGAAGGACAAGAGTAGAACACACGCACACACAATCACTCTTACAACAGCCAAGAAGCTGTGGACACACCCAACTGTCAACAGGCTCTGAGGTGGGGTGAGGAAGGAAACAAATCTAACTGCCAGCAGCGAGAGTGGCCTGAAAGATGAGCAGATTTCAATGTATCAGATCATGATTAAAAAAAGCTGACATAGAAGATGGAGCCCCTGAGCAGAGTTCCAGGAACAGAACCTGGTAGGCCTTTCACCCCTTCCTTCAACTGCTAGGAAAGGGAAGCTCCTGGATTTGACCGAGACCTCATCTCTGGTCCTTGACGATGTCCCAATTCTCTGTCTCATCTTTCACGTGGCCTCTGGCTCACCAGTGTCCACAATTTTTTTCAAGCCCTGTTCATACCCATCTCCTCTGTGTTCTTACAGTGCATTCTCCAGAAGGAACTAGGGGAAAAAAAAAGACTTGAACAATCTGGAGCAGATTTTAGCAAATTGCGTAGCTTGAAATTCTGGGAGAAAGAAAGGGGACTGGGACATCACCAAGGATCAGGTGTCTCAGTCAAATCCAGGGCCCTGTAGTTAACATATACATCTGAATGTGCAGTAATTTGATCGTTCATCCCTGCAGAATGCCACTGCTATCACCACTCACCCATACCCCACACGTTTCCACAAAATGTACAAATGAAAGGTATTTTGACAATCTAAATCCTGTGTCATGATTTTGCTGGTTTCCTCTTTACCATTTATTACCCTTTCTGCTCGCTCCCTTTTATATATAATTTTTTATCTTCTCCCCTCTTCATTTCCTTCCTTGTGTCTCTTCTACAAGTCTTAACAAGTCGAGTACAATATCCCCTTCCTGTTTTGTATAGTCACTTTTGTCTTCCAGCTCCATTTTTGGACAGAGGAGAAAAAAATGAGTTCAAGCACTTTTCATGATTAAGTACCCTGCTGTTCAGAGTATCCTTGGGCATGAAACTTGTATTTATGAATTCTGACCCTCTGAAAAACCTAACTTTGCCATCACGCACTAATTATGAATGCATTCTAAGCACTCAGGCCTGAATATGTTCAGGTTGCTAAATATTAAATCCTGTATTAAAAATTAAACACAGATAAATGATCTAGTGCCACATTTAATTATTTTAAAAACAAAACTGATGCTAGCTTCGCATGTGTGCATCATATTGTCCTAGTGTACTTTGGCACTGGAAGCCCACAAGATATCAAAATATACAAGAATCCTTACCTTGAAGGGTATGAGAGAGCAAGATGCTAGTATATTCTGATACCCTGCTGGCTAACAACAGTGCAGCAGACAGGCAGAGGGAAAGGATGGTTCAAACATGCCTGGGATCATAAAGAAACCTAGCACCCCTGGGTGTGTTGTGTCTGACTGCCTGGCAGAGAAGTTGGAATTTTACCAGTACTGCAGCCTTTGTTTTGAGGACAGCACTCTCAGAACCAAAAGGAGAGCTTAAAAAAAAAAAGTATATTTTTAAAAGATAGGTTGCATCAAGGGCTTGTCAACCTTGATATTATCCCATTATCCCTTCATTTTCCTCTCTGTTCAACTTGGGGCTGTGTAAGTACATGCTAAATGCCTACAGCTTTACTAAGGAACAAAACCAGGAAATTAATACTCTGCATCATTAAATCTGTGCATTTTATTTATTGGCATTTTTGATCTACTAAGATTTGCTCCAAGTTTATCAGTCATGGCAAAAGACAGGATACATACAATCTAATATTACATTGATTCTATAGCTCTTGGTTAACTAGGTCACAGATTACACTGCAATGTTTGCAAGGCAGCCAGGCTTTATGCACAAACTGTAGGCATTAAGCCAAATTCTACTCTCAGTTACACCCGAGTAACCCCGCTGATATCACCAAGACTGTGTGGGGCTAAATCAAGGCCAGAATTTGGTCCTTTGTTTCCAGGTAAAAAGTCCTGAATCCCTGCTTCCCCAAGCTAGATGTCAGAGTGATTTAGAGATGCAAAGGACTTAGAAATCTGCGTGAGAGAAAGACCTAGTAGGTCACATCCAGTCCATCCCCGTAGGCTAGTGTAAGTTTGATAATTTTCGAATGCTTTATCCACTCCACATTTTAAATATCTTAAGTGACCAGGTTTCCACTATTTCCTGGGGCAGGGAGGGGGGTGGGGGAGACTATTCCACAATGTTAAACACCCCACGGTTAGGAAGTTTTTCCAAATAGCCAACCTTTGTATAATCTCATCTCATTGCTCCTAGTCACACCTACCCGAACACATTTCCTCTGTTGAGTGTGTAGAAATGCAGAGGCATGTGCCTTGTGTCACATTTTAAGTACACATGCCTTTTTCAGGATGGTAAAAAGACACCCCACTGAAAGGGGCACCCTGGGTCTGCACTAACCTTAGAGATTGGGAGAGCCGCACAGAGGTGCCAAGGATACGGATGGAAAAGCCAGGAGACCTGGGTGATAAAGGGAGGATACAGGGAGGCTAGGGACTAGGATAACACAAACAATCAGAGAGAAGAGACAGGGACGCTTGCAGAGGGCTGGCGGAATAACCCAGGAGAGACACGGCAGGGGTCAATGAGGGGACAGGAGGGTGGAAGAGGGCTCCCTAGGGAAACGCAGCGTGCCAGGCCAGGAGAAATGGGGGCTCCCGGGAGGGCTGAAGGATAGCTGAGGAAGCCGGGAGGGATGAGGGGGTGACCAGTGATGGAGAATGGCAGGAGGGGAAGGGAGCCGAACAAGCACGAAGAGCTGAGGAGCAGCCGCGGAGCCTTTACCTCTCTGATCTTCAGCCTGCGGGCGCGGGTCTCGGGCTCCTCGCCGCCGCCTCTGCCCAGCACCGGGTGGCGAAGGCTGCGGCGGAATGTCTCGTAGTCGAAGCCGAACGGGGCTCGGGTCTGGCGGGGGGCGGCAGGCGCCGAGTCCGTCCCCGCCTCGGCGCCCCCTGCCCCGGGCTGCCCCCGCTGCGGGCTGCCCCCGGCGGAGGCAGCGGTGTGGGCCGGGGGGGCGCCCAGGCGGGCCGCGGCGCGGAGCTTGTCCCGGAGGCGGCGCGGGGCGGCGGGGCTGGCATGGCGGGGCTCGGCGGCGGCCGGGGGGCTGCGGGGCAGGTCGGGGTCCCCGGCGGCGGCGCGGCGGGGCAGGAAGAGGCGCTTGAAGCGGGAGGAGTCGGGCAGCAGGAAGAGGGCCCCGAAGCAGAGGGTGAGCAGGCCCGAGAGGAAGAGCAGAAAGAGGAACTTCTGCGGCAGCCGCAGCCCCAGGGCCGCCGGCCAGCCCGGCATCCCCGGCAGCTTCCGCAGCAGCAGCATGGGCACGGCCGGGGAGGGCGCCCCGGGCACCGGCTCACGGGGCGCTGAGTGGGGGGGCGAGCACCGGCTCGGGCGGGAGGCTGCTGTGGAGCCGGGAGGCGCCGGAGGGTCCGGCAGAGACAGCAGAGGAGCCCCGGGGTCCAGCGGAGTCAGTGCGGAGCGCTGGACGCTTGCCCCTGCGCCGCCCGGGGGCTCCCCACTTCTCCCGGGCCGGCAGCGAGAGGGGCTGACACGTGGAACAGACTGGGCAGAGGGGAGCTGCTCAGGGACGGAGCTTCACACGCCCACCGCTTGGGCTCTGTCGCCGCCGCCGGGCTCCCGGGGCTGGGGACGGTGCCTGGAGGGGAGCGGAGCTGGCAGGCTGGGCTGGGATGCTCGGCTGCGGCCGCCCCCTTCCCTTCCCCGCGCACAGGCGTCTGCAGGGCGCTGGGCAGCGAGTCAGAGTCCCCCGGTCTGGCATGAAGCTGCCGGCAAATCCATCATCCCGCCGGGCCGCTGCGGAGCGCGGGGATGGGGTGAGCTGCCGCGCCGCTCTCTGCCGCTATCCCAGTCCGGCGGCCGGTTTCGGGCGGGCTCCGGGACTAGACAGGAGGCGTCCGGAGCGCTGCGATCGCTGCTCGGTCGAAGAAGGGGGATTCACGCGGCAGCATTTCCGCAGCAGGGGATCCGCGGCTCGTCCAACACCAGGAAAGGCTGTTGCATGCAGGACGCTCCTCGCCTTTGTCCCAGAGCGCGTCTGCAGCCGCCCTCCCCCGCTGGCAGCCGCTTCAGGTCTCCCCCCCCTCCCATTAAGTTCCCGTCCCCTCTTCGCGGGCTTGCCCTCAGTTCTCTGCGTTGTGAGCAGCTCCCCGGCGCGGCACCACCGCCCTGGAGCCCCGAGCTTTCACATCCTCTCGGGCGCCTCTGGTAGCCGGAAAGCCCCCTTCGCGGTGGGGCGTGAAGGCTCCGCAGCCCGAGGAGCCAGGGAGAGAAGAGCCAGGACGAACAGTCCCCAGGAGCCAGCAAGCAAGGAGGGGCTGCTCCCCGCCTAAGCAGGAATTGCCTTTCGCTCACTCAGCGCTGGCGACGGGCTCCAGGAGGCTGCGGACAGTCCAGCCCACACAAAGTCTTTCCTCACAATAAGTTTCCTCGCGAAACCAGGGCTCCTGCTCCTTCTCAAACCATCCTAGTTATAATTCCCACTTGCTGGTAAATTTCATCCGCGGTGTGTCCCGTCCCCCCCCCCAGCCCGCTTCCAGTCGTTTTTTTTCCTTTTTTGCCCTGGGGAGAAGAGAGATGCACAACTTTCAGACAGGTGCAAAGCAAGCTCTCGTTAAAAGAGCAGCCCGGAGACGAGACCTGCCTCCATGGCCATGAAACGCAACTCCCCACGTACAATTCGCTGGGGGCAACTCAGTGCAGCGCTCCCCGACCCCACGTCCCCAAGCCCTCTCAACGACCCCGGGCACGGGGGTCCTCAAACGCCGGGGACCTCGCAGTCTCGTCTCACTGTTCCCTGGGCCTACGGGAGCTCAGGGTGTTTACACCCTTTGCTGCTCCCCATGCACTTCAGCGCCCGTTCAATGAAGAGGAGGCAGGGCGGCTGGTAGCTAAATTCTCCGGGGTGGCAGCCCTCTGCACCCCCGCTGCTCTGCCCGCCAAACAACCAGCGGTTCCGTGCAATTGCATTTTATCAGCCTAACGCAACAACCCACCGCCGCCAGCCCGCATCCGCTCCCCCCCCGACACACCGGCCGCAGCCGCCGCTCCCGCCGCTCCGCTCTCACTGCGACAGCTCTCCTCTTGGCCCCGCCCCCCCGCAGGCCGCGCCCCCTCGACGGACCACGCCCCGCAGCCCCTCCTCTCGCGGGCCATAGGGCCCCTTGCCTCAACGGTCGCCGCCTGCCCAACCGTCACTACAGGAGGGGGAGGAGGCGTCATGAGCCAATCGCAGCCAAACGTTATACTCACGGCAACGACTGGCTCCGCCCCGACCTCCTCCCTCATTTGCCATTGGCTCATTGGCTGAGTCTGCCCTGTCTATTGGCTACTCTATGCATCAGGCAGGCGGGTAGCACCGCCCAGTTGTTTACCACCGAGCCCGGCTCGAGCTGGGGGAGGGGCTGTTGCCCCAGCCAGCATTCCATTGGCCGTTAAAGTGCCTCAGCTCCATTGTGATTGGCTGAGAAGCCTCAGCTACTTTAAATGGAGTGAGCTGAGGGAATTTAAAGGGTGAGGGCCCAAGCCAGGTGCCCCAGTGTCCATGCAATGTTCTAGCCTGCCCCCACCACCTCAAGGCATGGCAGTACCCAACATGCAATACACCATTCCCCTTGAGTCCCTCAAACCATGCAAGGCTGGACTCATGCCAAGGGAATGCCCAGTTCCCCACATGCAATGCTCCATCCTACCCATTGCACCCCAAGGTCCAGCACCTCCCAGCATGCAACATTCCACCCCATCGTAAGTGCTTTGAGGGGAGAGTATCTTCCAGCATGTAATACTCCATCCCCCCACAAGCACAGTAGGTCCCAGCATGCCATGTTCTATCAATCCTGCTCCCAAGCACCACATGGGGATAGCATCTCCCATCATGCAACATTCCACCCTATGTCATGGGGATGGCCCTTGGCCACATGCACAGCTCCATGCTGCCCTGAGTGTGCCTTAAGGGAAAGGCATGTTTCAAACTGTAACACTTCCTCTCTGCCCCGGTCTCTGTCTCACCTTGAGCTCCCAGCACACATTGCTTCATTTGACTCTGAATGCCTAGGGGATGGACCTTCCAAGCATTCAATGCTTCATCCAACTCAAAGTGCCCCCAGGGGGTGGCAGCTTCTACCATGCAACATTCTGGTCTGAGGAGCTTCTATGGAAATAAGAAGTCTCTGCATTGCTCTGTTCTACGTGGGTCCCTAACATCATACGTTATTATGAGCTGACCTGCCTCAATGGAGCCTAGGAATGGCACTAGGGTGACCAGATGTCCCAATTTTATAGGGACAGTCCTGATATTTGGGGCTTTTTCTTATATAGGTGCCAATTACCCCCCAGCCCCGTCCTGATTTTTCACACTTACTGTCTGGTTGCCCAAAATGGCGCAACATTCAATGTTTTTAATCATGATCCAAAGCTGCCTGCAGAGATGGAATGGAGAGGGAGCTGTCCAGCTTTGGATTCCTCATCTTCATCTTTCAAAGATAGCAAAAAAAAATAATAATACAAATTTGCGCTTTTATATATTTCTATACTCTGCAATATACTTTGGGACAAGGGAATTCCCACATTGGATCACAGCAATGGGCTATCTAATCCAATATTTTGTTTATGACAATAGACAGTACTAGCTACTTCACAAAAATATGCAAGAAACTCTGCCATGGAAAGTTATGGAATAAGCTGCCTGTAGAGAAAGTTTCTTCCTAATCTCCATCATATGGTATTGGTTTATACCTTGAAGAACAGGACCTTATATCCCTTCCAAACACTTGGTGTTTTTTAAAAAAAAGTATTAACCCCTTTTTATCTTCAAAGGACCATGCAAACATTAATGCATTCTCTCTACACCTTGCTGAGATAGGTAGATATTACTGTTATGCCGGGGATTGGGTTAAACCTCATAGAAGCTGGTTGGTGTACCCATCACTTTTCATTCGGAACAAACATAAGAAATAATCAAGCTCCTTCACAGATTATATCCCTGAAACAATAGAAGTCACTATCTAAAACACAGGCCATGCACAGATGGGCAGCTACTGATCTATTTGGGGCATGGGGTAATGTTTATTTTGGAGCTCTGTGTGAGCGAGCAAGAAGTAGAGAAACACCATGGGAGAGGACAGAGAAGGCATCAACGAAGCACCAAACACAGCCACAGAAGGACTGGCAGTGTGGCTCTGAGAAAAAAAACCTAAGAGAGAAAGAGCTTTTGGGCTAAGTGCTGTCTGGAAGCGGCTTAGAACTGTGGACAAAGAAACTTGACTCCTACTGTGTTCAAAATCCTGTTTATCTTATACATTCCTGGTAAATAAACAAGACTGCATCAAAGAAATACCTGACTCTGTGATCAATTTCTCCCCCCTAACAGAAACAACCTGCAAGACCCTGAATTTTGGCTAACCACTTGAGTCAAAAAGGGTAACATTATTATTCCTATGTAGGTGGGGAAAATGAGACAGAGAGGTGAAGTGGGGCATCCCTGGGATTAGGGCTTAGGAGAACCTAGCTCCCAGTCACATGCTCAAGCCACTTGGCCATTCTGCTTTATCCCTCACTACATCTACCTGGTGGCTGCAATCCTGCTCCTAACCAGCATTTCACCTAGTTCAAAAACAGAAGCCATGTTTTACACCAGTGGCGTCCATTCTATGACCCTCAGTGGTGACCGTATTAAGAAGAAAATGTGCATTTTATTATTAATTTAAAATGTGTTCACTGAGCTGTAGCCCCAGGAATACCTGCTTCAGCCCTGTCACTCCACAGAAGAGATAGGGACACCATTTCCCCAACTGCCTCCCACTGTTTCCCCTGAAGTTTCAGGGGCAGCTCTGGTGTGAGCCAAGTGCATTCTGAGCAGCTGCTCCTCCTTCCCTGCTGCAGCTGGCTTCTGGCTGCATGGCAGGGGGGAGAGAACAGTTCGGGCAGCTCTATTGCCTGCTTTTCCACCAAGGTGTGGGAGCCCCAGAGAGAGCAGAAAAGGAATTCAACAGGCTCTGCCTGTGGAGGATAATCCAGGAGCAGGAAAAAGAAGAAGCTGAGATCCAGCTCCTTCATTTTGTGCTCCAGCCCAGCCTGGGCACTGATCTAGAGTTGCTAGTTGGCAACAGTCCCCGGTGGTCCATGCACCAGCAGGAGAATAGCCAGAGCCCTGTGTACTCCAGCCACACCTCCTCCATGCACTAACCACCCACCTCAGGTTGGGAGGTGTAGCTGGCTCCCCCAAGATCATTCCCAAGAAGGGACTTGTGGATGGTTTCCCCTCCTTTTCTTGCAGCCTGAAAGCTGCAAAGGGAATGAAACAGCAGAAAGTGCCCTAATGTAGCAATTGTGGCCCATTGGCCTTTTTTTGTCTGCCCCTTCAGCTGAAAAAGTTGGACACCTTTGCTTGATGATTTGGGAACATCAGAAAAGGCAACAAAACACAACACAAACCTGATGTGACATATTTAGTTCTCCATTTTATACAACAATAACACCAGAGAAGTTGAAAAGTTCTTCTTTTTTTAAATTAGGTTAAATTAAGATATGCTGCTTTGTGTTTTTGTTTTTCCAGACAGAGCACTGCCTTCAAGGTGTTTAATTACATTTCTAAAACAATTTAGCACATGTACGAACGCAGAGAACCCAGCCTCTGTACAGAGCCATAATTCAATCAAGGCATAGTCAGCCTAAACTTGAGAAATTGGCATTGAAGGAGTTATAAGGCAGAAAATTATTGTAAAGATGGGGTCCAGCTAGATTATAATTTTTATTTTTATCAGGACTGGAAGTAATAATTTAAAGAAAATGACTCTTTTATGGCCATAAGAAAAATAGAATTTAATATCTACAGTTATAGAAGGAAAACTAGAGTGCGATGGATAGTACTCACGACAAAACAGTTTGGCACGATAATTAAGTTTATTTGTACAGCCTCCAGCCTATCTTTTAAAGAAGACTGAATTTTTCTCTCACTCTAGAAAGCACTTCCCTCTTAGCTGCAGGAGCAGTTAGGATACATTTCTTGTGCTGGACTATCATTCCGGTTTGCAGACAATAAGTCCTCTCTCTGTTTTAGAACTCCTAAAAACCTATCATTTCTAGACACAACAGCAAGAAGAGGCTATAGAAGGCAGATGGAATAAAGGAGTTGTAATGCTGTCAGACAATTTTAGTTGTATTGTTGTTGGTATTGTCAAAACAATCCTGTTTCAATTGGAAGGAAGGGATACTAGATTTAAGCATATACTTAAAACTCTCTGTAAACCAGACACCTAGTGTGCAGATATTAATTGCAATGTAGAGGTAACGACAACAAAGAACAGGCAGAAATGCCACTTTAAAAGAAATCCTTTGCCTCCAAAAGGACAGTCCATGGCTGACAGAAAGAGGTGCCATTTTTCAGTGCAGTGTTAAAAGATTTCTGTCTCTTTATGTTGGCGTTTAGCCTACTTCATTGTGGTTCAGCTTTTGGGGCCTGATCTTCTGAGATGCTGAGTGCCTGCTGGGAATTATGGGCTCATACTGTTCTCCAGCTTCTATGCTCTTCCCAGTTCATGTTCCCTTTCTCCTGTAGCCCAGCCACTGCAGAGGGGACCATATCCATTTACCTGTCTTCTCCTTCATGAAGCTCCAATGTGCCTTTTTCTTCCCACACAATGTAGAAAGGCTATATTTGTGTAGAGGCCTAGATGAGGCATATAGACCTTCCAGGCCAGCCCACAGACACCTCAGACAGAGTCCATAATTTGATCTGATTGGGAATTGGATAAAGAAATCAACACATTTAGACAGACTGGTGTATATGCAAACCATAGCCAAAGCTTTCCACAATACTGAGATCCAGACACCCTGGGAAGGAGAAAGATCACTCTGTTTCACTAGAAAGACAAGCCCTGAAAGCTTATAGTCACTAAGAGAGTAGAAGGCACCTGGATGGATATTTGATGCATTGACTTTGGCAATGGAGGATACATAGTCATGCCAACAAAGTTATTGAAATACAGTTGGCATTTAGAGCCCTGAGGCAGCTTCCCAACCAAAGAACTGGCCCTTACAACAAATATACTGGACATTCCTTTGGTTCGTATGTAGTTATATAACTGTTATAACTTGGTATTGTCTCTATGGCTCTTTACATTCCTACAGCATTTTGCCAGTCATGAGGAGCCATGAGGTCGTATTTTATTAAAGAATATTACAGAGTGAGTCACTGTGTTCGCTCTCCTCCCATAGGTACCTTATATTCATTGTTTCTTTGTGCTTATTCTTAACCTGAAATACAAGCCCTCTAAACTAGGAAATACATGTTTTGCTGTATGTGCAGAGAGGGGAAAATCAATGGGCTAGATCCTCAGTTGATGTAAATCAGTGCATCTTCATTGCTGAGGATCTTGCCCAGTGGGTCTAAAAGCTTGACAACTCACAGAACAGAAAGCAGCATATCTGAGACCAGAACCTGTGAATTAAGGAGTATCTGTGACCCTAAGAGTCCCTTAATGCCCACTGCAGAGGACGCCCTGTACTGTAACTCATATTAGGACTGACACACTCACTAATCCCAAGGTTCTATTATCATAATATGTATCCAAAACGTATCGTGTGCGGTATATATAAACTGGTAGCACACTGGTCAGGAATATCATTGTGTGATGGATATATGGATTGTGTATAAAGAATTATATATATGTGCTGGGAATATGTTCTTAAAATGTGTTTTGGAGGCAGTGAAAAATTCAAGTCTGCCCTAGAAAAGGATTGTGGCTTTACCTGGATAACTGACTTGAATACAGGTGGAAGGCAATGAAAGTACATTTACATATAAGGTAAATAAAGCAGTCACGTTAACAACTGAGCACACTGGGGGACAGAATCCGCACCCACAGGAATTCTTCCTGACTCCTGAGGCAAAGACAATGGACTTTGAGGAAATGTAAGGGGAGCAAAAAGACATTCTAGTTATCCATCACCTATGGAACAAAGGGTTTGGCACCTTCTGATTCTGTGAACATTGGACCCTTTAACCTGGAGGGCTAGAGATGCTGAGAACCTGATGTAAGTGAGAAAACTGCTTAGGCAAAGTTCATAACTTGCTAAAATTACTTTTTAGTCACTAGAAAGCATAGAAAGTTCATAACTTGCTAAAACGAAGTTTTAGTCACTAGAAAGCACCTTGTTTTGTTTGTAACAAGGCCTGTTTCATTTTCTCGTGCTTAGTATCACTTACATCTCTGTTCTTTATTAATAAATGTATTCTTAGTTTTACTATAAACCACCTTAGTGCTCTTACATTGAAGTATAGAGTGAGTCCCCAAATAACCTGACACACTGGTGTACACGGTGTCTCTTTGGAGGCAGCTAATTTAATAATTTCTGTGAGTGTCACAGTGAGAGGGACTGGACACTACAGAGAGACATCTCTGGAGAACTTGTGAACTGGGGTTCACTGATTGTTACCTGCAAGGCAAGGTTTAGACTGGCAAAGTCTCAAGGCGTTTGCTGGTAAAGTGGACAGATGAGTGTGGCAGGGAGCTCAATCTTGCTAAGGCAGAGAGGTAACAATGGCTTAAGTTTCTGGGCTGCCCTGAGGAGAGCGTCACAGCACCATCATGAGCTAACATGTTTGCACTCTACCTCTAGTACACAGAAGAGATCCATAGTCTGAATTTAGACTGAAGTCCAGGGATATACAGTACAAGCCTCACTAAAAATTTAAATTGCCATTTTCTGCTAGCAGAACAGACAGACATTTTCATGATATAAAAGGAAACAAAAAACAAAACAACCCCTCCCCCCTGTCTCTCTCAAGTGGGCTCATAGGTGCTGGAACTAGGGGTGCTGTCGTACCCCCTGGTTTGAAGTGGTTTCCATCATATACAGGGTTTACAGTTTGGTTCAATGGCTCTCAGCACCCCCACTATACAAATTGTTCCTGCATCCCTGAGTTGGCTTATCAATTTCATAAGCAAAAGGAAAAAAAGTCATTCAACAGCTGAGATAAAAATCTGTTCCTCTTCTACAAAATTCTGGTTTTGGAGAAATCAGATAAAGAGCTTTCGTAACAAGAGGAGCCTTGCTTCAATATGATGAAAGGCTGGGTCTCAGCAGCTCCAAATTGTCCCTTGCCAGAGGAATATAAAACAACAATGCAGAAGTTGTGCAAAACCTGGAACATAACGGGAAATTGCATGGAGGAAATAACTGACATGGCATTACTTCTTTCTCTCCAAGAAATACAGTAGACTGCAAGATTTTTCATCACTAAGGCCAACGTTTTTAGAAGCGACTGGTGAATTTGGATGCTGCACTTTTGGGGCGGTCCCATTTCATACACCCTGCATTTGATTTTTTGGAAGTGCTGAGCACCCACGATTCCAGCTGAAATCAGAGGAAGTGGCAGGTCTCTGTATGGACATGAAAGAGTTTGAGAGGTCTATAAATTCTTGAATGGTACAGAGAAAGTAAGTGTTATTTACCCCTTTACATAACATAAACACAAGAACCAAGGGTCACCCAGTGAAATTAACAGGCAGCAGAATTAAAACATAAGGAAGTACTTTTTCACACAACACACAGTCAACCCGAGGACTTGTTGCCAGGGGATGTTGTGAAGGCCAAAAGTCTAACTGAGTTCAAAAAAGAATTTGTTCATGGAGGATAGGTCTATCAATATCTATTAGCCAAGGTAGTCAGGCACGGAACTCCATGCTCTGGGTGACCCTAAACCGCTGACTGCTAGAAGCTGGGACTGAACACTGGGATGGATCATTCCATAATTGCTATGTTCTGTTCATTCCCTCTGAAGCATCTGGCACCAGCCACTGTCAGAAGACAGGATACTGGGCGAGATGGACCGTTGGTCTCACCCAGTGTGCCCATTCTTATGTTTCTACATACTTTTCAGCACAGCCAGTCTTGGTTTTTCAGCATGACACGGTAAAATCTGAAAACCTTGGGTCAAATCTGTGTCTTCCTAGTGTTAATGTTAAAATGCCATTTAGGGGGACCAGGATTAGTCTCCCTCTCCTAGGGTGACTAGGCATCCCAATATTATCCAGACCATCCCACTATTAGGGGCTTTGTCCTATATAGGCAACTATTCCCCCCCCCAAAAAAAAAGTCCCGCTTTTTCATACTTGCTATCTGGTCACCTTCCCTTGTCCCTAAGAAGTTGGTGTTACTAGCTATGTACCTGATTTTAATCTCACAGTGCCATAACTCAGGAGCAAGTCCAATGAAGCCAACTTCAGCCCCTTCTAATATCCCTTTGTGCCACCTGAGTGGAGTAAAGGAACATTGAACCAGCTCCAAAGGGGGTGTTGAGGGTTGCACTAACCTGGGATGAAAAGCGCTACACACTGTAAATGAGAGATCATCGTCCTCACTGAACTCTCCCCTTTGCAATGCAAAGGGATCCATCTTTCAGAGAAAAAGATGTTTTTTCCCCTTCAATTGCAAAGCTCATTTCCCTTAAATCTTAATGGCTTTGAACTCGACTGCTATGATATATGCCAAAAGAAATCAAGGTACCTTGGGGCAATCAAGAGGGATGACTTAATATTTCCATTCCAGAGTATGTCTTAGGGAAAAAGCAGCATTTCCAAAAAGAGTTAAGTCATTTAAACCCTACATTGCAGTTAAAATAGCAGAGTAGAGTGCTATATACTGACTGTCCTCAGGTGACCACTAAAGCTCTGTTAAAATCATTTGTCAACTTTACCGTAACTTCTGCTGCAGGGCAATGCAGGTCAGCCGGTGCCCTTTGGGCAATTATATTAAGATTAATATACAGTTCCAGAGTATTTCACAGCTCAGCTGATCGCAGCCTCTTTCTTTTAGTGATCTCAAACTGCCAGAGTATCGATTAGAGTAAATGCTTCAGATGTTTTGCATGGATGTTGTAGAGTGAAGTAGGACAAGCACTTGAACCAGAGATTTCCAGTGTAAGCAGAATTCAAAGTTGTTTCAGTGAGGCCAGAAAAGCCTGAGGGGGAAAAAACAGATAAGGGGAGTAGGGCAGATGTTTCGCCAGCTAAATATATTTCTTTTCCCTACAGAGGAGAGTAAAAGTTGTCAAAGCTCTTTGCTATGTGTTGCTTTGCCAATTGAGGGAATTACTCTTTCCCCTGTACAGACATTAAGCAATACAGTAAAATAGATACACTGTGGAACTCACATTTCCAGAGTGTGAGTTCCTGTATCAGATCATTAGCATCAAGAAGAGACATTACTTCAGATTTAAAATGATCAGGGTGAAGCATAAGCCAAAGCAATACAAGAAAAATAATATCTTTATTTCCATATCTCCACAGGCTGATATGAAAATCCTCTTTTTTTCTAGTAATAAATAAATAAATACATCTGCATATTCAAAATACAGGGGATGTTTTTATTTTGTAGTCAACTCTTTTTAGTCTTTGTAGAGGTGTCAGTCCCAATGTGCTGGCCAAATTCCAACTCAGCTAATTATAGTCTGCCAACTGTACTCAAGTCCTTCTATCGTTTCAGGTGGGTATGGGATTTTTCGCTTCCTGTCATGAATAGCGGCAGCATTGCTGCATACTGGTGAACAGCGGCCATGTTTCACCCCAGAGGTGGCTGCACTCCAATGGTGAGCAAAGTAATTCTTCGGATTATTATATCTAGGGACAAATGCAGACTGGAGTGAGTGGGTGCAAACACTCAGGGATGTCTCTGGGCCACATTCAGTGGCAACACAAATATGTACACGCATTTAAATAGGTTTAAGTGGGAGAATTGCACATGCTGCACTGATCTGGCATTCAGTGGCTGGGTAAATAAGTGTACTTTGCTCACCAAGGCAACGTAAGGGAAAAGGGATATAGAGAAAAAGCAACAGAAAGATGTATAATAAACGACTACCACACACACTTAACTTATACCCCCACAATCTCCAAACTGAACCTTGTTCTAAATCCATGAGTTGGTTGAGTTCAGGATCCTGACGCAGGGAAGAAAGGTAAGCAGCAGGATACGGACCCTGGACTTCAGGAAAGCAGACTTCGACTCCCTCAGGGAACGGATGGCCAGGATCCCCTGGTGGACTAACTTGAAGGGGAAAGGAGTCCAGGAGAGCTGGCTGTATTTCAAGGAATCCCTGTTGAGGTTACAGGGACAAACCATTCCGATGAGTCGAAAGAATAGTAAATATGGCAGGCGACCAGCTTGGCTTAATGGTGAAATCCTAGCGGATCTTAAACATAAAAAAGAAGCTTACAAGAAGTGGAAGGTTGGACATATGACCAGGGAAGAGTATAAAAATATTGCTCGGGCATGTAGGAATGATATCAGGAGGGCCAAATCGCACCTGGAGCTGCAGCTAGCAAGAGATGTCAAGAGTAACAAGAAGGGTTTCTTCAGGTATGTTGGCAACAAGAAGAAAGCCAAGGAAAGTGTGGGCCCCTTACTGAATGAGGGAGGCAACCTAGTGACAGAGGATGTGGAAAAAGCTAATGTACTCAATGCTTTTTTTGCCTCTGTCTTCACTAACAAGGTCAGCTCCCAGACTGCTGCGCTGGGCATCACAAAATGGGGAAGAGATGGCCAGCCCTCTGTGGAGATAGAGGTGGTTAGGGACTATTTAGAAAAGCTGGACGTGCACAAGTCCATGGGGCCGGACGAGTTGCATCCGAGAGTGCTGAAGGAATTGGCGGCTGTGATTGCAGAGCCATTGGCCATTATCTTTGAAAACTCGTGGCGAACGGGGGAAGTCCCGGATGACTGGAAAAAGGCTAATGTAGTGCCAATCTTTAAAAAAGGGAAGAAGGAGGATCCTGGGAACTACAGGCCAGTCAGCCTCACCTCAGTCCCTGGAAAAATCATGGAGCAGGTCCTCAAAGAATCCATCCTGAAGCACTTGCATGAGAGGAAAGTGATCAGGAACAGCCAGCATGGATTCACCAAGGGAAGGTCATGCCTGACTAATCTAATTGCCTTTTATGATGAGATTACTGGTTCTGTGGATGAAGAGAAAGCAGTGGATGTATTGTATCTTGACTTTAGCAAAGCTTTTGACACGGTCTCCCACAGTATTCTTGTCAGCAAGTTAAGGAAGTATGGGCTGGATGAATGCACTATAAGGTGGGTAGAAAGCTGGCTAGATTGTCGGGCTCAACGGGTAGTGATCAATGGCTCCATGTCTAGTTGGCAGCCGGTATCAAGTGGAGTGCCCCAAGGGTCAGTCCTGGGGCCGGTTTTGTTCAATATCTTCATAAATGATCTGGAGGATGGTGTGGATTGCACTCTCAGCAAATTTGCGGATGATACTAAACTGGGAGGAGTGGTAGATACGCTGGAGGGGAGGGATAGGATACAGAAGGACCTAGACAAATTGGAGGATTGGGCCAAAAGAAATCTGATGAGGTTCAATAAGGATAAGTGCAGGGTCCTGCACTTAGGATGGAAGAATCCAATGCACAGCTACAGACTAGGGACCGAATGGCTAGGCAGCAGTTCTGCGGAAAAGGACCTAGGGGTGACAGTGGACGAGAAGCTGGATATGAGTCAGCAGTGTGCCCTTGTTGCCAAGAAGGCCAATGGCATTTTGGGATGTATAAGTAGGGGCATAGCGAGCAGATCGAGGGACGTGATCGTTCCCCTCTATTCGACATTGGTGAGGCCTCATCTGGAGTACTGTGTCCAGTTTTGGGCCCCACACTACAAGAAGGATGTGGATAAATTGGAGAGAGTCCAGCGAAGGGCAACAAAAATGATTAGGGGTCTAGAACACATGACTTATGAGGAGAGGCTGAGGGAGCTGGGATTGTTTAGCCTGCAGAAGAGAAGAATGAGGGGGGATTTGATAGCTGCTTTCAACTACCTGAAAGGGGGTTCCAAAGAGGATGGCTCTAGACTGTTCTCAATGGTAGCAGATGACAGAACGAGGAGTAATGGTCTCAAGTTGCAGTGGGGGAGGTTTAGATTGGATATTAGGAAAAACTTTTTCACTAAGAGGGTGGTGAAACACTGGAATGTGTTACCTAGGGAGGTGGTAGAATCTCCTTCCTTAGAGGTTTTTAAGGTCAGGCTTGACAAAGCACTGGCTGGGATGATTTAACTGGGAATTGGTCCTGCTTCGAGCAGGGGGTTGGACTAGATGACCTTCTGGGGTCCCTTCCAACCCTGAGATTTTATGATTCTATGATTCCATTAACCACAAGAAAACAAAGGCCAAAAGCTGCTCTCAGTTACACGGGTGCAAATCTGGAGTAACTGAAAACAGAATGTGCCGCGGGAGCCTATTCATAAGGTACTCGTAGGCAGAAGCTCAAGCAGTCCAGTGAGGAAGGAGGAAGAACCCTTGGCAGGGCTGGCTGAGGAGGAGTACTGGGCTGGAGGAAGACTGTATTGGAGTTGGGGCTGGGCAAAGCGTTGATGGATCACTCCAGGCTCCAATTACTCTTTCTCCACTGTTGTTACACATCCCTATGCACCGTTGTGTCGTTTGCTCTTTACACTGCAGGGTTAAATAACTGTGCTTAGTAACTAGACATAATACACAGAGTCTAGCTACTTACACACACTCCTGCTCTGAAAAAGTTCTCAACAAAGACAGAGTGCCACCAAAGGGCTTACATGCTGTTTTTAATGGGATACTCCCCAATTCCTATACATGGTGTGTACGAACGGTGAGAGTTGGCGACTGGAGTCAGGCGTTTAGGGTTCTAGCTCCCGGGGCTGCCACTGACTCGATACATGACCTTGAGTCCATCATTTGGGGATTGGTCCTGCTTTGAGCAGGGGGTTGGACTAGATGATCTCCTGAGGTCCCTTCCAACGCTGATATTCTATGATTCTATGATTCAACTGCTCTGTGCCTCTGGGAAATGGGGCTAATATGTAGATCTTCAAAAGCAAGGTGCTATAAAACAGTAAAACTCTTTTCCCTCGCAGGAATCTCCAGCTGCAACATCACACCCAGTACATAAAAAGTCCCATGGAATGCGTAAAGCTTGCATAGCTTGACAGATGTAACCAATTAAACTTCATAGGACATTTCCCTTTCCCATCCCCACCCAAAATTTATAAACAGAATGATGCAGGGGGAAAAAAAACTTCCAAAGATCCCTGCTTAGTCCAAATAATTCCCTTGTTAGAACCCGAATAAAACTGTATAAGGCTGGGGATTTTATATTATATATATATTACAGCCAGAACTAGTGGCCAGGCAATTGAGAAGACACACTTAATAGGTCTATGCTTAAAACTGATGGGTGATGGAATATATTTTTAAAACCAGTCATCTACTGGGCTGCATCATTCATGCATGCTGCACACTGATTAAAGAGGGGTGGAGGCTTTATAACAGAGGCTCAGGCTAGATTGCCAGGCTGTAAAACAGAAAACCTGAACTGAAGCAGATTACAAACATAGAATTATAATCAAAACTGACCCCATACACAATGACAGTTCCATTCAGTCTAGCTAAGAAAAAGAAAAGAGAAAAAGCTGCAACGTATTATCCTCCCTGGCTTTCTTTAAAAATCAATGGAGTTCTAGCCAGGACACAAAACACATTGTACATACCTGGCTGCACAGGCTGCTTGAGGCTCTTCACAGGGGCTAGTTAGCACTGAAAGCAGGGTGTCGTTGATCATTTTACTGCCTGTTAGTAGAGGAAAAGCAACCTCACCTACTTCGATCTTTTTTTTTTTTTCCAGAGCATGTCCACTCAACAGCCTTTAATCTCAACTCACGTTTCTCCCCACTCCCACCACTTTAACTCTGAAGTCTTCTGTCTTCAGCTTGGACTGCAGAGAGGCTACTTCATTGGTCAGGGCCTTATGCTCGGTCTCCAAGGTCTTCTTGCCACTGTTTAGAGTGGAGATGTCCCGTGACTGCTTGTACTTACTCACCACTTCATCAAAGTGGCGATACAGGCCCAGTCTCTTGTTCACCAAGGTGAGAACTTGCACTGTTATGCAGGCCACCTTCATCCTAGCTTCAGCAGCTGGATCCTCGGTGATGGAAAAGTTGAGCCTCACATAGAAGATCACTGTGAAGAACAAGATGTAAAAGGCTCCAACCACCAACAGAAGCTCCTGCAGCATCAGGATCTTGGAAGGTTGTTGCTTTGTGTCTGCGTCAATTTGCCAAATGTTTTTCCAGCTATCACTTTGACGTGAGCTCCAGCATCCAAGATAATCCTCAAGGGTTGTGGGACACAGTGACTGAGTGTAGGTAGGCTGCACACCATCGATATTCAACACATGTGGTAAAGGACCTCACAGTTTAGCTGTCCACTGCTGCCCTTTCAACAACCTACACCAGTGGTAAGTAGCATCTGCACCTGCAGACTCTAAGGCCTAGTCTACACTAAAAATGTAGGTCGACATAAGCCACGTTAAGTCGACCTAATAATGTTTGTTTCTACACTACCGAGTCCCTTCCACCGACTTAAATGGCCTGTAAAGTCGACGTCAGTACTCTACCTCTGTGAGAGGCGTAGCGCTTGATTCGACATCCATGGGTCGACGTGGGGATAGTGTATACACTGTGTTGTGTAATTCAACTGAATTGGCCTCCAGGAAGTTGCCCCACAGTGCTCCACTGTGACCGCTCTAGAGAGCGCTTTCAATTCCACAGCACGTCAGCCAGGTACACAGGAAACAGCCACTCCCCTGTTAAAGCCCCGGGAACTTTTGAATGTTAATTTCCTGTTTGATCAGCTTGGAGTACTGGCCAGTACAGCTGATCACGGAGACTCAAGGCCACAAATGTGCTCCAGCATGAAGTACACAGGAGGTGGTGGACGCTGACATCTATCCCAGGATGGCGCGGAGCATGGGGGAGAAGGGCTACAGCAGGGACACGCAGCAGTGCCATATGAAAATAAAGGAGCTTCGGCAAGCGTACCAGAAGACAAAGGAGCTGAACGGTCTGCCCCAGAGACATGCCGCTTTTATGAGGCGCTGCAGGCAATTCTCTGTGGCGATCCCACCACTACCTCAAAACGCTCCTTGGATACCTCCCCAGAGCCCCGGGCGACCTGGAGCAACAGTGAGGAGGACATTGTTGATGAGGAGGAGGAGGAAAATGTGAGGCAGGCAAGCGGAGGATCCGTTCTCCCCGACAGCCAAGAACGGTTTCCAAGCCTGGAGCCCATCCCTTCACAGGGCTAGCTGGCGGCGGAGGGCGATGCCAGGGAAAGCACCTCTGTTGAGTACACCTTTCCAATCAAACCTTAGGGCATGGGCGGCGAGTATCGTAGGCAGGGGGAGGCTGTGCCTCCCCAAACATCCTAGCGTGGCCCCGCCCATGCTCTGCCCCCCGGCCAGGCCTCCTCCTGCAGTTTCCTGCCAGTGCTCTGCCCTGGCTTAAGCCGGCCGCGCTGGTGCTGCGTTGCCCGCCTGGCGCTCTGACTGCGCCACCGGGAGCACCGGAGCGGGGGGCTCTGCAGCCACACCACCTGGTGCTCTAGGGCTGGCCACCAGGCCCATAAATTGCTGGGAGCACTGCAGCCATGCTGCTCCGCCGCCTGGGGGCTGGGGGCGCTGCTGAGACCTTGCCGCCCCCCCCCCCCGGCACGGGGGGCCATGGTGGGGGTGCTGGGCTCCTGCAGGGGAGGGGAGCAGATGGGAAGGGGCGGGGCCTCAGGCAGAAGGGGAGGGGCCAGGGGCTAGCCTCCCCCAGTGGCTGGGTCACCGGCTGCCCGTGTCTTAGGGGTTACATGCTATTATTTTTTTATGTTTAATCTGAACAAAGAAGTGGGTGCAGTGGGTATCGGTGGCCACTCCGGCTACGCAGAGGGTGCTTGCTGAAAAAGACTGTTTATGTGCACGGGGATGGCCCAGGAATCCTCCATGGAGATCTCTAGGAAGCTTTCATGGATGTACACTCTGCAATCCTTTGCACAAGGTTTCTGGGAAGGGCTGCTTTATTTTGTCCAGCACTTAAGACGCTTTCCCATGCCACTCCAGTATTAACACAGCTGGTATCATGGTAGCACACAGCACTGCAGCAGAAGGACCAGGTGTGTACCCAGATGCTTGCAGCATCTGCTCTTTTGCTGCCTCTGTTACCCTTGGGAGAGTGATATTGCATGTGGTCACCTCGGGGAAACGGGGGGATTTTCAATGCTAGCCCTTAAACCTCAAAACAATTCAACAAGTAATCCGCCCCCTGTTTGGTGAACTCTGGGTCACACAACCACACTGTGATGGGGTGAACCCCCCTGCTGGGGTTCCACCTGATGTGCTGGGTCCCACTGAGCCCGCCCTTTCCACCAGCCTGGGTTTCCTCACCCTGTTCTTGCTGTGCTAGGCTCTCAAGCCTTCTCTAGCACACAGACAGGTAAGGCCACACCCAGCTGTAGACACAGACTGAACTCAGCTTTGTGTGGGAGGACTTAGCTAGGGGAATAGCCAGCACTCACATGCACACCTCCTTTGGGGTACAAACCCCAAATAATATGGTCTTGCACTGTATAGAAAGATCTGTACAGGGCAAGCTCATAAAAATTTTCCCCCTCCCTCAATGTGGAGGGAGATATGCACAGCTTCCCCTCCGCCCCTGGATATGAATTGCACAAACTAATGTTTTAGTCCCATAGGGCATTGCAAGCCCAATCCAAAATCCTACTTGGCTACATTCACTGTGTGATAGCTACCCAGACTGCAGTGCTCCATGTGTCGATACAAGCCCTGCTAGCGAGGATGCACTCTGCTGCCACAATGAGCGTAGTGTAGACATGCAAGATCGACTTGCTTAAAAATTGGTGGCTCGATGTCAACTTACATGAAGTCAACTTAACTTTGTAGTGTAGACATGGCCAAAGTAGCAGCATCCAGTAGCCTCTCAAAACATAGATTGGAAGAGCCCTTCAGAAAGCTGCAAGTCCCAGCAAGTACTTGCCAAAGACAACTTCTGGTGGCCTTGAATGCCCCGTAAAGGTAGGTAAGGAAGGCCAACCATGCGCTTTATAAATCTCCCCCAACCTGAGGCTTCTACCTTTTTAGCCCATAAAGTGACTCCAGTTCTGGAATCAGAAGTTTTGAGAGACCAAAGAAGAACTCCTGTGCTCAGACAGGCATTGCTGGGAGTAGGGACAGCAGTAGAAGAAAGCACACTGGTGCAAATGGCTGGTTGCATGCCGAATGTAGACTTAGGGGTAAAGAGAAAATCTCCTATAATTCTAGTGTGTGGAGAATCCATCCTAGGGCCTGCTCACTGAGCTGGACCTGTGCCCAGCTTTGAACCTCAAACCTTGTGAGACAAGGCGCATTTTGCCACAGGCACACAGCATTTGGCTCCAGGATGTGGTGGATTTGCCTTCAATAGAAGATTTCTGTAGCTCAAGCAGAAGCTATGGGCTTGATGCACAAATTGCTGGGGAGGCTCTCTGTGCTATGCACTTAGGTTCCCAGCTGGCCTTAAAATCTATTCTCATTACACAGCCACAAACTACCCTTACAGTTGCATTAATTATTATTATTATTATCAACAACTGCCAAGAGCGTTCTAGAAATGCAGGTAAAGCATAAGCCCCGTGGCATAATACTAGTTCAATATTCAGATTCCAATTGTAAAGCAGCATTTATTAGAAACCACAGGGAATTTGTGACTTTGTTCACATTGCTTGAAGTTAAGATGCTCCAAGGACTCTCATCAGCTCCCAAAAGGCCATGATGCAATACGGTGCTTGGAATAAGAATCTGAAAGTGAGTTCATTAAAAAAAAAAAAATCACTTGTAAGAGATTGACTGAACTGCACTTAATTAAAACTGCAGGAGCAAGCGGTAGAAGGAAAAGTTTTTGTGGAACCAGAGGTCCAGGACTCCACCCCGCCCACTCTAAGGAGAGTAACAAATTACAATGATTACATAGTCAGAGCAAATCCTTGTTGCCAATCACAGCTGTTTGTGGAGGCAGAGGATTATACAGATTAACCCTTTCCCAGATGTCTCATACATCTGTGCCGCACTGATGGCAAAACACAGACAGAGGTATGATTTAGGCAATTTTATGATGCTCTGGGTCTGCATTAAGGAAGCTCAAGTGACGGCTGCAGTCACCAGCATCATGCAATAGGCATCTAGAGTTTCCGCAGGCTGTTGGCTAGCCAGATGGAAAACATATGTTTCTTACGCTGGCTTTTGCTGTGAATAAGCAATACTCCTAACTTGTTTACAGCTGCCTCAATCATCTGCTGCTTCCGGGTCAGGTACAGGATTAAAACCACCTGATTTTGAGCCCAGCAACATTGCACTTCCTTGTACAAGATGTACAAAGAGAATTGGAAACACATGTAACTGGGTCGATTTCTTTGAGCCCACAGTGGTTCCTTTGTATCTCACGATCTCAACCAGATTACTCTAGCTTCCCTTAGAATAATCATATCATCGACTTGCATGGCATTATTCAGCCAAGGCACTTGAAAACTTGAAGGAGTAGTTTGTACAGGTGATCCTGTGCAAGCGAAGCTACAGAAACCGAGGTCAATCTTTAGATGGGAGACCTTGAAGCAGCAAGTGATTCAACACACGTCATTCTTCCCTAGAGTTAGTACCGAGCTGCTGGCTCACTACATTGGTAGAGGACACTGCACCATCGAAGCTGCCTCTTAACTCAGATGCAAAACCTATTCAAGATTGCATGGAATTTCCCAGCTCTGTCCCAATAGTAATAATGCTGGTATTCATTATTAATGAATGCCTTGCTCTTATTGATATTTAAAAACACTTTACAAAGGATGTCAGTCTCATCCATATTTTACAAATGGGGGCACAGAGCAGGGAAGTGTCTTGTCCAACATGGCACGGTGAGCAAGTGGCAAAGCCAGAATTAGAACCCAGACCTCCTAGGTCCCAGTCCTGTGCTCCGTTCACTCGACCACACTGCCTTTCAAGAGAAGGCTTATCTTTACCCCTAGTCAAATGCAGATAATCATATTCTGCTTATTTACACTGCCTTTGTCCTTCACTTCTTGGCTTAAATGGTAGAGCGGTGCTGCTGTGTGTTACAAGCGTCATGCTCATGGCATGTTCCTATAACCTACTCATTCAATAAACAAACTGCATTTTTAATAAATTAAAATCACACACTCTTAAAGAAGCCCATCACAGGTACAGAAGCTCTCTCGTATGCAGACAGCGGAGCTTGATATCCAAGCTCCATAACTAGAGGATGCCCTCTGCATTAAGGGAGGCTAGGGTTGCCGTCAGCCCTCCAGCTGTCAGGATGGGCACCCGTCTACCATGAGTTACGATCTGCGATGATGCTCAGAGGCACAGGTCGAAGAAGAAGCCAGGCCAAGCCCGTGCAGGACTGCAGCAAACCTGGATGCACCCGAGTAGTCCGTTAAGCCTCGTCCAGGATCTATGCTCAAGCGGACAAGGAAGCAGGTGCAGGAATGGATGCCTGACTTCACCGAGTGCGTTAGATTCTCTTTCCCACCCAGGATTCCATTCTGTAATGACATTTTCCGCTGTGTGGCAACACGGATTGCCCATGTACGGTAAAGGGCAAGTAGCACTCTTGTCTGAGTAGCAAAGGAGGGGGGGAATAGATCAGTTGTGGTCTTGCACCCCAGCCCACAGGAGTGGGGTTTCCGCCCCCAACCATGAGCAGAGCTTTGAGGCGGTGCAACAAGGCACCAAAGGAAAGATCCAAGGACATTCAGCTTAAGTGACAGAGTAACTACCAGCTGTAGAGATAGCAATGTATCTTATTTATTAATTATCTGAGTGGCTGGATCTCATAGGAAGGTGTGGCTCTTAGTCAAAAGAGGAACACCTTAACAAAAATGCGTAATATACTCTACTTTTAACACTGATCATTAGAGGGAGGCTAACGCCTACTTGCATACCATTTCTTGTATCATTTCATGATCTGCTCCCAGTGTTTTTTATTCTGTGTGCTTACTTTTGAAAGCTATTTTACATGCAATACGAGCCTGTAGAGTTAATAAAACCAAGAGAGAATGAGCTGGATTATTTTCTGGCTCATGCATCTTCAACAAAATTACAAGTCCCCATTTTAGAATCTTTATTAAAAGGTGATGCTAGGTGAGCCATAAAGGAAACAGAGGGACTTCCAGATCCCAGCCTGATCTGCAGGTCTGGCAGGGTTGTGTCATTCATACCCTTCTTCCTTGTCAATCACCCTCCCACATGACTTTGCTTCCTTTCAGTTGCAAACTGAACACGCTTGATCAGAAAATCACTGACAGAATACACATTGTTCCCATAACAGCATGCGTACAGACATCAGTAACTATAACCACACTAAAACTGAAAGCTTCATCCATGAAAACGGCACCCTTGAAACCTTAGGTGCCCTGGCCACACTTTTCTATTGGTGCAATAAATTACTCAAACCTTTACAAAAAGAGCCCACTTCCCTTGCACTTTGAAGATCATGTTTCGCGTTGACCTTGCTGAACGACAGTCACTTCTCCCTGAACGAGATTTTGTTCTGCAAGACTTGAGCCATAAGTAATATTTATAAAGCACCGCTCATTCCCCAGCAATTTGCAAATAGTCAGTACAAACATCACCTCTGAAATGCAGCCATCATGGGGTAGAAGTTGAATGCAGTAGACAATTAGTGTAATGCACACTTCACAACACTGGGGAAGATACAGGAACCCCAGGGGGACAAGTAGAAACCTCTGGTATTAAATATGCTATAGGTTTGGTTAAGGTCTCCTTACTATGCGCAAGTAGATTTATTAAACCTGCTTTCTTAACCTAAACTATCTAACAGTGCCTATAAATCCTTTATTACTGTCATTTCAGTTACAATACAGGAACTGAATGTGGTTCAAAGGGACTCTCAACTATTTTTGAAAAATCATCCCTTTGCGTCTGAACATTTCCAACCTACTAGTAATACAGGGAGCACTTATGAGTCCTTACAAGCGAAAGAGATAAGAGGAAAACATCTCCCTTTTCCCTCTAGGGTCTTTATGTCATACATTTGACAGCACTTTGGTTTTTGTAGGTGTTTTTTTTTTTTGTTTTGTTTTTTTTTTACAGTAAGGAGGAGAGAATTTTTTTTTTTTTTTAAGAGAATATGAAACTGATTGTAACAGTACAAAAATTAGCAGGGAGACTTTGAGACAGACTTTTTTTTTTTTAAACTGATTGGATTTCAAAATGACAGCCATCCATTGAAGCTGGTTTCTGAGGAAGATGTCTTAAAAGAACTTTTTTAAAAAGAAACAGAAAAAGATTGCTTCTTAGAGTGCCCCTAAAGGCAGGATCAGACAATACGCATAAGAAGTTTCGCCACCAAAAAAAAAAAATTAAAAAAAAATTCAGGGCTCCAAAGCCATTTGTGAATTGGGGTCAAATTCAACTCTTAGTTTCAGCCAACATTTAAAAAAAAAAAACCACAAAAAAACCCCACAGAATGTTTTATTTTGACCTTTTGTTTCAAAGCCACATTTTGTTTTCAAATTTGGCAAAGTAGGGAAAAGGCACCTGAAAATAGCTGAATGAAAATTTTAAAAAAATATCCATCGACTTTGAGGGTTTTTTTTAAATTTGATACTTTTTTGAATTGGTTTCAATTTGCCTTAAATCTGCATCTCTCATTCCCATTTGGGGGCCCCCAAAATTGGAAAAAAAAAATTACTCAGCTCTGTTTCAGAGTAGCAGCCGTGTTAGTCTGTATCCACAAAAAGAAAAGGAGTCCTTGTGGCACCTTAGAAACTAACCAATTTATTTGAGCATAAGCTTTCGTGAGCTACAGCTCACTTCATCGGATGTACAAGCTAGGTATCCTTACTCCTATATAGTAATCCAAGTGGAGACAGCAAGCCAGACTCTAATCTCCGTTACATCAGTGCAAATCCACTGTCTTCAAGGGAGTTATTCCAGCTTTACACTAGGGTAACCTATAGGGGTTTACTTGCACAAGTAAGGGTTACACTTCACCATTGAAGATTGCAAGATCATGCCTGAAAAATCATTCTGGCTAACAAAGATGGTGGCAGTTATTAAGTGTAGGTTTTTCTAAAGGCAGCATGCTGCTGGAGAAAAACTCTGTATACACAGTTTTGCAAAAAAAGGGGGAAAAACCTATTAAAAACCCACACCTGTAGGACTGTTTCTGAAAAGCATGTGATGCCACTCTTGTAGGGAAGTGATCAGCCTGTAATAATGTAGATGTTCTTGTTGCTATGGGTACATTTTTTAGAAAAGTGACACATTCCATTATAATTTAAATTTCCAGTAACAAAAAAGCTAGCACAATAATAAAAAAAGCCAGAGACATAACTGCTTTATTTGTTACTGTCAGGGATAAAATTGCCCAGGCTGAAGAGATTTAATACTTTCACACATTTTATTACATTAATTAGACCTAAAGCTCATACAAATGGGCATGTAATCAGGAGGCCAAAGACTTAACTCTCAGGACGTCAAATTAAAATTCATGCCACTAAAAGGGGCAAGGGGGGGGTGTATTTAAACCAAGTCCCCAGTGGGCAGCAAGTGTGGGGCTGTCATTGAAGGATTCAGATGGGGACAGGGAGGTACAAAAGTGTAGCTGGAATTACTTTTTGGAAAGCAGCATAATCATTAGTGGGAAGCGAGGATCGTTGCTGGAAGTGGATTTACCATGAATGTGACCATGGCAAGCCAAGTCAGAAACTCGACCTGCAGCTAGCATTGTAAAACCAGTTGGCACTGAGTTGCAGTGTTATCCCTTTAGGAAAGCCCATCACTTCCTAAAGAGGATTAGGGGCAAAGGCCAAACTGGGGAGGTGCGAACTAGCCTCTTAAGTCTCCTTCGGAGTCTCAACTTTCATCAGAAGCATGAGGCTCTAGCTGTTATCTTTGCAAAGAAAATCTTGTAAATGTGACCTGGGTGTACCCAACGCAGAGATAGCCGCCTGAACATGCAGAATGCCTGAAATAAATATCAGAGAGGTGTGAACTGATCCATCCATTTCCATGGGTGTGATCAGATGCCAACACTAACTTTAAACACTGAACACGATCACCCTACAGGACAGCCTGAAAGAAAGGAGAGGAAATATATTGTGAAAAGTTGTTCAGAGCAGACTGTAGAGTGGACCACAGATTAGGCCTTTACCACCACAGAGCTGGGGAGTCAGATGTCAAGAGTTTGGGGGGGAAGGGAGGGGGAACACTGCCCTCTACATTCTAATTTGAAGGACACAAGACAATTTCTTGGCCAACACATGCCAGTTCCTCGGTCACTGTTTAAAAGAAACATTACTTTTTTTTTTTTTTAAACCCTATAACATAGTAGCAACCTGGCTGAAATGGCTGGTCAGTCCTGTCACTAAGGCCAGGTATGCATAGCACTACACCTGCCTCTCTCTCAATTAACACATCTTACCAGGCGGTGAAGAGACATTTGCTGAAGACACTCAGACTTGTCAAAGCAGCACTAGCTAACAGTAACTGTTTTGCCTTCCTTGATCTGGTCCCCCTGCGAGGAAAGAGGGATGGGGGTCAGAGCTGCAAACAGATGCTGCGTTGAGGCTTTTGAGTAGGTGCCTGGTTAGAAAAAGAGAGTTTGGCCAGGAAACCTGCTTCTGTACCTGAACGCAAGGTACCTGCCCAGCATAGCCAAGCTACAGCTGATGATGCTCCTTACACGGCTCTCCAGCTAGCTTGAGCCAAAGCCCACTGCAGTCAATAGGAGCCTTTCCAATGAGCTTATTGAATTTGAATCAGATCCTTCATCACCACTTTTCTTCCACCTTTCACAAGGAGTGGATAACGGCCAGATAAGTGATAAATTACAAGCGTTAGCAAGCATGCTTAACATCAGTACTTCCTCAGGTTAACGTTTCTGAGCCTGGATCTTTGCTGATCTCTTTCCTCCTTCTGTGGAGGAGGGAAACCACCCCAAAGATTCTGATGCAGTCACACAAAGTTAATTAGAATTAGCCTAAAATCACTATTACCAGGGGGGAAAGAGGGAAGGAACAAGTCTTCTTCCTGAGACTAGAGCAGTCGCCAATTTGACATGAAACATGCACATTGGGTCTTACAGACACTAGCTTATGTAACCACAGGAATCTCCAAGAGCTTTCCCAACAGGACTCAAATACCGTGGCAATGAGTAAGGCATAAGAACCTGAACGGAACACAAGGCTCTGCTTCCATCTTCCAGCCAAGGCTGTAAATGGTGCTTTGTTTAATACACCGCAGGAGAGCTCCATGTGCCCTTCCCCACCCCGTATCTGCAATTTTGGCTTCCCTGCAGTTCTCAGTAAGCTGCGCCTTTCTGTCCTGCACGTGGACAGCAGCAGCTTGACCAGCTTATGATTCTTCGTGTGTGTAGAATGACTTTGGTCCAAACCTTAACAACAATCCCTAAAATCTGTGTGTGGTTGGCATGAGCAGCCCGGGGGGGGGGGAGAGGGGGGAAAGAGGAGAAAGAAGAAAAAAAAATGAAAGAGCAAGACAGCAAACAGGGGATTTTCAGAAGTACTTAGCATCAGCCTAACTCTTCTCTCACTGAATGCAAGGGGAAGAGTTTAGGCTTTTTAAAAATCCCACCACAGCTACCAGTTTGTACAAGAGACTTCAAACATTCTACCTCGCTCCTGCTCCAGGGATGTTTCTTTTAAGTGACTAAGCTTTCCCTTAAAAGGCCAAAGGTTATAAAGGGCCAAAAAAAAAAAAAGAGGTCAGGTTTTCAAACGTGGCCTCTAATCTTGGGTATCCAACTGGAGACTCCTAGAGCTTGACTTCCAGGAATTCTGGGTGTTGGAGGCTCAGCACCCCATGGGGGCACTATGTTCAGAGCCTACACAAATAGAAGTTTAAAAAAACCCTAAACTACTCTTGCTGGAAGGTCGCAAGATGATAAGTTATCATTCTGAATTTCAGGAGATAAAGTGCTAGAACTTCAAAACAGGGAGAGGCAAAACAGGTTGCTCCCTAATGCACAACTCACCCCATCTTACTCTCTGCTGACTCTTCACAGACTGCTGCTAGGCCCAGATCGTGCTTCCCTACATAGCCTGCAAGCTGGATCAATGGGGGAAAAAAACCACCAAACAAACCCTGAAGTTCAAAGTGATTGCTTACAATTTTAAATACACCATACTGAGGAAGGGACAGAAATCAGGCATGGAGGTCTGAAGTTGGGCTCCACAAAAGTCAAATAGCTACTTCTGCAAGCGTTGCCCTGAGGGTGCAGTTGACCAGACACAGGGTAGATAAGAAATGGAATCCAGCTGGGTTCTTTCCTAAGCTTTCCCCTGCCCATCTCCTTGAAGCAAGCAGCTATTCTTGCCCAGAATGCTTCACCTGGTCACTTAGAAAAGTCCTTTTCCTAGGCTGTCATCCTAGCTCTCCTTCTGCTCAATGAAAGGAGCAAGTATATCTTGTTAGTCTCCTACAGATTCTTACTGGTGAACCTGCTATCATAATTACTTGCGCCATAAAGATTAGTAACCCTCTGGTCAACAAGTATTACCTAGAGCCAAGAACAGAGTGCTCCTTCCCACCAATTTTAGTATCTGACATCGAACTTGAATCTGAATTAGCAAAGAAGCCTCACTTCATAAAACCGGTTTCAAGCCTTCAAACTTTCAGGAGACTGGGGAAGGCAGGGTACATGCAGTGGGAAGAAGAGGAAAAAGAAAGTCAGCAGGACAAAGCCTGAGACCCTTGCTCTATTAAACAGACCTTGACTGCAGAGAGAATCTGTGCAAGAACAAAGGGCCCACTTCTCCACCCACACTAATGTAACACCCTTGTCTATGGAGCTGCTCTCAATGTATACCGGTGAGAGAGGAGAACTGGGGCCAGAGTACAAGCAAGAACTCCAGCTTTAGCTCACTATTTCTCACCCACCCCCCCAGATGCTGGTACTTTAACAGTCCCTTTTCTTTAGTAACACACAATGGTCTACTTGCGCATGTGTTCCCTTGGGCATGCATGTCCATTCCCACTCTTGTTGCCAGGTACCTTCTAGCTCCCGCTGGGCTCCGTTCACAAAGTTGTCTCTCACAAGGCGTCCCTCTTTCTCCAGCTTTTAATAGTTGGACGGCGTCTCTTCCTTTTCCAAGCCTAATATGTCATCCTCACGCCAATTACCAGTGCCACTGATTTCCTTGTAGAACAGTGGGGGATGGGGGTATTTTGTACGGGGTGTGGGGAAAAGGGAAGGTTTGTTGCGGTTCTCCGTTACCCTTCCCCAGAACCTTAGAGGAGAGGTACTAAATAAAGTAATGCAATATTAAAGACAGACCCTCCTGTCATAAGTCGCATCTACTCACTTCTGATAAACGGGGAAGGGCCTCCAAACACCTGGCTGATTTGCGAGAGGAAGCAAGAGGCCAATTCTCATTTGCACCCCTGCAACTTCCTAGCCTTGACCCCTACCACCTCCATGTGATCCCCTATGTGTGGCATGTCCTCACAAAGCTCATTCCTACCTTCCACTTCAACCGCAAGGCACAATTCTACCTTCCTTCTAAAGACAGACACAACCTCCCTTCAAAAATAAATAAATAAAATCATCCTATCCAAAAAAAGACTAAACTTCCCATACAATTCTTCTGTTTCATCTCCTCTCCCCAGAACAAGCCACACAGGGCAGATGTTAGTCACGTTGCTTCATGACCAACGGGAAGGTGCTCAGACATTACAGCAATGAGGACATGGCAAGAACCGCAAAACAGAATTCCCAAGGTTCCTACCGGGACAGCATTGAAGACCTTCTGTAACGGGGCGCACTCACCTCTCGTGAGTGCCCCCCTTGACCAAGTGCAAGTGCCTGCACGCTGTTTGTCCCTGCTCCGGGATAGAGCAGTGCCCTCAGGGCTCCTCCCTGGTGACAATGCGTTTGCCCTTTTGGGCTTTCTGGCTACAGTTCTCCAGCTGGGCCACTATAGTTCAGGTCCCTCTCTGGGGTGCCTCAATGTTCAGGCCACTTCCCCCCAGTGGCCAATGTCAGGGACCCAGGCCTGCCCCCTACTCTGGGTCCCAGCCCAGGGACCCTGTAGATATCAGCCATCTGCTACATCCCTGTAACTGCATCACACAGCTTCCCTAATCCCCTGGGCCACTTCCCCTGTCGGAGATTCTGCAGCTCCATCAGCCAGCCACACACCATCCAGGCTCCTACATCTCCAGCAAGGAACTGAACTTCCGCCCTGCAGCTCTTCTTATACTAGGCTGCTGGGCTCCGATTGGAGGTGTCCCACACAGGCACTCTAGGCAGCTTGGAGGACTCTTCACTGCCCTTTTTTGGGGCAGTGTGTGGCAAGGGACACGAGGCCTCCAGCAGGGGGCCTCAGTCTGATATACCCAGTCACACCTTCGTTCTGCCATGCGGTTTACAGTGAATCAGACTGATTTGTAGAGTTGGCTGTTCTCCTTCTGCTAACTGCCCTGTATCTGTTTATTCCCAGGCTGGCAGCTCTTTGGAGCAGGGACGCTTGAGTATTTGAAAGACATCTAGCACCTAGGAGATGCTACTCTGAATAGAGAGTTTGATGGAAATGCAGCTCAGTTACATTGGCAAAAATGAAAGACGAACTGGAGCCAGAGAGAACAGAGGCAGGTGGAGGAGAGCCAATTTAAATTTTCCCCCTCAATAGAAAAACAGGAAGCCTCCACACTCAACCCCTTGGGAATTTCATCAGAAGTAAAGCTGTGGTTGTCAAAAGTACTCAAGGTTTTTTGTTTTGTTTTTTTTTAAGTTTTTGGTTGCTAAAAAAGACAAACCACGACATTCCGCCACACCCCAAATTTGGATGAACGAAAAAAAAAAATCTTATGGCAAAAAATTTTGTAGGGGAAAAACCCATCAGTAAATTCCCGATAATTTTTAAGATGGAGACACTCACAGGAAGATGGCTCAGTTGCTTTGAGTGCAGGGCATATACAGTTCTGTATGGACTTAACACACAGGGGATTTTTCCTCTTACAGCTGAAGCCAGGAGGGGAAGAAGCCTTTAACTATCTCTCTAGAACATATGCAGTTTTAGTGTCACCTGCCAAGAGAAGCTTTGGAAAAGCAGATTGCTAATGCTGTTTTTTTCCTAGGGTCTCCTCCTGCAATACCTTCTCACACGGTTAAGTGCTGGAGCTTGGATGGCATTCAAAAGACACTCTTGGGAAAAAAAAGGTCACGTCAGCAGTTGCTTGCTGACCCATGGTTAGTTTCTCGTGGGACTCCCCCTTTCTCTGATCCAGGTAGGAATCTGTCAGCAAGCATAGCCTTTGGAAAGCATTTTTCCCAGTTCAGTTCCCACTGGCTCCAAGAAGCGAAGGCCTATCAGTGGGGTCTGGCAGCTTACTATGGTTGCAGACCTCAGGTCACGCAAAGCTGGAACGTAACAGAATAGATCAGTACTCAACCCAAGTCCCCCACTGCCTACACTACCCCACACCCTGTCACGAAGCACACACATTGTGAAGCACGCGCAGGGAAGGAAATGACCTACCTCGTAAAGCAGAGCACACAACCGCTCCTCTCCGAAAAACACCTTGAAGGGCAGCTATGTTCCAGACACTCCAGGGCTAGCTATAAAGAAAATACACTTCTCAGGAGCTCAGATTAAATGTTGCTCTTTTCATTTGTAGTTTTTAAAAACATATGGTCTGGATCAGATCACCATAGCCTGCAGCTCTCACCTCAACCATAGCGTGAATTTACAAATTCACGCCAGCTTTTAGCACGCCAGGAAGGGGGGGTGCGGCGGATTAAAGCTTAAGACCGAGCAGCTGCAATGCTAAAAGCTCTGATCACGAACAAGACAACTTTACGCCCGTCTGTGACACCTGCCATCAAAGGATCACAAAGCACTTGACTGACATCCATGAATTGTCTCTCACGGCTTCTGTGAGGTTGGTATTACTCCCATTATACAGATGGGGAAACTGAGGTTGTGGCAGATCTGGGAAGAGAACCCAGATGTCACGGTTCTGTGGCTGAGGCAGTAGACCATGCTTCCTCCTAGACAGCAAGGTATAGCCCTACCCAGTGCTTAGTGATCTGAAAAAAGTGAGGTTTTGGGCGGGGGAGGGTGGTCCTATCATATTCTGGGAGCAGCAGCTTTCGCAAGACAGCACTTGAAGAGCATCCTGGGTTGCATAAAGTTGTTTTCGGGTCAGGTCTGTGACCCCTTTGGATACCCTCCCACCCACTTCAAGCACTAACATTATCCTCAGCTGTAGACAGAGTTACAGGCTGTTTGAGTGGAAGACCGGGAAGGAGCTTTACTACCATCACTATGGGCCATCAGAGGCCTTCAACAGCATCTCCCCACCTCCTGTCCTCCATTGCTCTCCCTCCTCTCCAGCAGCCACCTCCCCCTCGCCTCCCAGGTCCCTGAGGACAGCCCACACTTTCCCTCCTCCCTTCCACCCACTCGCCTCCCAACCCTGGCTGCCAGGGACACACACCAAGCTCATGCTACAAGAGACAACAATCCAGCAGCTGAGCAAATAGACTAAATTTGCTTGATGTTGTCACCTTCCAAACAGATTTTTAAAGAGACACATTCTCACCGGCAAGCCAATTTGTAAGCCTCACACTCATCTACCCAGTGAGCAGAACACCATGTGGCCTGGGTGTCTAATCAAGACCAACTCAAAAGATTGGATGAGCCACTCTGCAAACACCCCCCTCCCCAGCCAAGATGTCCGATAGGACCTCGTATTCTACCCAATTTGTGATCCTTGAAAGGCCCCTCCATTTTCAGAAAGGGGCAAGCAGCCCCCCTCTGAAGAGGGCCCTGTCTTTCTTTGGACAATCCCCTGCACACTGTTGGCAATGAGGTGCCTCCTTCGGCTAAAGCTGCTCATATTCCTTTCCGGAGACACTCCTTCTGCGAGGAGCACTCTCACGGGAGCAGTTTGGCAGCTACAGCCCAATGTGGGGGCGCTGCCCAGATTGGCAATTCCTACTAAAGAGCCACACCCCGATCATTTATAGGCAATACCACGGTATTCATGGTGTGCTGGGCTGTAAATGAGATGGGGTCCCCCCTTGTGTTAGGCACTGTATATGCGCCTGGGAAGAAGCCTTCTCCTCACAATCTAAACGTGACAAAGGATGCATCAGACCCATTTTATGGATGGGGAAGTTGAGACAGCAGCTTTTGATACATTTGCTCAAAGATATCACAGTCTGTGGCAGAGCTGGGAGAGGACCCTGAATATTCCTGCTCCCCTGCCAGTTCCTCATCCAGTGCTTGAACTGGAAGACTATTGTGCACCCCCCACCCCCCCCAAAAAAAGCTAAAACTTGTTTCATCAGCACCTCTCCATTCTGCCAGCCCAGAGGCCTTTTGGCAAGAGCCCATTTCTCAGAGGCAATGGCAATGAGTATTGCTGGCAATCCACATTCATAGAGAAACTGGCATGTAGGCTCCTGCCATCTCCCCGCTCCTTTGGCTTGGGGACGAGGCGTTTAAGTCCGTAGCTGTTCCATACCCATGGGGATACAGATATAATTTTTTGCCCTTTTCTTTCAGAGTATTTTAAGTCAGCCAGTTTTTCCAGAGAGCTGGACTCAGTGTTGCAGACACACAAAAGGCTGGCCATTACTTATTTAACATTGTGGGGGGGCTGGACCTAGCGAAACACAATAGATTTAGACGATCGTAAGTACAGGGCACTTTGTCAGAGTCAGACAAGGTTATGCCAGCAGCTAAAGAAGTCGGCTACCTACAGTCCAGCTCGGGCTGTCTGCAGGTTTTTTTACCTACACAGGAGCTCTGTGGCAAGAGATTGAAGATCCATGTATACTTAGCTTCCTTGTTCATACCTGCCAACATCTGCAGGATGCATCAAGTCATTAAGCCCTCTGTACCGTTCGCTCCAGCTCACAGTGACAAAGCCAGCACTTCAGAAGCACAGCTGTCCCAGGCACTTCAAGCCGAACGATCACTTCAGCAGTAGCAGAAGGAGAAGGAGAAGGAATGTCTCATCTTCACTACAGACAAGCTCCCTCATCTCTAAACACTTAGCAGACTGCACCAAGCATTAGACTGTGCATGGGGCTAGCTGGCTTATCACAGGATTTGCAGCAGCAGTTTAGGCTAGAGCATAGCAGTTTGGGCGTGAACCTGCTTGCAGGAGCTCACTGCATATTTGATCGAAGTTTGCTTTGTGCTGAAGATTCGCTGTCCAACATGCAAGCAAGCCCTAGACAGGATAAGACTGAGGCTGCGTCTATACTACAGACCTTACAGCGGCAGGTGTCGCATTGGGAAGAAGCTGCTGCCAAGTCCCTGACAGGCTCCTTTCACTCCTGAAAGGAAAATAAGGTGTCAAATCTTATCTGAGAGCAGCTGGAGTGGAGAGAAAACTAGGCTGGTCCCTGAGTTCTCCTCCCTTTGCTGTCAGGCTGGCACTGGCAAGCACCTGGCTCAACTCCTCTTCCTTCCCTCAGCCGGTTTGCTTCCCCTACTGGTTTAAATACCTGCCCTGCAGAGTCCAGGTGGAAACTCTTGCTCCCATCACCAAAGCCTCCTTGCAGGGAATTAACCCCTTCCTCTCCTACTCTGGTGTGGGGAGATGTACATGCCCCTCCCCACACCTATCACTCCAGCCTAGTCTGGAGACTTGGCTTTCCTCTGTGCTTCCACCTCTCAGGATGCATTAAAAGAAGCTAGCACGAGTAAACTACCTGGAAGAGCAATGAAAGGGCCTTAAGAATGTTATTCAGGGGCTAGTGAAAGAGGGGCTGGGGGGAGACCTATGCTCTAGGAAATGGAAAATCCCCAATTTAGAATCATTTGGAGGAGAGGAATTGTTCCAACAGGAGAGCCCACTAGTGTCTTAAAATTCAGTGGTTATAGTACAAGCCACCTAGCTTAGAGAGATGTTACATAAAATGTGCTCAGCCAGCCATTACAGAATAGCCACCAAACCAGCAGCAGAGACTGCCCACCTGGCAAGAACAGACTCACTTTCTCAGATTAATAGCTCTTCATGAATGTATTGAACCACATCTGCAGTAGGACAACTAGTTAAAAGGTGCAAAACACTCACCTAGGGAGAGAGGGGGGAAAAAAGTACAACTGCTCCCCACAATGCATTTGGCTTCCTAAACGCTTCTAAAAAAAGTGGGAGCAAAAGAGACCGTTTTACACAGCTGAAGGAAAAATGGATTCCGAAAATTTCCACACAGACACTCAAAAGGTCACATCAGAATTGAAAGATCCATTTGTTCCTTGGCACCTTCATCAGTTATGCATTGAAGACCAGACTGGATACTTAGTATTCATAATTTGAGACATATCCTTAGACTGGAATAGCCAATTTAAATAGTGGGGGAGGGAGAGAGAGGGGAAGAACTTATGGAATTTTTGTTGGTTTGACACTGATGAAAGGAATCTTTGTAAACTCCGACCCACACAGCAGTCAATACCAGACGGGTTCGGTGTTACATTCTGAGAACATTCCATTGCTCATGGTACTTGTCAACATCCTAAAATGAATCTCTATATTTGCTCTTCAACAGGTGATTTTTAGCAACGTGATTAAATGTTAGCCCAGGAGACTGCCTCCCCCCCCCCCCCAAAAAAAATATGGAGTAGAATAAACAAGACTTCAGGGGTAAGAAAAGCATGTTTTTGATTCAGATTTACATTTAAAGAGGCAACAGTAAAAATTAGCCATCGCCTCTCATGGGAAGGGTGTAAGAAATCCTTGCAGATTAGACCATCCCCACATGTAAAATTTATTTTTAAAAATTGTATATTTAGTTGTACACAGACGTTTACTTTTATTTTTCCCTGGCGGGGCCCTGCCCCACTCTTCACCTTCCTCTGCAGTCTTGCCCCACCTCTCCCCCCCCCCCACTCTGCCTCCTCCCCTAAGGCCTCCCCACCCACCCCTCTCTGCCCTTCCTCGAGGCCCCCTGTCCACTGCTCTCCCCCAACCACCTCCTACCCCGGAAAGGTGACTGGCAGACCACCCCGGGGCCTGCTGAAAGCACAGCACAGCCTGGGAAAGAACAGATGATTCTTACCTGGGGGCTGAAGTCAAAGCACATCACTTAAGCATGTGCTTGTCAGAGAGCTAGCCATCTGATTACAATAAGACTCCAGCAATCACTCCTCCACAGGTAGGCCGCTGTGAAGAGACTGATCAAGGCATGCATTCTACAAGTGTTTCATATGCTGGCCATTTCCTGTCCAATAGATGTGGGAGGGAGAAGGTAATCATTGCATGTGAGAAGCAGGGACAAGCTAATTTTTCTTGCCACTGCGTTTGCACATTTAAAGCAGTCCATCACTGGTACTCAAAAAAGGTGGAACTTTTAATAACTTTTTTTTTTTTTTACAGCGTAGGGTTTAAGACTATGTACATATATGCAGAATACTATATCTGTAAGGATATACTCCAAGGATCTCTAGAAAGAGAGATTAACGTATAGCTGAATCCTCATGGTTTGTGCACCAAAAACTTTAGAAAAAAAATCAATGCCCCCAAGGAATCAGAGCAGGGTGCTTGCTACAGCTGGCTTTGCTTAATTGGGGGACTGTTTATACAATCAGCGTACAGTAGATATACAGAACTTAAGAGTGCAACTCCTCCATTTGCAAGAGACTACCAAACAAGATGCAAGAATGCTTTTGCAGGAGAAAGGAGTACCAAGATTTTATAGTGGACATGAGGGAGCTGCGACGCTGACTCATCACATCACAGTACCCTTTATAAAACGCATTGTCTGTAAGTTACGAGTCATTCAGCTGTTTCCTAATACAATTACTCTCTCTCCCCGGAGGAAAAAAAAATTTTTTATTTTTACTTTGTACAATGTTAGGAGACTTATAAAAAGATGAATTCATTCCCCACGTAGTGTTTCAGAACCAAGTTACAAATCTATAAAACAGATTAGAATATTCCTCACAAGGCCACAAACACTGCAAACTATGTCTGTGCCGTCATTAAGTTTAATCTTTTAATTAGCATAATCCTTATATCGCCATTATTGATTTTCAAATCTAGAAGTACAGGAGATTAAGGAGCCGCATTTTTCTCTCAGCTTCTCAGGAGGTGTAGGTCTTGGAACGATCATCAAAATAGCATACAGGGGATTTTTTCCCCCCCCTTGGAAGAACATCCAGGTAAATATTGGTTTCACTTAATCCAATTCTGCCTCAGCCTACTAAGTGGCTCCATTAGGCAGATTGGTATGGAGACCAGACAGAGGAGTGCCCAGTAGGAGGCAGCCAGCATTAACCTATTATGCATCTGGTTCAATCCAACCTGCAATTTTCAATGCATGATCAAAAGCCAAGTGTTACCAGAGAACCTTTTTATGACTATCAGTGCGACTGAAGTCTTTAGATTTAGAGTCACAGTGAAGGGGGGAAAAAAAAAAAAAAAAAAGTGTGAGAGGTCGGTTGTGAGATACAGACCTGCAATATTGCGGTGGTTTTTGGATCAGTAGCTTCTGGGTGAGGAGAGGTTAGAGATGAACACCCAGCTTGTTTTGACATTTTGGGCCATACTTTCAGTTCAGGCTTTTAAAGTGCAAAGCTACAAGTCTTTGGGTAAGTGTGCCAACTCTAATCTGAAAGCTAACAAAGTGTCAGACAACCCATTACTGATGGCTGACAACTATGGGGATTTATCGCAGACATTCACAAGGAAAATAAAACCAGTTACCTCTGATTTTAATACTGGTGTAGTTCTTTCCCTCCCAGTTTATCAAGAAGGTGAAATGCAAGAAGACAACTGCAGAACTAGAGCTGTTTTGGAAGCAAAGGATGAGTAACATTTGTGCTTATAATCGCAATTATATGTGCAGGTGTCTAGAAAAATATGTACACGCTAAAGAGTCTTTGGTGCTGGATAGTCATTTTCGGAAGACAGCATGCTCTGCTGAATACTCTTCCATCAGTATATTGCCATCTAAGACTGTACATGTTACTTTTGTATAGGATCCAGCAATGCAACTTCCATAATATATGTAAACTGTAACGGTTACTGAATAAATATATTCAAGAGCATCTCATTGTTTGTTTAGATAAAAAGCAAGGTTAAAAAAATATGTATTAAATGTCTAAAGCTTTGGTCTAACCAGTTGTTATTGCGGTAACAGCATCTGTAAGAATGGTGAAACCTCCCCTTTAAGAAATCCCTCCAGAACTTCACCCAGAAGGGTTTGCATTCAGCCCTTTTACTTTTAGTGGTTACTTTATTGCAAACGGTTCGGTGGAGGAGGAGTTCTTCAGAACCCAAACAGGTCATCTTTCTCTGCCGCATTTGAATCCATTTTGTCCCAGTCTACGGGAGAGAGGGTTTCTGCACTCTGGATATCTTGAGCAGTCAGGCCAGTGTCCAGGACGTGAGGGTTAGTTCTTGACTGAGCAAGTCTGAGAAGAAAGAAGGCGTTTATAGCCTCTATACTGCTATATGCAGCTTCATACTTCAAAATTCTTCCTACAGCTTGTAAAGAAATGCTCCTAAATAGGGAAAAAGCTGATCTTTGAAGCTCTTTGAAGTCTGATGCCTGCTTCTCAGAGTTTCACCTTAAAGACAGTCTACATTTGCAATGAGGGCTCCCTTTACAGTATAGGCCTGGCAAAACGTTGCCTTTTTCCTCCGAAGCTAGCACTGACTGGTACGTTGTTAGCAGGGACCTTATCTCAGTTAAAAGAACGCACTGACCAAAGCAGCCTCACCAAAAGAAGTGTCTAAATTTTCACCATTCCAGGAATACCTGAGCAAGCAGCCAGTACATAATTTACTGCCATCCACAATCACTCCAACAGCTCATAGCAGCACTCCTGGTTCTCAGAAGCTGGTTCTAAAATTTTACTCTTAAGTAAAAAAGACAGTATTTTGAGGCTGTGTTCAGATCTGAAATGGTAGTGGTGGTCAGCCTGTAGGGTCATTATTAACAGGATCTTTCATCCCAGGGCACTGCAGAGGTTTATGAAAGTTAAAGCCCCACAGATTTGTAGTCCAATTACTAAATTCCATGTGTACAAGCCTAATACTTCAGTGCAAACTCTCTCATGCACAAAAGATATTTGGAGTTCATATAATGGATCTTAACAGACTATCAACTCAAGTTTGACCCCAAAAATATGTTTTTAAAACCACAACAAAAGCCAAACCCAAACCATAATGATGCTTTTAAAAGAAAGATCAACAGAAAAGTTCTCATGATTTGCTAAATTCCATTGGGAAAAGATTAATAAAGTTCTCCTGCTGCATTTGCGGCCCAACCATTGTGACAGGGATAGCCTGAAAGTGAAACTGACAATTCAATGTCCAAACTGCAGGGGCGGCAGGGGAGATAGTGACTAGTAAAATTTCTTTCTTAAAGTTCAGTTTTAAGTAGTCCAACACATTCTTTAGTAATATAGGTGAGGAAACTGGTTTGGAGTAGGATTTAAGTTGACAGCATCCCTTTAATGATTTAGGAATGGATTTGCAACTTCTCTTTCCACAATGAACAGTGGAGGTAAGGAAAGCGAGCCTTCCACCTTAAGTCCAGTGTACTCGCTTTTTTTGTGCTATAAGCTCAACTAACCTTAAACTACTGTAAGTATGGTTTAAATAGGTAGATATTAGGGATTTGCACTGTAATCAAGTTGGTTTTGTTACAACAATGCAAGGATTCCAACATAAAACCCCTTGGTTAGGTGATGAACTAGATCTGAGTTAGAGGGTCTTACTCCTTGACTACATGTTTGCAGTTCATCTGGGGAATGGCAGCGTAAACGCTATGTTAGTGTTACACTAACATGGGGGAGAAGCAAGTCAGTCATAAGTGCAAGAAGATCAGACCAAGATCACTCCTGCTAGCACGGGAACTAGACACTGTCAGCTGAGCGAATAGCATATCCGTTCCAGGAAGAAGAGACACTATCACCATGCTATGTTTGGGGAATTAAATTCCCCATCACACACACACACCCCCCATCTCCATCCTTAAAAGGTTAGTCAAATATTTTGACCATCAGCCAGCCTCAAAGTCTATCTTTCAATTAAGAGCTGAAGCACTGGCTGGGCTGCTCCCCCGGTCAGATCATTGGAGCAGATTAGATTAGAAGCATTATTAAAACTAGTCAGAGTGAAGACTCTTGGGTTGGTCCCTAGTGCCATAAACTTGTAAAGAGTTATTAGAATTACCTTGAAAATGCCTCCTCCAGCCCGTCATCCATTTCCTTTATTAAGAAAGAGAGAGAAAAAAGAAGAAGAGGTCGTTGCTAAGCTAGCATGCAAGTGTATTTAAACAGTTGGCTCAACTTTCCTTCGGGCGTAGGTACAGCATCATCAAGTGCTTAGAGCAACACTGGGTATCTGGGTCTGAGCACTGCAGTTTTCTTTGCAAGGACCTAACAGATGGAGGGATGCTGTTCCACCACCAACCACATCCATTTCCAGCATCTCTCCCGTCTCTTCTCCCCCTCCCAGCCAGCAGCATCCCCCTCCCTGTACCAGTGCAATAGCCAACCTAAGGCCTGATCCAAAGCCCAGTGGAATCGCCCTCCCTGCCCCCAAGCCTTCCAAAATTAAGCATCCACACGACCTGCACCCCCCAACCAAGTTAACTTCAGGTAGCAGAAAGCTGTGCAGTGCCAGGTACTGCTACTGCCTCACCCCTTTCCAAGGCCTCCTGATGGTTTTCTGCAGTGGATTTTGTTGGGAAAAAGAGAACAGGAGTACTTGTGGCACCTTAGAGACTAACCAATTTATTTGAGCCTAAGCTTTCGTGAGCTACAGCTCACTTCATCGGATGCATGCAGTGGAAAGATTTTATACACACAGAGAACATGAAACATTGGATGTTACCATCACTCATTACAGTCTGTATGATAACACCCATAGTTTCATGTTCTCTGTGTATATAAAATGTCCCCACTGTATTTTCCACCGAATGCATCTGATGAAGTGAGCTGTAGCTCATGAAAGCTTATGCTCAAATAAATGTTGGTCTCTAAGGTGCCACAAGTACTCTTTCTTTTTGCGGATACAGACTAACACGGCTGCTACTCTGAAATTTGTAGGGAAAGAGAGATGCCTTTTTATTTGTGTACTGCCTCTTTAAAATTTCTCACCACTGCTGCTAAGTCAAAATTCACTGCTGCAGGGAGGGACAGCCCAAGGCGATGCACAGTGTAAGCTCTCAAAACAAGCCTAATCCTTGCACTGTCTCCTCTGCGCAGGGGTGAGTTTCACCCCGAGAGCAGCCACTTTGTTCCAAGTTCAGATGCTGAGACTCTGGCATGTGCTTCTCACAAGAGCCTATTTCTGTTCTCTCAACGCAACACAAAAAGGTTGTTCTGGCTGAAAGCATTGGTTTGCTCTTTGCATGCAGACACTTTCCCCAGCGCTGGAAACAAAAAGCGGATCACTCCTTAGATTTTAGGGTTGGCCAAGTCGACTGATTGCACTCACCATTTCAAGCTTACAGGGTGCAAAGTGCAGCAGATACAGTGGACCCAGCTCAGCAGGATGCTTTCGGCAAAGGACCTACTAAGCACATACTTCAGCTGGACCTTTGTGCCGAGAACATTATATTTAAAGAGCTACGGGGCAGTGTTTCTTGAGGAACTGCTGGTGTGCTTCTTTTTCAAATCTCTCCTCTTTGGAGGCTGCCCATGAAGGGTATTTGAATATTACTGAATGGGGGCTGAGGGGTTGTTTTAATTGAAAGATTAGGTTTGGGATGGCCTTTCAATGGGCAACTTGATTACATCCACTGGGGGTTTTAAGCTTTGGGGCTCTGATGACCTTGATGCTATTGAGAGTTATGCAAAAGAAGGAGGTTGGCTAAGATCCCTCCAGGACCTACGGTGATGTTGAAATAAACAGGTGATATTCTAATTTGGCCTGAAGGTCACAAAACTTGGGTTCAGACAGGCAGTCTCTGGAAGCAAAGCCCTTTGGCTAAAGAGGCCCCATCACTGCTCCACAATTCAGCAGATTTCATCTACTGCAGTGGGAGAGGAGGAGGTAGTTTGAGGTCGTGGGTCTCAGACTATTCAGGACTTGACAAGTCAAACAATAGATTCCATGTCTAGAGCACGGGTGTAACCCACACCAGCATGCACAGCAGCTACAGACTGGTGCTTCCATCTGAAAACTAGACATTTAGGTATGTGATAAAGCACATAAAGAAGTGCCCAAGCATCTGAAATGTGGGTTTGTGAAAGAAGTTTACAAGCTCTTCTGAAAATCCCAGGTCTTGGCAGTCAACAGGAGCCTAAGAAGGAATTAGGCATCCAAATCAAACTCCAGGCTCCCACTGAAAGCAAACTTGATTGGACCCCTTTGAAAATCCCAGCACGAATGGCTGAGTAGTCTGGAAGTTCTACACCCAATTGCTAAGGCTTTGGTTAAGAGGTGGGCCCAGAATGAAGACAACCCCCATCCCCAACGGAGGATGTTGGGACCAACAGAAAATGAAGCTTCACCTTCCCCCAGCATCCCTCTTCTCAGGAGAAAGAGCTTGCACCTCCAGTACGCTTACCCAGACTATGTTGTTGTTCTCAGATGAGAAGTTTGGACCCAACTCATCCACGCGTGGGGCGTTCACACTGACAGTCAGGGGAGATCTGGCAGCATCTTCGAAGTCCAGCAGGTTCCCTGTGGCAACTGCTGTGTGAACAGAGCAAAAAAAAAAAAAAACAACAAAAAAAACCTGTTACCTAGAAGAGTTTTGCAGTTCTCCTTCCCTGCCCTCTCCACTCCAATAAGAGAAATATGTACACCTTCCTACTGGGCTATCCTGCCACCACTTATTCACTTTATGTTAACAGGTAGGAGTCCTTCTCCAACCTCCCACATTGGGGCCAGGACATTGCTAGGCACTGTACAAACATCTGGGCAGGGACTGTAAAACCTGATGGGCCAAAGAGACAAGAGAGTGGGAAGGGAAAAAGAGGCACAGATGAGTTAAGTGACTTCCCTAGGGTCACACACAGCAGGGAACAGAACCCGGTCATTGGATTTCCCAGTCCAGAGCCTTGCCCAATGGGCTACACTGCCACCATGCTCTTGATCTATGCTACACTAGGAGTGCAGAACGATTACTGGGCTAAGCATTGGATCAAAGCCCTTCTGCAGAAAAAAAAGTCAGAAGCCTCATGTTTATGGCAAGACACCCTGGATTAGGTGGTGAAGCAGACTGGGAGACCTGCAGCGGCTTTGCTTAAGCATCCGTTTGAAAATGGAATTATTGAATTAAATATGAAGTGGGAATAGCCCAGCCTGCACTTTGTCCCCTAGGTTCTTTTGATATTAATGTTATTGCAGCCCATTCCTGCCTTCAGTCTAATACCACACAATGTCATTCAAGCTCACATTTGCATCATAGGACTATTGGTAACCAGGCAAAGAGTAGGTGGGTGTTTGGATTTTTTCCATCTTAAAGTGCCACATTAACTGAATGTTTGCTGCTCAAGTTAGTCAGTTTGCTAGCTGGCAAGTGCCATCATTTTATGTTTCAAAGTTAACACCTCATTGAGATGCATGGGGCAGTCCTCACCTCTCCAAGCTAAAGATTCAGGCTGCTTGCAGTCTCAGGGCTGGTCTACACCAGAGTTACGTCAGCTTAATTACATTGCTCAGGGCTGCAAAGAGTTTCATGCCCTCTGCAATGTAATTAAGCCAACCACAACAGTTTTGCCTTTTTCTTTGCCAGCTTGTATTCCTCATCACGTTCTAGCCTTCTTAACTTTCTGCCATCACTTAAACTTTTCCTCCTTCACTGCCTCCTGCACACTACCGGACCATCGCCATGTCTACTTCACAAGAAGTTTCCCTCCTTTCATTTGGCCACCCCCTCTTCTCCCTCCAGCCTCGCTGATGTGATCATGGTCCGTTTGGTTGTAGTCTTGCCTGCAAGCCTCCAACACTTCATTTTTTTGGTCCACAATTCATCTTTTGCCCATCCTCCCACCCCACTAGCCTTGTCACCCTGAAGTCCATTACAAGCAATGTAATCTGCTCTCCCGGAACGACTTCAGTCTCCCGTTTGTTAAATCTCATCTTGGCAGGAAGTGGCCACTATGTAACAAAATGCTCCTCCCTTTTTTACAAAGTATGTATTGGCAACAATCAGGCCATGGGCTGTGGCTAACAAAGACGTTCTCACCAGCTGCATTTCTGGGTCCAAGGCATTGTACTTAACAACAACTGTTTTAGCCCTTGGGTTCTCCCATATGTCCACTGAGAGAGTTTCATTAATCAATCAGGCACTTAGCTGGACCTACTGATAAGCAAGGAACTGCTAGCTAGCTGGAATTTCTCCTCCTCTGTCATAACGCTAACCTATGGCACGTACTCGCATAAAACATTAAAGTTTTGGTCTCTACTCACTGCTATTGTCAGAGCTCACTCTTCCTTTGGATGTCCACTATCATAGCCTGTAATGTTCTGCTAGGATTGTTCTTACTCTATTCTTTTTTACTACTGATCCATGGTACTGAGCCACAAAGCAACTCGTAGCACTGGTCAACCTCCATAGATTTTGATCCCTTCTATTCGGTGTCTTGTACACAAGCAATGTGCACCCTCCTTCTCTTCAGCGTCTCAGCTACTTCTTCGTTTCCTGTTCATTGCTCCTACATTCAGGGAAGCCCGATGTAGTTCTTGGGCTCACGTTAGCTGTACATGCCCAGAATGTAGTAGCATTTACCTTTTCTCACAGCAATGGTGTGTCACTTCTGGGGGAGGGTGGGGGACGACGACACCCTAGCATTGTATTGATAGTCTCCCTGAAGTCAGACGCAGGGAGAGTATGCGATTGTAAAAGCTGCACTAAACTGGCTAGTCAGGCCTGACATTTCTTGGTTTGACCCCCTATTTTAGGTGGGCTGTCTGCCAGCCAGTGAGCAGCCCTACCTGCCTGGATCCCTCCACTTCAGCAGAGGGCATTTAGAGAAGAGGCTGCAGTAGAAGCCATGGCTGAGAATGGCTCTCTTCGTAGTGGTTGGCCAATAACAAATCTACACCACGGATACAAAAAGTTGTTTGTCCTGCACTAGTCTCCGCAGTTCTGCTGGGAGACTTGGTCAAATCCAGATGAAGACACCCAGTTGCTGCTCAGAGGTCTTTAGATCCCTGAAAGCTAACAGGGCGTTTTGTTCATCACTTACATGCTTTAAGGCAGGCAGGATCTTCTGAGTTTGGGCCACTTGCACCTTCTCCCTCAGAGAGGGACTTTTCCCGCTTTTCTTTCTCTGCAACAAGAAAGACTCCCTCATTGTCCGTAGGCACTGGATTTCCTGATGTGCATTTCACGAACGGAAACGTGATATGTCATGACCATAAGAGCTGGTTGGGAACTTTCCCCATCGGGGCATTTTTCTGTCAAAGAATTCATTTTGCCAAAATTGAAGTTTTGCCACCAAAAGATTGATTTTCCAGCTGGGGGAAGGGGAAGGGGAGGGGAGAGAAATGGGATTTACGGAGGCCTCCTGGACTGACTGCCTAGGAGACAACTGCCAGCAAAAAAAAAAAAAACGAAACTGACAAAAGCCTTGCAGGCAGAGAGCTTTGAGATTCCATTCTGGTTCTCCCAAAATGCAGTTTTTCCGGAAATTGCATTTGACTTTTTGGTCACAAATTAGGGCACAATTTTTCTTCCCCAGGGGGGATTTCCATTTTCAGCCAACTTTTGTGACTGCCTGCATCAAGGGCTTTGTGTACTTGGGACAAATGTTTTCCGAGTCACACCCTCAGGAGACACTTATGTTCCACTCACTTTCCAGAAGAGTCAGCACCACCCAAGACAATTGGGGCCAGTTCCTCCTCCTTCTCCACGCCCTACATGCCTCTCTGGTGGCATATAAGGGCAGTCTAGGAGATGCAAGTGGAAGGGACATGTGAGTGAGGGTATTTCCCCAGTGCAGGAGATGCATAGGGCTGACACAAGTGGCCCTTTTTTTGTTTGGGGGGGGGGGGGAGGGGGAAGAGACAAGGAGAGGGGAGAAATACTCTAACTTACATGCCAAGGGATGTACCAGCCCCTACACCTGCCTAGAATCCAGGTGGCACAGACCCACAGTCATCCCAGGTGCCCTTTCCTAGCAGCACAGCACAGATTCTGCCCCCGTAGGTTTGGTTTTCAGGAGGTGTGAGCACCCCAGCTTCATTACAGTGGGCACGGTGCTCAGCACCTATTGGGGGCGGGGAGTGGAGAAGAACAGCCCCAGCCCCTCAATATAAAATTCTCTCTTGCACGCTGGCATGGGGTGAAAGGGACACAGGTGTCAGGCGGACTTGGAAAGAACAGCTAGTTACTTTACAGCTTGTTAGGCACACTGTATTTCATGTGCCCACCTATGGTGAAAGCAACAGGCAGAGACAGGTTTACAAGGAGCAGGACTCAGTACGAGGTGTCAGCCGCTGATTGCGGACACTAGACCCTGCCGTCAGAGTCACAAGAAACCTGCAGTTACGTTAGCAGCGCAGCCAGAACGGGCCTCAACGCCCCCCCCTCCCCTCCCCCCCCCCTTTTTTTTTTCCAGTGCATACTTTGAAAGATCACTTGAAAGGATAATAAGCCCAAATTATTTCCTTGGCTATATTGCAAGACACGGAGAGCGACACACTCACCTTCCTTGGATGCTTGCCAGAACTCAAACGCGACTTTGAACGCTTGAGCTACAGTTAGGGTGACGGCCTGGGCCTGAAAGACAATGTTATACAGTGCATTCGTTGGCTGTTTCTCCCGTCGATTTCAATCATTTGGCGGTTCTGCTGATAGATGTGAACCTGGAGCTTCCTAGTACTCTGGTGCCAGGACACCTGCACCCCTTTAGAAAGGGTAATCAAATACGGATAGCAGCAAGGATTGTCTGCTCTCCACAGGACGCTGCTGCAGAGAGTTGGCTGCAGGCGTGTTACACCTAAGAAAACAATTATTTTCAGAAAGAAGGGAAAGTGTCACGCTGACCGCTCTGGAGGCTAAAGACCTCTCTAGCCTCAATGCACACAGAGCGGCTTGCATATTGGCCTCTCCCCTGTGCCTCAATCCCAACCAGGTGGGATGATTACTGTTAATCCTCCAAGATACGTGCATGCCCCACTCACTATAGTATCTGAGCGCCTCACCACACCTCTGCAAGGCAGGGCAGTGCTATTATCCCCATTGTACAGATGGGGAAAACTGAGGTACAGAGCAGCTAAGTGACTTGCACAAGGTCATGCAGGAAGCCGGTGGCAGAGCAAGGAATCAAACTTGGTTCTTTCAAATCCTGGATGAGTACCCTAAGCATGGGACACCCCTCCTCAATTTTCAGGGGCCATCTGACTGCCAAGAAAGGTGCCAGCGATGGCAGGTGTTGGTGGCTGGACCGAGTGCCCTCCACTCGTTTCAGTTAAGATGCTGAATAGCCAGGAATGACTTTCACTACAGATGTAGGGCTGGATTAGCAATGACAGCTTAGAGAGCTACTGTCCATCACCAATTCCCTCCCCTCCCCATTCGAGTTGGTTCTGAACCGAGGACCATCTCGAGTAACAGGATGCTGTAAGAAAAAGCATTAGATAGCGGGGGAATGAAAGCTGGTGCCCCCCACAATCAGTTTCAGCTCTTAATGACAGAATAAGGGCTGAATGTTAATGAGCCCAGAGAGATACAGGGGAGCTTTCAAAGGCACAAAAGGTAGCGTAGGCACCCAGCTCCCAGTGAAGTCAATGGGAGCCTCTATCTGGAGGGGACTGTTACACCCACTTGCACCAGCAGCAAATTTGGCCCTCCAGGCCACACATTTTGTGTGCCACTGTAATTATGCGGGTTTCTAAACCAGCGTAGTAACGGTCCTCGCGTGGACTCACTTCTGTAGTTGAAAGAGTCTCAATGTAGCTTATTTCTCCTGAGTTTACAGAAGTGAGCTACGCTGCTGTAACTGCATCCACACCCACTCAATCCGTATGTTTCTAGACAGAGCCGTACAAAAAACCCCTGCTCAAACCAGCCCTTCGAGCTAACCAGCAAGGCTTACGAGTGTGGCGAGGAGCGACGTGGGATGCCAGGGTCATTAAAGAACAAGCTCATTGAAGATTTTACACACAGTGGCACATCACAAGGCAGAAGCAAGGACTTTTAAAGACAGCTGACGGGTGATAAGTTTGCGTTTAGAGTCGCATGCAAAATAAATCCAGCTTCCAAGACACGGAACTTCCCCCTCCTCCAGGCTTTGGGGAAAAAGCGGAATAAAAAGTTTAATTGAGAAATAAGTTCTAAGAGCCACGGGCTTTTGAAAAAGGGAAAAATAAAAACACACAAAACCCATCTCTGCCAATTAAACCTCACAAAAGTAGAGGATCTCATTTGAATGTCTGAGCTATTTACATCTGTGATGGAAGTGTGAATGCTTTATGGCAAAAAACTTAAATATGGTAATTAAGTATGAAACTCCCCACAGCTGTTTACAATTTAAGCTGTCACATCTGAATCAAGTTTAATAGACCCAGCTACCGTTGAGAATTGCCCATGAACTAAAAATATGGAGTAATTATATGCCAGAGCCGGGTAGCTATACATACCAAGCCCCGTCTTAGATGCCAAGCTCTGGTACTGCAGTATCAGTTTACCTGTTATCAGCATGGTGTTCACGCATTGTGTGTGCGTACAAAGATTCTGCTTGCTACCACAAAAGGCCTGGGAGAACTTTTTTATTTTGAGGAAGACGTACGGCGCTGATGTACCAAAGAGATAATTCTTTTAGCACTGGAGAGATTTAAATTTTAATTTGCAGAGTCTCTTCTTATCTTGGCAGCGCAAAGATGGGGCTGTGCTTTGCAGCCAGGAGAGAACTGGTGGCTTCCTTTATGTTCCCTGCTTCCCCAGAGGGAGGCCGGGGTGGGGGGCGGGCGGGGGGAGGAGAAAGGGACAGAATATTAACACTGCCATTCATGCCTGGAGCAGCAGGGAGGTGTTTGGAGCAGAGGTCTGGGCCACGTTGCTGGGGGCAAATTTGGTCTCTTCTCTGCCCCAACCTGACTGAAAGGGGCTTGCTGCAGGGGCAATGCCAAGTCGCTGAGATGAAGAAACCTTCCCACCCCCCACGCCATGATGTGAGAACAGTCGTTGCTGCAGCCTCTGTTTAGATTATGCTCCCGATTTGGGGGAAAAGATGGGAATGGCAGAAATAAGGGCATGAAGCAGGCAGGGTGTAGTTTAGATCTACAGCTCCCTGCCTAGATCACATCAATGCAGAAGGAACTGTGTCCCCCACACTCCCTGTGAGTTCCAGTGTGCAGGGGACGAGCACCCCAAGCCCTGCAGGCTTCCAGCCCCTGCAAGCCACAACAACTGCATGGGTTCCTCCTCAGAAAGGGGCTTCTGCAGCTCTGTGTCTGGGGGAGGGGTATGCATCGGTCTGGTCCCCGCATCCTACTAGAGCGGGCAGAGGAGGACACCCCCCCGTTTCCTAGCACACACACACTAAGCCCAGCCCCCCCTTGACTCATCCACATCTCCACCGCAAGGTCTCTCTGGCTCATCAGTCCCTGCCTCCCCATTGTGAGAGTGGAGGAGATCTAATCACTCTCTACACCCACTCACAGCTTATGCCCAGTGACCCATTTCTCTCCCTTGCCAACTCTTAAGTGCTGGGCCTTAGCCCATGCTGTCCCAGCTCAGAAGAGCTCTCCCGGTTATGCGATACATTGAGCCAAGGGGAGGGGTGAGCAGAGAAACCAAACCAAAAAAAAACCTATCCGCTCCGCTCAGAACAAAAGCTGGTGGCTATTTCCCAGCTCTGGCTATTCTCCTTAGTATGTGTTACGATCTTGTGTTCCATGCTGTGCGTCAGTTACAGTGCAATGGTGCTAAATCTGCCATCAAGTACAGTAACAAAGGTATCACGGGCTTCAATAGAGAAAGAGAGCGCGAGCTCTTAAAACAGTGAGCCACAAAGCAGGGGGGAAAGTTGAGGTGAAGCAGGAGCGGGGTCTCACAAACGCCTTGTACTGCCCGGCCACTCTCCTTTTTAAAATGCTTTCCCATCCACGGCAGAGTCCAGTATTCCGGATGCAATGGTAGCATCACCAAACACAGCTACAGTCTTACTGCAGCCACGGGGAGTTAAGGACGATGCAGAAATGATTTCATTAAGCGATGAAGTGCCAGGAGAATTTCAGCTGGCGGGAGGGGGTTAGAGACAGTTCAGCAAATGCTACTCCCCCATTTAAAATAAATGCCCCCTTCCCACCTGGCCCAATTATTAAAAGCTTTAATTCTGCATATCTTTAAGCATGTGACCAAGTCCCATTGACTTCAGTCACGCTAAACTCTAAGCGCACTGAAGTATTGATTTAATTGGGTATGGGTCCTGCTTTTGAGCAAGGGGTTGGACTAGACCTCCTGAGGTCCCTTCCAACCCTGATATTCTATGATTTATGGGATCAGGGCCTTCAAGTAAGTTTCCAGGCTCAACTCTGTCATTTTTAACTCTGCATTTTGCCTCTTTAATAGGGGACTCTCACTCCTGAGAATGGGAGATGGGGCCTCCCCTCATGGGGGCATGCAGCAGAGTGGTTAGACTAGCCGAGATCCCAGCGCTCCCATCAGAAACAGGTGAAGTTGTGGATTCTCAGCCCCTCAAAGTCAAATCCAGCAAGGCATTTAAAAGTTCCTCCCAACATCAGCACAAAAGTGACATAACAGATGATATCTGCCCCTCCCATCAGCATGTATCCAGGTTGATTTAGCCTCACTACATCCTACGATATGCTCGGGCCTCCAGAGATGCAGGGCTGCTGACAGCCCCGAGTTAAGTCTGCAAGCATAGGAGCTCCAATACCTGCAGGCAGGGCAGTTTGCTGGATCAGACCCCTAGATCAGTCAGCAAGGTCCCTGCCCCGAGGAGCCTATGAAGCACTGAACCCTGCCCACCTCTCTGGTAACAGCCGTACGGACCCGCGCCCTCCTTTCTACTGACCAGTTTCCGTTTGGGGCAGAGGAAAGCATGACACTCCAGGTTCTCGCTGTGCTGGCTCTGAGCAATGTAGGCAAACACTTTATCGTGGCTCTTGTCTGCGGTGCAATAAGAGATCCTGAAAGTCAGAGCGAGGGAAAGTTAAACTCTTGGATTATAGCAGCGTTGGGAGGAGGCCAGCTTGCACACTGACCTGGCAGGCTGGGCATCAGATTCAGCCTGGCAGACGCAGAGGGAACATGAATACCACCACGTTCTAAGAGCCCCCAGTTGGAGATTGGGGAACTCTTGGCCTGAAAGACAAGCCCCATTTTAGGCTTCAGAACCACAACTGTGAAGGCAGCAAAATGGGACTGACGGGGAGCGGAGCCACACACCGAATGATGCGTTTGGTGGGGTTACAGCCTCTGAACAGGAGCCTTTACCTTTGCTCAAGGAAAGGAAACTCTCTGCCCAGGTTTTGTGACATGCTAGTTTCTGAGCTGGGCAAGAGACACTTTGCTGTCAGGACAATCTCATGCATATTCTCTTCCAGCAAGGAGAGCGCCCAAGTTGTTCCAGCACCACAAATTACTGCGGAAGCTCCCCTGTGTGCGCTCCAGTCAGAGAGAGAAGCTGACATCGGGGACAAGGAAAGTCTGTCTGAAAGAATGAGCCTCAAACTCCAGGAGATCTGCTCTAGCAGTTGCAGGCATCCTTGAACTCAGTGGGCCATGGGGATTCACTCAGCCTGAGGTTTGAGGGACATTTCCTCCGATGGGCTGCTTTCCCCTGAGCCAGGCAGGAAGCGCTTTGCATTTCTGAACAAGGTTTTGGCCAGCAAGCAGGGTGCCCTTCGACCAGGCATTGGCCTGGTGAGCAGACTATAAATGCACCTTTGTAGGGTGTGGGGGCAGGACCCTCGGAATTCTGAGCGTTTCCTTCCCCCAGTATGAATATCGGCACAGAGATCGGCTACTCCCATCTTATGTCAGTGAGTGTCATTGCGACACACGGCAGCTGAGTCACTGAAAGGCAATACAAGGTGCACATACAACTGGCAGTAATTTAATCTAGCGGGCTATTGAGGATGTGACCTCCCCACAAGGTAGGTTCAAAGGAAACCCTGAAGAGAATTAGAGGAAGAAAGGGGGACCTGTGGTTAATCTTCTCACAGCACCAGATTCTCCATTCAGCCCTTGCTTGCATGACTGTCCTCTAGGAAGGGGAAAGTGCATCTCATTTCCCTGACAGACTTAAAGAGCCACAGTCAAGGTTTAACAACACTTTCATTTCATTTCTTTTTGTGCATCAGGTTACTTTTGCTCATTGGCCTACATTTTGCCTTGCCAAGTGGCGTCATGCGAAGCATGACGCCCTTCAGGTTTATTCCCCTCCGTCATTTGCTTTCAAAGCAGCAAAGTTGGCCTTTCTGAGAACTGCAACAAAACCTCCTGCGTGCGTCTCACACACATACACACACACACTCCTCCCTGCTTCATAGCAACCCCCACTGTTCACCTGCATGTACAATCATCATTTGTTTTCAAAGGGAGGGTCATTCACACCAGCCTCTGAAGTTAATCGGTTTTGTAACCGGAAGGCAATTCACCACACACCAAGGGGCGAGTCTGAAAACCACCTACAGAGTCACAGGGGCTGTGTTTTAAGCTGCAGCAAGTCCGTTAGGATGCCTGCCTGAGGAGAGTGGTGGAGAGATCAGAGTTTCTGCCAGTGAAGTCTGAGTTTGCCTAATAAAAGTTCCAGGTTTGAGGGGGCGTGCTCCAGAGACCACAGCTCTGTCAGTTCAATCCTGACCCGGCACATGGGAGAAATTACTTTGGGCAATAAAAGAAAGCTTGCAAGAGAAAATTAAATTCATGCACACCAACCCGCCCTCCTTTAGGGAAAGTTATTCCTTCACCCAAAGTGGTATTGTTTTACAGAACTGCCTCTGATGTTGTCAGCTGCCTTAAGACACAGACACTTCAGTCAACTCAGAGGATACCTTTGTATAAACGTGGACCGGAAGGGACAGCTTCACCGTTCCAGTGTCCAAGCTCAATTCAAGGCAGCAGCTAACTATTCAGACCTCAGGTCTGCACTCACTTGTTTCCCCACCTCTTGCCCTCACCCACAACACAGTTCCGCTGGATTTCAGTAGACCAGGACTAATCTGGAGTGATTAAAGACAGCAGAATTGAACGCCAGGTCTGCAGCTGTTAACTTTTAATTGTGAGGGGGTCTATGGGGTGAAGATTGCAGAAGGAACTCTACTCCCATGCGTTTTAACATGACCATGTTTATACAGTTGACTGTGTAGAGCAAGGACGGTCAATGGTTTTGTCCAGACCCCCAGTGATCCAAAGGCTTCCTGTGAGCTGACTACTAGGCAATGCAAAATGCCACTACCCTTTATTTCAGTATGGGGGAGCAGACTTACAACAATATGCCAAGGCAAGGGAGGATGGAAGGAGGCATGGAACACAGGAGTCAGCAGACTGGATCATACCTGGATCCATCTACTCTAGTACCCAGTCTGACTGGCCACACCAGATGCTCAGAGGAAGGTGTAAGAATCCCAGAGTGGGCAGGGATGGGATAATCTCTCCCCCTCCCCCTCCCCTCCACCTCACAATAGATTGTAAAGACAGAAGAGACCATTGTGATCATCTAGCCTGATCTCCTGCATGACAGGCTGTACAGCTTCCCCGACTTAATTCCTCATCCCGGTCTTCAGCATTACAGACTGGGTCAGGGCCCGAACCAAAGCCATGGTAGGAGTGGGAGAGGGAAAAAAGAAGAGTTCGAGCTAACCCCCCCCTTGAAACAGGAAGATCCAACTGGCTAAGTACACCAGCATCCCTAGATGGAACTTTAAAGGAGCCAAA